>NC_045979.1:2652941-3339508 GCF_010909765.2 Amblyraja radiata | reverse complement strand
TATTTGTTATTTGTTTATTTGTTTCTTTAATTATCTAACCACCCCCCCCCCCCCCCCTCTATTCCTGTTCTGGTCCTTTCATCTTCGCCCATCTAATTATTCTTCTCCAATGAAGTGTGAAGAACAAGGTTTCATCTGCTAATGGGGAATGGTCACAGCCTTGCAGGTTAAATGTTGCTTCCTGCAATTGACAATTACAACAGCAACTGTTAGACTCTGAGACTTGGGCCGACTTGGGGTTACTGACCATCCCGCGGTCTAGGCATAAACTCACTTTTGCGGTTGCAGCAACTAGACTATGGAACAGCATCCCTCTTCCCATCAGAACTGCCCCTTCCATCGACTCTTTTAAGTCTAGACTTAAAACTTGTGTTTCTTGTGGTCCTCTGAGGGAGTGCTGTATGTATGCATCTATGTATGTGTTTATGTATGTATTGTTAGATCTATGTACCGCTGTTTGTAGCACGTTAGTACCTGCACTGGTGTAAAGCACTTTGGTCATCGAGAGTTGTTTTTAAATGTGCTATAGAAATAAAATTGATTTAGCGACTTACAGTGTCAGACCAAGGTTCCATCTTGACTACGGGTGCTGTCTGTACGGAGTTTGGACGTTCTCCCTGTAACTTGCGCGGGTTTCCTCCACGATCTTCGGTTTCCTCCCACACTCCGAAGTTGTACAGGTTTGTAGGTTAATTGGCTTGGTATAAAATGTAAAATTGTCCATAGTATTTGTAGGGTAGTGTTAATATGCAGGGAGTGCTGGTCAATGCGATGGGCCGAAGGGCCTGCTTCAGCGCTGTATCTCTAAACTAAACTAAACTAAACTAAACTAATGCTTCATTGCATGTGAGGAAGCCTGGATTTTCCAGGAGTGATCAGGGTTTACAAAATGTTTTACCCATTTAATCAGTTGCTAGGATCACAAACCTCCAGCAAAATTGGAGAAAATTAAGATTGAGCTCAAAACAGTGTTAAAGGGTGAAGTGTGAGAATAATCTTGGTCAAAATGAACATGACCTTCCACATTTTAAAATGAATGAATGTCACTGAACATATTTTGGAAGCTGGGCAGTTGCGGTCTCTCTGCTATAATAATAGATAATAGACAATAGACAAGAGTGCAGGAGTAGGCCATTCGGCCCGTCGAGTCAGCACCGCCATTCAATGTGATCATGGCTGATCGCACACAATCAGTACCCCGTTCCTGCCTTCTCCCCATATCCCCTGACTCCGCTATCTTTAAGAGCCCTATCTAGCTCTCTCTTGAAATCATCCAGAGAACCTGCCTCCTGAGGCAGATAATTCCACAGACTCACCACTCTCTGTGAGAAAAAGTGTTTCCTCGTCTCCGTTCTGAATGGCTTACTCCTTATTCTTAAAGCCCTGTCCCATTGTACGAGCTGCTACATGATGAAGCATGAAGTTCCCAGTCTTGCTACTGCGCAGGCTGAGTGATCATAAGGTCATAAGGAATAGGAGTAGAATTAGGCCATTTGTCCATCAAGTCTACTCTGCCATTCAATCATGGCTGACCTATCTCTCCTTTCAAACCCCATACTCCTGCCTTCTCCCCATAACCTCTGACACCTGTACTAATCAAGAATCTATCTATAAAAATAGTCTTAAAAATATCCACTGACTTGGCCTCCACAGCCTTCTGTGGCAAAGAATTCCACAGATTCACCACCCTCTGACTAAAGAAATTTCTCCTCAACTCCTTCCTAAAAGAACGTCCTTTAATCCTGAGGCTATGACCACTGGTCTTAGCCTCTCCCACTAGTGGACACATCCTCCCTACATCCACTCTATCCAAGCCTTTAACTATTCTGTACATTTCAATGAGGTCCCCCCTCATTCGTCTAAACCCCAGCGACTACAGGCCCAGTGACGACAAACGCTCATCATATGTTAACCTACTCATTGTTGGGATCATTCTTGTAAACCTCCTCTGGACCCTCTCCAGAGCCAGCACATCCTTCCTCAGATATGGTGCCAAAAATTGCTCACAATCTTCCAAATGCGGCCTTACCAGCGCCTCAGCATTCTTGTTTTTGTATACAAGCCATCTTGAGTTTGCTTTCTTTACTACCTGATCAGCTTTACCTGCACAAACTTTACCTACACAAACCCTGATCAGCTTTACATGTGCCGTTTCAGTTTATCTGAGACCCCCTTTCCTCTTTCTTACATTTTTCTCCCATTACTGACAGTGGGTGTGACTGCTTGCATCTGAGGAGTTCCACAGCCAAACAAACAGCCCTTCTTCATTGTAGACACAAAATGCTGGAGTAACTCAGCGGGTCAGGCAGCCTCTCTGGAGGGAAGGAATGGATGACCTTTCAGGTCGAGACCCCTCTTCAGACTGAGAGTCAGGTGAGAGGGAAACAAAAGATATGGAAGGTTAAGGTGTGAAAATGAGAAATCAAAGGGGGCGAAGTTCAAGGCAAATGTAAAACAGATAATTGTTAGCTCGGGCTTCCCGTTCGTATCTCTCTTTTCCCTCTCCCCTGATTCTCAGTCTGCAGAAGGGTCCCGACTAGAAACGTCACCCTTTCCCTCTATCCCGGGGCGCTGCCTGTCCCGCTGAGTTACTTCAGCTTTTCATTCGATCTTTGATGTAAACCAGCATCTGCAGTTCCTTCTTACACTCACAGCCTTTCTTCATTTGTGAGTTTGACATTTGAAAGGTCAGTTTTAATTTTGGGATCATTCTATAGAGGGTGACAGGCAGAAGCAACAGTGGAAAATATCTCCAGTTTCTACAGCGTCTTTCTAAAGAAGGGATCCTCAAAACCCTAATCCATGAAAATGTGTGGGTAACTTTGAACAGCGATGTGGGTGGATTTATTTTCCACCTCTTTCTATACTCCCTATACAGGAGAGTACATTGAAGCTATACAGGGCTGCGTGGCCTGGTTCTGCAGGACTGTCATATGCTGAGAGAATGGAGCAGCTGGGCTTGTACACTCTGGAGTTTAGAAGGATGATAGTGGATCTTATTGAAACATATAAGATTGTTAAGGGTTTGGACACGCTAGATGCAGGAAACATGTTCCCGATGTTGGGGGAGTCCAGAACCAGGGGCCACAGTTTAAGAATAAGGGGTAAGCCATTTAGAACGGACACGAGGTAACACTTTTTCTCACAGAGAGTTGTGGGTCTGTGGAATTCTCTGCCTCAGATGGCGGTGGAGGCCGGTTCTCTGGATACTTTCAAGAGAGAGCTAGATAGGGCTCTTAAAGATAGTGGAGTCAGGGGATATGGGGAGAAGGCATGAACGGTGTACTGATTGGGGATGATCAGCCATGATCACATTGAATGGCGGTGCTGGCTCGAAGGGTTGAATGGCCTACTCCTGCACCTATTGTCTATTGCTGTAACTCCATTTACAAATATGCCAATGACATCACCATAGAATCATAGAAACGTAGAAAATAGGTGCAGGAGTAGGCCATTCTGCCCTTCGAGCCTGCGATATGATCATGGCTGATCATCCAAAATCAGTATCCCGTTCCTGCTTTCTCCCCATATCTCTTGATTCCGTTAGCCCTAAGAGTTAAATCTAATTCTCTCTTGAAAACATCCAGTGAATTGGTCCCCCACTGCCTTCTGTGACAGAGAATTCCACAGATTCACAATTCTCTGGTTAAAATTTGTGAATTTTTTCCTGCATCTTGCCTGTCTAATCCCTTAAGAATTTTATATGTTACCATAAGACCCCTCTCATCCTTCTATGGTATGGTCTGACTGGATAGCACGCAAACGAAGATTTTCACTGTATCTTGGTATACTTGGCAACAACAAAATACATTTTATTAAGAAGTGACAGGAACAGATAAACACCTGTAGGTGGATATTTCCCAATGGAGTTCCCTGGGGAAGATTGGGAGCGCACCAGTTAGCCTCACCTCACCACTTGTTTTTGATGAGGCTACAAACAGTTGATAAATGCTTTTTAACATTTGCGTTTTAATGCTTTAATAACCAGATCTTTGAGGTTATAAGTTTTGGCACTTTTTCATTTGATAATACTTTTACGAGAAAGCTCATTAGATGGATTTCTATGTAAAAGTCACATAAATGTGTTTACTACCGTTTATATTCTAGAATGCGTCCTCAACAAGTTGTGCCTGTGGGACCTGACAGTGCCAGCTTGGCACATGCCCTGCAGACTACCAGGAAATCACTGCGTGAAAGGATTTCAAACCCTAGTGTGACATGATTGCACTGAGACAAAAAAAAATAGGGAAGTGGGAGGAAGATTTAGCTGCACTGGCCAATGTGAAGGAGAATCCTGTAAGAGTGACTCAGGACATAGCAGTAGATGAAACAACCAGAATAATTAGGAAGGGTGGGCGGCACGGTGGCGCAGCGGTACAGTTGCTGCTACGGGACGACAGATGGCACAATGGGCTAAGTGTTCGGCTGGCAACCGGAAGGTAGCCGGTTCGAATCCCGCTTGGAGTGCATACTATCGTTGTGTCCTTGGGCAAGACACTTCACCCACCTTTGCCTGTGTGTGAATGTGTGTGAGTGATTGGTGGTGGTCGGAGGGGCCGTAGGCGCAGATTGGCAGCCACGCTTCCGTCAGTCTGCCCCAGGGCAGCTGTGGCTACAGAAGTAGCTTACCACCACCGAGTGTGACTGAGGAGTGAATGAATAATGCGATGTAAAGCGCCTTGAGTATTAGAAAGGCGCTATATAAATCCCATCCATTATTATTATTATTACAGTGCTTGCAGCACCAGAAACCCGGGTTCGATCCCGGCTATCGGTGCTGTCTGTACGGAGTTTGTAGGTTCACCCCGTGACCGCGTGGGTTTTCTCTGAGATCTTCGGTTTCTTTCAACACTCCAAAGACGTACAGGTTCGTAGGTTAATTGGTTTGGTATACAGTGGCTTGCAAAAGTATTCATACCCCTTGAACTTTTCCACATTTTGTCACGTTACAACCACAAATGTAAATGTATTTTATTGGGATTTTATGTGATAGACCAACACAAAGTGGCGCATAATTGTGAAGTGGAAGGAAAATGACACATGGTTTTCAAATTTTTTTACAAATAAAAAACTGAAAAGTGTGGCGTGCAAAAGTATTCAGCCCCCCTGAGTCAATACTTTGTAGAACCACCTTTCGCTGCAATTACAGCTGCAAGTCTTTTGGGGTATGTCTCTACCAGCTTTGCACATCTAGAGACTGAAATTTTTGCCCATTCTTCTTTGCAAAATAGCTCAAGCTCAGTCAGATTGGATGGAGAGCGTCTGTGAACAGCAATTTTCAAGTCTTGCCAGAGATTCTCAATTGGATTTAGGTCTGGACTTTGACTGGGCCATTCTAACACATGCATATGCTTTGATCTAAACCATTCCATTGTAGCTCTGGCTGTATGTTTAGGGTCGTTGTCCTACTGGAAGGTGAACCTCCGCCCCAGTCTCAAGTCTTTTGCAGACTCTAACAGGTTTTCTTCCAAGATTGCCCTGTATTTGGCTCCATCCATCTTCCCATCAACTCTGACCAGCTTCCCTGTCCCTACTGAAGAAAAGCATCCCCACAGCATGATGCTGCCACCACCATGTTTCACAGTGGGGATGGTGTGTTCAGGGTGATGTGCAGTGTTAGTTTTCCGCCACACATAGCGTTTTGCACTTAGGCCAAAAACTTCAATTTTGGTCTCATCTGACCAGAGCACCTTCCTCCACATGTTTGCTGTGTCCCCCACATGGCTTGTGGCAAACTGCAAACAGGACTTCTTATGGCTTTTTTTCAACAATGGCTTTCTTCTTGCCACTCTTCCATAAAGGCCCGATTTGTGGAGTGCACGACTAATAGTTGTCCTGTGGACAGATTCTCCCACCTGAGCTGTGGATCTCTGCAGCTCCTCCAGAGTTACCATGGCTGCTTCTCTGATCAATGCTCTCCTTGCCCGGCCTGTCAGTTTAGGTGGACGGCCATGTCTTGGTAGGTTTGCAGTTGTGCCATACTCTTTCCATTTTCGGATGATGGATTGAACAGTGCTCCGTGAGATGTTCAAAGCTTGGGATATTTTTTTATAACCTAACCCTGCTTTAAACTTCTCCACAACTTTATCCCTGACCTGTCTGGTGTGTTCCTTGGGCTTCATGATGCTGTTTGTTCACTAATGTTCTCTAACAAACCTCTGAGGCCTTCACAGAACAGCTGTATTTATACTGAGATTAGATTACACACAAGTGGACTCTATTTACTAATTAGGTGACTTCTGAAGGCAATTGGTTGCACTGGATTTTATTTAGAGGTATCAGAGTAAAGGGGGCTGAATACTTTTGCACGCCACACTTTTCAGTTTTTTATTTGTAAAAAAATTTGAAAACCATGTATCATTTTCCTTCCACTTCACAATTATGCGCCACTTTGTGTTGGTCTACCACAGAAAATCCCAATAAAATACATTTACGTTTGTGGTTGTAACGTGACAAAATGTGGAAAAGTTCAAGGGGTATGAATACTTTTGCAAGCCACTGTAAATGTAAATTGTCCCTAGTGTGTGTAGGGTAGTGTTAATGTGCCAGTATCGCTGGGTCGGTGTGGACTCGTTGAGCCGAAAGGCCTGTTTCCGCGCTGTAAACCTAAACTAATCTAGGAAAGGTTTTTACTTCAATCAAATCTATTGCCTTTGAAAAAAATCGCCTACTCATCTCTACCTTCGCGCCTCACCATGTTCCTAATCCGAGTTTCTCATCTTTATCCCTATTATCCACTTTCTCACCTAGTCGTCATATCTTTCATTTCCATAAAATATTCCCTGGCCACTCCCTCTTCTCCCCTCTCCCATCAGGCACATGGTATGGAAGTGTGAAAACACACACCTCCAGATTCAGGGACAGTTTCTTTCCAGCTGTTACCAGGCAACTGAATCATCCCACAACAACCAGAGAGCAGTGCTGAACTACCTCATCGATGACCCTCAGACTATCCTTGACCGGACTTTGCTGGTTTTACCTTGCACTAAACGTTATTCCCTTATCATGTATCTGAACACTGTAAATGGATCCATTGTAATAATGTATTGTCTTTCTGCTGACTGGTTAACATGCCACAAAATGTTTTTCACTGTACCTCGGTACACGTGACAATAAACTAAACTGAACTGAAGCTCCCTCTCTGCTCTGGGCTGCAAGGCTCTGCTGCTGATGGAAGTCACGTGAAAATCTTGCTAATTAATCTACTGATTAATGAAAGCTGCAGACACCAGAGACTGCAGATGTTAGAACTGTGAGCAAACGTAAGCTGTTGGGGGAACTCAGTGGGTCAGGTGGCATCTGTGGAGGGAATGAACAGGTGACATCTCGGACGGGAACACTCTTCAGACTAAATGTGTAGGAAGGAACTGCAGATGCTGGTTTAAACTGAAGATAGACACCATAAACTGGAGTAACCTAAATAGATCAGACAGCATCTGATCCATTTAAGAGACCCTTCTTCAGACTGAGAGTCAGGGGAAAGGCAAACGAGAGATATAGATGGTGGTGTAGAGAGATATGGAACAAATGAATGAATGATTTGCAAAAATGTAAAGGCCCTGTCCCACGATGCGAGTTCACCCAAGAGCTCTACCGAGTTTAAAAAAAAAATCAAACTCGTGGTAAGTACGTAGAATGTACGTAGCGGGTACGTCGGAGCTCGGGACGTCTCGTAGCGGCTCGTAACGCTAACGGCAGGTACTCGGGAAATACGGAAACTCATGATGTTTTTTCAACACTGTGAAAAATTTCCAAGAGTTAAAAAGTACTCGTGATGAAGTACCATGAGTTTCATTTTTTTTAAACTCGGGAGAGCTCTTGGGTGAACTCGCATAGTGGGACAGGGGCTTAACAATGATAAAGGGAATAAGACCATTGTTAGCTGTGGGCTGGGTACGGACAATGAGACTCAACAAGACACTCTTCAGTGATGTAGTAGAGTGGAGATAGCTGGAAGAAGGAGGTGAAGGGTAGGAATGGGGAAAATGCTGGCTAGTGATAGGATCCAGTTGAAGAGCGGTTGAATGGCAGCTGTGTCTGGCGGGAGAAAGAAGAATGGATATGGTGATGATGAGCGTCAAGGGAAAGGTGGGGGAGAAGGAAAACCTTTTCTGCTTGGAGGAGACTGAAGAGGGGAGAGGAAGTGGATGATGTGGGGAGGGGAATGGAAAGAAAGGTACGTGTGAAGAGGGGGATGCTGGACAGTTATTGGGGGGGGGGGGGCTAAATTGATGATGTTCCATGTTCATGTTGTTGGGGAGGAAGCCACTCATGTAGAATATCAGGTGTTGTTCCTCCAGTTTCACGTGGCCTCACATTGGCAGTGAAGGAGTTCCCAGACAGACAATCCGGTGTGGGAATGGGATGGGGAATTAAAATGGCCTGCAAGCAGGAGATGCAGACAGCCCTGGCGGACAGACGCAACTGTCGGAGGAAGGGTTGCCTTGTTCATGTTGGTGTTGACGGTGTGATTAAGGCCGGCGCTCACTAGCAGACAAGGTGGAAGAGTCTGACTCGTTTTCTTAAGCAAATAAATGCTTTTACCATTTGCCTTATCATTTGGAAACTCCTGAATAGCAAGCTGTTCCACTCTACAGAGTGGGTGGAACTGATAGATGAGCTTGCGGCTGCTGAGAAGAATCTCTGAGTTTGTTTTATTCTGCTTGCCTTTGTCCTGAGTAGAAATACTTGGCGTCAAGTCTCTGTGGCAACACACTTGCAACTAGAGCAATATCTGCTGTATTTGCTCCACGTAAACTTGTGGAAGAGTAGTCCACAATTTGATTTCTCATGACATAACTACCAGCTCCAAGCTGGTTCTCAGAACAATCGCATTCTCCCACCCATTCCTGGGTACCTATCCACTCTTGTATGTCCATTAACTCCAGCCCAACACCCCCCATCTAACTGGCATGGGTAGTTTACAATAGCCAATTAAATCACCAACCTGAATGCTTTTTGTGACGCCCAGTCAGGGCCTTTTGCAGCCTGCCTATCCTCGTAGCAAGTTCAGCCATCGCCTGTGCTGATGCAGACATTAATAACATTGGAGTGATGGATGAATGGGCCTTTGTTGGCGTTAGGATACTAGCAGAACTTGGTATGCTTCTGAATTTATTCAGACTGTACGATACACTGAAAATTCACTTCGATGTGCTTCCTGAATGGTGTTTATTTCAACATTTACCCCACTTCTGATTTTTTATCTTCCAGTCTGGCTAATTATGACTAGGATAGGCGCAGAATGCTGGAGTAACTCAGCGGGACGGGCATCATCTGTGGAGAGAGAATGGGTGATGTTTCGGGTCGAGACCCTTCTTCAGACTCTTGTTATGACTCTTATCCCACGTCTAATCCCAGGCCAAGCAATTGCACTCTGTGACCAAACTGCCCAGCGGGTTAAGCCCAGTGAGTGCAAACTGGGAGAAATGTAGTGAGTCAGCAATTGAAATCAATTGGAGGGATGAAATGAGTGAGCAATGTTATGATTGGATTTTGATTATCGCACAGGGGAGAATGGAGAATGGAGAGATATTGTGTTGTTGCATACTTGGAATTTTATGCTGAGTTTACAGCAATTAGGTGTTTGGACAGATACATGGATAGGAAAGGTTTAGAGGGATACGGGACAACATGGGCGTGGCTAGTGTAGATGGGACATCTTTGTCGGCGTGGAAAAGTTGGGCCGAAGGGCCTGTTTCCGTGCTGCATAGCCTCTAATAAAACGATGACTGTTATCATTTGATGAAAGTGGAGACAAGAAAGCATTTATGTTGTGAAGTTAATCGCCCAGCTGCTTTCTGAATAAGTGACAGTATGCTGATGTACAATAGGAGTTTGTTGACTTATGGAACGTAGAAGTGTGGGCGCTGAATTCTAAAAGGATGTCATGAGGCTGACCAATAACAAGGACAGCTCAGCCCCTGTGAATTATTTTGCGAAGAAATATGATTTATTTTGTAATTTGAACCAAGCAATTTAAATACTTCCCCAAGGTAGAGGATCTGAGAACAGAAGGTAAGGTCAAGAACAGAGGATATAGGTTAAAGGTGAGGAGCAAGAGGGAGTCCGAGAAATACATTTTCACCTAGAGACGGATTGAAATCTGGAACATGGTACACACAAGGTCATAAAGTAAATGATGGGAGCTGAATTAGGCCATTCAGCCCATCAAGTCTGCCCCGCCAATCAATCATGGCTGATCTATCTCTCCCTCCTAACCCCATTCTTCTGCCTTCTCCCCATAAGCCCTGAAAAGTTGATGAATGTAGGTATTTGCAACATATAAGATGCATCTGGTAAATGACATTACTATCAACAAGTTGAGCCATAGATTCATACCGCACGGAAACAGGCCCTTCGGCCCAATTTGCCCAAGTCGACAAAGATGTCCCACCTACACAAGTCCACCTGCCCGCGTTTGGCCTTGATACCCCTAAACCTTTCCTATCCATATACTTGTGCAAATGTATTTTAAATATTGTTGATAGTACCTCCCTCATCTACCTCATCAGGTACCTCATTCCATTTGCCCATCACTGTCTGTGTGAAACGCAATGGCAGCGTAGCCACGGTGGGCTGAAGGGACTGTTTTTATGCCGTGTGACTTTATAACAAGAGGCCGCCTTTGTATGAATCCCATTTGACTCAACGGATCAATATTGCAGCCACCTACTAGTGGGGCATCTAAGGTGGATAATATGCCATAAAGTGCTGTAATTAAAGACATCTATCTCTGGCCCGCACTTCATTGAAGGACTTCTCTTAATAAGGGTTGCAAGGTCATCAGATTTAATCAATGTTCAGTTTGAAATGAAGGGTAAACCCAGGAATGAATGGAGTTATGGTACGGTGACTGATTTCCTGCATGTGATCACCCACCAATCAGTGACTGAGGGTTTTGCCCAGAGGGGCTGGTCTTGTGTGTACCAGCGTGTGGCAGATATACACTCAAGCATTGAATTCAAACATCATCCATAAATATTTCAGCCTCTGGGAAAGTACTTTCGACTTGGCTTGTGTTTATTTTACAATGAATGGAATTTCCACCAGGGGGCAGTATTTTATATTTTTCAACAAGGCTGAAGTTGGTCAAGAGATTGCCAAATAATGGGGAATTCCACAAGCCCTGTGTGTGTGTAGCCAACCTGCAAATGTCTACATTAGTGTTCGCAGGCTTGGCTTTCGTGCGCCTGGCCTTGCTTCTGAATAGGGTGATTTCACGAAAGGTCACTGGAGCGTAAATCCCCACTCACGTGACCGAAATTTTTAACTGGGGGACAAGCGTCACTTCCGGTACATGTTAGTGGATGGGAAAACACGCACTTTCACACCCGTTAAAAACATCGAAAACGGCCCAAAAAAAAGATAGAAACTAAGGTAAATACAAGAGGGAGCTGAAGGGGCCAAAAAGGCAGAAATTGATAGCGGACATTTTTCGTGGAGATTTAAAGATCCAAAATATCGGGAATTATCGCGTTTGCTCGCTGTATTTCATCAAAAGTAAGGCATTATTGACTTTGTTATCTTTTTCATTTGTTAGATGAAAAGTATTAAAAGTTAGAAATCCGTCAGTAAAATTGCAAAATCGCCCATGGTTCTTGGGTGGGTTTTAACATGCAAAATGAAAACGCTTCTGAAGCTCCATTTACCATTTAAATAATCGTAAACTATCAATGCGTTTGGAAATCAATTTTACTCAGATGCAAGCTAAGGAATGGGATAATTCTCAGCTGTTGGGAAATATATTCTGGCAAATAATAAAATCTCCTGATTTTGTCCAACAGCTGAGAATTATCCCATTCCTTAGCTTGCATCTGAGTAAAATTGATTTCCAAACGCATTGATAGTTTACGATTATTTAAATGGTAAATGTAGCTTCAGAAGCGTTTTCATTTTGCATGTTAAAACCCACCCGAGAACCATGGGCGATTTTGCAATTTTACTGACGGATTTCTAACTTTTAATAGTTTTCATCTAACAAATGAATAAAGATAACAAAGTCAATAATGCCTTACTTTTGATGAAATGCAGCGAGCAAACGCGATAATTCCCGATATTTTGGATCTTTAAATCTCCACGAAAAATGTCCGTAATCAACTTCTGCCTTTTTGGCCCCTTCAGCTCCCTCTTGTATTTACCTTAGTTTCTATCTTTTTTTTGGACTGTAAATTTAGGTAGCTGTTCCTCACGGTCACCCCGACTGGCTCACTTAATTGCAGCTCAAAAACGGGCCGTTTTCGATGTTTTTAACGGGTGTGAAAGTGCGTGTTTTCCCATTCACTAACATGTACCGGAAGTGACGCTTGTCCCCCAGTTAAAAATTTCGGTCACGTGAGTGGGGATTTACACTCCAGTGACCTTTCGTGAAATCACCCTATAAAGCAAGTTTTCATCAGAGCATGTTTTCATTTAGTGAAGCAGGCACTTGGGAGTGATGGAGGTGAGGGTTTGGACACATTGGAGAAATTTTATGTTCAAATGACATAGAAGCAGAATTAATCCACTCGACCCATAAAGACTCCTCCACCATCAATCATGCCTGATCTATCTTTCTTTCTCATCTCCATTCTCCTGCCTTCTACCCGTATCCTTTGACACCCTAACTAATCAAGAACCTATCAACCTCTGCTTTAAAAAGACCCAATGACTAGGCCTCCAGAGCCTATGCAGATGAATGTTTGATGGCTCTGGGCCTCTTCTCACTGGAGTTTAGAAGATTGAGGGTGGACCTCATTGAAACTTAACGAATAGTGAAAGGCCTGGATAGAGTGAATGCGGAGAGGATGTTTCCACTAGTGGGAGAGTCTAGGACCAGAGGGCACAGATTCAGAATAAAAGGATACGAAGATTTATCGATAATATGACTGACTATTCCGTCTTGGTAAGAGGTGTTTACAGATCATTTTCAGTGTTCAACCTCATCACTTCATGAGATATATTAATGCTAAAATCTCACTTTTCTCCAAATGATTGAATTTGAAAGCACTGTGTCTGCATGGGTTTGTGGCTGTTTTACATTCAGCTTTTCATCACATTCAAATGCTTGGATTGGACCAAGTGAACAAGATAAAACATTCTAAACCTCATGCACCCTGGAACAGTGCCCCCCTCCCCCCCTCCCCCCCCACGCCAACTTCCCGCAGTGAGGTGCACCCTCTAGAACATTCACTGTGGAGAGCTGCACCCTCTAGAACAGTCCCCTGTGGCGAGATGCACCCTCTAGAACATTCCCTGTGGAGAGATGCACCATCTAGAACAGTCCCCCGTGGGGAGGTGCATGCTCTAGAACATTCCCTGTGGAGAGATGCACCATCTAGAACAGTCCCCCGTGGGGAGGTGCATGCTCTAGAACAGTCCCTGTGGGGAGGTGCATGCTCTAGAACATTCCCTGGAGAGAAGTGCACCCTCTAGAACAGTCCCTGTGGAGAGATGCACCCTCTAGAACAGTCCCTGTGGAGAGGTGCACCCTCTAGAACATTCCCTGTGGAGAGATGCACCCTCTAGAACAGTCCCTGTGGAGAGGTGCACCCTCTAGAACATTCCCTGTGGGGAGATGCACCCTCTAGAACAGTCCCTGTGGAGAGATGCACCCTCTAGAACAGTCCCTGTGGAGAGGTGCACCCTCTAGAACAGTCCCTGTGGCGAGATGCACCCTCTAGAACAGTCCCTGTGGAGAGATGCACCCTCTAGAACAGTCCCTGTGGAGAGGTGCACCCTCTAGAACAGTCCCTGTGGAGAGATGCACCCTCTAGAACAGTCCCTGTGGAGAGGTGCACCCTCTAGAACATTCCCTGTGGAGAGATGCACCATCTAGAACAGTCCCTGTGGGGAGGTGCATGCTCTAGAACATTCCCTGGAGAGAAGTGCACCCTCTAGAACAGTCCCTGTGGAGAGATGCACCCTCTAGAACAGTCCCTGTGGAGAGATGCACCCTCTAGAACAGTCCCTGTGGAGAGGTGCACCCTCTAGAACAGTCCCTGTGGAGAGGTGCACCCTCTGCAACTTAGAGACGGCACTGCTTGGAATCAGCTGGCCAATGTGTCTGTCGCGTGTTGAGTGTATTTTGTGCCTGAACTGAGTTGGCACAAAGATAATTTCAAACAGTGAGCTGGCTCCACTGCCAGTGTGTGAGGCTGTCAGCTGCAGTGGGTGTCAGGTTTGCTGAGTGTCTGATCGGGTAGCACTGAAGCACTGATCCCCGCATTGTGCCCCATGGTCTTTGGCAGTGCGGAGCTGGGCACCACTTTGAGCGGGAACGAGTTGACCCCATTGTCCCACGGACAGCTGCAGATGTAAATTCATCAAGGACCCCTTTAGTCTACAGCAAAGAGCAGCATTCAGGCGGTGGCTGCTTTGACTGCTGCTTTGACTGCTGCTTTGTGAGAAAGCATTTCCAGTTAATGTGCGCCCTGCCGACACTCCCACTGACTTCCCGCTGATGTGTCCACTCACCGACACTCACTTCTAGATAACTTGTAAATGGTCCTAGAGTCTCTCGGTATTGGCAGAAAAAAATAGAGGCAGGTTACAACTGGAGGGAATATCTTCCCTCTCCCGGGCCCAATGAACCCGTGAGGAGTCTCAAGATGATTTTTAAACATGTCTTTCTCTGTTCCCGTGCACCGTCTCTGCGAGAGACACGGCCTGGTGCTGGGATGGGAATACGCCAAGGTGAAGCAGCAGGGTCGGGGCCTGACACACACAGGCTCACCGTTCTCACACAGTGCAGCAACACAGTGACTGGCCCTCACTCTTCATGGCGTCTCGGGTTGAGACCCTTCTGATATGGTTCGATTGTAATCACTTCCTCGATCTGGAGGTTCTGGTCAGGATAAGAAGGCAGCTATTTAAGACTGAGTTGCAGAAAATAATTTTTTACTTGAATAATGAATCTTTAGAATTGTAAACACCAGAGGGCTGCAGATGTTCTATTGCTGTACATTTCTAAGACTCAGATGGGGTGGGTTTCAGACATGACGTGCTTGGAGGGGGAAAGTGGTACTACAGTAAATTCCACGATTGTCATCGATGGAAGAGGAGGCTTGTGGAGCTTTTGTGTGGAAGGAACTGCAGATGCTGGTTTACAGCAAAGATAGACACAAAAAGCTGGAATAACTCAGCGGGACAGGCAGCATCTCGAGAAAAGGAAACTCTTTGGGTCGAGACCCTTCTTCAGATCCGAATCTTATGGGACGTCTGAGGGTCTTCAGGTCTGAAACCTGAAACGTCACCTATTCCTTATCTCCAGAGATGCTCTCTGTCCCGTTGTGTTTCTCCAGCTTTTGGTGTCTATCTTCGGTTTAAACCGGCATCCTACCTACATATTCATTCTTCATGTCTCATTTCTCACTGCCTCCCGTTGTCCTTCTCTCTGGCCTTTTCCTCCTCGACAACTCTATTTCTCATTTCCTTCATTCTGAACTCTTGTTTCTTCCTTCTCTCTCCGTCTTTGCTCCTGCATCAGTTTTTCCTCAGGCCCACCTGTCCTTCTCAGCAACAGTTCCTCTGGGTTGCGTCTCCCTGGATTTTGTACTTTTTGCCACTTTTTATCCTTTATGTCCTGGACTTCCAGAAAGCATTTGATAAGGCCCCACATAGGAGATTAGTGGCACATGGTATTGGGGGTAGAGTACTGACATGGATAGAGAAGTGGTTGGCAGACAGGAAACAAAGAGTAGGGATTAACGGGTCCCTTTCAGAATGGCAGGCAGTAACTAGTGGGGTGCCGCAAGGCTCGGTGCTGGGACATTTTTCTTTTTGTAGGCATGATTATTCTTTCATCTCTTCATCACCGGAGTCCCCTCTTCGCTCCATCTAATTTACTATTCGTCTATTCCAGTCTTGGTTTCACATCTCTCTGTTTATATGGCTCTATGTCTCCCGTTCCTTTCAATGTGTCAAGTAAGATGACTGTCCGTGAAGACATGGAATTAGTTCTTGCGATGGTTTCCCAGGGTGAAATCATAAAGGGGCAGGGGACGAGAATGTGTCTAGGGGAACATTCCTGTGGACTCGTGGTATCTAGTGTTGTCTGCTGGTTCCCCTCTCACCCATCCTGTAACTCCCCATCCCTCCCATACCCACCCCCCTCACTCACCCACCCCCCTCCGCCCCTGTGCCCCCTCTCTCCCCTGCCATAATCATCCCCTCTCTCATTCCACCTGTACCCATTGCCCTCTCACACACATCCTGCACCCATCCCCTCTTACGCTCCACCCATCCGCCTCTGTCGCCATTCGCTGTGCCTGCCCTTTCACCACCTATACCTGCCCCCTCTCTCGCCCTCCCCTCCCCTGCACCCTTCTCCCTCACGCTCCCCCTCTGTAGCCATTGCTAGCCTGCCCCTACTAATCATTCTCTCTGCATCTCATTCGTCACAATAAACTGTGCCAGTTGTCAGTGCTTAGAGTTTGCAGTGAGGGAAGGAGAAGGATTGTTGTTTTCCCATTGCTGTTAATTACCAGCAAGATTTTGGTTTGTCATAAAGATGGAACTTGGTTAAACAGCATGCTGAAGGACAACGATGTAATATTCATTGTATCGACTTGGGCTCCATGTGACTCTGATGGCCTGGACCATTCACTTCCCTCTAAAGTTGCTGAACATGTCATTTGGTTGCTTCAGAAATCCCGTAAAGAATGACTGGCGGACCGCAGCAATTCTAGAATGATGCCATTGTTTTCCCCGCGGTGACCAGTGATGTCAAGGAATCGCCGGTCTTGCAAATCGATGAGAAAACCTGAAATCAAAACGGAAAGTGCTGACAATACTCAGCGCGGTACACAGCATCCCTGAAGAGTTTGAACTGGTTAACTTCAGAGATCAATGACTTCACCTTAAAACTGTACAAAGCTGGAAATGTAACTAATTTTAAGGAAGCAGAGAGACTGGGAAATGTGGAACGGGGCATTAGTATTATCTCCCTGAAAGCTGGAATAATGTCAAGAGGATAAATGGCCACTGTGAAAGAACAAAACGTGAACTCTGTAATAGGGTGGAGCAGGCGTGAGTATCAAAAAATAATAGAACACGTGTCATATAGTCAGTGACCATTTGGCCCATTCAGTCTGCACCAGTCATGATGGGCAATGAAGCTGATTCTGGCTTCTCAAATGAACACCATAATCCTACAGGTCGAAGTGCTTTTGATCAATACCCTGTTTCATGATCATGCCCTGTTTCATGATCAATGGCCTGTTTTTAACCTGTATCCTGTATGAAGTATGACCCATGTCTAGTATGACGTATGATCAGTGCCCTGTATGATGCATGACACATGTCCTGTATGAATTATGACCCTTGTGTATGTGTGTGTGTGTGTGTGTGTGTGTGTGTGTGTGTGTGTGTGTGTGTGTGTGTGTGTGTGTGTGTGTGTGTGTGTGTGTGTGTGTGTGTGTGTGTATGTATATCTATCTATATAACGGAAAGTCTCATCTTGACCACTTCCTGTCTGCGCTGTATATTGATTTTAGAAAAAACGCTACCATATATCGCTATAATTTTTGGCCAACTTACTCACAGTCCTCCTTCACTGAGGCAGCCCTGAGGATTTTTCCGATCGATGAAAAATGTAAAAGTTATGAGTATTAAAAAAATCTTGAGATCAGCTGTTTGGTCCTCTCGCCTGCCAATCATCACGATTAAGGTAGGGGGAGGGGCAGGACTATAGAACCCCGGATGCCTGGACGTGAGTCAGTTACCCTGGAAGATCGCGAGGGAGAGTCCACAACTGTGATTCTAAGCTGTGAATCAACTGAACTGTGAGCCTGCAATATACTTGCAATAAATGATTTGTTAGCCCTTAATGATAATGCAATGAGTTGTTTGGAAATTTGGTGGCCTGCACTCTGCTTGAAATGCTATGAAATTGAATTTGGTGGCCTGCGCTCTGCCTGAAATGGAATTTCAAGGAATAGCCGTGAGTGAACTGCCAGCCCACCAGCTCTGAGTGACTGAGCTGCCAGCCCACCAGGCCTGAGTGACTGAGCTGCCAGCCCAAGAATCCATCCGACCCACAATGTCCATACTAGCCCTCTGGAAAGCAGGCCTTTTGGCCCACAACACCCATATTAGTGCTCCAGAAAGCCCCTCCCCCCTCCCCCCCCCCCACCTGGCCACCAATATTGAAATTTTTGCCCAACTAAACTCGTTGAAAAGCGACATAATGTTTTTGCAGGAAACACACATGAAACAGCAAACACAAATGAGATTAAAGGCGAATTGGATAGGCCAGACATACTACTCCTCATTTACTTCTAAATCTAGGGGTACGGCTATTTTTATTAGAAAAGGTATTCCTTTTAAATTAAAGAATACTATATCAGATAAAGAGGGAAGGTATATTATAGTTTCGGGAGAAATTTATGCAACCCCACTAACTTTGATAAATATTTATGCTCCGAATTTTGACAACCCCCAATTTTTTGATAAAATTATAGACATAATATCAGAGTTTAATGTGATAATAGGGGGGGACTTTAACTGTGTTTTAGATTCATATCTAGATAAATCAGCAAAACAAAGGAAGAGTAATTTAAAATCTAAGACTAGCGAACTTCTAAATACATATATAAAAAAAACTAATATAATAGATGTATGGAGATCTGCTAATCCAGTTGGAAGGGAATACTCATTTTACTCTTCGGTACATAAAACTTATTCAAGAATTGATTATTTTTGAGTGGATATGAAATTATACCCAACATACCACATTAGTAGTATCTCAGATCACTCTCCGTTGACATTTTCAGTAAAATTTGAGGGAATGCCGGGTAAAAAATTTTTTTGGAGGTTTAATACACATATTTTAAATGACGTGCAAGGTTATCAATATTTAAAACAACAAATGAAACGTTTTTTCGATACAAATGATACACCAGGTACTTTGCCTTCTTTATTATGGGAAACTTTTAAGGCATTTATGAGAGGAATTATAATTTCATATCAAAATTTTCAAAATAAAAAGAATAAGACAGAACAAATGTTGTTAGAACAAGAAATCAGGGAGTTAGAGTTAGATAATGCTAAAGATTCCACGACAGATAAACACAATAAGATAATATTACTGAAATTTAAACTTAATCGAATTTTATCGGCAAGAGTAATAAGACTATTCCAAATGACAAAACAGGAATATTTTGAGTTTGGTGACAAACCACATAAGCTTTTAGCTCGCCAATTGAAAAAACAAGAAAAGGAAAATACTATAACCAAAATTAAATCAGAGAAAGGTGATTTACTAATACTACCTAAAGATATTAATAATAGATTTGCTCAATTTTACCAAAACTTATATACATCTAAAATTAAAATAAAAGATAGTAAAATAAAAAAAATTCTAGATAACTGTACTCTTCCAATACTGGACCTTTTGGAAAAAGAGGAACTAGGAGCTCAAATTACAATCAAAGAAAAATCAACGACCCCTTATTTATTTAATTTATACTCCCATGCTTTTAAAGAAAACAAACTACCTGAAACACTATCAGAATCAACTATTACGCTTATTCCAAAAAGAGATAAAGATTTAGAAGATCCGGGCTCATACAGAGGTATCACTTTTAAATACAGATCAGAAAATTTTAGCAAAGATTTTAGCAAGAAAATTAAGCAAATATATTAGTAAATTGATAAACCCTGATCAAACGGGGTTTATACCTAAAAGATACTCATTTAATTATCTGAGACGTCTGTTTAATATAATGTACTCGCATAAAGTAGAGGAAGAAGATATATCAATTATTTCATTGGATGCAGAGAAAGCATTTGATCAGGTAGAGTGGCAATACTTATATAAAGTACTACAAAAATTTAATATGGGAGAGAATTTTATAACATGTTGACATGTTAACACAACACCCATATTAGTGCTCCAGAAAGCCCCCCCCCCCCACTGGCCACCAATATTGGAATTGGTGGAGAGGTGGAATATTGCGTTGAGGGACCAGCCCTCCCAACGGGTCCCACTTAGGCGAGTATTATTATAAAACTCTGATCTTGGATGTTTATTTGTTTGCTTGTGAATCACATCTTCTAGAAAACCCGACGCGCTAATGGTGAAATTTTTACATATTCTGGTAGAGATTTACCTCATGATGTCGAAAATTGCCTCATGTGAAAATTGGATTCTTTATTTCCCGACTTTTTACGGAAATTGTTCACCAATCTGCGATCTTTTTTGAAGTTAACGAGCTGAAGAAAGCTGGATGACGTCACAAGTGCCTCTGTGCTCATCGCGGCCAGCTGCGCAGAGTTTTCAATGCGCAGAAACTGCGAGTTACATAAACTCCCCCCCCCCCCCCGCATAACTCGGACTTGGCCGGGCGTCTACGAGCCAGCACCACCATGCAATGTGTTCATGGCTGATCATCCACAATCAGGTGGATTGTTCCTGCCTTCTCCCCATATCCCTTGATTCCGCTTGCCCCAAGAGCTCTCTCTAACTCTGTATTGAATGCATCCACTGCCTTCTGAGGCAGAGAATTCCACAAATTCACAACTCTCTGGGTGAAAAGGCTTTTCATCATCTCGATTATTGAATGGCCTACCCCTTATTCTTAAACTGTGGCCCCTGTTCTGGACTCTTCTAATATCGGAAACATTTTTCCTGCATCTATCATGTCCAATCTCTTAATAATTTTATGATTCTATAAGATTCCCTCTCATCCTAAATTCCAGTGAATACAAGCCTATTCACTGGCACTCTTTCTTGGCCAACCTGCGCAAGATTTTCTCTCAGTTGTTCTTGCATCCAACTCCCATCGACACTACACACGGTCCAGTTATGCATTCATTGTTTATTGCATGGCTGTCCAGGACTTTCACCCTTGCCAGAACTTGCTTGACTTGCTGAGTTAAGTCTCTCAGTTTGCTATCTTGATTTTCCAGATCAAGGGCATTGACAGTGGACATTCCAGCACTGTAGGCTGTGCCTACATCATTAATTATACCTCTCCTCATATGGGCCTTAGCTTTAAGCTCCCTCTTTTTGTTCTTCCCCACTTCTTGCTCAAGCAATGTTTGTATCATTGGAATATAGATATATATATATCTCGGATTGGAATTGGACACCATTCATTCAGGTAACTGTCTACCTGTGATATCCAACACAGTGGGTACCAGTTTGTGTTGTATGTTGTCGTATAGGACTTTACCTGCTCCTTTCAAGATTAACCTATGTTGTGGTCCATCTTTTGTATTGGGACATATTTTGAGGTTAGCAGGGGTGATTGAAAAGGTAGATGGGATGGCTGAAGGTTCAGCTGGGGTTGAGAGGGGGAACATAAAACAGACATCCACTTGCCTATCGGGTGTCCCAGTCTTCATGGTAGCTCTGCATACCCCATACCATTTTCTGTACCATGGGCAGGCCCATTATGCCAGGGCCAGAAGTACCCTATAAAGGAAACAACAGCTATATTGGTGTTTCCCTGTCCACAATGTGATCCTACAATTGTCATTCCAACCTTCTCTCCACCATCGCTGACCTAACTTTGGATTTTTCACACGTTGGATTGTGTCTTCATTAATGCATTTACCACATAGTGTATCCGGACCAGAATAGGCCAGAATGGTCCCGCCTCTGAGACGCAACGCCTGGATTAAATTATATATCAGTCCGACATCGAGCTGTTCCGCCCTTGATCAGTATCACGCGTGTTATCACCACAATCAACGACTTCACTTTGCAGAACATCATTTAGCTGTAAAGCAAGAGCAATTTCTGCTTGTATTTACAGTTCTTGGAATGGGCTAATGAGACAATATTCTAATACTTCTTGCACATTGCCTTCTGTGGGCAGGTTGTGTGATGGGGATGTGTGGCCATCCTCCCTAGTTTGTTCCACTTGGGGTACGTGTGACGGTGGTGAATGGACGGGAGATGCGGACAATGTCTCACAGGCAGCACCCAGCAGGATGTGGTACTGGTGATTATAGGATTAAAATCAATGAATGATTTTAATTGATTCACATGATACCATCCCTCTTTCACTTGATTCCCTTGATTCACATAATACCGTCCCTGCAATACAACCTTGCGCACTGAGGGGCTTGCTTTATCCACTACAGATTGGAGTCCAGAATATTTGAGGTACCTGGCTGATAAATCCTCATAACATTCTGTCTTGCGTTGTATTCGACAGGCTTCACCTTGCCATTGAAATATACTTCATTACACTTCTTTCTCCGTCCCATATTGACTGCTGCTGTTATTTGTGCAGCCTGGATGTTGTCTCACAGCTGCTCCTCAGCCTTTTCATGACCAATGACCATAAAGTCTGCTTCTGAGTCCCAGGAACTCAATTCCTCAAAAAAATTATTCAATTATTAAAAAATGATCCCAGCAAAGGTGGCTGATGGGACCAATGTGGCTAATCTGTACCAAAGCATGGAGGCCACGAGTTGGTTAATGACCTGCAGGAAAGTTTACATAAAAATGGAAATCAACCAGTTGTTTTAGTTGCTATATTGGTTTGAACTTGCAACAAGTGAGTAATCCTCAGACTTGGATGGAGGTTAGATCTTGCTACACGTTACATAGGCAGAAAAACTGACATTCTCCACTCTGCCAAATAAGTTTATAAGGAAAAAAATTGATAAATAAAAACAAACATTGACAGAGTCTTACACCCTGTAGGAAAGCACTCTGAGGGGGGACCCGCCCAGCGCCCCAGCCGGGTGACGACTTTCACCTCCAGCTCCTGACAGTTCGCCAGACGGGTCCCCACACCGGGACTCAGGTAGACTCCCAGTCAATTCCTCTCATGGGTTGTCCTGTCATCAAAATACATTGTCAGTGTCAGTTGTCAGTGCTTAGAGTTTGCAGTGAGGGAAGGAGAAGGATTGTTGTTTTCCCATTGCTGTTAATTACCAGCACGATTTTGGTTTGTTATAAAGATGGAACTTGGTTAAGCCGCATGCTGAAGGACGACAATGTAATACTCATTGTACCGACTTGGGCTCCATGTGACTCTGCTGGCCTGGACCATTCACTTCCCTCTAAAGTTGCTGAACATGTCATTTGGTTGCTTCAGAAATCCCGTAAATACAATACAATACAATACAATACCGTTTATTTGTCATTTGAACGTCACATGAAGTTCAAACCAAATTTGGTTTCTGCAGTCATACAAGAAAAGAACCAAGACACACACCAACACAATTTACACAAACATCCATCACAGCGAATCTCCTCCTCAATGTGATGGAAGGCAAAGTCTTGTCTCTCCCCTGCTCTCCATTCCTCTCCTGAAGAATGACTGGCGGACCGCAGCAATTCTAGAATGATGCCATTGTTTTCCCCGCGGTGACCAGTGATCTCAAGGAATCGCCGGTCTTGCAAATCGATGAGAAAACCTGAAATCAAAACGGAAAGTGCTGACAATACTCAGCGCAGTACACAGCATCCCTGAAGAGTTTGAACTGGTTAACTTCAGAGATCAATGACTTCACCATAAAACTGTACAAAGCTGGGAATGTAACTAATTTTAAGGAAGCAGAGAGACTGGGAAATGTGGAACGGGGCATTAGTATTATCTCCCTGGTGCAGGGAGCAAGGATTTAGATTAATACACCACTGGGATCTCTGGGGTAGGGGTGACCTGTACAAAAGGGACGGGTTACACCTTAACTGGAGGGGGACCGACATTCTGGCAGGCAGATTTGCTCGGGCTACACGTGTGGGTTTGAACTAAATAGTGGGGAGCAGGGATTGACAAATTGGGAATATAAAGATGGAGTTGAAGGGGAAGTGTGTACAGGAAAAATTACAACAGATTCTCGAATTAATGGGAAGGAATGTTCGAGAAGGGATAAAAGAGTAAGGTTAGGGCCAATTGCGAGCGGTGTGAGAGGGGATGTGAATATGGAGGTCATAGTGTTGTATATGGATGCGCGAAGTATAAGAAATACAGTGGACGAGCTTGAAGCTCAGTTAGAAATTGGCAAGTATGATGTTGTGGGAATTACAGAGATATGGCTGCAAGAGGGCCAGGGCTGGGAACTGAATATTCAAGGTTATACCTCCTATCGAAAAGACAGACAGATGGGCAGAGGGGGTGGGGTAGCTCTGTTGGTGAGGAATGAAATTCAGTCCCCTGCAAGGGGTGACATTGAAACAGGAGATGTGGAGTCAGTATGGATAGAACTAAGGAATTGTTAGGGCTAAAAGACCCTAATGGGACTTATCTACAGGCCCCCAAACAGTAGCCTGGACATAGGGTGCAAGTTGAATCAGGAGTTAAAATTGGCTCGAAGGGCTGAATGGCCTACTCCTGCACCTATTGTCCATTGTCTAAGGGCAACTTGGTCCTTATGAACATTAACATGTGCCAATACATCATCGGTTGGAACAGCACCTCATGTTTCTTACACCCCAGCGGTATGAATATTGACTTCTCTAACTTCAAGTAAAGCTTGCTTTCCCTTTCTCTCCATCCCTCCCCCTTCCCAGTTCTCCAACCAGTCTGACTGTCTCCATCTACATTTTATCTCTGTTTACTTTGTGGTTACCTTCTCCCAGCCAACAATGATCTATGTATCTCCATCTCCCGTGTCATCAGTCTGAAGAAGGGTCTCGACCCAAAACGTCACCCATTTGTTCTCTCCAGAGATGTTGCCTGTCCCGCTGAGTTACTCCAGCATTTTGTGTCTATCTTCGGTTTAAACCAGCATCTGCAGTTCCTTCCTGCACACATCATTGGTTAAATCAGTCTCGGCCTCCCTGCTTTTTCCGTTGGTGGATGAGTTCCCACATATCATTGCTGTCTGTGTCTGCCATGGATTTCAATGCCCCTCATTCAACTAGCCTAAAATACTTTGAAACTTCCTTGAATCCTCCCCTCAATGCTCACTTGCATCTTGCCTGCAGGTTTAGAAACGTTACTTAAATCTAATAGCTCCAGATGCTGGAAATCTGAAATAAAAACAGGAAAAAAATGCTGGAATGTGTCAGCAGGTCAAATAACTAGTACCTCTTGGATGGCACAGTCATGGTGGGCCGAAGGGCCTATTTCTGTGCCCTATGACTCTGGAGTTAAAAATTCTTCATTGGAAATATTACATTTGATACCCTCATCCAAGGGCGTCATGGTGGCGCAGCGGTAGAGTTTCTGCCTTACAGCGACAGAGACCCGGGTTCAATCCTGACTACGGGTGCTGTCTGTATGGAGTTTGCACGTTCTCCCCATGTGTGTGCTGTCTGTACGGCCACGTTTCCTCCCTCACTTCAAAGCCATACATGTTTGTAGATGATGGGCATGTGTCTGTGCTGTATCTCTAAACTAAAGAACAATACAGTATGAATGTAATCTAGAATTGTTAACTTGATCTGAGTCCAGCAGGGTCCTTTTTAGCAAAGGATTGCAGTGCACTTACCCGAGCTGCCATTGGGCTACCAACTGCTGGCAAGCGTGTGATTCATTGAAGCTGTTGCGGAGATGAATGAGTTTGCTTTTGGTTCAATTATAATCACTTCCTAGACCTGGAGGTTCTGGTTAGGATAAGAAGGCGGCTATTTAAGACTAGAGTTGCAGAAAATCAAATTTTACTTGAATAATGAATCTTTAGAATTGAAAACACCTGAGGGCTGCAGATGTTCTATTGCTGTATACGTCTAAGACTCAGATGGGGTGGGTTTCAGACATGACGTGCTTGGAGAGGGAAAGTGGCACTCCAGTAAATTCCATGATTGTTACGATGGAAGAGGAGGCTTGTGGATCGTTTGTGTGGATGGAACTGCAAACCCAAGATAGACACAAAAAACTGGAGTAACTCAGTAGAACAGGCAGCATCTCTGGAAAGAATGAATAGGTGACCTTTCAGGTCGAGACCCTTCTTCAGACCCGACTTATGGGAATTCAGAAGGAATATGTGACGTTTCATATCCGTGGGTTAGGGGCTAGTGGAGTCAAGGGATATGGGGAGAAGGCAGGCACGGGTTATTGATAGGGGACGGTCATCCATGATCACAATGAATGGCGGTGCTGGCTCGACGGGCCGAATGGCCTCCTGCACCTATTTTCTATGTTTCTATATCTGAAGAAGGGCCTTGACCTGAATCAGAGAGCAGTGCTGAACTACTATCCACCTCTTTGGTGACCCTCGGACTATCCTTCATTGGATTTTGCTGGCTTTACCTTGCACTAAACGTTACTCCCTTATCATGCATCTATACTCTGTAAATGGATCGATTGTAATCATGTATTGTCTTTCTGCTGACTGGACAGCATGCAAAAAAAGCTTTTCACTGTACCTCGGTACACGTGACAACAAACTAAACTAAACTAAACTGAACTGAAACGTCACCCATTCATTCCCTTTCTCCAGAGATGCTATCTGACTCACTGAGTTACTCCAGCTTTTTGTGTCTATCTTGTAGACCTTATGTCTTGCTGCTTCTGGATTCCTTATTAAACCGATTACTCCTTGTCTTGTCATTGCCACCACGCAGCGGCTTTAGCTCGCTCCCATGGCTGACTGAATGTGGACACGAGTTTTTGTGAAGGTCGAAATGGCACTGACTCATTCTGTGGGATGATGATACGTAACTTTTTTTTAAAGTCATCAGCAGATTTTAGATTTTGGAAACTAGGAAATAAAACCTCAAAATAGATGACTGGAAATGCCTGAAGCTTCTTCCCTCACCTATTAACTTGGGGGAGTTTCCCACCCTAGATTTATATTGCTATGTCATATTTAAAAAAAAAAAATCATTGTTTAATCCTAAAGATAGCTTTTTTGGGGAACAATTTCCGTCAAGTTAATCAGAAATTCGTGATTATAAAGCAGATCTGACCTGTGGCGGCGTTGTCACATCGGGGTCAGGAGGCTGTGTGTGCATTTAGTCCAAGCAACAAAGGTTTGAGCATGAAATGTGGGCTCACACTTCCCAGACAATGATGAGCGATTACCACACTGTTAAAGGAGCATTTCTAATGGAGTAACAGGCAGCATCCCTGGATAGAAGGAATGGGTGACATATCGGGTCAAGACCCTTCAAACCCGTAACATCGCCCATTCCTTCTCTCCAAAGATGCTGCCTGTCCCACTGAGTTACTCCAGCTTTTTGGGACTATCTTCGGTGTGAACCAGTATTTGCAGTTCGGTCCTACACATTTCTGATGTAGTGCTCCTAGCTTGGTTGAAGATGCCAAGGGAGTGTGCCACTGCGAGCACCACTATAATGAGGCAACTGAATCATCCCTCCATAGAAACATAGAAAATAGGTGCAGGAGTAGGCCATTCGGCCCTTCGATCCTGCACCGCAATTTAATATGATCATGGCTGATCATCCAACTCAGTATCCTGTACCTGCCTTCTCTCCATACCCCCTGATCCCTTTAGCCACAAGGGCCACATCTAACTCCCTCTTAAATATAGCCAATGAACTGGCCTCAACTACCTTCTGTGGCAGAGAATTCCAGAGATTCACCACTCTCTGTGTGAAAAATGTTTTTCTCATCTAGGTCCTAAAAGACTTCCCTCTTATCCTTAAACTGTGACCCCTTGTTCTGGACGTCCCCAACATCGGGAACAAACTTCCTGCATCTAGCCTGTCCAACCCCTTAAGAATTTTGTAAGTTTCTATAAGATCCCCCCTCAATCTTCTAAATTCTAGCGAGTACAAGCCAAGTCTATCCAGCTCTAACCAGAGAGCTGTGTTGAACTACTAACTACCTCTTTGGTGACCCTCAGACTATCCTTGATCAGACTTTGCTGGCTTTACCTTGCACTAAACGTTATCATGTATCTATACACTGTAAATGGCTAAGCTTTTCACTGTACCTCGGTACACGTGACAATAAACTAAACTGAACTGCTCAAAAAGCCAATAGCAAAATAATGTGTAGGAAGGAACTGCAGATGTTGGTTACACGGAAGATAGACACAAAAAAGTGGAGTAACTCAGCGGGACTGGCAGCATCTCTGGAGAGAAGGAATGGATTTAAGAAGGAACTGCAGATGCTGGAAAATCGAAGGTAGACGAAAGTGCTGGAGAAACTCAGCGGGTGCAGCAGCAGCATCCGCTGAGTTACTCCAGCACTTTTGTCTACCTTAGAAGGAATGGGTGACGTTTCGGTCGAGACCCTACCTCTAATCCTAAAAGGCCGTTGCTTTTTGGAAGTCTGAAACAGGGGGCATTGCACTGGCAGTGAGCGGCTCAGTCAGAGGAGCTACAATTACATTGCACCACGCAGCAAAGGTGTTGAGCTGAGCCTCTCGCCTTTAGTCTTAGAAGGACATAAAACTTTACAAGATGGGAAGGATGCTTGCTGAATTTGTTCCGCCTCAACACGAGATCACACAGTTCGGATCATGTGGCATTAAGGCATGGATTGAACTGGAAGTGAACTTATTCCAAAACCACCAGGAACGATGAATAAATGGAAGATTGTTTTTGAATCGAGTGTGCTATGAATCTCAGCAAACAGTGTCTGCTTTCTTCATTATGCAGTTTCACCAGGTCAGCGTTGACATCAGTCGGTCTACATAGTAAATACAGTTCAGGATAAAAATAGATTCTTAAAAAGCCTAAAAGAATCCTGCGATGTACCATAATAACTCTGTCCTGGCAGTCGTTCCTTGGGTCCTGCCGCCTTCAAAACACCCAGCATGTGGCTTGATAGGCAGAACATGCCAGCTGTGGTTTCCACTGACTCCACCTTCTCAAGCACTTCACCCAAACGAGCCTAGTGGCCACAGGATTTGTGTGAAGGAGTACAGCCGTCTCCCCCGGCACACAGTGAGTTAACTGCGATCTTGGGCTTCCTTTATTGTGCGGCGGAGCGTTGCCTGTTCTTGTTGAGGCATTTTCAAGAAGTGGGAAGGTCCTGAGCAATATCATAACTTTTGTTGACCTTGCTGAGTGTGTCAGCTGCGCAGTTTATGGGAACGATCCAGAGTGGAGGCAGCAGGCGGACCTCTTCTCCCCCGGCTCCGTGAATTATCCCCACCAAACCTTTCTTTTGCAGCCTTTGGGAGATTTCAGAAAGTCTGATTTATATGAAGGAGGAACGTCGACAGGGGTGCAGCACTGAAGCGTCAGGTCTGCAGCATAAAGGAGGTAATTGTTTCAAGTCTTTTAAACCGGCTTCTCTTTATTTGCGAATGCAAAGCTGCAGTGTGTGTGTGTGTGTGTGTGGAAGCCGCTCTTCTCATTGGGGAAGAACAAGCTTCAATTTGTAATGTCACTTTTAGAATCGCGCAATCATAAAGTGCTTAAGAGCCAATGCTGCTGAAATGTGATATAACCAGAAACCTTCAGCAGGGCAGGCAGCAGCTATGGTAAGAGAAACACGTTTGACGTTCAGGTTCAGTTTTGAAATGTGATCACTGCGGCAACGTAGGAACTATGGTGTTGAATGGCAAGTTCCCACAGACAACTATCTGGTAACGACCAACAGGTCAAGTTTTGTGATGTCTTTTGAGGAATGGGTCAGGGCCAAGACACAGAGGGCGGGAGCTCTGTTATTTTACTTTAACGTCCTGCAATGGGACAGTCTGCTTCCACCTGACACACACTGACTGTAATTTCTACAATGTGGCACTCCCTATGAAATATAGTTTCAGTTTTTACTTTTAGTTTGGAGCGACAGCATGGAAACAGGCCCCTTGGCCTACTGAGTCCTGTGGACCAATGATCATCTGTACACAGGATTGTTTTCCAGCAACATGTGTGTGGACTGGGGCTTCTATCCACAGCATATAAACTCTGGAGAAGTTCTTGCAACTCCTCCAGCCCTAGCTGGTTCTATGGATGTTGGATGAAGGAACTTGATGGTTCAGTGGTTCAGTTGAACAGCTGATTGAGTAATGTGTCGGATGGAACTGCAGATGCAGGGTCTGAAGAAGGGTCTCGACCCGAAACGTCACCCGTTCCTTCTCTCCAGAGTCTCGCTGAGTTATTCCAGAATTTGTGTCTAGCTGATTGAGTAACCCAGGCTCGACTGACTCATAAAGATCACCCACTTAAGAATGGCATGGAGGACCATTCACACTGGGATGTTATCAGTCAGTTAACTCTCTAACATCATGCTAGTTTGCACACCTTGGGAATTAGATCTAGAGATCTAGAGCCTTATGAGTGTCGCTTTATTTGGGAGAGGTAGCCATGAGCAAGTTGATCATTATCTTTTCTTGGATCCAATTAATTACTATATGCCAGAATAAAACAAAATAATTGATATGAACCGTGTTTTGCAACGTTCTGAAGTTAAGACTGAGAACCTTTCTTCCCCCAGTGTTGAGATAAATCTTGCTGACGGAATAATTGGCCAAGGCAGGAAAGATGCAATTTGCTGCATTAGTGTAATAGGGATTAGCGGAATGAAATGTTGTGGTTGCTTTTGGTTTAAGATGCTCTTTGTGCACAGTCTGGAATGTGGTGCAAACTCTTTTACTGGCAAACATTTAACATGAAGCTCTGCATTTGTGAACTGTTACTTCTGATGTACCTTTATGTTGCAGGTACTGCTCTGGTAAGATATAGAGCTTGTTTTACATTGCTTCCAACATTTGCCTTGATCTTGCTGATGTTGAGTGCAAGGTTGTTGTTCTGGCAGCATTCAATGAGGTTTTCACTCTCCTTGCTGGACACGGACTCTGTCTCCCTGTTATTTGTCCACAACGGCAGTATCATCTGCAAATTTAATGATGACATTGGAACAGTGTCTGGTTACCTGATTGGCAACTAACTTGATTGAGTTTTTTTGAGGAGGTGACAAAGGATGATGAAGGTAGGGTGGAGGATGTTGTCTACAAGGATTTCAGTAAGGCTTTCGACAAGATACCCCATGAGAGGCTGATCCAGAAGTTTAAGATGTACCGGATTCACGATGACTTGGTCGTGTGGATTCAGAACTGCCTTATTCATTGAAGACAGAGGGAAGAAAGATTCTGGCGGGAAGTCTGTGACCAGTGGAGTTCCCCAGTGATCTGTGCTGGGAACTCTGCTGTTTGTGATATATATATATATATATATATATATATATATATATATATATATATATATATATATTAAAATGGCCCTGAGCAATGAAGGCAAGCATACCTTCTACACCACCCTATATATTTGTGCTGCCACACTATATACTTGAGCTTTAAACTTGGACTCCAAGATCTCTCTGGACATCAACACTATTAAGTTGTCTTGCCATGTACAGTATATTTTCCCCCTAACATTCAACACCTCACACTTGCTGGGGTTAAACTCCATCTGCCATTTCTCTGCCCATTTCTGCAGCTGATTTATATCCCGCTGAATCTTCCGGCAGTCTACCTCACTGTTGGCAACTCCTCCAATTTTGGTGTCATCAGCAAACTTACTGAGTAACCAATCTGCATTTATGTCCATGTTATATATATGGCAAGACAACTTAATAGTGTTGATGTCCAGAGAGATCTTGGAGTCCAAGTTTAAAGCTCAAGTATATAGTGTGGCAGCACAAATATAAAGGGTGGTGTAGAAGGTATGCTTGCCTTCATTGCTCAGGGCATTGAGTGTAAGAGTCAAGAAGTCATGATGCAGCTCTGTAGGACTTTGGTCAGGCTGCATTTGGGGTGTTGAGTGTAGTTCTGGTCGCCCCTTTACAGGAAAGATGTGGAGGCTTTGGAGAGCATGAAGAGGAGGTTTACCGGAATGCTTTCTGGATTTGTGGGTTTCAGCTACAGGGAGAGGTTGGATAGACTTGGATTGTTTTCTCCGTAACATTGGAGGTTGCGGGGAGACTTAATAGAAGTATATAAAATGATGAGAGGCATAGATAGGGTAGACAGTCAGAACATTTTTCCCATGGTGGAAATGTCCAACACAACATCATGGAAATGTGCAAGTCTTTTACACAGAGGGTGGCGCGGGGTTGGAACGCATTGCCTGGGGTGGTGGTGGAGGCAGACACAAGAGTGGTGTTTGTGGATTTTAGATAGGCACATGGAAGTGTACAGAAGGCACATATACAGGCAGATGAGAGCAGTTTAACTTGGCATCATGTTGGACACAAACATTTGGGAGCGGAAGGACCCATTCCTGTGCTGTACTGTTCTATGTTCTATGTTCCAAACAATTGGAGTGCATAGAGTAGGAGACCCAGTACACAACCTTGAGGTGCCCCTATGCTGATTGCTATCAAGGAGGGAGTGATGTTGCCAATTTGTACTGATTGTGATGAGGAAGTCAAGGATCCAATGGCATAGGGATGAGCATAGACTCAGTTGCCTGAGTTTGATAACACATTTGTTGATGTTGAAGATGTTGAACGTTGAGCTCTAGTCGATGAACAATAACCTGATTTACGTGTTCTGATTGTCCAAGTGGTCCACTGCAGAGTGGACAGTCAATAAGATTGCATCCCTTACTGATCTATTGCAGCTGTAGGCAAGTTATAGTGGTCCAATTCCCTGCTGAGGAGGGAGTGCTATGAACATCATCATGGACGTCAATGCCACCGGCCAGTGATGATTGAGGCATGTCACGGTCCTCTTTTTGGGCATATTATTTGATGCCATTTTAATGCAGGTGAGAATCTCAGACCTCACTAATTGAAGATGAAGTTGAAGATGCCTGCAAAAACTTCAGCCAGTTAGTTCATGCAGGTTGAAACACGAGGCCAAGTATATCATTAGGGCTGGATGAGTTCCGAGAGTTCATCCTCAAAGAATCATCTGACATAGACCTCGATGACAGATTGCAATGCCATCAGGGTTATAAGGTCCCCCCAAGCCCCTTATCTTGGAGACATCTCACCATCCACTCAATTCATGCCCCTCATATTTTTTGTGTACCTCAAAATGCCCTCCCCTCAGTCTTCTTGGCTCTGAGGAGAAGAAATCCAGCCTATGCAATGTTGCTGAAATATTCAATCTCTGGCAATATTTAAACAAATCTGTTCAGCATCCTCTGCAGTGCAAGAGCTCCCGTAAAACTTTGTACCAAACTCTTTTCAGGAGCATTAACAGGTATGTTTGACATCAGGCAACACGCGGAGTACTCAGGGGCAGGTGACCAGAATTTGTCCCACTTGGAAAAGGAGGAAAGTGATGGAGGGCATTACAATTTAGGGAGGGAATTCCAGCGATTGTGTCGTGGGTGGTTGAATATGCAGGGCTGCATTGATTACAGTTCAGGGACGTTTGTCTCTGCCAGTGCCCGGCATCTCCTTCTTGCGAATGAAACATAAACCAAAGGAATAGTTAGATGTCAAGCCGGGTGTTGAGAAGCCAGGTTGTTGTCTCTGCGTCAATGTCTGCCAGGCCATGAGCTCCATTTGGCGGGTGGTAGAGCGGGCACCCAGAGATGACATGGTTGGCTGTCTGTTGTTCTGCTCCGCATTCACAGGCTGGGCTCTGGCGGAGCCCCCATCTTCACCCAACTCCAGTACCAAGTCTGTTGAGCTTCACCCATGTTCCACTGGTGCCCAGCAGAGCCGCTCCCTTCTCCGTCTCACTTTCCTTCAACCTTGCAACTTATTTCCCCTCACCTGCCTACTAACTCCCTTTAAGCTCTTTTGCCTTTTATCTACAGTCGGGGTTTTCCTGCCAGTGATATTGTGAGGCGGGAGGAAACCAGATCTGCGTGACGGGAAGTTTGCTCTTACAGAGAGAATTGTGTAAACACAGCAGATACAGAACCTTAGGCCAGGATCAAGCCTAGGCAGCTGTGGCGTAAGATACAAAATGCTGGAGTAACTCAGCGGGACAGGCAGCATCTCTGAAGAGAAGGAATAGGTGACGTTTCAGGTCAAGACCTTCCTTCAAGACCTTCCTTCAGTCCTTCTGGCTACGGCGGGGACTTTAAATCTTCGACCGCCGGCCTGCGGCCTACACCAACCTAAAGCCGTGGTCTCCGGTGGGGAAGAGCCGATCCTGGACTGACGCTGGTGCCAAATTTTGTGCCTTCCACCACAGTGATGAATGCTGTGGTGGATGTTTGTGTTAAATGTTTATTGTGTGTTGTGTGTTCTTTATCATTGTACCGCTGCTGACAAATTCATTTCACTTGCACTTTAAGTGCAATGTGACGAATAAAACTGATTGATTGATTGTATTGTATAAGAAGGGACTCGACCTGAAATGTCACCCATTCCTTCTCTCCAGAGATGCTGCCTTTCCACGCTGAGTTACTCCAGCATTTTGTGTCTATTCTCAGTGTAAACCAGCATCTGCAGTTCCTTCCTACGCACCAGGAAGCTGTGAGACAGCACTAACCACTGCACCACTGTAAACTTACATTTACCCTGGCCTTTCAAGCAGAGTTTCACAAAACCAGAACCTTGGTCATCTTTTTACCTCAGTGATTGATAAATCAGAATTATAACCCCAAGACCCATTGAGGATTACGGCTGAGAAATGTGGAAAGATTGGCAATGGGATCAATGCCTTTTTCCTTGTTCTCCTGGCTCCGTGATGTGTTGGAGGCACACTTCATCTGCAGTTCTCCCCCATCTATATCCAAAATCTGATGGTTTTAGGATTCAGAAGGTTTGTTTCTGTATGCAGTGAGTCAGACTAATTGTCCTCAGAGCGTGCTGTTTTCTTATACAGGTGCACCTGCCACTGTTTTAGTTTACAAAGATTGATTTTCCGGCTACCTAGCTGACTATGCAGCTTATCTCTGCAACACAGCTTCCTCTCTTGTCTATTATGAGCTAAAAAAAATAAGCTCCACTGATTTTGAAAAGAGGAACTGTTGCATGAACCCAATGGGCCATAAACTACAGTAGTTAGTGTTTAGAACTGTGTAGGAAGGAACTGCAGATGCTGCTTTACACCGAAGATAGAAGCAAAACGTTGCAGTAACTTAGTGGGACAGGCAGCATCTCTATAGAGAAGGTATGGGTGACGTTTCGGGTCGAGACCCTTCTGCAGAAGAGCGTCTATCCACAGATGCTGCCTGTCCCGCTGAGTTACTGCAGCATTTTTGTGTCTATCTTTAGTTTAGAACTATTTGGGAGTATTTACTGTCTAACCTAATCCTGCTGATTTATTTTTTACCATGTTAATATATTTATTAATTTACACCTTTTATCCCAAAGTTCCATTTTCTTATTGTTAGCAAATGTTCTCTGGTTTATCCATTCCACCATGGTCAGTGTGGCTGTATGGGAGTGAGCCCCTCTGCCTGAAGATGAAGTCCTGCAGCCTACGCTGTCCTCTCTTGCCCTCTGTGCTGAAAGCCTCTTATGTTTTCTTCTTGGCCATATTTCACTAGATTACAAAACTGCAGATTCCTTGCATTCTTTCTTACTACAGTGTAGATTTTAAACTGGATATCACCAAACTCGCACAGTTGGTCCACTTCAAAACTTTTTTTTTTATCAGGATGTATCACAGCAGGGTTTGGGAACAGCACCATCCATGACTGCACGAAATTGCAGGGAATTGAGGGTACAGCCCAAATCATCATACATTGACATCTAAAGTTCATGCTGCATAGAAACATAAAATAGGTGCAGGAGTTGGCCATTTGGCCCTCTGAACCAGCCCTTCGATTCATTATCATCATGGCTGATCATCTAAAATCAGTACCCATTCCTGCTTTCTCCCCATATCCCTCGATTCTGTTAGCCCTAAGAGCTATATCTAACTCTCTTTTGAAAACATCCAGTGAATTGGCCTCCACAGCCTTCTGTGGCAGAGAATTCCACAGCAATTACATCGGCAAGGCACTACCAGTACCAATATCATGATATTGACTGAATTACAATAGACAATAGACAATAGGTGCAGGAGTAGGCCATTCGGCCCTTCGAGTCAGCACCGCCATTCAATGTGATCATGGCTGATCATCCACAATCAGTACCCCGTTCCTGCCTTCTCCCCATATCCCCTGACTCCGCTATCTTTAAGAGTCCTATCAAGCTCTCTCTTGAAAGTATCCAGAGAACTGGCCTCCACCGCCCTCTGAGGCAGATAATTCCACAAACTCACAATTCTGTGTGTGAAAAAGTGTTTCCTCATCTCCGTTCTAAATGCCTTACCCCTTATTCTTAAACAGTGGCCCCTGGTTCTGCACTCCCACAACATCGGGAACATGTTTCCTGCCTTTAGCGTGTCCAAACCCTTAATAACCTTATATGTTTCAATAAGATACCCTCTCATCCTTCTAAATTCCAGAGTATGTAAGCTCAACCGCTCCAATCTATCAACATATGACAGTCCCGCCATCCCGGGAATTAACCTGTGAACCTATGCTGCACTCCCTCAATAGCAAGAATACCCTTCCTCAAATTCGGGGACCAAAACTGCACACAATACTCCAGGTGTGGTCTCACTAGGGCCCTGTACAACTGCAGAAGGACCTCTTTGCTCCTATACTCAACTCCTCTTGTTATGAAGGCCAACATGCCATTTGCTTTCTTCACTGCCTGCTGTACCTGCATGCTTACTTTCATTGACTGATGAACAAGGACCCCCAGATCCCGCTGTACTTCCCCTTTTACCAACTTGACACCATTTAGATAATAATCTGCCTTCCTGTTTTTGCTACCAAAGTGGACAACCTCACATTTATACACATTAAACTGCATTTGCCATGCATCTGCCCACTCACCCAACCTGTCCAAGTCACCCTGTATTCTCATAGCATCCTCCTCACAGTTTACACTGCCACCCAGCTTTGTGTCATCTGCAAATTTGCTAATGTTACTTTTAATCCCTTCATCTAAATCATTGATGTATATTGTAAAAGGCTGCGGTCCCAGCACTGAGCCTTGCGGTACCCCACTAGTCACTGCCTGCCATTCTGAAAGGGACCTGTTAATCCCTACTGTTTGTTTCCTGTCTGCCAACGTCAGCACTCTACCCCCAATACCATGTGCCCTAATTTTGCCCACTAATCTCCTATTTGGGACCTTATCAAATGCTTTCTGAAAGTCCAGGTACACTACATCCACTGGCTCTCCCTTGTCAATTTTTCTGGTTACATCCTCAAAAAATTCCAGAAGATTAGTCAAGCATGATTTCCCCTTTGTAAATCCATGCTGACTCGGACCGATCCTGTTACTGCTATCCAAATGTTCCGCTATTTCATCGTTTAGGATTGACTCCAGCAGCTTCCCCACCACCGATGTCAGGCTAACTGGTCTATAATTCCCTGTTTTCTCTCTCCCGCCTTTCTTAAAAAGTGAGATAACATTAGCTACTCTCCAATCCACAGGAACTGATCCTGAATCTATAGAACATTGGAAAATTATCACCAATGCATCCACGATTTCTAAAGCCACTTCCTTAAAGTACCCTGGGATGCAGACCATCAGGCCCTGGGGATTTATCAGCCTTCAGTCCCATCAGTCTACCCAACACCATTTCCTGCCTAATGTGGATTTCCTTCAGTTCCTCCGTCACCCCAGATCCTCTGGCCACTAGTATATCAGGAAGCTTGTTTGTGTCCTCCTTAGTGAAGACGGATCCAAAGTACCTGTTCAACTCATCTGCCATTTCCTTGTTCCCCATAATAAATTCACCCTTTTTCAGTCTTCAAGGATCCACCTTTGGTAATAACTAATTGTTTTCCTCTTCACATACCTAAAGAATGCCTGTGGAATTCTCTGCCTCAGGCAGGTGGTGGCAGGTTCTCTGGATGCTTTCAAGAGAGAGCTAGAAAAAAATAGCGGAGTCAGGGGATATGGGGAGAAGGCAGGAACGGGGTACTGATTGGGGATGATCAGCCATGATCACATTGAATGGCGGTGCTGGCTTGAATGGCCTACTCCTACACCTATTGTCTATTGTCTATAAAGAAGCTTTTACTATCCTCCTTTATATTCTTGGCTAGCTTACCTTTGTACCTCATCTTTTCTCCCCGTATTGCCTTTTTAATTATCTTCTGCTGCTCTTTAAACATTACCCAACCTCTTGCTTCCCGCTCACAGACGGCCATGATCTGAGACCATTGAAGACACCAAAAAACAACTTTGTTTGCTTTTGCACAGCAATGGAGGGTGGATATTTTCCTCTTGCTACACCCACTGGTAACAAGGGCAGATAGGTTGATCAGCTCAATGCAGATGGGATGGAGCCAGTGGACCTCGAGCTTCTCTCAGCCCACTTGCTCCCTGAATGTACAAACCATCCCATTGCTGGGCGAGAACTCATTGGAGATGTGGGAGACACCAACAAGGCCTGCATTTGTTTAGGTCCCTGGAGAGAAGATGGTGGTGAGCTTCCTCCTTGAAATATCATGTTGTCAGACAGCGATTTCCAACATCATGACCCCACCGATGAGGGAAAAGATTGAATGGTGAATAAACATCAGAGTGAGGAGCTTAATCGTGTGATCCTCAAGGTGAAGCCAGTATCTTGCTCATTTTATTCTCGAGCTCATTGCTCTGATGTTCTGGGTCAGCACAAGAGAACATCATTCTGAAGAAGGGTCTTGACCCAAAACGTCACCCAAAGGTATAGTTGAGGCTGGGACTATCCCAACATTTAAGAAACAGTTAGACAGGTACATGGATAAGACAGATTTGGAGGGATATGGACCAAGCGCAGGCAGGTGGGACTAGTGTAGGCCGTAGTGGGCAATTTGGGCCGAAGGGCCAGTTTCCGCACACGGTCACTCTATGACTCTGTATTAAAACAAGAGGCTAACCAGGAAGAGGATAGCACCACTGAAGCATAAAGGAGGGCATTTGTGCTTGGAGTTTGGGCATGTAGACGACATACCAAACAAGTACTTTGCATTTGTTTTCACCAAGGAGAAGAACATAGAGGACAGGGAGACCAGTGCACTGAATACTAGTATACAAGGGCAGTTTGAGATTAAGAAGTGTTCAAGAAGGAACTGCAGATGCTGGAAAATCGAAGGTACACAAAAATGCTGGAGAAACTCAGCGGGTGCAGCAGCATCTATGGAGCGAAGGAGATTATAAGTAGTGTTGGGCTCTTGAAGAGCATTAAGGATTCAGAACTGGCTTATGGATAGAATCAGAGGACGGTGGTGGAAGGACAATGCTGAGGTTGAAGGTCTGTAACTTCTGGAGTTCCGCAGGGCTCTGTGCTGGGAACACTGCTGTTGGTCATATATATAAATGACTTGGATGTTTCTCGACCCGAAACTTCGCCAATTCCTTCTCTGCATAGATGCTGCCTCACCCGCTGAGTTTCTCCAGCATTTTTGTCGACCTTGGATGTAAACTTAGTCGGGTTGGTTAGTAAGTTTGTAGATGACACCAAGATTTCTGGGGTGGTGGACGGTGGGGATGGCTGTCAACCTGCACAGCAGACTATAGATCAGCTACAGAAATGGGCAGAGAAATGGCAGTTGAAGTTTAATCCGTGCAAGTGCGAGGTGTGAACTTTGGGATGTCGAAGGTAAGGGAAAAATATACAATTAATGGCATGACCCCTAGCAGTATTGATGTACAGAGGGATCTTGGGGTCCAAGCCCATAACTCACTGAAAGCAGCAACACGGAGATAGAGTGGTAAAGAAAACCTATGGTATGTTGAGTGCTTGAAACATGCTGCTGGGGTTGGTGACTTTTGGATAGCATATCCAGGGAATAGAGGGATATGGATTATGTGCTGGTAGATAAAAGATGGTCTTGACATCATGTTTGGCACAAGCATAGTGGGTTAAAGGGCCTGTTCTTATGCTGTACTGCTCTATGTTCTAAACTAGTATGTTGACATGGTTGGGAATGATAACAAACCACCAAAATCAATGCCATCGATTCACTTCATCGTGTCTGCACAGTAGCAACCTTTTAAGTTAATTCTTCTTTCAATATGAAGGATGACAATGAATGGCGGTGCTGGCTCGAAGGGCCGAATGGCCACCTCCTGCACCTATTTTGTATGTTTCTATGACTCGTTCGAACTGTACCTGATACAGTTATGCTCAGGTACAAACTTCAGAGACAAACTTCATTGGCAAACAATTTTAAAACAGGGTAATGAAATTGAACTGCTGGATTGAATAATTTCAGATGAACACTGCAAATAGTAATGTGTTTGGTTTGATGCATGCACATGATGGAGGGCTTAAACATAGAAAGGCAGAAATGTTAATAAATGTGATACTCCAGTAAAAGAATCCTTAATTGAGAGGCAGATATCAAGAATTTCATGTGTAAGTTTGCATTTCTGAGGAGCTTGATATTGGACTTGTTTTGGGCTTTCTGCCATTGATTCATTGGTCAGAGGTTTCAAAGAATGCTTCTGAGAATCTCCATCGTTGGGGAAATTTGCAGAGAGGAGGATTGTAATCCAGACTTTATACAATTAGTCACACAGAATTTATTTAAGTTTATTGTGGAGAAGATCTTCAAGAGCAAACCAGTTAAAACAGGGAGTTGCATTAATTGAAAAGGAAGAACTTGCACCTTTCGCAATCTCAAAATATCCTGACGTATGGAAAGACTTGGGATGGGTGCATTATAAATAGGCCCGATACAAGGCTATTGCTACCAGCTCCACCCCAATCCTGAACATGTCCGCCCATCCTTCACAATCACAGCTAATCTTCTGCCTCCACCCCATTTCCATGCACTAACCCTGCCCCTAGATGAACTTTTATGGAACTGTGTCGATTTCTGTATGGAATAAATCACTGCTCTCTATTCTCTGCAGAATTGGGGAATGTGTTGTATTACGTATATTGTGCACCCCTTACATCTTCATCACTTGAGGCATGGGCCTTGGACATCACCGCAATTGGTGTGAACTCAACCTTGTCTAACTTCTGGCACAAACTGTATTTGCAGTGTGATTGAGAATTTGTTTTGTTTAGTTTTAGTTGAGAGAAACAATGCGTAAACAGCACTTCAGCCCACCGAGTCCACACCGACCAGCGATCCCCCGGATAATTTACATTTATACCAAGCCAATTAACCTACACACCCGTATGTCTTTACAGTGGGGGAGGAAATCGAAGATCTCAGCGAAAACCCACACAGGTCAGGGGGAGAACGTACAAACTCCAAACAGACAGCACACGTAGTCAGGATCGAACCCGGGTCTGTGGGGGTGTAAGGCAGCAACTCTACCGCTAATTCCCCCCCCCCTATTCTCTTCTTGTAACTCTTCATGAGCAGCTGAGAATGGGGCAGATTGTCAAAACGTGTTCATCGGTGGCTCTCGGCCTTGCCACTCACTGACATTAATCACAGCCAAAGGAGGGAAGTATTCATAGTCGTTTGAGACATAAATAATCATTAATATTGAAAGCAGTTTCTAGAGAAAGTAAAACAAGCAAGTGGAGATCATGGGTAATGTCTGGAAATACCCCTTGGAGATCAGAATGAATACTGAAGAAGTGTCTGGACCCGAAACGTCACCCATTCCTTCTCTCCAGAGATGCTGGCTGTTCCGCTGAGTTACTCCAGTATTTTGTGTCTATCTAAGCCAGCATCTGCAGTTCCTTCCTACACTGAATGAATACTGCACTGTTCCTGCAAAATAACTCAATTCGGCTTCCCTTTCCGGCGCGTGGACATACCATGGATTCTGGTGCAAAGGCCTGAGGTTAATGCGCATTGTAATTCATCAGCACAAGGACCGCACTGTTGGGCTCTGATTCACATGCTAAGCACTCCCTTCTCCTACTTTGATCTCCAGCCAATTCCGAGTGTGCAGATTCTTGAGGCTTCAAACCAACTATTCCAAACATTCTGCAGAATCCGATGGCCCAAAGATTAGGCCCATTAGACCCATCTTGCTTCTGCCAGCCCTTCGTAAGAACATCCAATAGCTCCTTCCCCACAGCCATGTTGGTGTTCGTCCAATTTTTCATTCTGAAGTTACTTGTAAAATGTAAACAGAAAATGCTGAAAATACTCAGCTGGTGCTCGGAAAAAATCCAAGAAAGATGCTGACGATGAACGATTATGTTCCTGTGTTTTCACGTAGCTGATGTCCCTCAACCCTGGTGCCAGTCCAGTGAAAGTCTGGCTCAAGGCCTTGATAAGGGTGCAGCTGGGATCTCGTGCCACCCCGCTCCAGCAGCTTGTCCCTGTTAGGTCGAGACCTGGTGTCCATGACTCCTTTCTCAGCATAGCACATCGGGCAATGCTGCCTCAGGATCAGCTTGCCCTTCAGACCAGAGTTGTGCTGCCCTGCTCATGTACTTTGGCTATGTAGGTATAAAATGGACATTGAGACCATGAATGATGGCCAAAATAAATGTTGTGTCTATCTTCGGTTTAAACCAGCATCTGCAGATCCTTGCTACACATTTTGTCTGCTCCACTGCGAAATCTCCACAATGTATGTCTACTTTTATAGAGGTTCTCCTCCTCTCTCCGACGAGAGTTCTGCCACATTATCTCTTGCTGCTCCCCCTCTGCGGTTCATTGTGCTCTCCGACTCATTCATTTGTTCTTTATCACAGTCGAAATCTCACGTTTACCTTTCCCCTTACTCTCAATCTGAATCGAAGGGTCTCGACCCAAAATGCTATCTATTCCTTCTCTCCAGAGATGCTGCCTAACCCGCTGAATCACTTCATCTTTTGGTGTGTATCTTCCGTTTAAAACCAGCATCTGCAGCTCCTTCCTACACAAGATGCAATACTCCAGGCCCAATCGAACCGAGGATTATAAACGTTTAATTCAACTGGGAGAGTGATGCTCGAATGTGGGCAACGTTTGGTGTTCACTCCAAGGGTGGAGACCACAGATTGACATGAAACAGCAGAAAATTACCAACAATTGTTTGAGAAAGCATATCTCAAACACAGTAAAGGCTTTGCCAGCATTTCCTCATATTATGACTATTTTGCCACAAGCACTGGGCCATGAGATGATGATGCTCAGAAAACACATCCTACCTACGGCACACATCACTGCCGTCTCTGATCGGAGGCAGATTTGGAACTGAGGCTTGGGAAACATTCACCAGGACTGGACAGCATTCTCCGTGCAATGTGTAGGAAGGAACTGCAGGTGCTGGTTTAAGCCGAAGATAGACACAAACAGCTGGAGTAACACAGCGGGACAAGCAGCATGTCTGGAGAGAAGGAAGGGGTGACGTTTTGGGTCGAGACCCTTCTTCAGACAGTCACTGGGTCAGTGACTTGGCCTCCGCAGCCTTCTGCAGCACAGAATTCCACAGATTCACCACCCTCTGAATAAAGAAATTCCTCCTCATCTCCTTCCTAATGGAATGTCCTTTAATTCTTAGGCTATGACCTCTGGCCCTTTACATCACAGGCCCGGGACACTTTGTCAGACCTGAAACAGCTCTGTGTCTCTATGGGTGCCAACTAGGAATTATTTTTATGTTGCTTCAGTTTGCAGGTATTGATCTCTCGAGCCACTGATCCAGAAATGCATTTGTTTAGTTCCAGGATGGTATATTGTTAATAAGCCATAGCTGACGTTACATTGGCAGAGCCATAGACAAGGAGCAAGGCATTGGTATTAACTGTATAGTTCTTCCATAAATCTGCCATTAGCAATCCATTAGATCTGCCAATCTCCCCCCCCCCATCCCTCCCTCCCCTCCCCCCCCTTCCTCCCTCCCTCCCTCCCCCCCCCCCCCCTTCCTCCCCCCTCCTCCCCCCCCCCCCCCCTCCCCAATGTTTGCACATCCCCAAATCCTTTCCACTCATCACTTTAATTTCATGTTTCATGTATTTTGTGGTTTTATGACAGTTTGCAGATCAATTTTCCTTCTGGGATAAATAAAGTTCTATCGTATCGTAAAGTCTCTTAATTTATACAAACCAACAATTCGCTCCTGGATTGAAGATACGAGTTGCGTTTAGGTTGTGGTGCAGCCTATAGATGATTGATAACTAGGCACATAAAGTTGGATTCACTGCCTTTTTTAGCAACACTGACTCATTCCTTGAATTGATTGCTGAAAATCCTGGATAAAGCAGCACTTTGCTAGATGATGGATGTTTGCAGGAACGAAGCTCAAACTAAACGTGTCGGAAGGGACTGCAGATGCTGGTTGAAACTGACCTACTTATACCCAAGGGCTTTCCACCATTGCAAGGCACAAGTCAGGAATACTCTGCTGACCAAGATGAGGACTCTCTGGATGGTATCTAGCATAATGGACCAGCACCATCAGGCACCTTTCCCAGTTGCACACCAGTCCAACCTGGAAAATTATTGCTGTTCTTTGAACATTGTTGGGTCTAAATCTTGGAATAACATAAAGATAGCCACAAAAAGCTGGAGTAACTCAGCGGGTCAGGGAGCATCTCTGGTGAAAAGGAATGGGTGATGTTTCAGGTCTAGACCCTTCTTCATACAAATCTGTTGTGAACAAGTTGTATCTGCATATCTATCAGAATCAGCATGCATGAAGAATAACTCCATTTTAAATTGGTTCTGGTCCTGCGCTGGTTTTATTTGCCTTGTATGCTGCAGCTGTGCTGTCCTTTTATTAAACCTCGGTGGATTTGAATGAGTAATTATATTTCCTCAGATCTTCTCACTTCTTGCTCTTGAACTCCCCGTTTCACCTCTTTGTATCGAGCATTTTCTTACGCTTGATGCCTTCAGGACCCCACTCGTATGCCACCCCCCTCGTATATTATATGCCTCCTGATAGAAGCATATGCAGTTATGAGAGGCATAGATATGGTGGACAGTTAGAACCTTTTCCTCAGAGTGGAAATTTCAAAGACTAGAGGGCATAACTTTAAGGGAAGTCGGAGCAGAGTTTAAAGGAGGTGTACGTGGCAAGTTTTTTACACAGAGAGCAGTGGGTGCCTGGAATGCATTGCCAGGGGTGGTGATAAAGGCAGATACAATGGTGGCATTTAAGAGACTTTTAGATAGACACATGGATATGCAAGGAATGGAGGGATAGGGAGAGAGTGTAGGCACAGAGGATTAGTTTAACTTGGCAACACGTTTGGCACGGATATTGTGAGCAAAAGAGTCTGTTCCTGTGCTGTACTGTTCTATGCTCTAAGAGGGCGACTGACAGTAAAGGGCCTGTCCCACTGTACGAGGTAATTCAAGAGTTCTCCCGAGTTCTCCCTTGATTCGAGCTCGTGTAATGTACGTAGCGGGTACGTAGGAGGTCGTGGATGTCACGTAGCGGCTCGTACGGGTAACGGTAGGTACTCGGGAAATCCGGAAAACTCGTGACGTTTTTTCAACACTGAAAAATGTGCGCGAGTAAACAAATACTTGTGATTAAAAAATGTTTTACTTTTTACTCGTACGAGCCCCTACGTACAGCGGGACAGGCCCTTAAAGGGATTGCTCTGAGAGATGGCATGGACTCAAGAAGCTGAATGGCCTCCACTCTGTCACGGGGAGGTCTGAGAAACATAAGGGCTAACATGGTAAACCACCATGCCGTATTTACCTGTTGTTTCAGATTACTGATGTCATGCTAATCCCTATAGCTGCACACACACCTACAACCTCTCGTATTCAAGAGAGAGCGAGATATGGCTCTTAGGGCTAACGGTATGTTAGATATAGTTCTTTGGGCTAATGGAATCAAAAGAATCAAGGCATCAAGGGAATCAAGGGATATGGGGAGAAAGCAGGAACGGGGGTACCAGGATCATATTACATGGCGGTGCTGACTCGAAGGGCCGTATGGCCTGCTCTTGCACGTATTTTCTATGTTTCTATGTTTCTAATCTCTTTGTAACTCAACTTTGACTCAAATAGTCCACAATCTGGTGCTGGGGCACCAGCTCTCCCTTCTGTTCTTGGTTTCTTGGTCCTCCAAAATATTCCAAATGGAATTTAAACTGGAGGTGGTGTAACACTGTGTTCAAATGCAGAGTATGTGAGACAGTGTGCTGCAGAGTGCAGTGTGCGGGGAGAGAGAGTGTAAACACAAGCATTTGAGAATGAGGTAGGCTAAATAATGATTTTTTTTTGGTAAATAGTTTACCTTGCCTTTAAATATTGTGCAATGATTTTTGTGGTTTTGTTGCAGGAGCTAGTCAGTGCTGTTGAATAAAATCAAAAAGGGGAATAAGGTGTTATGAGTTATAGAAAAAATATACCCTGTGGCTTACTTGGCATTTCCCCAAGTGTAACAACCCATTGGCTGGATCAATCTACTTGCTGCACACTGAAGGGCCTGTCCCACTTACGCGACCTTTACAGGCGACTGCCGGCACCCGTCATAGGTCACCGAAATTTTCAACATGTTGAAAATTCAGCGGCGATCAGAAAGACGCTACGACTCTTTGGCGGACCACTCACGACCATAGGAGACCTCTCACGACCATTGAGACGACCCTTTGACGACATGTTGCGGGTGGCTTCTCACGACCATAGGAGACCTCTCACCACCATAAAGCCTATGGTCTTGAGAGGTCTCCAACGTGTCGTAGCGTCTTTCTGGTCGCCGCTGAATTTTCAACATGCTGAAAATTTTGGCGACCTATGACGTGTGCCGGCAGTCGCTTGTAAAGGTCGCGTAAGTGGGACAGGCCCTTGATTAAACACTGACTGCCCACTCACACTTACCACAGTAAGATCCATGTACATCTCGCACATCCCCTGTATCTTGAAGGTGCTGGAGAGAAGATTTACGAGGATGGTGCCAGGACTGGAGGGTCTGAGCTCCAGGGAGAGGTTGAGCAGGCTGGGTCTCTATTCCTTGGAGCTGTAGGGGTTTTGTTTTTCCCTTTACTCCACAAAAGGATTCCCCTAGGTTCTAGACCTCGGAATTATGGTGGGATATGATAAAAGGTTGAATTGACCAGAGTGTGCCGATGAGAGAAAACAGAAACCAAGATGGACTCAAAGCAAGTCTAAAATTTACAGGCTTTATTAAACAATGAGAAATCGAATCTCACCAACACTACACAATGCGTGGCTAAACTTATGCTTTAAACTAAAACTATGGACGAAAACTATCGGGCACGTCGTAAAACTTACTTTAACACAAGTTACTTGCAAGCATACTCCCCCTTGACCTTTCTCCCCTCAACCTCCTATTTCGGGAAATTCACCAGGTCACCAGGATACTCACAGCGAAGTCGATGCAGGCCCACGAGCTGTCCAGCAGAGCAGGAAGAGCAGGAAGAGAGAGAGAGTTCTGGCTTGACTTCGGCTTTTATACCTGAGCTTCCTTTGAAACCCCCAGGTGGTCCTCTGGATAGAAGGGGTTCTTTTGATGTTTCCCAGTTTCGATCTGGCATGAACAATAGGCTTCCGATGATAAGGGGTTTGCTGATGTCATGATCCCTCAGCCTGATCGTTATCATCCCCGATGGTGATTGTGCTTGTGCTGGCCTGTTTACCACCGTCTGCTGAAGCTTGGTTCCTCCCTTTGTGTATCCAAGAGAATCTCGTTATCTCCGTCTCAGCCTTCCCTGTTCACACCGTTGTGTGATGTCCAAGTCCACAGGCCAGACGGGTTTGATTCTTGATGTGTATTGGAGGGGGTTTTTTTTTCCGTTGCAGCCAGCAAATTTGTCTTTTAAGATATCCATGTGCTTATTCAATTTCTTCCATAATTTTGGAGGATTTGCCCAAATAACTTACATGCCCCTACGACACGTCCAGGCTCGCACGGACCGTGTCGATTGACAAAGTTAGTGGGCAATCCTCCAGCCTCAAGAGCTGTAAACACTCCTGGTGAGAAGGTGAAATTATGTACCCCGAAAGCCCCCTTAATCGCTAAACTAGGCCCTCGAAGCACATTAACTTACACTATACACCTTTTACTTTACATCAATCCCACAAACCATACAGTACCCTCACGACCATTCCCTGAAAATGCAGGGATTACAACTTATGTACAAAAACTATTGCACTAGAGTACAGACATTTTACAGTGATGGGGTGTCGTTATGGTGACGTCGGGCGGCTCGATTTACCAGCTGTTGTAATTTGGCCATCCTCCTCCGCCTTTTAAATTTGCAATTAATGCATAGCAAATACACCACAATTATCATCTGGCAGATGATCAGAACATGGGACACGATGCGGACCCATGCTGGTACTATGATCCAGGACTCCAGGTCCCACCAACTTGGAGACTTGATCTCTTCGATCTCCCTGGCGATATCCAGAGTCTTTTGTTCCAGGGAGAAGAAGTGTTTGTGCGACAACTCGACCGCCACCAGCAACTCTTTTAATTTTTCATTCACTGGGGGAATATCATACCCAAAATGGGCAACATAGTCAAATAAGTCAGTTACATTTTCTCGTACCGAGAGGTGAACCGAAGAAGGTTCCGGGATGGGTAATATTCGCTGCTGTGCCACATGGACTTCTGCCCTGGGTTTAAAGCAGAAGCTGCTGTGCGGTATCGGGCACCACAGCTGTGATCCGTGCTGATACCGCTGGGCACTTGTGGTGACACAGTACGTCCCACTGCCTATATACGCCACCTGTGGAGGGACATGGTCTGCCGCCATCGCCTCCATGGTGCAGTTTATAGGCTGTGCCCCAACAGTCCTGAACCCACACTGAGGCCTAGCCTCAGCGCCCATGTGCTGGGGACACAGGATTACCTGTGCTCCCCGGCTCCGACAACCCAAAAGGTCAATGCCTGTCACAGCTTGCTCCCTCACTATGACATAGGGCGGGACCTTCCCGTAGCGAATATGCACCCCCCCACGAACAACTCCCACGTTCTCCACTCGGTACAGAGGAGCTGGTCGTGCCGAGGTTCCCATTACCGGGATTCGTACGACCACTCCCATTATGGTGTGATTGGATTTTCCGCAATCCACCGGTACCGGGTAGGCCTCGGAGGCCACACGAAGCTGACAAGGACTCAAAGTGCTGTTATAAGGGTGTAGCGCTGCTAGGTGCTGGTTGCTTATCCAGGAGGGGACCCGACCTTGCCTCAGGTCTTCCAGGTTGCTCCTCCCCTCCCCCAACAACCACGCACCATACAGCCCACACACCTCATTCTGTGCAGCCTGATCGGACGCATTCCGGTCCTCTTTAATCAAAGCGTTTATCGTTTTTGCATGTGTCTCCAATTGTGCTATGATTTCTTTTAGATGTAGAGTCATTGCCACCTCTTCGTGCAGTCCCGATCCTACCACCGCATTTTCCTCCCCCAGAACCTTTCTTAACTGGCCCTTCAACTGATTGATCTGCAAGGCCAGTTCTACGTTGTCCATGCTATTAATAATAGACGTCCCCGTGTTAAATGCTGTAAACCCGTCATTAACCACCCCTCGTCTTTGCCTACCGGACCCCAAAGTGAAATCCCCTCCCCCGCGGTACATCTCTTCTATGTCTATGTCCCCAAAATCCAGGTTGTGGAATTTCTGGGACATGTCTTTTAACAGGGCCTGATATAATAATTCCGTCTCGCGGGGGCACCATGCGGGTACTCCTCCGTGTCCCCGCGACGCGCCACGCACATCCGGAGGCACATCATTGCCATCATCCATTGCCATCATCCATCTGGAAAACAAAGCAAAACACCTCCTTGCCTCCACAAAGCTATCCGCCTAAAATGGCATTTGGGGTTTTGTTTTGTCTGTTGTGGTCTACTTTTCCACAGCACATCCCTTTGATCCCGTACTGTCTGTCCTGTCCCTGTACTCCCCTGTAGCTATACAAAACCCTATATCTAATTACGCTAACTACATCTACTTACACACAAACCAATGCTATATACAACGCCACCCGTCTCCGGGTGGCCAACTTATAACTGGTCCCCGTCACGCTGGGGCCACCCCTCTGGTGGGCCCTCCCGTGCAGGCCAGAACTCCTCCTGTCGAGGGGCCTGACTGCCCCTCACCTCCCTTTGCACTACGGGGTTTTGAGTTACCCCTACGTTCCCTGTGGAGACTGGGCTCCCTCCAGCCGCACTCCGTAGTGCCCTGTTTCGGCCACTCTCCTTCCCGGCCCTCCTGTGGCCGGCCCTAGCCCTAGGTTTAATTAGGGATGGGGACCACCTTACTGGGGGTTTAAGGACCCTGTCACTCCTACGTCTGACCGGGGGTTCCCACACCAGTGGTGATACCTCCATCTCCTCTGCTTCTGCTAGTTCTGCCTCTCTTAGGCAGTCTACTGTACCTGCCTGCGGAGGGCTGGAGTCAGCCTCCTTCTCCGCTGCTTCCAGTCCTTGCCCTGGAACACAGCCGGCTACTTCAGGCTGACTACCTGTGGACTCGCCTGGCTCCCCTACGGTTTCCACATCAACCCGGGTCTGTTCCTGATCTTTACCCCCATACGGTCCCTCTATCTTCTCCTGCCTGCAAATGGCTGCTGAGGCAGCCTTTAAAATGGGGTCTTGTGCCTGGACCATGGTCAGGTCCGGTGCCAAAACCACTCCCGCACTCTCCTTTTCTCGAGGCTGCTCCCTGGCTGCAGCTACCTGTCCTTCCTCATGGGGATCTAATGCTTTCCCACTCCTGGCTCCTTCCCTGGCCAAGCAATCCGCCCTCTGATTTCCCTCGCCTCGTGGACTATAGGGTGCCCTACTAGATAGAGGGGATGTACGGGGATTGTCCATGTGGACAATAGTACTGGAAGCACCTGTGTCCAGCAGGTAACTCCCGACCACATCCTGGACCTCCATCTTGACCCAGGGTCTCCCACATGGGCCATACTCTAATGGGCATAGGAATGTGGGCTGTTTCGCTGGCAGTCATAAAGGTGCCGGGGGTGCGGATATGGGCGTGCCATGGCCTGTTGCCATGGCTACCTGTCCGGATCCTCCCGCCTTTGACTGCAAATAGGTAATTAGATCTCTTACATCTATTGTTACCTCCGGGGCTGGGTTGGCCGTTACCGGGGTCCTATCCCCCACTGCTCTACTTGGGTTTCTGCACTCCCTCTTGTAGTGCCCGGGCTTCCCACACCCATAGCACACCGGCCTCATCTCGGAAGAGGTCTGGCTGCCTTCCTGTTTCCACTGCCTCCTTTTGGGGGGTGCCGGTACTATTTCGTGCACCTTGCCCTTAAAGGGCTTCTCCTCACTTCTCACCCCATTGCGATACGCAAGGGTGAGCTTCCTGATCACCTCCGCCTCGTTAAGGTTTGGGTCAGCTGGGTCGAACCAGTGCTCGGCCCTTGCCCTAACTCGCGGGAGGCAATTCGCCACCAGAGTCTTCAGCCAGTGAGCTGTTCTCCCATCTAAATTCTGCCTATCTAAAGGCATCCCACACGCTCCCTCATATACTGCCCACAGCCTGTCTGCGAACATGTCCGGGGACTCAGCTACCTGCTGCTCCGTCTCCCCCACCCTTGTGAAAGGACTACCCTGATTCAACCCCATGGCCTCCAGAACCGCTGTCTGTGCCGCTACCCATGTTTCAGGTCTTCCCCCTTCCCTGGAGGTCACTGCCTTGCATAGGTATGAATCTAGGGTCATCAGTAGCAGCTTTACCCGTTCTACCTCATCGCAATCGTTTATTTCGGCTGCCTGCTGCACCTCCATAAAATGCAATGACGGGTCTCCTGCCCTGGTTAACTTGGGAACCTGAGCCACCATCCCCCTCAGCACATGTGCCCCATGGGGAATGATGATATCACTCTCTATGGGCCCCCTATCTGCCTGCCCTACCGGGGGACCATATTTCCTTTGCCGTGCCGGGCACATCTGCCCTACTCTGGGCTGTTGCCCCTTTACCCCTGGCTCTCCCACCATGATCGGTAACCCCACCACCTCGTGGTGTGCTACACATGGCGCGGAAGCCGCTAACTGAGGGTGCTCTCCCGCCCCTCCTTGGGCCTGTCCCTCCCCGGACAACCCGAACCCCACCTGCCGACCCGGACCTATCCCCGGCGCCTCAGGAGGCGGTCTATTCCCCTTTGCCACTGGGGAATCATCTGCTGAGGGAAGCCCTCTGCCCCCGGGGGACCCCCCTGGTCCTACCAGGTGAACCCGTCCCCTAGTCTTGGACAGAGTCTCCTCCAGCTGCGCTATCCTCGCCTGGCAAGGCCCGTGATCACTATTGCCTAGCTCGCTACGGGCCACCCTGTATGCTGCTTGTATATCCTGGAACTTTCCCTCCAGCTCCCTGCACTTCTGTGTACTCTGAGCCAGGAGTTCCTGGGCGTTCCTTTCCCTCTCCTTTGCCTCTACCACCTGGCATTGGAGGAATTCCTGGGCATTTCTGTGGGACTCCCTCGCCTGCAAGATACACTGCCTGGCTTTACTGCATTCCTCAGATAGCCCTTCCCCTTCTCTAGCGCTTTCTTCAGCGCTGGCCCTAGCTTCTCTCTGTTGCTCTTCCAGTCTATCTATCTGTCTCTGCATATTGGCTACCTGCTGTGATAGGCACGCTAGCCAAACTGCCTTTTCCTGCCCTTTATTATACAGTTTGCTTTCCGTCCATTGAGCTGCAGCTTCTGCGGGCTGCTCAGCTCTCAACAGTGCTATCACCCATTGTTTGGTGAGATTGATCTTTTTAAACAGATAAGAGGAGATTCTCTCCTCCATCTTGCTACGTTCTCTCACCCCCTCTGACAAATCACATATCCCAAACCACCGAGGTCCTGCCGCGGTCGCCATTCTGTAGGGGTTTTGTTTTTCCCTTTACTCCACAAAAGGATTCCCCTAGGTTCTAGACCTCGGAATTATGGTGGGATATGATAAAAGGTTGAATTGACCAGAGTGTGCCGATGAGAGAAAACAGAAACCAAGATGGACTCAAAGCAAGTCTAAAATTTACAGGCTTTATTAAACAATGAGAAATCGAATCTCACCAACACTACACAATGCGTGGCTAAACTTATGCTTTAAACTAAAACTATGGACGAAAACTATCGGGCACGTCGTAAAACTTACTTTAACACAAGTTACTTGCAAGCATACTCCCCCTTGACCTTTCTCCCCTCAACCTCCTATTTCGGGAAATTCACCAGGTCACCAGGATACTCACAGCGAAGTCGATGCAGGCCCACGAGCTGTCCAGCAGAGCAGGAAGAGCAGGAAGAGAGAGAGAGTTCTGGCTTGACTTCGGCTTTTATACCTGAGCTTCCTTTGAAACCCCCAGGTGGTCCTCTGGATAGAAGGGGTTCTTTTGATGTTTCCCAGTTTCGATCTGGCATGAACAATAGGCTTCCGATGATAAGGGGTTTGCTGATGTCATGATCCCTCAGCCTGATCGTTATCATCCCCGATGGTGATTGTGCTTGTGCTGGCCTGTTTACCACCGTCTGCTGAAGCTTGGTTCCTCCCTTTGTGTATCCAAGAGAATCTCGTTATCTCCGTCTCAGCCTTCCCTGTTCACACCGTTGTGTGATGTCCAAGTCCACAGGCCAGACGGGTTTGATTCTTGATGTGTATTGGAGGGGGTTTTTTTTCCGTTGCAGCCAGCAAATTTGTCTTTTAAGATATCCATGTGCTTATTCAATTTCTTCCATAATTTTGGAGGATTTGCCCAAATAACTTACAGAGCGCAGGAGGATGAGTGGTGATCTTATAGAGGTGTATAGAAATCCTGAGAGGTATAGATCATGTAGATGCACAGAGTAGGTGAATCAAGGACCAGAGGACATGGGCTTAAGGTGAAGGGGAAAAGATTTAATGAGAACTTGAGGGCTAACACATAGGGTGGTGTGTGTATGGAACCAGCCGCCAGAGGATATGCTTGAAGCAGGTTCTATCGCAATGTTTAAGAGACATTTGGACAGGTATGTGGATAGGACAGGTTTAGAGGGATATGGAGCAAACGTGAGCAGTAGATGGGACATGTTGGCCAGTGTGGGCAAGTTAGGTCCAAGGGCCTGTTTCTATGCTGTATCACTCTATGACTCTATGACTTTGTGACTCGACTGTGTGCTAATCTAATAACAATACAAAGTAAAAGATGAGCTTACTTCTGAGTATTCATCCAGTACCTAGATTGTTTTGGTTTCCTGAGAATTGGCTGATCGTCTGTTCCCCTGAAGAGTGCCGGATATTGTTTTAGTTTAGTTTAGAGATACAGTGCGGAAACAGGCCCTTCCACCCACCGAGTCTGCACTGACCAGCGATCCCTGCAAATTAACACTATCCTTCACACACTCGGGACAATTTACACTTATACTAAGCCAATCAACCCATAAAGCTATACTTCTTTGGAGTGTGGGAGGAAAAAGGTACAGGTTTGTGGGTTAATTGGCTTGGTATAAGTGTAAATTGTCCCGAGTGTGTGTAGGATAGTGTATAGTATAATCTTTTTCCAAGACATGTATAGTCCTTTCTTTGACTGGATAGCAGGCAACAAAAGGCTTTTCACTCCCTCGATGCACATGACAATAATCACAAACTAACCAAAGGCCACCGGCATTCTCGCTGTGAGGACTTCACTGTCAAGTACAACTTTGCTTACCCCACTTCCCCTTCACCCCTGCTCTATCTGTTTCTCACTGCCTCCCTCAAAACACTAAACCCTCAGGGTTTCAACTCACTGATGGTCCCAGTGTGAATGTTTATCCTGAGCAAGGTGGGAGAACTGGCAAAGATTTCACAGCATGTTTAGCCGTCAGTTTTAATAAATTCTTTCACTGGAACAAGAATGGAATTTAATGCTATTCAAGTCTACTTCTTCTTTCGTGTCCATCTTCCATGTTTCAAATGTTGACATTGCTGTCATCGCCCGTCCCGACAAGGACGCAAGCTTCCGGGCGACAATCAGTGGGAGCCATCACTTGTTGTGATATATGATGTTGGTGGCAGAATTAGCTCGGGATACTTCCAGTTTCCAGCCCCGCGACATGGAGGCTTCTGCTATGGGTTCATGCAATTCCGGTCATTATATTTGGAGGATAATTTATTCTGGAATGTAGCTGAAAGATGGGATGTAGCGAGCAATTAGGAAAATGGTATGTTGGGCCTTATTGCATGAGGGTTGAGTACCGGGCTAAAGATGTCTTACTGCAAACATTGGAGGCTCAGGAGCGCATTGACGATGACCAGACGGATTGCTGAGATGCACGTTTGTCATATGAGGAGGCATTGAAGATGTTAGCACCCAGTGGCGACCTCATTGAAGCACACAGAACTCGGAGAGAACTGAACAGAATAGGCACAAAAAGCTGGAGTAACTCAGCGGGTCAGGGCAGCATCTTTGGAGAAAAGGAATAGGTGACCTTTCGGGTCGAGGCCCTGCTTGTTCCCAGACTCTCAATCCGAAGAAGGGTCTCGACCAAAAACGTAACCTATTCCTTCTCTCCAGAGATGCTGCCTGTCCTGCTGTTACTCCAGTTTTTTGTGTCTCTCTTCGATTTAAACCAGCATCTGTAGTTCCTTCCTACATAACAGGATAGGTATGTGGCTGAATAGTTTAGAACTGAGGTTCATTTATTCAAAATAAGGGATGGGCCCCTTAATCTCTATGCCTATTAGAACTTCACCCAAACACGTCCAAGCCAACCAAAATGTCCCATCTAAGCTATTCCCATTTACCCACATTTGGCCCCTATCCTTCTAAAACTTTTCCGATGTTCCTATCTATGTACCTGTCCACGTGTCTTTTAAATGCTGTTATACTACCTCCCTGAAGAGAATTTAATTCCTTGTGTTATGGATGGTTTTCATCCCTTCAGTCATCAATTGTATTCAAACTCAAGGATGGTTTAGTTTAATTTAGTTTAGTTTAGAGTTACAGCACGGCAACAAGCCTTTCGGCCCACCGAGTCCACACCGACCAGCGATCCCCACACTGTAACACTATCCAATACACACTAGGGACAATTTACACTTTTACCAAGCCAATTTACCTACATACCTGTACGTCTTTGGAGTGTGGGAGGAAACCGAAGATCGCGGAGAAAACCCACGCGGTCATGGGGAGAACGTACAAACTCAGCACAGACAGCGCCCGTAGTCGGGATCGAACCTGGGTCTCCGGCGCTGCCCGCGCTGTAAGGCGACAACTCTACCGCCGTGCTGCAAGACCTGATCCTCGAGTAATGGAAAAACTAGATCATAGCAAAATCAAAGGAAGTGGGGATGTGGACCTGAGGTGGAACGTTGGTGGTGATCTTGTTGGATGGCAGAGCTGAATAGATTTATGCTGTATCGTTTTGGTACAGAACTATTACAGTTTGACATGGTGCAGTTCAGGGTATAGGTGTCTCCTTGAGAACAGCAGTGCACAATATGATCTCATTCACTGTCATAAAAAAAGATGGAAAGAAAACGATATAAATACTTGGTTCACTTGCACCTCCTCCAGCCTCGTCTATTGTGTCTGTTATTCAAGGTGTGGACTCTTATACATCGGCGAGACCAAACGTAGACTGGCCGATCGTTTCGCTGAGCACCTTCGCTCAGTCTGCCTGAACCTACCTGATCTCCCGGTTGCTAAACACTTTAATTCTCCTTCCCATTCCCACACGGACCTTGTTGTCCTGGGGTAGAGTGAGGGTAAATGCAAATTGGAGGAACAGCATTTCATATTTCGCTTGGGCAGCTTAGAGCCCAGTGGTATGAATATTGATTTCTCTCACTTCAAGTAGCCCCGGCATTCCCTCTCTCTCCATCCCTCCCCCACCCAAGTTGCACCAGCTTCTCGTTTTCACCCAACAAACAGCTAACAGCTCTTTCCTTTATTCTCCTTACTTTTTTGCACATCTTTCATTCATTGTTCTTTATCTCTCTACATCATCGTCTATATCTCTCGTTTCCCTTATCCCCAAGTAGTCTGAAGAAGGGTCTCGACCCAAAACATCACCTATTCCATCTCTCCAGAGATGCTGCTTGTCCCGCTGAGTGACTCCAGATTTTTGTGTCTATCTATAATATAAATATTGGTGGGTACAGATCTGAGAACAAGAATTGAGCAAATTAACTTGATTTAATATTAATTAAAAATTGATAATGGAAAAAATAACGAAACTACAACTAAACAAACCACCTGAAAGTATGTTATCACCTCAGTGCCTTGCAAGCAGTAGTTGAGGAAATTATGGATGTTATAATCACAATCTTCCCAGAGTCATTAGGTCCATTCCTTCTCTCCAGAGATGCTGCCTCACCCGCTGAGTTACTCCAGCATTTTGTGTCTACCTTCGATTTAAACCAGCATCTGCAGTTCTTTCTTACACAAGAATTCTCTTGTTGGTCTGGAAACTTCCCCATGTTTCTCCATGACTCGAGGACAGTGGAAATTAGACGTGAAAGATAAGCGAGTCTAAAAACAGTTTTGAGGAAATGACTTGCATCGGTTATGAAGAACAGTGCGAGCTTTGAGACCAGCATGAAGTAGTCAGAGAGGGAGCGGGGACTGGGAAAAGACACAGCATCTTCAATCAACCTCATTGAATGTTATGAAACTGTAACTAATGTGATTGAATGAGTACCATAGAAGCTATTTGTACAGGCTTTTGGAAGGCATTCGATAAAAATACACATAAATATCTTCTATCAAAACTGAGGGGAGATGGAATTGAACTCTACTTCCTGACTTAAACAACAAATTTGTTCAAAGGCTGAAGATTAAGGAACCCATATTAGAACTGTTTGTTAATGAGAATACTCGTGTTCTTGGCATCTCTAACTTCAGTAACCCTTGCTTTCCCTCTCTCTCCATCCCTCCCTCTTCCTAGTTCTCCCACCAGTCTGACTGTCCCTTGATTCAATTTTACCTCTGAATGCTTCGGTATTGCCGCCTACTAGCTAACAATGATCTCTTCTACATTTTCTTGGAACCCCATCGCCTTTGATGTCTCGATTTCACACCTTATCCTTCCTTACCTCTGTGTCTCCCTCCGCCTGACTCTGTCTGAAGAAGGGTCTCGACCCGATACTTCACCCATTCCTTCCATCCAGAGATGCTGGCCTGTCCTGCTGAGTTACTCCAGCATTTTGTGTGTATCTTTGGTGTAAACCAGCATCTGCAGTTCCTTCCAACACAGTAAGTCGTTTAGATTAGTGCAGAAAGTGAGGCAGGCGTGAGGATTGGGCAGGAGTTAGTGAACAAACCCAGATGATGCAGTTCAATGTGGGGTGCACCCAATTTAATGAACAACAGATAGGTCAAAGGTGAGAGGGCAGGAACACAGGAGCTGAGATACTGGAGTTGATATCGACAGATAAAACATTTACAAACGACAATGGATTGATTGTGTTTGATGCAGATCTGATTACTCTTTCCATACGCTGTCTTCATTTCTTCGTGTATCACCTTAGGATGGGTCGGCATATTGGTTTGGCTGAGCAGATTCGTCAGTGGCACTTAAACATAAAGGGTCACATTTTGAGGACAGTTATCAAAAATCTAGTTTATGTCTTTCCGAGATACAGCGCGGGAACAGGCCCTTTGGCCCACCGGGTCCGCACATTGACACAAGCCTACACACACTAGGGGAAATTTAAACTTATACCGAGTATACAAACCCAAGCCATTAACTTACAAACCTGTACGTCTTTGGCGTGTGGGAGGAAACCAAAGATCTCGGAGAAAACCCACGCAGGTCACGGGGGGAACGTACAAACTCCGTGGTCGGGATTGGACCCGGGTCTCCAGCGCTGCAAGCGCTAAAAGGCAGCAACTCTACTGCTGCGCCACCATGCCGCTCAAGTTCAATAACAGGATCAGACGTCCAGGGCCGGCCTTAGGAGGTGCGGGTCCAATTGGGAACAATTTTGGTGAGCCCCAGGTTCCCAGCCAAGGTCTGTAGAATCATAGAAATATAAATAAAGTCTATTATAAACTTTATATCTCTATGGTAGAATGGAAAGTAATCAAAATGTGCGCTTAAAAAGTGCATGCGAGTTAATGGACCAACCAGATCTAAGCTCCATTTTAATATAAAATTGCACACATGTAAGCCTACAAGTAACAAACAAAATGTGTAGATCACCTCTGAAAAGTACATAGAGAGTAGATTACTCTAGCACGGGGCCCAATTGGGAGCAATTGGTCCAATTGGCTTAAGGCCAGCCCTGCAGACGTCTCAAACGATGAACCAATTTTAAGATATTAAGAAATAGACTTGTTAGGAAAGAAAATGTGAAAATATTTCACAGAAACGGGGGCACGGCAAAATTCCACTGAGGCCAATTGAGGGAATGTCAGGCAACACTTCCTCTTCACGGATAATGAGCCTGTAATGCTCTTCCGACTGATGTTGTGGAATGGGATGACTCAGAACTGAGATTCATAGATTTTTGTCTTGTGTTGAGACGTTTGAAACCATGATAAATTGAGGTACAGATCAGGCTTGATATAACGGATTAAATAAACAGGTTCAAGTTTGTGACTGGCTTATTTCTCATCCTGTTTTTCTCCCAACAGTGCTATGCAGGGACGACAGATGGCACAATGGGCTAAGTGTTCGGCTGGCGACCGGAAGGCAGCCGGTTCGAATCCCGCTTGGAGTGCATACTGTCGTTGTGTCCTTGGGCAAGACACTTCACCCACCTTTGCCTGTGTGTGAATGTGTGTGAATGTGTGTGAATGTGTGTGAGTGATCGGTGGTGGTCGGAGGGGCCGTAGGCGCAGATTGGTAGCCACGCTTCCGTCAGTCTGCCCCAGGGCAGCTGTGGCTACAGAAGTAGCTTACCACCACCGAGTGTGACTGAGGAGTGAATGAATAATGCGATGTAAAGCGCCTTGAGTATTAGAAAGGCGGTATATAAATCCCATCCATTATTATTATTATTATGCATAACTGTATAAGATTGAGGGACGGGATTGGAAGGCACAGGGATTTCTGTTCTGCTTCCCCGAGAGCCAGCTTCCATGATTAGGATTGACTAGTTTAGACTTTAGACTGTAGAGGCACAGGGTGGAAACAGGGCCTTTGGCCCAGTGAGTCTGCATTGACCAGCGATCACCCCATACTACACTAACACTATCCGACACACTCGCGACAATTTACAATTTTATCGAAGACAATTAACCTACAAACCTGCACGTCTTTGGAGTGTGGGGGGAAACTGGAGCACCCAGAGAAATGCCATGCGGTCACAGGGAGAACATACAAACTCTGTACAAACAGTACCCATTGTCAGGATCGAACTTGTGTCTCTGGCGCTGTGAGGCATCAACTCTGCCACTGCGCCACCGTGCTGCACTGTGTTTCGAAAATTGGCAGGTGATGGAACCAATGACAGTGGATATCACAAGTGATCTCCAGTTGCCATTGACTTTAGAGTCATACAACATGGAAACAGGCCCTTCGGCCCAACTCATTTATACTGACCAATTAACCGAGCTAGTCCCACTTGCAGTTCCTGGCCCATGTCACTCTAAACTTTTTCTATCCATGTATCTCTCTTTTAAATGTTAAACACAAAATGCTCGAGTAACTCGTGGGACAGGGTGACGTTTCGGCGCGCAAAGATTTAGTGTAGCATGTCCCACTTGGCCGTCATTTACACGACAGGCCGGTAGTGACTGTCGCACGCGTCATCATGCGTCCGCACAGACGTCTGGAGCGCGTGACGTCATTTGAATACCCAGTTTATGATATTTACCCAGTTTATGATATTTACCCAGTTTATGATATTTACCCAGTTTATGATATTTACCCAGTTTATGATATTTACCCAGTTCATGATATTTACCCAGTTTATGATATTTACCCAGTTTATGATATTTACCCAGTTTATGATATTTACCCAGTTTATGATATTTACCCAGTTTATGATATTTACCCAGTTCATGATATTTACCCAGTTTATGATATTTACCCAGTTTATGATATTTACCCAGTTCATGATATTTACCCAGTTTATGATATTTACCCAGTTCATGATATTTACCCAGTTTATGATATTTATGGTGATTTTCTAAAATGTTCCAATTTCTTGAATGGTGCTAGCAATTGGAAAAACTGCAGATGTAATGCCCCTATTCAAAAAAAGTGGTGAATGAAAAGTAGCAAGCTGCAGACCAAATTCATCTGTGGGAAGGAACTGCAGATGCTGGTTTAAATTGAAGATAGACACAAAATGCAGGAGTAACTGAGCGGGACCGACAGCATCTCAGGAGAGAAGGAATGGATGATGTTTCAGTCTGAAGAAGGGTCTCGACCCGAAACGTCACCCTATCACACTTGGCCATCATTTACGCGATAGGCTGGTGGCGCGCAAAGATTTAGTGCAGCACGAAATCCTGGCGCACTGCACGCAACTCCACACTCCTCCATACCAGTCCATGCACCCGTCCCGCACTACCCACACGCTACCCACACGCTACCCACATGCTACCCACACGCCACCGGATTGCGTAAATGGCGCGCAAATGACGGCCAAGTGGGACAGGCCCTTAAGGCTCTAGCTCTGGAACCAGGACTAGACCACTTGGACGCTGGGACTCTGGTCTGGTACAGTGGGTCTCTGCCTTACAATCCGTTCCTATACACTCACCCTGACGCCGCGGGCATTCGATTTAAGCAGCAGCCTCCCACGTGACACCTGGTCAAATGCCTCTTTGAAATCTAAATCTGCACCACTTACAAGTTCACCTCTACTAACTCTTCCTGTGAAACCCTCAAAGAATAGACCTATTCTGTAAACATGGTTTACTTTTCATAAAACCACGCTGGCTAAGTTTAATTATGTTCTACCAAAAACAAAGTGCTGGAGGAACTCAATGGGTCAGGCAACTTTTGTGGAGGGAATGGACAGAAGGTGTTTCGTGTCAGGACCCTTCTTTAGATGTGAATGTTATCTGTCCATTACCCAGCCTGAGGACAGAAATTGGGAGCAAAAGTTCTGGCTTCCTCCTCCTATAGTTAGTGCCGTGATGCTATTCCCACATTTCTCAATTTTTAGTTACTGACTTCTGGTGAGATCTCGGCCTGTATTGGTTGCAGCACATGGACAAGCCAGTCACTAATGGAGCTTTGTGAGCTCTGGGTATCTCCCGGCAAGGTGCAGTCTGGTATGTCGTGAGGTCAAGATGCCGGGATGGTCTCTGGGATTGGCCTCAGTCAGGCCCTGCTGTATTGGGTTCCCAGCCATGGCTCACGAATGGTTGATCTTATCAATGTGATCGACTGCCTCAGAAGAGGAAGGAGGGGGCAGAGGTGGAGAGGGCAAAGGAAGAGGAGGAATAGGCCGAGGAGGTGGGGAGAGGGGAAGGAAGGAGGAGGCAAGGAAAGAGGGGGAGAGGAGCAGACGGGAAAGAGAGGAAAAAGTAGGAGGGATAGGGGGCGTGAGGAGGAGAGGAGGGATGAGAAACAAGGGCCAGAGAAGATCAGGGGAGAGGAAAGTGTAATAGAAAGGGATAAAGGTGAGGGAGACATGGGTTGGGAAAGAGGGAGAGTGGAGAAGGAGAAAAAGCTGAGGAGAGGACAAGGAGTTTTGGAGGATGGAAGGGAATGAATGAATGAATAGGTTTATTGGCCAAACATTCACATACAAGGAATTTGCCTTGGTGCTCCGCCCGCAAGTGACAACATGACATACAGTGACAGTTAGGAATGACATATAAAACATTAACCATTAATAATAAAACATTATTGATTAAACAAGTGAGGAGGAGATTTAGTCACTTGATGAACAAACTGGTCTTGACGAGACTTCTGTCTGAATGTTTTGCAGTGATTAATTTTGACGAAGGATTTCAAGAGGGGCCTCGATCTTCCGCCATGGCGTCCCGCACCAATATGCGGATGATGCTCATGCGGGAGCAGCTGCAGAAGGAGGAGCAGCGGGAGAAAGAGCAGCAACAACAGGCAGCTATGCATTTAATGCAACAGCGCATGCCGATCAATACCACACCTGCTATCAACGTCAGCAACTCCATCCAGTACCCGACGCGCCCGGAGGTTCCTCGAGAGATTCTAAAGGTACGTTTAATTCTTCTTTTACCTCAGGCATTCATCTCCATCCCCACAGGGCAGGGTTGACTGTGGCCAGTGGACTAATGGGGTGGCAGTGTCCAAACTCCCAGCGGCTGGGTCGACACCTGGACATTAAGTCAGAGAGCTATGCAGCATGGAAACAGACCCATTGGCCCATGTTGTCCAGACCGACAAAGTTGCTTCCCCGGGCTAGTCCCACTTACCTGCAACTGGTCCACATCCCTCACAAGATGGCGCCCTTTTGCTTCCAAGATGGCGCCCACCCCAGGCGACTATTTATGTGCTAGCCACAGAAGTAGATCTACAATCACATATTACAATCGCTCTACACCCTTAAATCTCTACTCCTACAGCAACATTTCTTACTTTAACTATAATTTTAGAAACATAGAAAATAGGTGCAGGAGGAGGCCATTCAGCCCTTCGAGCCAGCACCGCCATTCATTGTGATCATGGCTGATCGTCCCCTGTCAATAACCCGTGCCTGCCTTCATCCCATATCCCTTGACTCCACTAGCCCCTGGAGCTCTATCTAACTCTCTCTTAAATCCATCCAGTCACTTGGCCTCCACTGCCCTCAGTGGCAGGTAATTCCATAAATTCACAACTCTCTGGGTGAAAATTTTTTTTCTCACCTCAGTCTTAAATGACCTCCCCTTTATTCTAAGACTGTGGCCTCTGGTTCTGGACTCGCCCAACATTGGGAACATTTTTCCTGCATCTAGGCTTGTCCAGTCCTTTTATAATGTTATATCCCCCTCATCCTTCTAAACTCCAGTGAATACAAGCCTAGTCTTTTCAATCTTTCCTCATATGACAGTCCCGCCATCCCAGGGATCAATCTCGGGAACCTACGCTGCACTGCCTCAATCACAAGGATGTCCTTCCTCAAATTAAGAGACCAAAACTGTACACAACACTCCAGATGTGGTCTCACCAAGGCACTAATAAACTGCAGAAGAACCTCTTTACTCCTATACTGAAATCCTCTTGTTATGAAGGCCAACATTCCATTAGCTTTCTTCACTGCCTGCTGTACCTGCACGCCAACTTTCAGTGACCGGTGTACAAGGACACCCAGGTCTCGCTGTATCTTCCCTTTACCTACCCTAACCCCATTGAGATAATAATTCTTAATCTTAATAATAATTTTCTTGGATATCTATACACTGTAAATGGCTCGATTGTAATCATGGATTGTCTTTCTGCGGACTGGTTAGCATGCAACAAAAGCTTTTCACCGTACCTTGGTGCAAGTGACAATAAACTAAACTGAACTGAGCTGAACTGAACCTTTCCTATTTATGTTCCTATCTAAATATCTATTAAATGTCATATATTTATATCTGCCTCCATCACTTCCTCTGGCAGCTTGCTCAAGATAAGCACCACCCTTTGTGTGATTCAGGACCATTTCAAATCTGCCCCCTCTCACCTTAAGCCTGGAGCCTCTTGCTTTAGACTGCCTCTTCTGGGGAAAACACTGTGGCTATTCATTTTATCTGTGCTCCTTGTGATAAGGTACCTGTTATAAGGTCTCCCACCCCCTCAGCTTATCCTATCCTTAATAGAAGATTAATTACATTTTAATTTGTGACCGGATCTTTGAAGGACATGACAATGTAATTTGGGTCCAACTGCATTTTTAAAGGGGAAGCTCGGATTTCACCAACAAACAGAAGCAGGGGAAAAGGGATCAGGAACAGGGAGAGCTCATGGCAGCTCCGTTGTGAGCGGGACGGCAGGTGGATGGGCAGAAGGCTGTGGGAGAGGGAGTGGGAACAGAGATCTGGAGTGGTCGTTGGGTTATGTTGGTGGATGGGAGAGGAAGGCAGGTTGGGACCAGGGAGGGCTGGGTTCAAAGGGCAATCCTGGGATTTTCCCGTCCTTTTCCAACCCTTTTTCCAGTGATTCCATCCATTTCCCATGAGTTTCCTGTGTGGACCAGATGCACGACTCAATACGTGAAATAGTTTCAATATCATAACTTTCACTACAACCAAGTTTCTAACGATGGAATAATCACTTTATATTGTTACAGGCAGGAGAAGATGGTCATAAGGTTATAAGTGATAGTAGAATTAGGCCATTTGGCCCATCAAGTCTACTCTGCCATTCAATCATGGCTGATCGATCTCTCCCTCCTAACCCCATTCTCCTGCCTTCTCCCCATAACCTCTGACAACTGTACCAATCAAAAATCTATCTGTCTCTGACTTTAAAATATCCACTAACTTGGCCTCCACAGCCTTCTGTGGCAAAGAATTCCACAGATTCACCACCCTCTGACTGAAGAAATTTTTCCCCATCTACTTTCTAAAAGAATGTCCTTTATGAGCTGGGTTAGAAACTGAGATGAGTCAAACATCCCCGACCCTGAAGAATCAGACATTCCCATGTGCAGCCTGAGGTAAATATAGCATTGAGCTTCTTCTCACTGCCCCATGGAGGACTCCCAGTGCAGGTATGAACCAGGGGCTCAAAATCTATCCTCCTCACTTTCATAATCAGCCCCTGTTCCCCATTGTCTCAGGACTGGCTCCCCTTCCCCAGGCAAGATGAAAAGTGATGGCCCCTCTGTATTGTCGGCATATACGGAGTGAGTTAGAGGCAAAGGACTCTGCCCTGCCTCAGCAAGCTATGTCCAACTAGGAATGAGAGTGGGGGATGGAGAGATGGGAAGGGAGCTGAGGTGAACGATAACTGGGACACTGACTTCTGGCTGGGGGGACATTTGCTTCACTGTTCCGGTTTGATGTGTAAAACATAGTCACTGAATCCCTGCGTGAAGCACCGTCCATTTTATTGAGAACAAGCCGCCACTTTCCACGTTTGGCTCCTTTATATAAAGCATTGGATCAGATGTCAGCTTGCTGCGTAATAGGTCGGTGTTGGAGTGGGATGCAGAAGCACGAGTTCCTGAAACAGGACAAAGACAGATTTCATGTCTTAATCGCAGTGACATTTTGATTTGAAAACAAGGAACTTCAACGGCCGCAGTCGTGACTAGGGTGGGGGAAGGGTGCACGGCATGCAAGGAAGGAAGTCTTGAAGAGCATAAGAATTGATCTTCCAGATCAACCCATATTTTGGCTGATCCACAAGATTAAGATGCAGGGTGACTTTAGTTTAGAGATACAGTGCGGAAACAGGCCACCGAGTCCGCACCGACCAGCGATCCCCGCACACTAACACTATCCTACACACAATCGGGACAATTTACATTTATACCAAGCCAATTAACTTACAAACTTGTATGTCTTTGGAGTGTGAGAGGAAACCGAGGATCTCGAAGGAAACACACGCAGGTCACGGGGAGAACGTACAAATTCTGTACAGACAAGCACCCGTGGTCAGGATCGAACCCGGGTCTCTGGCACTGTAAGGTAGTCGCTCTACCGCCAGGCCACCTTGGTTAAAGCCCTGTCCCACGGTACGAGTTCATTCCAAGAGCTCTCCCGGGTTTGCCCTGATTCAAACTTAGAGATTTACGGTAATGGCCACTCATCGGTACTTGGGGCTCTAGTGGACATTTTTCGACATGTTGAAAAATCTTCACGAGTCTTCCCGAGCTTACCTGCCGTTAGCGAGTCTTCCCGAGTACCTGCTGTTAGTGTTACGAGCCGCTAAGAGACGTCCCCGAGCTCCGACGTACCCGCTACGTTCATTCTCCATCCTTACCACGAGTTTGATTTTTTTTAAACTCCGGAGAGCTCTTGGAATGAACTTGTACCGTGAGCCAGGGCTATAATATGAGTGCGGAACTGGCAAACTGAGAGAAGACAGAGGGCTGTGGTGGAAGGACAATATTCAGGCTGGAGGTCTGTGACAAGTGGAGTTCCGCAGAGATCTGTGCAGGGACCTCTGCTGTCAGTGATATATATATATATATATCACTAACTATATATATATAAATAACTTGGATGTAAATGTAGACGGGTTGGTTAGTACGTTTGCAGAGGATACCAAGTTTGCTGGAGTCACGGGCTGTCCAAGCATACAGCGGGATATAGAAGAGCTACAGAAATGGGCAGAGAATTGTCGTTTAATGGGATTTAATCCTAGCAAATATGAGGAGTTGCATTTTGGGAGGTCAAATGTAAGGGGAAAATATACAATTAATGCATGACCCCTAAAAGCATTAATTTACAGAAGGATCCACTGGTTTGGAATATCTGATACACATTGTCTATAAAGAAACAATCTTAAATCCCACAGCCCATCTAGCTGGGAAGAGGAGGCACGAACTTCAGATAAATAGAGAAGAGGAAGTGGGAAATGTCACGGCAAAGGCAGAGAATGCCTGTAGTGCATCATGTGATTTTAGTCATGTTTCCATTCACATGTGATTCAGAGCTGGTCCATTGCTGAATGACTGTCACAAGGTGGACTGCCAGAAATTGACCCTTTCAATTCAATCACATATCTAGTGCGCAAGTTGCTGCTGTATATTTGCAATGTTGAGGTGATTAGCAGAACACATGAGGGTGGCACGGTGGCGCAGCGGTAGAGTTGCTGCCTCACAGCGCCAGAGACCCAGGTTCGATCCTGACCACAGGTGCTATCAGTACGGGGTTTGGATGTTCTCCCGGTGACCTGTGTAGGTTTTCTACCGGAGCTCCGGTTTCCTCCCACACTCCAAAGACGTACAAGTTTGTAGGTTGATTGGCTTTGGTAAAACTGTCAATTGTCCCTAGTCTGCAAGATAGTGCTGGTGTACAGGCTAATGGCTGACTTTGGGCCGAAGGGCCTGTTTCCATGCTGCTTGTCTATAGTCAAGCAGAACTTGTGAAATTTAACCGTTTTGCAGGATCAGATGGGATGCCCCTTTTTGAGATTGAGCATCTCCAGTGCTGATTGGGGTGGGTGGGTGGTTGACAGACCCACTCTCCAGGTTACAGGGCACCCATTTAACTATTCTGATGCACGCTGATATATTCCTTCTGCCACCTTTAATGGTTAGTGGGACACCTGGACCTTGGGGAACCTGCTGCTAGAGAGGCGATGTGGCAAAGGCAAGTGCAGCCACCGTGCTGATCTAGAGCTTTGAGAATGTGCGTGCCACTGCCTAGCACCCTGATGATATCCTATCCCATGCAACATGTTGTCTGACCCCTTGGTCAGATCAATTCTTGCTATTGAGTGCAGCGTAGGTTTACAAGGTTAATTCCCGGGATGGCAGGACTGTCATATGCTGAGAGAATGGAGCAGCTGGGCTTGTACATTCTGGAGTTTAGAAAGATGAGAGGGTAGCTCATTGAAAGATATAAGATTGTTAAGGGTTTGGACACGCTAGAGGCAGGAAACATGTTCCCGACGTTTGGGGAGTCCAGAACCAGCTGGCCACAGTTTAAGAATAAGGAGTAAGCCATTTAGAACGGAGACGAGGAAACACTTTTTCTCACAGAGAGTGGTGAGTCTGTGGAATTCTCTGCCTCAGAGGGCGGTGGAAGCAGGTTCTCTGGATGCTTTCAAGAGAGAGCTAGATGGGGAGAAGGCAGGAACGGGGTGCTGATTGGGGATGATTAGCCATGATCACATTGAATGGCGGTGCTGGCTCGAAGGGCCGAATGGCCTACTCCTGCACCTATTGTCTATTGTCTATCAGATCACCTTTCAGTGTGGACTCTCACTTTCATCATAGACAGCGCTTGAGAACAGGTGGAGAGAGCCGCTCGGAGCTTTCCTCATTCCCTTCTTGTGTTCTTCCCAGCTTTCTTTATATTCCTCAAAGACTCAAGTCAAGAATATTTTATTGTCATATGTCCCAGGTAGAATAATGAAATTCTTACTGATAGCAGCACAACAGAATAGAATACATAGTACACTGTGAACAATATAATAAACAAGAAAAAAAGTTTGTGTGTATATATACACATACCCACATGTACACATATATTTGTGCAGGAAAGAACTACAGATGCTGGTTTAAATCGAAGATAGACACAAAATGCTGGAGTAACTCTGCGGGACAGGCAGCATCTCTGGAGGGAAGGAATGGGTGACGTTTCGGGTCGTGACCCTTCCTCACATATATATATATACACACATATATGTGTCTGATTTCTTCTTCCTATACCATACATACGCTGCCTTTTTCTTTTTGACCAAATTTAAGTATAACCTCTCTTGTCATTCAAAGTTGTCTTATCTTACCAGCTTTGTCCCTCCTCCTAACTGGAACATGCCAGTCCCGACCTCCGATCAGCTGGCCTTTGAACAACTCCCACATGCCAGATGTGGACTTACCCACTAACAGCTAATCCCATTTTACTCACCCTAGCTCCTGCCGAATAATTCGCCCACCTACAATGTAGCATCTTCTGCCATGCTCCACATTTATCCTTATTCACAATTATCTTAAACCTTGAGGAAATGGCGGTCGTATCCCCGCTGAAACACTGGTCTCCTGGCCAGGACTGTTTACCAATACATGGTCAATTTAGTCCTTCCTTTGGTTGAACTGTCCACATGCTGCTTCAAGAAATCCTCCAGGATGCACCTGATAAATGATGTCCTGTTTAAACCTTTTGCACTAAGGAAGTTCCTGTCAAATTTGGGGAGTTAGTCACCCACTGTGACACACTGTTGCTTTGACATCTTTCCATAATCTGTCTGTTTATCTGTTCCTTTATCTCCCGCTGTCTATTGCACCTTTTGGATTTTTAAACTCTAAACATATTGCCTCATTTGATGAACAGTTATGCAAATCCTTCACAGCTTTTAACTCCATATCATGTCTGAAACAACAAAACCCTGGAACTTTGTCTTGCCAGCCCCGTCCCTCACACAACCAAATGTCTGTAATGGCCACAGTACAGAGAGATAGAGACATATAGCATGGAACCAGGCCCCTCGGCCCAACTTGCCCATTCTGATCAAGATGCCCCATCTACAGATTCAGATTCAGATTCAGATTCAAACGTTATTGTCATTGTGCAGTGTACAGTACAGAGACAACAAAATTCAGTTAGCATCTCCCTAGAAGAGCGACATAGAATATGAGCAATAAATATATATACGTACATACAGTCATAGAAGAAGCTGTTCCTGGACCTGCTGGTCCGGCAACGGAGAGACCTGTAGCGCCTCCCGGATGGTAGGAGGGTAAACAGTCCATGGTTGGGGTGAGAGCAGTCCTTGACGATGCTCAGCGCCCTTCGCAGACATCGCTTGCTTTGGACAGACTCAATGGAGGGGAGTGAGGAACCGGTGATGCGTTGGGCAGTTTTCACCACCCTCTGCAGTGCTTTCCGGTCGGAGACAGAGCAGTTGACATACCATACTGTGATACAGTTGGTAAGGATGCTCTCGATGGTGCAGCGGTAGAAGTTCACCAGAATCTGAGGAGACAGATGGACCTTCTTTAGTCTCCTCAGGAAGAAGAGACGCTGGTGAGCCTTCTTGACCAGAGTTGAGGTATTGTGGGTCCAAGAGAGGTCATCGGAGATGTTGACACTGGTCCCATCTACCTGTGTTTGGCCCATATCCCTCTAAACCTATCCTATCCATGCACCTGTCTAAAAGGTCCTTAAACATTGCCTCAACTACTTCCTCCAGCAGCTCGTTCCATACACCCACCACCCTTTGTGTAAAATAGTTACCCCTCAGGTTCCTATTAAATCTTACTCCCCTCATTTTAAAGCTATGTCCTCTGGTTCTCGATTCCCCTAATCTAGGGAAAAGCCTCTGTGCATTTACCCGATCTATTCCTCTCATGATTTTGTACACCTCTATAAGATCACCCCTCACCCATCTGTGCTCCAGGAATAGCCCTAGCCTGTTCAATCTCTCCCGACAGCTTTGGCCCTTGAGTCTTGGCAACATCCTCAAACCTTCTCCACACCTTTTCCAGCTTGACAACATCTTTCCTATAACACGGTGACTGAAACGGAACTCAATACTTTAAATATGACCTCACCATTGTCTCACTGTATGTAACTGTAACATGACCTCCCACCTTCTATGCTCAGTACTCTGACTAATGGTAGTCAATGTGCTGGAAGCCTTTTGACCGCCCTATCTGCCAATGATGCAAGGAGGTATGTACCTGCACACCTAGATCCCTCTGCTCTACAACATTCCCCAGAGCCCTATCATTCACTGTGTAGGTCCTGCCCTTATTAGACTTCCCAAAATGCAACACCTCACATTTCTCTGTATTACATTGCATCAACCATTCCTCAGCCCACCTGCCCAACCGATCAAGATCCTGCTGCAATTTATGACAATCATCTTCACTGTCGACAAACCAACCACTTTAGTGTCATCTGCAAACATCATGCAATGTACGTTCTCATCCAAATCATCGATATAGACAAGGTTCTGCAAGGTAGGCTGCTCTGGAAGGTTCGATCCCATGGGATCCAAGGAGAGATAGCTGAATGGATAGCAAATTGGCTTCATGGTAGGATGCAGAGGGTGATGGTGGAAGGTTGCTTTTCAGACTGGAGCCCTGTGACTAGTGGTGTGCCTCAGGGTCCCGTGCTGGGCCCATTATTGTTTGTCATCTACATCAATGATTTGGATGAGAACATACAGGGCAAGTTTGCAGATGATACAAAAGTAGGTGGTTTTACAAAAAGATGGTTGTACAAAACACTGCTGACTCTCCCTAATCACCCCTTGTCCATTTAAATGCGTGTATATCTTATCCCTCAGAATACTCTGTGGTAACTTTCCAACCACAATGCCAGGCTCACTGGCCTGTAGTTCCCAGCCTTTTCCCTGCAGCCCTTCTTAAATAGAAGCACAACATTTGCCTCCGTCCAGTCTTCCGTCACCTCAGCGTAATTAATGACCTCAAACATCTCAGCCCGGGCACCGGCAATTTCCCCTGCTGCTTCCCCCAATATCCTCGGATTTATCTGATTAGGCTCGGGAGATTTGTCCACCTTCATGCACCTTTCGACCATAATACTGACTGCTTCCATGACACTTCCACTGATTGCCCCAAGTTCCCCAGTCCTCATGCCTTTCTCAACAGTAAAGACAGAGGAGAAATACTCATTGAGGACCTTGCCCATCTCCTGTGGCTCCACACAGAGGTGACTGCTTTGATTGCTGAAGGGTCCTATTCCCTCTCTGCTTCCCCTTTTCCCCTTTATGAATAAAATCTCTTAATAATAATAATGGATGGGATTTATATAGCGCCTTTCTAATACTCAACGCGCTTTACATCGCATTATTCATTCACTCCTCAGTCACACTCGGTGGTGGTAAGCTACTTCTGTAGCCACAGCTGCCCTGGGGCAGACTGACGGAAGCGTGGCTGCCAATCTGCGCCTACGGCCCCTCCGACCACCACCAATCACTCACACACATTCACACACATTCACACACAGGCAAAGGTGGGTGAAGTGTCTTGCCCAAGGACACAACGACAGTGTGCACTCCAAGCGGGATTCGAACCGGCTACCTTCCGGTTGCCAGCCGAACACTTAGCCCATTGTGCCATCTGTCATCCCAAACATGGACTCTTGGACTTATCCTTAAGGGCCTGTCCCACATGCGATTTTTTCGGAGACTTGCCGGCACCCGTCATAGTCACTGCAGGTCGCCGAAAAGTTTCAACATGTTGAAAATCCAGTGGCGACCAGAAAAAAGTACGACTCTTTGGGACATGTCGCGGGGTGGCGCCTGTTTAGTCGCCCAAACGGTCGTACCTTTTTCTGGTCGCCGCTGGGTTTTCAACATTTTTAAAATTTTCGGTGACCTGCTGCGACTATGACGGGTGCCGGCAAGTCACCGAAAAAATCGCGTAAGTGGGACAGGCCCTTTAATGTTACCTGCCAGAACCATTTCCTTTGCCCTTTTTGCCCTCCTGCCATCGTTTTTTAGCTTGCGCCTCAGTTCCGGGAACTACTCCAGGGATGCACGTGATCCCAGCTGCTTATACCTGTCGCAAGCCTCCTTCTTCGGCGGGCATCATAGTTGCAAGCACGGATCCAGGCTCTAGGTATCTCTGAATTACCATAATACGCAGTGCCGTGAGATAAACGCACTTCATCCCATGGGTCTCAGCATGGTCATTAGCCTGTCCCTGTGTGACCTTGTTTTAGTCTCCCTTATCATTACCTCTATAGTCACACCAGTCCCTCCTCCCAGGAATAGCTACTTCCCCACAGCCATCAGGCTATTAAACTTGGCTCGGACAAAACTCTGAACATTAATAGCCCATTATCTCTTATTTGCACTTCATCAGTTTATTTATTCATGTGTGTATATATTTATATAATGGTATATGGACACACTGATCTGTTTTGTAGTCAATGCCTACTATGTTCTGTTGTGCTGAAGCAAAGCAAGAATTTCATTGTCCTATCAGGGGCACACGACAATAAACTCTCTTGAATCTTGACCTGATGCTCTGGCTCCAAGTCAGTCTAGATAACCACTCGGTTAATATGTGTGACTATAGGTGCAGTTGGTACTCCTTTCCTTGCGGGATATGGTTTCCCCTCAACTTCACGTACTAACTGTACCTCTTGTACAGGACCCACCTTAGTTTTAGTTTGGCTTTAGAGATACAGTGAGAAACAGGCCCTTCGGCCCACCGAGCCCTCGTCGACCAGCAATCCCTGCAGATTAACACTATCCTACACACACTGGGGAAAATTCACATTATACCAAGCCAATTAACCTGCAAACCTGTACGTCTTTGGAGTGTGGGAGGAAACCGAAGATCTCGGAGGAAACTCATGCAGGGCACGGGGAGAACGTACAAACTCCGTACAGACAGCACCTGTAGTCAGGATCGAACCCGGGTCTCTGGCGCTCTAAGCACTGTAAGGCAGCAACTCTACCGCTGCTTGGAAGAGAGCCCAATGATCACCTACCTGATCAGATACCCAAATGATCTCTTCACTTTCTCTGCAATGTCCTCATTTTTAGACTATCATTAAAGTTGTGTTCTGGCAGACTGTTTATCCTGGACAGCTGTGCATTTAGCAGGATTCAAACATGCTAACAAAACTCTTCTCCTCCTTGCCTGTAGGTCGAGACTCACCTGGAGAATCCGACCAAGTACCACATCCAGCAGTCACAGAAGCAGCAGTTGAAGCAGTTCCTCTCCACCAACTTTGGCACCAAGTTAGCCATGCAGTCTCTGGGACACGCGCACTCCCCTCAGCCTTCAAATATCTCGCCTGGCTTGAGGAACGACCATGGACTGTCTGGATCCACAGGAAACAGCGCCCCGAACAGCCCCATGGCCTTGTTGAACATTGGCTGCAACATGGAACGAGAGGTACACACAACATGATATCAAAGAGTGTAGGAAGGAACTGCAGATGCTGGTTTACACCGAAGATAGACACTAAATGCTGGAGTAACTCTGCCGGGAAGGGCAGCATCTCTGCAGAGAAGGAATGGGTGACGTTTCGCGTGTGAGATGAGGAGAAAAGATGAGGAGACCTTTCTTCAGACTGAGAGTCAGGGGAGAGGGAATCGAGATATGGAAGGGTACAAAGAACATGTAATGTGAAGAAAAGTCTCGACCCGAAACGTCACCCATTCCTTTTCTCCAGAGGTGCTGCCAGTCCCGATGAGTTATTCCAGCATTTTGTGTCTATCTATGATATCAAACAGGTTTCCCAAGTAAAAAAAAGTGGAATGATGGCACCTCCCTCCGTTCTGATCATGGAATGAATCTGCCCTGCCTCACCCATCCTTTAACTCTTGCCCACATAATCATCTTTTACAGCCCATCTGTATGCTTCCCAGTTAAGGACTCTGCCCTGCCATAGTTTGATTTTGACAGGATTTCGCTGTTAAACTGAATCCAGTTGTTATCTGAACAGAAAAGGTGTTTGCTGCAGAGGCATTTACCGATTTATTAATTCTCTCTTTTCTAGATGGATGATGTAATTGATGATATAATTAGCCTGGAATCCAGCTATAATGATGATGTCCTTGGCTACAGAGACCCCATTGTTCAGATGCCAAACACCGTAAGTTTCTGACAAGTTAATCACTCCATTGAGGACTGGGAGAGGTGAACTTGAGGATAAAATCCCCCCCAAAATGGTCCTTTTTAGATGGTCATCCAAAATACGACTCAGCCTGTGACGTTGAAATGACTGCAATGTCTATTTCTGTCATGGCGATTGGTTATAGCGTTGAGCTAAATTTTGTGAATGAATGGAAATAGATTCATTCTTTTGAGCCTGTCCTCCAACCAAGGTGGATATTGATCAATTAGTTGACTTGAGTTGAAAATATCGGTATTGGTTTTTTATTGTCACCTCTGCCAAGATATGGTGAAAAATGTTGTTGTCAGGCTATCCAGGCACATCATACCATACTTGAGTGCTATAAAATCACACAGGCATGTCACTTGGGAGCTTACAGCCCAATGGTATGGCATTGAATGCTCCAATTTTAGGTAACCTATAGCACCTCCCCACCTCCCCTTTCTTCCCCTGCCCATGTCCCACATAGACTCACACCTATTCACCCCCTTCCCCCACCACCTACATCCCCTCCTCTGACTTCACAATTTACATCTCATCAATCCTTTTAAATTCACACCTTTTTTCTCTTGTTGGTCTTTGCCTAACCATCTGCCTATCACCCCCCCTCCCCCCTCGCCCCCTCCCCCCCCACTTGCCAGTGTTCACCTTTTACCTGTTACACTCTGTCTCCCCCTCCTCTCCTCTAGCTTTCTCCTTCGCCCCCCAACCCCCCAACAATCAGTCTGAAGAAGGGTCCCGATCCAAAACGTCACCTGTCCATGTTCTCCGGGGTTGCTGCCGGGACCCGCTGAGTTACTCCAGCACTTTGTGTCTTTTTGTTGTTGTTGTAAACCAGCACCTGCAGTTCCTTGTTTCCACACAGGAACAGGTAGTACAATAGGTGATGCAGGGGAAATGGAGTGCAGAATATTAGTGTTACAGGTACCAAGAAAGTGCAGGTTAAAAAAAGTGAAAGGGCCACAAAGAGAGAGATCAGGAAAACACCCTCAGCTTACAGGTGGAACGTTCAGAATGCTATTAGCAGTGGGAAAGAAGTTGTTGATGACGTGGTGGTAAGTGCTTTCAGGCTCTTGTATCTCTGCCCAACACTTTTACCATCATCCTGTATCTGTATGCTGTAAATGGCTCAATTGTAATCATGCATCGTCTTTCCACTGACTGGTTAGCACGCAACAAAAGCTTTTCACTGTACCTCGATACACGTGACAATAACTACAACTGAACTGAACTGATGGTAGAGGGCATGGGTGTGAGTGGTCCTTGATTACGTTGGTGCCTTTCCTAAGGCAATGTGAAGTGTACACGGAGCCCATGGTGGATAGGTTGGTTTAATGATGGACTGGACTACATCCACAACTCTCTGTAATTTCTTGCGATCTTGGGCAAAACCGTGCATGCTGCGATGCATCCCGATAGGATGCGTTCTGCACTGTTGTTGGACACATGCTGAACTACCTTAAAGTTACCGTTGTGGCTGAAGGGTGATTTGCTTGTGTTTACCCTGGTAAATGTCCGTGAAAATGAACCCGCCGAGAGAAAGTGGAGACTAATGTCTTTATCTCTAGTTAATGATTTTGGTTTGAAACATTGCTGCTCATTGGCAGATTTCCCAACCATTTAGTTGGCAATTGGCGCAGCTTTATGAAGAAGGTATTTGTGCCACTTATGAGCAAGTGACCTTTGTGCAGCAAACACACTGGGTCGACACATAACGGGACAGACGGCATCTCTAGAGAGAAGGGATGGGCAATGTTTCAGGTCGAGACCCTTCTTAAGACTCGACCCGAAACGTCACCCATTCCTTCTCTCCAGAGATGCTGCTTGTCACGCTGTTACCCCAGCTTTTTGTGTCAATCTTTGGTTTAAACCAGCAACTACAGTACCCTCACCCAGCAGCTCCACCCTTGCTCCCCCTCCCCCTAGTTGCAACGGAGCCAGAGTCCCCCTAGTCCTTACTTTTTCCCCATTAGCCGTCGCATACAACACACAATCCTCCAAATTTTTCGCCACCTCCAACGTGATCCCAACACTAGTCACATCTTCCCATCTCCACCCCTTTTTGCCTTCTGCAGGGACCGTTCCCTCCGCAACTCTCTGGTTAACTCATCCTTTCCCACCCAAACCACCCCCTACCCAGGTACCTTTGGTAGAAGATGCAGCACCTGTCCCCTATACCTCCTCCCTCGACTGTCCAGGGACCCCGACAGTCCTTTCAGGTTAGGCAGAGGTTCACTTGTTCCTCCTCCAACCTCATCTACTGTATCCGTTGTTGAAGATGTGGACTCTTACACATCGACGAGACCAAACATAGACTGGGCGATCTTTTCGCTGAACACCTTCGCTCAGCCCGCCTAAACATACCTGCTCTCCCGGTTGCTGGACTCTTTAACTCTCTTTCCCATTCCTACACGGACCTTTCTGTCCTCAGTCTCCTCCATTGTCAGAGTGAGGCGAAGCGCACATTGGAGGAACAGCATCTCATATTTCGCTTGGGCAGCTTACAGCCCAGTATGAATATTGATTTCTCTCACTTCAGGTAGCCCCGGCATTCCGCCTCTCTCTATCCCTCCCCCTGAGGTGTGTAGGGTGAGAATCAAAGCATCCCACCTTTGTGCCTCGGCCCCGGGATACTGCAACATCAGGTCGCTCATCTGGATTCCAGAAAAGGATTAATTATATCATTAGGTACACAAAAATGCTGGAGAAACTCCCGCAACATTGCCTATTTCCTTCGCTCCATAGATGCTGCTGCACCCGCTGAGTTTCTCCAGCATTTTTGTGTAACTTCAATTTTCCAGCATCTGCAGTTCCTTCTTAAACAATTCATTATATCATTAATTCATCATCGTTGCAAACATTAGCGACGCAGTGGTGCTGGTTTCCAACGGGAACGGTGACGGACGCACCGCACATCTCTGTCCTCCAGTTCCTGCGGACTTCCGCCGCTGGAAGTATAGAGATTTGGTGCGTGTGTGCTTTATCATCATTCCTTACAATGCTGTGTACGACAGCGATGGCAACTTCTACTGAAGTGTGGATGGCTGTGGGCTCGCTAAGAGCTCATCTGCCCTTTGACAGGTCTTGTTTTTGGTCCTGCTGGGGGTCCACAGCCCCCTCCTCACCTGGCAAACCAGGTGGGGGAGACGGTTTAGTCGCCGACTATCCGACCATGGAGCAGGTAGCACAGGATGACATGGTACCCGTGGCGGGGGGAACTCCTCTCCCGACCTGAAATGAGCTCATTGTATGCTTTTATCAATATTGGTTCGAATATACATAGAACATAGAATGTGTGGGAAGGAACTGCAGATGCTGGTTTACACCGAAGGTAGACACAAAATACCAGAGTGAATCAGCAGGACAGGCAGCATCTCTGGAAAGAAGGAATGAGTGACGTTTTGGGTCGAGACCCTTCTTCAGACCGTTCTTCAGAACATAGAATATTGTGGGTCTGAAGAAGGGTCTCGACCCGAAACGTCACCCATTCCTTTTCTCCAGAGATGCTGTCCGACCCACTGAGTTACTCCAGCTTTTTGTGTCTATCTTCAGTGTAAACCAGCATCTGCAGTTGCTTCTTACACAAATGTTGTTTGTTGGTGGATGCGCTGCTCAGACCTTGTAGAGTTGTCTGTGGATAGTTCAGCTCACCCCCAACATTGCTATTCTGCAGCCCGAAACACATCACGGGATCCCAGTGATCAAAAACATCAACCTTCCTGCAGATCTGAAGACGTAGCAGTTCCCAGAGGGAAGCCTTTGGGATCACCATCACTGGACTGCCCCTTCCAGGGTAACACTATGTCCAGCTTTTCTCATTCCCAGAAATCTCTAGCCGATTATAGGTGGCAGGCCTCTGAGAATGATGAGAATAACCACTGAGAGATGAACGTAAAAACAACCACCGTAATCTACTGCTCCCGCTCCGGACTTCTCCACAATCCAGTATCGTCAACATGGCCTCGACCGACACCTACCCTTTTCATTCTGCTGAATAAATGTGCAATTGATGAGCTATAAATTGGCAGTTTTAATTGCTGTGTTGCCTTAGAGTCGACCGATTGTGTAGAATGAAGGAGCTTGTCCGAAATGGTTAAGAGCTGAGCCAAGTTTATACACAATGTCAGTATAAGGCAGTGAGTGCCTCAATGTGCAGTCAGTCCCCAGCTGGCAGCAGTCATCACTTGTTACTGCTGTCTGAACTTCTCACTGCTGCCAAGCTGAACAGTTCATTAATTTGGGCCGGGCTCTGCAGTGGAAAGATGTCAGACCTGTCGGGTCACAATTACATGTAGTCAGTGGAAGCATCAAGTCAAGTCAAGTCATGTTTATTTGTTACATACACATACGAGATGTGCAGTGAAATGAAAGTGGCAATGCTCGCGGACTTTTGTGCAAAAAGACAAACAACCAAACAAACTATAAACACAATCATAACACACATATACCTTTACATAATAAATAATGGAAGGACATTCAGTAGAGTTAGTCCCTGGTGAGATAGGCGTTTACAGTCCGAATGGCCTCTGGGAAGAAACTCCTTCTCAACCTCTCTGTTCTCACCGCATGGCAACGGAGGGGTTTGCCTGACCGTAGCAGCTGGAACAGTCCGTTGCAGGGGTGGAAGGGGTCTCTCATGATATTGTTGGCTCTGGAGTTGCACCTCCTGATGTATAGTTCCTGCAGGGGGGCAAGTGAAGTTCCCATAGTGCGTTCGGCCGAACGCACTACTCTCTGCAGAGCCTTCTTATCCTGGGCAGAGCAATTCCCAAACCAGATGGTAATGTTCCCGGACAAGATGCTTTCCACCGCCGCTGCGTAGAAGCACTGGAGGATCCTCGGAGACACTCTGAATTTCCTCAATTGCCTGAGGTGGTAAAGGCACTGCCTTGCCTTACTCACGGGTGCTGAGGCCTGTGATGCCCATGTCATATTCTCGGAGATGTGGACTCCCAGATATTTAAAACAGTTCACCCTATCCACAGGATCCCCATTTATCCTCAATGGAGTGTACGTCCTCGGATGATGTGCCCTCCTAAAGTCCATGATCAGCTCCTTTGTTTTTTTGATGTTCAAGAGGAGGCCGTTGTCCTGGCACCAGAGTGCTAGACCAGCCACCTCCTCCCGGTAGGCCTTCTCATCGTTGTCTGAGATCAGGCCCACCACCACAGTGTCATCAGCAAACTTAATTATTGAGTTGGAGCTGAACCTAGCCACACAGTCATGTGTGTACAGGGAGTACAATAGGGGGCTGAGGACGCAACCCTGGGGCGATCCTGTGCTCAGGGTGAGGGACTTCAATGTATTCCCTCCCATCTTGACTACCTGGGGCCTGGCGGTGAGAAAGTCCAGGACCCAGGCACACAGGGAGGTGTTGAGCCCCAATTCCATTAGCTTCCCGGCCAGCCTGGTGGGGACTATCGTGTTGAAGGCTGAACTGTAGTCTATGAACAGCATCCTCACGTAGCCCCCCTTCTGGCTGTCCATCAGATGGTCAGTAGAAGGCATGGGTTTGGGGGAAAGAGGCAACTTTGCTGATGTTTTGTGACTGCTTTCCTGGTAAACTAGGCATTACCATCCACCACAAATTCTCAGCTGATTGTGTTTGTCTCCTGTTAGGCTCAGCCTCTCTCTTATCTAGTTCAGCCCAAATATGTTTTCCAATGACATTTCTTCCTACTTCTACAATAGCCTGACAAACCCCAGCTCAGCCTCCCACCCACGCCTACCTCTCCACGACCCACTCACCCCTCTGGTACCCGCCCTCCCCTCTAGTACCCGCCCACCCTTCCCATACCCCACACCCTTCCCCCGCCCATCCCTCCCCTACCCTTCCCCGCCCACCTCACCCCTCCCCTACCCCTCACCCCTCCCCTACCCCTCACCCCTCTAATACACGCTCACCCCTCCCCCGCCCACCCCTCCCCTACCCCCCACCCCTCCCCTACCCCTCACCCCTCTAATACACGCTCACCCCTCCCCCGCCCTCCCCTACCCCTCACCCCTCTAATACACGCTCACCCCTCTAATACACGCTCACCCCTCCCCCGCCCGCCCTTCCACTACCCCCCACCCCCCCCATCCCCGCCCACCCCTCCACTAACCCCCACCCCTCCCCCGCCCATCCCTCCCCTACCCCCCCCACCCACCCCTCCACTAACCCCCGCCCATCCCTCCCCTACCCCTCCCCCGCCCATCCCTCCCCTACCCCCCCCACCCACCCCTCCACTAACCCCCGCCCATCCCTCCCCTACCCCTCCCCCGCCCATCCCTCTCCTACCCCTCCCCCGCCCACCTCACCCCTCCCCTACCCCTCACCCCTCTAATACACGCTCACCCTCCTCCGCCCACCCCTCCCGTACCCCTCACCCCTCCTCTGCTCACCCCTCCAACCCCCTGCTCACCCCACGATACCTGCTCAAACACTGCACTACCTCTGTGTCATCTGTCGGATTAACGTATTTCTGTTGGAGTGACTCAGTGGGTCAGGTCAGGCAGCACTTTGTATCGTTCTTTTGTCAATTAGCAGCTGCAGTTCTTTGTATCCACATCGCACGTCGCTAACGCTGCCCCCACATATCCTGTGTGGCCACTCTCTCAGACTGAACCAGACATCAATCAACGGGACAGTGGAGTGAAGGAGTGGGCCAGGCAGAGTTACTCCAGCACTTTGTGCCTTTCTCTTGTCGGTGAGACAGTGCGGGGGCAAGATGATGGCAGCAGAGTCCTGAAGCTTTTGAAACAGAATCTAAGTGGAACAAATGTAGGAGAGGAGGAATGTGTTGGACCTATGACCACTGTGGCAAAGTTTAATCTACAAAATATGATCTGATGTTCTCTCACTAATTTTAGCCTGCAATGAGTACACAAGCCAGATACTGCCAGCTATACATATATTGTAGTCTACCCAGTCGTCCAATGTTGCTCACTATTTCATTATTTAATATGAATAATTCTGGAGACTTTCCAAAGTCTGCTGATCAGGAAATATTCTCATCTCGGCACTTGGCCAATACGTATGTATATTATTGGAGGTTCACTTGTACCTCCTCCAACCTCATCTACTGTATCTGTTGTTCAAGATGTGGACTCTTATACATGGGCGAGACCAAACGCAGACTGGACGATCGTTTCGCTGAACACCTTCGCTCAGTCTGCCTGAACCAACCTGATCTCCCGGTTGCCAAACACTTTAATCTTCCCATTCCCACACTGACCTTTCTGTCCTAGGTCTCCTCCGTTGTCAGTGAGACTAAACACAAATAGGAGGAACAGCATCTCATATTTCGCTTGGGCAGCTTACAGCCCAGTGGTATGAATATTGATTTCTCTAACTTCAGGTAGCCCCGGCATTCCCTCTCTATCTCTCTATCCCTCCCCCACCCAAGTCACACTAGCTTCTCGTTTTCACCCAACAAACAGCTAACAATGTCCTGTTTCCTTAATCATTGTTACTTATCATATCTTTCATTCATTGTTCTTTATCTCTCCACATCATCGTCCATATATCTCCTGTTTCCCTTATCCCTAACTAGTCTGAAGAAGAAACGTCACCCATTCCTTCTCCCCAGAGTTGCTGCCTGTCCCGCTGAGTTACTCCAGGTCTATTATTGGAGGCAATGTTGTTCTGACCTGCAGCAGAAGACATGAAACGATGGGTCAACACCTTCATGTCACCATCCACTGACCAGGGCCCTGAGGGGGTCACTAAAGTGACAGCCTTCCAGAAAGCTTTCAGTGTGATTACAATTAATCTGCTCGCTGAATGCACCTCTAATTCTCTGTCATTCACCACCACAGAAGGCTGTGGAGGCCAAGTCAGTGGATATTTTTAAGGCAGAGATTGATAGATTCTTGATTAGTACAGATGTCAGGGGTTATGGGGAGAAGGCAGGAGAATGGGGTTAGGAGGGAGAGATAGATCAGCCATGATTGAATGGTGGAGTAGACTTGATAGGCCGAATGGCCTAATTCTGCTCCTATCACTTCTGACCTTCTGACCTTATTCCACACAGGACACTCATGAAGCACTAAAATTTGGCATAGGCCAAAGTTAATACAGTTTCCAGATTGCTAGCTCGTGATAGTCTGGAGAATGTGTGCCAAACATATACAAAAAATGATCTTATATGGTGCCGAGCAGGTGGGATAGGTATTGAATTGAATTGAATTGAATTGAATCCTTTATTTGTCATTCAGACCTTTCGGTCTGAACGAAATGCTGTTGCCTGCAGCCATACATGTAATAATAACAGAACACAATAAACACAAATTAACATCCACCACAGTGAGTTCACCAAACACCTCCTCACTGTGATGGAGGCAAAAGTCTTAGAGTTACTGTCTCTTCCTTCCTCTTCTCCCTCTGCGCCGAGGCGATACCCCACCGGGCGATGGTAAGTCAGTCCCGCGGTTCAAGCTCCGCGGCCCGGGGGTGGTCGAAGCTGCCGCCCTCCAGTCCAGCGGACGCAGCTGTTGCAACTGGTGCTCCGGAAAACAGGCACCAGCCTGTGACCTGCGAGCTCCCGACATTGTCCTCCACTGGCCCGCGGCCGAGCCCCGGATCCAGGTCGCCGCCGCCAGAACGCCGCCTCAGCCGCCGTAGCACCGTCTCCGCCCCGCACCGGGCCGCCCACAAGGCAGCGTCTCAGCCCCGCACCGGGCTGCCCCCACGGGAGCACCTTCCAGCCGGGAGCCGGTCCGCCCACACGGCAGCGTCTCAGCCCCGCACCGGGCTGCTCACACGGGAGCGCCTTCCAGCCAGTAGCCGTGCCGGCCGCACGGGAGTGTCTCAGCCCCGCGCCGTCCGCCCTCACCGGAGCGCCGAGTCGTGCCGCTACCCGGACGTCGCCACAGCTCGAAGACGGCCAGCCTCGCGTTGGTGAGTCCTGGCTGGCTCTACCTCCGGACCCTCGAGGTCGGTCGCAGGTTGGAGGCCGCCAGCTCCGCCATTAGGCCTCAGCGCACAAGAGACTCAAGGCTTCCGAGCAAAATTCTTACTTTGGACCACCTAGTTGAAGTTTATTACAGAGAAAAGAATTGGTATAAATTGGGAAGACTGCATTTCTCACTGAGCCACACACAAACTGCTGTGGTAACTCAGCGGGACAGGCAGTATCTCTGGAGAGAAGGAATGGGTGACGTTTTGGGTCGAGACCCTTCTTCAGGCTGCCTGACCCGCTGAGTTACTCCAGCATTTAGTGTCTATCTTTGATTTAAACCAGCATCTGCAGTTCCTTCCTACGCATTTTCTCACAGAGCTCCTTGCTTCTAACCTCATTAACTCCGCACAATCTTTGACCCGTTGCAAACAAGGGAACTTGCTTAATCTCAGATTTTGTTTTGAAAGCCTCTGATGTAAACATTAACGACGTTGCTTCCAGAGGTTAGTGATCAAACTGCTGGGAGCAACTAAAAGCTAACTGCGGCCGGCCCTTGCCCAGCGAAGGGGGAGAGGGGAGGGGACTACACGAGGTGGTGAGCAATGCAGGTGGTAGCGGGGAGGTGGTGAAGGTTAGTTCCTCCCCTCCTTTGCCCAAGGTTAGTTGTCTCCTCCGGCCACTCCTTCCGGTCACCCAGCAATGCCGGTCTTTGAAGACAACAGGCTCATGAAGGGCCAGGGCGGAACTGCCGCAATCCTCGAGGTTCCTCACCCTCAGAAGTTCCAGCAGGTAAGGCCTTTGTCAGCTCGTTGCAAACACAAGCGGAGCGTGTAGAGGCATTGGATGACCGGTCACTCAGTACAGTCTTGATCCGACCGTTTGTATCTGACTGGCACGTAGTGCAGGTGCTCCCACTTCTGCCAAATAGATAACAGATATCACACTCTCTGTCTTTAACTGTACAATTCCAACTTCACCTTTACTCTGAAGCTTCTGACCGTGTCTGAGAGCCACAGTTTAATTCCTCCATGTTTTTCACTGCACCAGCACCTTACCTCAGTGTCTCTCTGTGCCTCTTTTACTGTTTCTGCAGCTCTCTCTCTCTTTCTGTGATCAGATTCTCATATCTTTTTCCTTCACCCACAGCTCTGTCCATCATTTTTTCTCATGCTCTCCCCCCCCCCATTTCATCCTTTACTTTGTGAGAACAAACAAAATCTCCTCGGTCCTTCGTCGCCCTACAGGAGTTGTCCCACTTGGGTGACCTAATCCGCGAGTTCTGGCGAGCTTGCCCTCGACTCATACTCGCAGCATGGTCGACACAAGGTCGTGGGAGGTCTTTGTGACTCTCCTTCATGCTCGAGAGTAGTCCCCGCATATTCGAGGTCTCAGCTAGGTCGTGCCGTATTTTTAAACATGCTGTAAAATGCCCGCGAGTAAAAAAAGGTCGTCATGGAAAGAAATCGATACTTTATCTACTCGTAGGTTTAGTCGTAGTAGGTCGGCATGTTAGTCGTAGGTAATCGAGGGTAGTCGAAGGTAGTCGTAGATAGTCTTCATCATAGTCGAAGGGAGGTCGAAGGAGGTCGTCTTCACTCTCCACTATTCTGTATCCAATTTTCCCCGAAGTTAGTCATAGCTAGTCGTAGCTAGTCGAAGCTGGTCTTCAACATAGTCAAAGGAGGTTGGAGGAGGTCTTCTACATAGTCGAAGGAGGTCTTCAACATGACATTTTTTCAAACGCTCTTAAATTCTTCTAAACTCGCCAATTAGGTCGCCGCAGTGGGACAGCCCCTTTTGGGCGGACCAGAGTTCACTGATTGAAATACAACTTTAACTCTTCAACACCTGTGGAAGGCCACAGAATGCCCACTTCCTTTCTCAGTGCTGTGAAATGTTTAACAGTTGCTCTGCAGCTTTGTTGAATGCAGCCAACCCTTGCATTGAATCTTCTGTACAAGCAGCATCAGTTCTGTAAGCGACGTACATGGCATTATTGGGTGTAACTGGTCGAACCTTAATCAGCATAGCACAGCTTGGAAAACACACATGCTGAGGTCACAACTTAGCAGTAGGCTTCACAATAGATCCTTTACCTGGTTAAGTTCCATATCCTCATTTTTAGGGTTGTGAGCCATTGTTCACAAGTTCATAAGTGATAAGGAGCAGAATTATACCATTCGGCCCATCAAGTCTACTCTGCCGTTCACTCATGTCTGATCTACCTTTCCCTCTCAACCCCATTCTCCTGCCTTCTACCCATAATCCCTGACTATCTATCAAGTCTATCTATCTCTGCCTTAAAAATATCCATTGACTTGGCCTCCACACTCTTTTGTGGCAATGAATTCCACAGACTCACCACCCTATGACTAAAGAAATTCATCCTTATCTCCTTCCTAAAGAAACCTCCTTTTTTTCTGAGGCTATGACCTATGGTCCCAGACTCTCCCATTAGTGGAAACATCCTCTCCACATCCACTCTACCCAAGCCATTCACTATTCTGTAAGTTTCAATGAGGTTCCCTCGCATCCTTCTGAACAGCAGCAAGTGTAGGCCCAGTGCCGACAAATGATGAATGTAATCATGAAATGTTAGATCACATTGTCCTCGCATACGAATGTAATGTATTCCATTGCATTATTTTGAAAAAGAGAAGCATAGATTACCTTGGTGCCTGGCTGACTAAATAGTTTATCTGGTCATTGTCATTACAGTGCGTGTACAATCTTGTAACATGCAAACCCGCTACTGAATTTTCTACATTTTATCGGTCGGAAAGTGAAATTATTTGCAGATGTGAAGTTGAAATTGAAGTTGATATGCCTGTAGAGGCAGAGATAATGAGGGGGGAAAGATAGGTAGAGAAGGGAAGGGAGGTTGATCATTATGGTGAGACAAAATGAAATAAAGAGACTTAAATGAAAATGGAGAGACTGTGAGAAAGAGATGTCCAAAGACATCCAGAGATGTACAGGTATATGGGTTAATTGGCTTGGTAAAAGTGTAAATTGTCCCTAGTGTGTGTAGGATAGTGTTAATGTACGGGGATCACTGGTCGGTGCAGACTCAGTGGGCTGAAGGGCCTGTTTCTGCCCTGTATCTCTAAACTAAACTAAACTTAATAGAGTGAAGGTATAAATGCATGATAAGAAATGGGCAGTGAGAGAGAGAGAGAGAGAGAGAGAGAGAGAGAGAGAGAGAGAGACAGAGAGAGAGAGCGAGACAGAGAGAGAGAGACAGAGAGAGACAGAGAGAGAGAGCGAGAGAGAGAGAGAGAGAGAGAGAGAGAGAGCGAGAGAGAGAGAGACAAGAATGGATGAGAAACTGAGAGGGAGAGACCCTTACACCTACAGTTTACCACATTCAAATACAGTCGCACAAACCACACATGTTTTTCATATAAAAAGGGCTCCAACAGAAAAGAGAGATTTGTTGCTTTCCAGTCCAATCAACAAACAGTAAATATTCTTGTGCACATGTTCTTGCCATTGACCTGACAGTTTACAATGATATTAGCTGAGTTGTGAGAAATCGAGTAGTTATCTGAGAACATAGTTATATTCAAATTCATACAACATGGACTCAGGCCCTTCAGCCCAACTTGTCCAGTCCATGCCGAAATGTGTAGGAGGGAACTGCAGATGCTAGTTTACATTGAAGATAGACCCAAAATGCTGGAGTAACTCAGCGGGACAGGCAGCATCTCTGCAGAGAAGGAATGGGTAACGTTTCGGGTCGAGGCCTTTCTTCAGACTAAGAGTCAGGGGAGAGGGAGACACAGAGATAAGGAAGTGTAAGGTGTGAAAACAAGACATCAAAGGGGACGAGGTTCAACAAAAATGTGGAACAGATGATCGTTAGCTAAAGGAAGGAGACAAAGAAGCATACAAAGATAAAAATGTAATCAAGTGGACAGCCAGATCTGTCGGAGAACTCGGATGGGGGAGGGATGTTAAGAGAGGGAAAGCAAGAGTTACTTGAAGTTAGAGAAGTCAATGTTCATACCACTGGGGTGTAAGCTGCCCAAGCGAAATATGAGGTGCTGCTCCTCCAATTTGTATTGGGCCTCACTCTGACAATGGAGGAGGCCCAGAACAGAAAGGTCAGTGTGGGGATGGGAGGGGGAGTTGAAGTGTTTAGCAACCGGGAGATCAGGTAGGTTTAGGCCGACAGAGCGGAGGTGTTCAGCGAAATGATTACTGAACCAAGCGCAGGCTTGGCGATCGTTTCACTGAAGGCAGCGGCTGCTATCTGAACACCTGAATACTGTGCATATCTATTCCCCTGGTGATTTCATACATCTCTCTAAGATCATCCATCATTCTCCTGCGCTCCAAGGAATAACGCCCTAGCCTGCCCAACCTCTCCCTTTAGCTTAGGCCCTCGTGCCCTGGCAACATCCTCATATTTATCTCTCTCTGCACTCTTTAAAGATGAATTACATTCTTCCTATCGCATGGTAATCACAACCCAACATAGTTCTGCAAATGTGGTGTCGCCAAAGTCGTAACATCACAACCTCAATACACAATACACTTACCGACGAAGGCCCATGTCCTGAAAGCCTTCTTGACCAGTGTCACTTATCTACCTGTGACATCACTTTCAAGGAGCTCTGTATGTGTGATCCTGTATCCCTCTGTTCTACGACATTCCCCAGAGACCTGCCATTCACTGTGAAGGTTGCTGGCCTGCGCTTGTGAGGCCCTATTAAGGTGGGAAGATGAGATGTGAAGATTTGATTGACCCTGCAAAAGCTTGAATATCATTTCTGGCACGGTAACCTGGCCTTTACCATGGATATTATCCTCCGAGTCCATCCTGGCCTATTCTGTGCTTCCTCAGCCACTCCCCCAGCACATCTATACCACTCAACTCTCAGATAGACACTTCTTCCTCTTGCGTATGACGTGCGCAGCCTAAAGTTGTAGGTCAAGAAAGATAGAGAGAGATAGAAAGAGATAGAGAGAGACAGAGAGAGACAGAGAGAGACAGAGAGACAGAGAGAGACAGAGAGAGACAGAGAGACAGAGAGAGACAGAGAGACAGAGAGAGACAGAGAGAGAGACAGAGAGAGACAGAGAGAGACAGAGCGACAGAGAGAGAGAGAGAGAGACAGAGAGAGACAGAGAGAGACAGAGAGAGACAGAGCGAGACAGAGCGACAGAGAGAGAGATAGAGATAGAAAGAGATAGATAGAGGGAGAAACAGAGACAGAGAGAGAGACAGAGAGAGATTGTGCACATTGTGTTGATTGCATTAGTCGAAACAGGGTGGACCACGTGAAGGTTGCAATCTCCCACCTCAGATAGATACTGAAGTGGCTGAAAAAGGTTAGATAGTCTGATGAAGGGTCTCGACCCATACCGTCACCCATTCCTCTCCAGAGATGCTGCCTGTCCTGCTGAGTTACTCCAACATTTTGTGTCTATTGCAGTTTAAACCAGCATCTGCCGTTCCTCCTGCACCATTCAGTTCAGTTCAGTTTATGGTCACAAATTGCTGGAGTAACTCAGTGGGACAGACAGCATCTCTGGATAGGAGACGTTTCGGGTCGAGACCCTTCTTCAGTCTGAAGTAGTCTGAAGATGGGTCTCGACCTGAAACATCACCCACTCCTTCTATCCAGAGATGCTGCCTGTGCCTCTGAGTTACTCCATCATTGTGTGTCTATCATTGATGTAAACCAGTTCCTTCCTACAATATTAGTTTTGTGTAACAAGGTACAATGAAAAGCTCTGTGCTAGTGCGTTCCAACAGGAAGGGTTTTTTCCCTGAATAACGTGGATTTATTAGTGACCGTTTTGATCTACAAACCCCTCCTCCTTCCAGAAGTGGATCATCATCACTGTGAAGGATTCTACATGTCTCTGCAGCCGCCACATCAAATCAAACTTCACTTTCCCATTGAAAAATGCCCCAATCTGTTTATCTTTCTATGATTGATAATGTCAGAGGGTTATAAATGCATGTAAATCATTTATGTACCTTTACCAGCATCTCTATTATCACTTTGGGGGTTTATCTAGCTTGTAGAAGTGATGGGAAGAAAGTTTTGCAGTTTTGGGAAAAGTAAGTAGGGTTCAGAGGTTCATAGGTGATAGGAGCAGAATTAGGCCATCAAGTCTACTCCACCATGGCTGATCTAACTCTCCCCCTCAACCTCATTCTCCTGCCTTCTCCCCATTACCCCTGACATCCGTACTATTCAAAAATCTATCTATCTCTGCCTTAAAAATATTCATTGACGCCCCCACAGCCTTTTGTGGTAAAGAATTCCATAGATTCATCATCCCCTGACTAAAGAAATTCCTCATCATCTCCTTCCTAAAGGAACATCCTTTAATTCTGAGATTATGATCTCTAGTCCGAGACTCTCCCACTAATGGAAACATCCTCTCCACATCCACTCTATCCAAGCCTTTCACTATTCTGTACATTTCAATGAGGTCCCCCTCATTCTTCTAAACTCCAGTGAGTACAGGCCCAGTGCCGTCAAACCCTCATCATATGTTAACCCACTAATTCCTGGGATCATTCTTGTAAACCTTCTCTGGACCCTCTCAAGAGCCAGCGCATCCTTCCTCAGATATGGGGCCTAAAATTGCTCAAAATACTCCAAATATGGCCTGCAATGCCTTATAGAGAGAGCCTCAGCATTACATTCTCTTCACAACATAGCAAATCTGGATGCTTTCTTGTCTCCATAGGAAGAACATTTAAGCAAAGAGCAAAATATTAGGAATAATTCAGTTAGATTGGGATGGGCCTAAAATGTTGGGAGTAAATTCATATCCATTCAGAACAAGAGTAAGGGCAAGAAATATACTAATTATTACTTTCTGCATTGGGTTTGGGTTGTGTGGTGTTTGGGATTGCAGTGAGTGAAACCTGGGAGATCACTGATCAACTGGCAAAGTCTGCACATTAGATCCATCCTACATTCCAGCAACTTCTCCATGAAACTATCATAAATCCAGATAGACACTAAAAGCTGGAGTAACTCAGCGGGACAGGCAGCATCTCTGGAGAGAAGGAGTGGGTGATGTTTCAGGTCGAGACCCTTCTTCAGACTGGAAACATATAATCCAGTCTCCAGTCCAGTCTCCAGCCTCTGTGAATTTCCCTGGGGTGCTAAATGGGTAGGAAGAGAGCTAACTAGCTCCTCTGACACCAAAACATTTCTGAAAACATTTAGACTAATTACTTGAATTTGTGAAGAGACGTACATTTGCCATGGAGTTTCACAGAAGCAAGGAGCATTGAGCCATCTAAAGGGATGTTTGGGTAGGTGACCAAAAGCTTGGAGAAAGGATTGGATTTTGAAGGAACTCTAATGTTTGCCATGTATCTAATGAAAATAAAGCACAGGCTAACATCCTGTGTTGATTGTGTTTCTCCTCTAGTTGCCTCTATCCAGCAGCCACATGGAAGTCTACACAACTCATGCCATTGCAGCACCCACTAGCAACTCGTGTCCTGCCAACATTGCCATTAAAAGGGAAATATCAGGTAAAGTGTCCTGTGCCAGCCAATGTAAATGAAGATTATTTAAATTGTATTGCACCTGTTTGAAGTGTTTGATTCTTTCATCTATGCATTAGGTGATTTTTCTTACCCCTACATCATTCTTAAATTCCATTTTTGCCATATATTCATCAACCATTATTATCATGAGCCTCGAGTCCACATCTGAGTTTCTTGTATCTCTCTACTACTCCTCTCCCATCTCTCAACTACTCCTCTGGGCTGGCTTTATCTTGCACTAAACGTTATTTCCTCATCATGTATCTGTGAATGGCTCGATTGTAATTGTGTATTGTCTTTCCGCTGACTGGTTAGCACGCAACAAAAGCTTTTCACTGTACCTCAGTACATGTGACAATAGGTTAAACGAAACAATAAGACAGTTACATGGATAGGACAGGTTTAGAGGCATATGGGCCAAATACAGATGTGGGACTAGTGTAGATGGAGCATGTTGGTCGGTGTGGGCAAGTTGGGCCAAAGGGCCTGTTTCCATGCTGACTCAATAGACAATAGGTGCAGGAGTAGGCCATTTGGCCATTCGAGCCAGCACCACCATTCAATGTGATCATGGCTGATCATCCCAAATCAGTACCCCGTTACTGCCTTCTCCCCATATCGCCTGACTCCGCTATTTTTAAGAGCCCTATCTAGCTCTCTCTTGAAAGCATCCAGAGAACCGGCCTCCACTGCCCTCTGAGGCAGAGAATTCTACAGACTCACCACTCTCTGCGAGATACAGACTCCATGACTGTATCCCAGAACTGCAGCTCTTTCCCTCATTGTCCTCTTCCCAGCCTGTTGGTCATAGCTGCTTGTTGGATCCATTTTCCTGACTAACATGTTGCTGATGACCTCATCCAATACTCTGGCACGCCTGCGTCGGCGACCTTCACCAAACTTCTCTTTTAATTCCTCACTTCCTCATTTTTTGTTTGTGTTTTACGGCCTCAGAATCACGGGAACCATTCAACCTCTGATCTTTTCAAAAAAGCAAGCCTGGTTTTTAGTTTAGCTTATTGTCACGTGTGCCGAGGTACAGTGAAAAGCTTTTGTTGCGCGCTTACCAGTCAGTGGAAAGACAATACATGATTACAATCAAGCTGTCCGCACTGTGTATAGATACAGGATAAAGGGAATAATAATAATAATAATAATGGATGGGATTTATATAGCGCCTTTCTAATACTCAAGGCGCTTTACATCGCATTATTCATTCACTCCTCAGTCACACTCGGTGGTGGTAAGCTACTTCTGTAGCCACAGCTGCCCTGGGGCAGACTGACGGAAGCGTGGCTGCCAATCTGCGCCTACGGCCCCTCCGACCACCACCAATCACTCACACACATTCACACACAGGCAAAGGTGGGTGAAGTGTCTTGCCCAAGGACACAACGACAGTATGCACTCCAAGCGGGATTCGAACCGGCTACCTTCCGAAGGGATAAAGGGATTTTTGAAACCTTTGCTATTAATCTCAATTCCCGATATTGCTGAGAAAATTGCATCCTAAAAGTAGTGGCCAGAACCTCCAATTTCCCTAACACTGTTGTGATCATAGATTCATACAGCACAGAGGAGGCTCCAACCTTCTTGTTCGCCAGCCCCACACAGCCCGGTTTTATCTTCTCTCCACAATCCATAAGCAGAACTGCCCAGGTAGACCCATTGTTTCTGCTTGCTCCTGTCCCATTGAATTAATTTCCACGTACCTTAACTCCATCCTACCCCACCCCCCCATCTGTGTCCAAGACACCTCACACGTCCCTCGTCTCTTCAATGACTTACGTTTTCCAGCCCCTACTCTCTCATCCTTACTATGGATGTTGGTCTGAAGAAGGGTCTTGAACCGAAACGTCACCCACTCCTTCTCTCCAGAAATGCTGCCTGTCCCGCTGAGCTACTCCAGCGTTTCGTGTCTATCTCCGGTGTAAACCAGCATCTGCAGTTCCTTCCTTCTGCAAATTCTCAGCGATAAGTCAAATGCATCCACCTTTGTGACCAGTGATCTTAACTTTTATCCCTTATTCTCTTTATCCTGTATCTGTCCACTGTGGACGGCTTGGTTATAATCGCGTATTGGCTTTCCGCTGACCGGATAGCACGTCTCCACTACCCCCGCTCCATCAATCCACGGTCAGAGCTCACAAACCTGGAGCAGCAGTGCCCCCCCATGGAGGATTTTCCTCCAGTCTCTAGTCAGGGTTTCCAGTGGCCGGCAGAATGAGTTCCCTTCTTGATCCTCAGCCCCACATATTATACACAGAGGTTGCCGTGGTGAAGCGTTGAGCCTAGGCCGGACAGGGCCCGTTGCCAGGGAGACGGCACTCTAACCAGCTCCAGGCCTCGGCGGCTGAAGTCACGTACAATAATACAATACAATACATTACCTTTTATTATTATTTGAACCTCACATGAGGTTCAAACGAAATTTGGTTTCTGCAGCCATACAAAAAAAGAACCAAGACACACACCAACACAATTCAATTCACATAAACATCCATCACAGTGAGTCTCCTCCTCACTGTGATGGAAGGCAAAACTTAAACATATCTCTCCCCTGCTCTCCCCCTCTCCCCCCCATGTCAGAGTCAAAGACAGAGTCAAAGCCCCCGGCGGGCGATGTTAAATGTCCCGCAGCCATTAAAGCCACGCCGGGCGATGCAAGGCCTCGGGTCTTGGTGTTGGAGCCCCGGCGGGCTTTTGGTGTTGGAGCCCCGACGGGCGCTCACAAAGTCCCGCGGCCATTCCAAGCCGCGCGGGGCGGTGATGTAGGCCCCGCTCCAGGTAATCTTCAACCCCGCAACTCGGGCGGGAGAAGTCGCCGTTGCGGAAGCCCCGAAAAGCGGTCTCCCACCAGGGACCCGTGGGCTCCCGGCATTACCGTCCACAGACCTGCGGTAGGAGCTTCCGAGTCTCCGGGTGTCGGGTCACAGCAGCGCTCCACCACAGCTCCACCCGCTCCGGACTCGGCCAGCTCCGTGATGGTGAGTAAATCCGCAGCTCCATGACTGGAGCCCCAGGTCATTCCTGTTGGAGGCCGCTCCACGTTGCAGCCCCAACGACAACGGAGACCCGACAAAGAAAAGGTTGGGTCTCCCGTGCAGGGGAAAGACCTTAAAGTTCCCCCACCCCACCCCACCCCCACACATAAAAAAACAATAAAAACTACATAGAACAAGACAGAAAACAATAAAAAGACAGACGGACTGCAGAGGCCGCTGCTGACAAGAGTCGTGCCGCCCACATGGTGTTGTGACTGAGCCGGGCCTGCACCCATGTTGTGAGATTTCCCAACGCTTGGGCTAAGGCTACAGCTGCTACTCCTCTGCTTTGGCAAACACAATTTTTGCAAACTCTTAAATTATCAATGCAAAACAGGCCGCAGTCTGCAGAATGATTCACCTCCACCCTCACACTGCTCGCAGATGTTTCCTGCAACAGCCACAACACACACCCAACTTCCCTCACTGCATACACTCCTCACAACACTCTTCCCACACCTCTGTCCACACTGCTCACGGTTTCCTCAGTCAACTCTTCCTTTCCCTCATCACCCCCCCCTCCCTTCACCGTCCCCTTGCCCCCTTCTCCCCTCATTGTCCTCTCACTCTCACCGCCCTCTCTCCGCTCACTGTCCCCTCTCCCCTCATCACCCCCTCTCTCCCCTCATCACCCCTCCCCTCTCCACACCCTCTCCCCTCACCGCCACCTCCCCTCACACCCCTCCTCTCACCTCCCCCCCCAATCCCTCACACTGCCCCCTCTCCTGTCACCCACCCCACCTCAGTGCTCTCTCGCCTCTCTCTGCCTCCTCTTGTTTCTCTTTTTTAAAAGACAGTCGGTCAGATGCAAGGAGAGGAAGGTTTTGGAGGGATATGGGACAAATGCAGACTATTGGGAGTAGCCCAGTATGCTGACATAATTGATATAGACCAGGTGGGCTGAAGGGTGTGTTTCCATGCTGTGCAGCTCTATGTCACTATGACTCGGACCCTTCACACAAGTGCGGCACAGTGGTAGAGCTAATGCCTTACAGCACCAGCGTTTGATCCTGACTGCAGTTGCTTGTTTGTACGTTCTCCCCGTGACCTGCGTGGGTTTTCTCCGAGATCTTTAGTTTCCTCCCACACTCCAAAGACGTACAGGTTTGTAGGTTAATTGACTTGGTATAAATGTAAAACCGGCCCCAGTGTATGTAGGTTAGTGTTAGTGTGCGGGGATCGCTAGACGGCATGGACTCGGTGGGCCGAAGGGCCTGTTTCCACGCTGTATCTCTACACTAAAACTAAACTAAAAATGCTGCCTGACCTGCTGAGTGTTTCCAGCATTTTGATTTATTTTACCCAAGATGTAGGCAGTACTCTAGTCCAGCCATCCTCAGACTAGGGGGAAAAAGCAGGAACGGGGTACTGATTTTGGATGATCAGCCATGATCATATTGAATGGCGGTGCTGGTTCGAAGGACTGAATGGCCTACTCCTGCACCTGTTTTCTATGTTTCTGTGTAACAGTTGGTAAATCAGGTTGTGGGTTCTGTCACTCTCTACTTTTCTCCTAAATAAGTTTTGATTCCTGCTGATATCAGCCTGTGGGTGAATAGTGTATTCAGTAATTGTGAATCTAAGCCTCTTTTGGGACATCACTAACAGAGAGAGTCTTTGTGTCCCAGAGTACTTGCATGTATTGCGGTGGGAGGCATGACCGGATAGAAGGCCTGGAGTAGGTTGGGAGTCAGTCAGCTGAGCTGACCTTCGAAGTATGTGGCACATGCAAGGATAATGGAACTGAAAGTAGCCCCGCAAGAGCCTTTCCTTCCTCCTTTCATAGAATCGTAGGGCAGAGAACGAGACCATACACCCTTGTCAGCTGTTCGAAATAACTCAAAATAGTCCCATTTTGCTTCAGCTTTCCCCCCCGATATACTTGTAATATTTTGCAGTGGCAAGCAAAATGTTTGTTCAACTGCGCGTACCAATGACAACAGGTCAAAGTTCTATACTTGGGAAACCCATAATTAATGCACTTGAGGATCGCAGTATTTATGGGCCTTGCACAAATAGCATGAGAGGGCCTCCAACGTTGCTCAGATGCAATTGAAAGGCAGTGAAGCAATTTCAGTGTCTGGACTCTTATTTCTCCAACTGCCTTTTGCAAGTTACACTTTGGTCTGATTGCACCATATTTTCACTGATTTTCCAGATCACAACTTGCCACGCGCAGAAAGAATCGAGTGGTCAACTCCCATTTTAATATTTGTCTTCATTACCGTAAATTTGTGTCCTCTGGTTGTTCATGTTTATTCATTTGTTGTCGCTGGCAACAGCTCCGATTCACTCCAACAACGCATTCCATGGCTTTGAACTTTTTGCTGTGCCTCTCCCGATTAGGGGGGGTTTCTCCCGACACACGGGGTCTTGAATTGACTCTGGGGGCCACTGTCGCTGTGTATTTGTAGCCTTCACTGATTGGGCATCTCTGTATTTTGGCTAGATACAGAAGCCCGAGCATTGGCTAAAGAGCGACAGAAGAAAGACAATCACAACCTGAGTGAGTATAACCGTTCGTTCACTGTGTCAACCTGCTCCCACCCGTGCTCTGTGGCTTTGATTTGCATTCCTTTTAGTCCCGTCTCGCACAGTGCAGGAAGCTGGGCTGAACATTTGATGAGTCCACCTGTAATTTTGAGCCTAGGCAGATGGGCCATCATTTTAACAAGGTTGTAACTTCTGGTTGGAGTCAGCGCTGTACAGTTTTAGGAAAGCCCAGGGAATGATCGTTCAGGGAAGTGAAACCCCGTTACTCTGGCAGCAGTGTCTTGAGGAACTGAGGGGAATAACGTCTTATTGTTGGGGATTACTCAAGAGACAGGCCCCCACTTGCTTCAAAGCCTGCTTTGTCAATTATCAAATTATATACGCACAGTGGCGCGGCGGTGGAGTTGCTGCCTTACAGCGCCAGAGACCCGGGTTCGATCCTGACTACGGGTGCTGTCTGTATGGAGTTTGCACATTCTCCCCGTGACCTGCGTGGGTTTTTGCCAGGAATCTCCGGTTTCCACCCACATTCCAAAGGCGTGTGGGTTTGTAGGTTAATCGGCTTAGTATAAATGTAAATTGTCCCTAGTGTGTATAAGATAGTCATAGTGTGTGGGGGATGCTGGTCAGCACAGGCTCGGTGGGCTGAAGGGCCTGTGTCCGGACTTTATCTCTAAACCAAACTCCAAGGTGCAAGCACATTAGGTGGGTGCAACAGAGAGGGAGATTAGTCGTACAATTGCTCGTTGCTTTGATGCCCTCGTTGCTGGCTATCAGCTGGAGACAATGTCAGATGTTTAAAGTTATCTTAGACTGGAGAACTTTCTGACTTCCAGATGTGCTTGTTGCTGATGTTGTACACAGTTTTATTCAACTTGTTTATTGTTGTGCTGCAGTTTGATACGTTTATTCTGAGTTTTAGTTGGGGCAATGACTTTGCATGAGTGTGAATCTGAGAATTTGATTTGGGATGGAGAGAATGGGACAAACTGTGGCTCAGTCGAATGAGTGTGGAGGAACAGATCGCCAGCTTGTGGTATCGCTAATCCCCGCTGAGGGCCACACCAACTGGAAAGTGGGACGTTCTGGAAGGAGGAAATAGCTTCTGGCTTCCCACTTTCTGTGGTACAGAACACGTGTGGGGCAGAAAACGTGTGGTGCGGAACACATGTGGCGCGGAACACATGTGGCGCGGAACACTTGTGGCGCGGAACATGTGTGTAATGCAGAACATGTGTGGTGCAGAACGTGTGGTACTGACATAGTGCAGAACACGTGTGTTGCAGAACACATGTAATGCAGAACACACATGGTGCGAAACATGTATGGTGCAGAACACGTGTGATGCAGAACACGTGAGGTGGTGACCACGTGTGAAGTGGTTTTCTGTCCCTTCAGCTCCTACGGATGGTGCCGGAGTCTCGGCCGGTGTACGAGGACATGGGAAATATTGAGCGTATGTGCCAACATCACTAAACATGCTGCTTTGTTGTAAATTGTCTTCACGTTCACCTTGGCTTCAATTTTTCCACCAGTTGAACGCAGGCGGAGGTTCAATATCAACGATCGGATCAAAGAGTTGGGACTGATGATCCCCAAATCCAGTGACCTGTGAGTGAACCTTATACAGCAATTCTCACTACCAATGTCTCTCTCTGCTGCACCCTGATGCACCGGCATCTGCAGTTGGATGCTTTATACAAATGCCCCATTCAAGGATGTCCCACTTTTTCCCATTCACCAACCTTCAGCCGAACCGTGACGTCCCATTGACATCTTGTCCCATCGTACATTCCTGCACATTCTGGCAATGACTCAATTGATTCTGCCCTGTCGTAACCCATTGTCCAGTTACAGCTGTTACCGGCTCTGCTCCACATATGGTCCCCACACCATTGTCCCAATGCTTTGTTGGTCATTTTTCCTTGAGTCTTGTCATTTTGGAGAGTTAAGGGCCTGTCCCACTTACGTGTCCTCGGCACGCAAATTACGCGACCTCGTGGTCGCGTAGTTTGCGAGCCAAGGACAAGTAAGTGGGACAGGCCCTTTATCCTGCCTGCAGGGATTCTGCTTTCCTCCTCCCTGCCATTATATCAATGCGTAAAAGAAGATGTAGAAACAAGGAACTGCAGACGCTGGTTTACCAAAAAAGACACAAAATGCTGGAGTAACTCGGTGGGCCAGGCAGCATTTGTGGAGAACATGGATAGATGATGTTTTGGATTGTGTCCTTCGTCAGACTGATTGTACCAGGGGGGGGAGAAAACTGATAATCGTATTCAGGAGGTAGACAAAAATGCTGGAGAAACTCAGCGGGTGAGGCAGCATCTAGGGAACGAAGGAAATAGGCGCCGTTTCAGGTCGAGACCCTTCTTCAGACTCTTATTAAGGAGGGTTCTTACTGTATACATGGCTAAAGTAACTCTTAGTGAATCCTGCAGAGGGCGCCAGAGACCGCGGGTTCGATCCCGACTACGGGTGCTGTCTGTACAGAGTTTGTACATGCTCCCCGTGACCTGCTTGGGTTTCATCCGAGATCTTCAGTTTCCTCCCACACTCCAAAGACATACAGGTTTGTAGGTTAATTGGCTTTCTATAAATGTAAATAGTCCCTAGGGTGTGTAGGATAGTGTTAGTGTGCGGGGATTGATAGTCAGTGTGGACTCTGTGGGCCAAAGTGCCTGTTTCCACACTGTATCTCTAAACTAAACTAAAAAAAAGTAGATAGACACCAAAAGCTGGAGTAACTCAGTGGGACAGGCAGCATCTCTGGAGAGAAGCAATGTGTGACGTTTCGGGTCGAAACCCTTCTTCAGACTGGTTAGGGATAAGGGAAACGAGAGATATAGACAGCGATGTGGAGTTTTAAAGAACAATGAATGAATGATATGCAAAAAAGTAACGATGATACAGAAAACAAGCCATTGTAAGCTGTTTGTAGGGTGAAAATGAGAAGCTAATGCGACTTGGGTGAGGGAGGGATAGAGAGAGAGGCAATGAAGGGGCACCAATGGAGGTGTTGCATTGCTTATCAGGGAAGATATTACAGCAGTGCTTTGGCAGGATAGATTAGAGGGCTCATCTAGGGAGGCTATTTGGGTGGAACTGAGAAGTGGGAAAGGTGTAGCAACACTTATAGGGGTGTATTATAGACCGCCAAATGGGGAGCGAGAATTGGAAGAGCAAATATGTAAGGAGATAGCAGATATTAGTAGTAAGCACAAGGTTGTGATTGTGGGAGATTTCAACTTTCCACACATAGACTGGGAAACACATTCTGTAAATGGGCTGGATGGTTTGGAGTTTGTAAAATGTGTGCAGGATAGTTTTTTGCAGCAATACATAGAGGTACCTACTAGAGGAGGGGCAGTGCTGGACCTCCTGTTAGGAAACGAGACGGAGGTATGCGTTGGGGAGCACTTCGGGTCCAGTGATCACAATATCATTAGTTTCAATATAATTATGGAGAGGGTCAGAACTGGACCTAGGGTTGAGATTTTTGATTGGAGAAAGGCTAACTTTGATGAGATGCAAAAGGATTTAAAAGGAGTGAATTGGGACATTTTGTTTTATGGGAAGGATGTAGAAGAGAAATGGAGGACATTTAAAGGGGAAATTTTAAGAGTACAGAATCTTTATGTCCCTGTTCGGTTGAAAGGAAATAGTAAAAATTGGAAAGAGCCATGGTTTTCAAGGGAAATTGGACACTTGGTTCGGAAAAAGAGAGAGATCTACAATAATTATAGGGAGCATGGAGTGAATGAGGTGCTTGAGGAGTATAAAGAATGTAAAAAGAATCTTAAGAAAGAAATTAGAAAAGCTAAAAGAAGATATGAGGTTGCTTTGGCAAGTAAGGTGAAAGTAAATCCAAAGGGTTTCTACAGCTATATTAATAGCAAAAGGATAACGAGGGATAAAATTGGTCCATTAGAGAGAGAGTGGACAGCTATCTGCAGAGCCAAAAGAGATGGGGGAGATATTGAACAATTCACCAAGGAGAAGGATATTGAATTATGTGAGGTAAGGGAAACTAGTAGAGTAGCTATGGATACTATGAGTTTCAAAGAAAAAGAAGTACTGACACTTTTGAAAAATATAAAAGTGGATAAGTCTCCAGGCCCTGACAGGATATTCCCTAGGACATTGAGGGAAGTTAGTGTAGAAATAGCCGGGGCTATGACAGAAATATTTCAAATGTCATTAGAAACGGGAATAGTACCCGAGGATTGGCGTACTGCGCATGTTGTTCCATTGTTTAAAAAGGGTTCTAAGAGTAAACCTAGCAATTATAGACCTGTTAGTTTGACTTCAGTGGTGGTCAAATTAATGGAAAAGATACTTAGAGATAATATATATAAGCATCTGAATAAACAGGGTCTGATTAGGAACAGTCAACATGGATTTGTGCCTGGAAGGTCATGTTTGACTAATCTTCTTAAATTCTTTGGTTACTAGGGAAATTGATGAGGGTAAAGCAGTGGATGTTGTCTATATGGACTTTAGTAAGGCCTTTGACAAGGTTCCTCATGGAAGGTTGGTTAAGAAGGTTCAATTGTTGGGTATAAATGCAGGAGTAGCAAGATGGATTCAACAGTAGCTGAATGGGAGACGCCAGAGAGTAATGGTGGATGGCTGTTTGTCAGGTTGGAGGCAGGTGACTAGTGGGGTGCCTCAGGGATCTGTGTTGGGTCCACTGTTGTTTGTCATGTACATCAATGATCTGGATGAAGGTGTGGTAAATTGGTTTAGTAAGTATGCAGATGATACTAAGATAGGTGGTGTTGTGGATAATGAAGTAGATTTCCAAAGTCTACAGAGAGATTTAGGCCATTTGGCAGAATGGGCTGAAAGATGGCAGATGGAGTTTAATGCTGATAAGTGTGAGGTGCTACATCTTGGCAGGACAAATCAAAATAGGACATACATGGTAAATGGTAGCGAATTGAGGAATGCAGTTGAACAGAGGGATCTAGGAATAACTGTGCATAGTTCCCTGAAGGTGGAATCTCATGTAGATAGGGTGGTAAAAAAAGCTTTTGGTATGCTAGCCTTTATAAATCAGAGCATTGAGTATAGAAGTTGGGATGTAATGTTAAAATTGTACAAGGCATTGGTGAGACCAATTCTGGAGTATGGTGTACAATTTTGGTTGCCCAATTATAGGAAGGATGTCAACAAAATAGAGAGAGTACAGAGGAGATTTACTAGAATCTTGCCTGGGTTTCAGCAACTAAGTTACAGAGAAAGGTTGAACAAGTTAGGGCTTTATTCTCTGGAGCGCAGAAGGTTAAGGGGGGACTTGATAGAGGTCTTTAAAATGATGAGAGGGATAGACAGTGTTGACGTGGATAAGCTTTTCCCACTGAGAGTAGGGAAGATTCAAACAAGAGGACATGACTTCAGAATTAAGGGACAGAAGTTTAGGGGTAACATGAGGGGGAACTTCTTTACTCAGAGAGTGGTAGCTGTGTGGAATGAGCTTCCAGTGGAAGTGGTGGAGGCAGGTTCGATATGATCATTTAAAAATAAATTGGATAGGTATATGGATGGGAAAGGAATGGAGGGTTATGGTCTGAGTGCAGGTAGATGGGACTAGGTGAAAATAATTGTTCGGCATGGACTTGTAGGGCCGAGATGGCCTGTTTCCGTGCTGTAATTGTTATATGGTTATATGGTTATACCTGACGTGAGATAAATCAATATTCATACCACTGGGCTGCATGTAAAAGCAACAAGACATTGCCCAGACTGGGTAAATGTGCTGTATCTGTGGGATCAGAGAATAAGTTATGGGATTGATGCAGTAAATTGAAATAAAACAACATTTTGGATGTTGGAAATTGGAAATAGAAACAAAACACGAAGGAAATGCGCAGCAAGTCAGGCAGTATCTGTGGAGAGTGAAACCAAGTTACGCTTTCAGATAAATAACCGATTTGTCAGATTTAGGATAGGGCATTAATCTGAAATGTTTACTCTGCTCTCCCTCCACAGATGCTGCCTGATCTGCTGACTATTTGTGATGGTCTCTGTTGCTATTTAATACAGAGTAGTGGGCTTGCATGCAGTCAGCTCTTCACATAAAACAGAGAACAGTACAGCACAAGAACAGACCCTTCAGTCTACAGTCTTTGTGGCGTATATGATGACAAGACCACTCATGTCTCCCTGCACACAATCCATATCCCTCCATTCCCTGCATACTCATGTCTGAAGTAGGGTGTCGACCCAAAACGTCACCCATTCCTTCTCTCCAGAGATGCTGCCTGTCCCGCTGAGTTACTCCAGCTTTTTGTGCCTATCGTCCAAAAGACTGTTCACGTTCCACACCTAAAGAGTAATTACTTTAAATCACAAGATCAGCTTGTCTCCCAGCTTCTGCACTTCACCTCCTCCCATCCTAGTTCACCTTTAAGCCAGCAATGTACCAGGATCGAGTTCTTGAATAACTGCGCCTCTTCAACTCAGCAGGGTGATGTGTGAATCCATAAATGGGACTGGGGTGGTCCTCTCACCAAGTGCAGTATCTCTGTGTGGCCTGTATTTGTTTTTATCAAACGGAATAGCCCAAGGACTTGTATTACTTCTTTCCCATCATTATCCTGTGTTTTGTAACAACGGTCACTGTGTTTGTGTCGCTGTCGTGTCCATTGTTGTGCATTTCTTTCACTTTCATTGAGGTCCTGTTCGTTGCTGCACAGGGATGTCCGCTGGAATAAGGGGACGATACTAAAAGCCTCGGTCGAGTATATCAAACGACTGCAGAAGGATCAGCAGAGAACCAGGGAGATGGAAGGCCAATCGAAGAGGCTGGAAATGGCCAACAACCACTTGCGGTTTCGCATTCAGGTGAGGAACGGAAGGTGGTGCATTCTCACCTGTGGGCCAGTCACCATGAGCTCAGGTGTCAACCAACATCACTCAGAGTGTTTAGTTATTATGTCACAGTCATTGAGTTATACAACAGGCCCTTCGGCCCAATTCATCCATCCTCTCCAAGGTGCATTCCACAGCTAAGCCCGCTTGCTGGAATTTGGCTCATATCCCTTTAATCCATTCCTGTCTATAAGCAGTCCTTTAAAAGTTATAATTGTGCCAGCATCTACGGCCTCCTCTGGCAGCTCATTCAATATACCCACCATCCTCTGTGATCAGGGAAGAAACATGCCCTTCAAACCTCCTTTAAATCTTTCCCCCTTCACATTCAACCTATGTCCTTAGTTTCAGACTTAACTATCCGAGGAAAAAGTGTGACTGTCCATTATTTTCACGATTTTATAAACCCTTATGCCGGTCACCTGGTGCGGCGGTAGAGTTGCTGCCTTACAGTGGATGCAGCGCCGGAGACCCGGGTTCGATCCCGACTACGGGTGCTGTCTGTACGGAGTTTGTATGTTCTCCCCGTGACCTGCGTGGGTTTTTTCCGTGATCTTCAGTTTCCTCCCAAATTCCAAAGACGTACAGGTTTGTAGGTTAATTGGCTTGGTAAATGTAAAAATTGTCCCTAGTGGGTGGAGGATCGCGTTAATGAGCGGGGATCGCTGGTCGGAGTGGACCCAGTAGGCTGTAGGGCCTGTTTCCGCACTGTATATCTCAACTAAACTAAACTAAACTAAACCACTCATCCTCCTTTGCTCCAATGAAAACTGTCTCAGTATCTCCTTCTCACCCAACTCCTCCAAACTATCCTGTACACTCTCTCGCACCATTCCTATACTATGTTGACCAGAACTGCGCACAATATCCCAAATGTGGTACTGACAACATCTTGCACAGCTGTGACATGATGTCCCAACTCATGTACTCAATGCCCCGTCTGAAGAACATAAGTGTGCCGTATGCCTGCTTTACCACCTTGTCTGCCTCTCGTGTCTGAGTGCAAATATGGTGGCGCCATATCCCACAGTACTTAGAAAGAAGCCAAAGATAGACAGACACAAAATGCTGAAGTAACTCAGCGGAACAGGCAGCATGGTCATAAGGAATAGGAGTAGAATTAGACCATTCGGCCCAACAAGTCTACTCCGCCATTCAATCATGGCTGGTTTATCTCTCCCCTCTAACCCCATTCTCCTGCTTCGCCCCATAACCTCTGACACCCGTACTAAGCAAGAATCTATCCATCTATGCCTTAAAATTATCCAGACTTGGCCTCCACAGCCGTCTGTGGCAAATAATTCCACAGATTCACTACCCTCTGACTAAATAAAATTCTCCCCTCCTTCCTAAAAGAACATGCTTTAATTCTGAGGCTATGACCTCTTGTCCTAGACTCTTCAACTAGTGGAAACATCCTCTCCACATCCACTCTATCCAAGCCTTTCCGCATCCACTCCACCTCCACTCACTCCAAGCCATCTCTGGAGAGATGGAATTGGTGACGTCTCGGGTCGAGACCTTTCTTCAAAGATGCTGTCAGTCTTAAACTCAAACTATGGTCTAGGGCAGTGGTTCCCAACCTTTTTTAGCTCATGGCCCCCTTGGAATCTTTTAATTTTTCTGTGGCCCCCCCTGACATTATTAGTGGAAAAAAAGTACTTCAATTTTATAAAACCTTCCATAAAAATATCAGTGTCTATTAATTGCACATATATTCTCTTTTATTCTATTCCACAAACATCAAAAATTATTTCAACTACATAGATTTAAATTTATTAGAACTGAAATTTACAAGGCAACAGGTAGCTCTGTTGAACCTGTGGCCCCCTAAATCCCAAAATGTTTCTGTGGCCCTCCTGAAATTTGCCATGGATATGGCCCCAGGTTGGGAATCACTGGTCTAGGGTCAACTAGGGGGAAGCTAGCAATGTAGGGTTTTCTTCTCCAATATTAATCAGAATCATTTTTCTTCTCGTATGTAGGAACTGGAAATGCAAGCGCAGGCTCATGGACTCTCCACTGTCTCACCCTCGGGGCTAAACACACCGGAGCAACTCGGTTCTTGCCTGAAAGACGAGGAGAACCCCATGGATGCACTTCAACAGCAGCAGCAGCTGAACCGGCACCACCAGCAACCTCCTCAAAGCCAAGCGGATTTTGCTCAGTCCTTTGGCTTCTGTGACAGCTCGCTGGGCTATGCTGACCCCATGGGCCAGTTTACTGACCTCTCCTTCAGCGTCCCCACCAAAGCAGATTACCAGCTGGACGACATGCTGATGATGGACGATACGCTCTCCCCCCTGGGGAAGGACCCCTTGCTCTCATCCGTGTCCCCAGAGGCCTCGAAAGCAAGCAGCCGAAGAAGCAGCCTCAGCATAGATGACGGTGACATGCTGTGATGTTGGCCTCAGCTGAAACCACCATGCAAGGTGCGGAGATGCCAGCTTTTTGAGCTACACGAATTTCCTGAACTCGTATGGAATTTTAAGAAGTTGCTGTCTTTTTTTTTACTGACTTAATTGGGTTTTGAAGATTTCCATGTCCTTTTGCAGACCATATTTTACAGTGATTTTGTGGAGGTTGCCTTCCCTACCTTCAGTGTGGCCCGAGTGGTCCGTGCCACACCATGTCCATATGAGCACCTGCACCATCCCTTCCTCTCCCAGCAGGGAATAGCATATGCCCCACACCCAGGTAAATGGCTGACCACCAAGGAACGAACCATCGTCTAAGGAAGGCATTTGGTTTAAGGTTGTAAAAATGCATCGGTGTTATTGCGTCACTGAGCTGGAGTTGAGGTTGGGGGCTGAGAGGCTGGGAGTTGAAGCTGGGGGTTGTGTTAAGTTGGGGCTGGGGGTTAGTGGAGGGTTCTGATAAGCTGGAGTGGGGGTTTATAGGGGGTTCTGTTAACAGTTGGGGCTGGGGATTAGGCGGGGGGGGGGGGAGGGAGGGGTGGATTCTGTTACCAACTAAGGTTTCAAAAGCCTTACTTTGATCTAGACGAAAAAAATACCCACAATCTCTTGCACAAAACTCAAAATGCTGGAGTTACTCAGTGGGTCAGGCAGCTTCCATGGGGCGAATGCACAATTGACATTTAAGGGTCAGGATCCTCTTCAGATAGAAGAGTGCTGACCTGAAACGTTGTTAGTCCACTCTCTCCACAGATGTTGCCTGACCTGCTGGGCTACTCCGACAAGTTTATGTTTTGCTGAAGATTTTGGGCATCTGCAGTTCCTTGTGTTTCTCAAGATCCCAAACTGGTTCACTGGGCGGACAAAGTTGTTACTGCCATCACCAAATGGACGGACTCAGAATAATCGAAGATCTGATTCCTTAACACCACTGCTATGGATGATCTGTGTTGGGGGTACAGTTAGTCTCAAACAATCTCATCTTTGATTAATCTGAGCATATGTGAACATTGAAGGCTCCAATTTTAGGTAAATAACCTACAGACAAGCTCTGAGCCCCTTTGTTTCTTTCCTGCTCTTTTCCCTGTGCCCCACCTGGACTCACCCTACCCCTCCCCTACCCCTCCTCTGGCTTCGCCTATCAGCCTATCAAACAACCTCCTTTCCTGTATCCACCTATCACTCACCAGACTTTGTCCTGTCCCTACCTCTCATCTAGCTGTCCTCCCCTTTCCCACCACAATTAGTCTGCAGTGGAGTCCCAACCTAAACCCTCACCTACCCATGTTCTCCAGAAATACGGCCTGATTCGCTGAGTTACTCCAATACTTTGTGTCTTTCTCTGTGTCCGTGTAAGCCTGGGTCAGACTCGGATCTCATTGCCTCTGTTCCTGCTTTCACTGTTTCCCCCAACTTAGATAACTTGCAAGGCGTGTTGGCCTGCGCTCACAAATGAACTAGCTCTGTCAGCAGAGCAGAGGCACTAACTAGATTAGGAAAATAGATACAAAAAGCTGCAGTAACTCAGCGGCTCAGACAGCATCTCTGGAGAAAAGGAATTAGTGACGTTTGGGTCGAGACCCTTCTAGAAGGGTCAGCACCTGAAACATCACCCTTTTCTCCAGAGATGCTGTCTGACCCACCGAGTTACTCCAGCTTTTTGTGTCTATGGTTTAAGCTGGCACCAGTCAGATGAATTCACCAATCGCTGGGGTTAAGGTTCATGATGGATTTGTGTGGGAATTAAAAAAGGTGGGATGAGATCACCTTGCATTTCTGAATAGTACCTTTTTAACGGGTAAATTCAGCCACAGGAAGGTATTCACTTGAGTGCGGGTTCTAATTTTGATGACAGAGTTACGTCAGGATGTCATCATCTGATGTCCAGTTTTGAACACAGGTCCCTGCAGCCTCCATCCATTGAGCACCCTGGCCAGGGAAGGGGTTAAAACCTGTGGTCCAGAAGAACCAGGAGTGACTGCCCTGCCCCTCAAAAACTGCTTCATGCCTCCCCTCCCGTGCTTTAGTGGGCCCGACAGCATTCTGGAGAAAATCAGTGGAGGAATGGAGGAATCGGTGACGTTTTGGGTCGAGACCTTTCTTCAGACTGAGAATCGGGAGTAAGGGAAACAAAAGATACAGAGGGCGATGTAGAGAGAGATGTAGAACAAATGAATGAAAGACAATAGGCAATAGACAATAGGTGCAGGAGTAGGCCATTTGGCCCTTCGAGCCAGCACCGCCATTCAATCTGATCATGGCTGATCATTCCCAATCAGTACCCCGTTCCTGCCTTCTCCCCATATCCCCTATTTTTAAGAGCCCTATCTAGCTCTTTCTTGAAAGCATCCAGAGAACCTGCCTCCACTGCCCTCTGAGGCAGAGAATTCCACAGACTCACCACTCTCTGTGAGAAAAAATGTTTCCTCGTCTCCGTTCTAAATGGCTTACTCCTTATTTTTTTGCATACGTTGGGTGTACAAGCTAAGACTTTCACTGTGACTTCCCACATGTGACAATAAAGTATCCAATTCAATGTCTGGACATTTCAAAGCACCGTGCAGGAGCTTACAACTGTCTAGGACCAAGATCCACAACCTGCTCGACCCACACCAGGTAGACAAAAATGCTGGAGAAACTCAGCGGGTGCAGCAGCATCTATGGAGCAAAGGAAATAGGCAACGTTTCAGGCCGAAACCCAAAGGCCCCTTGTTCTGGACTCCCCCAACATTGGGAACATGTTTCCTGCCTCTAAGCCCTTAACAATCCAAGCCCTTAACAATCTTATATGTTTCAATGAGATAGCCTCTCATCCTTCTAAACTCCAGAGTGTACAAGACCAGCTGCTCCATTCTCTCAGCATATGACAGTCCCGCCATCCCGGGAATTAACCTTGTAAACCCACGCTGCACTCCCTCAATAGCAAGAATGTCCTTCCCCAAATTAGGGGACCAAAACTGCACACAATACTCCAGGTGTGGTCTCACTAGGGCTCTGTACAACTGCAGAAGGACCTCTTTGCTCCTATATTCGAATCCTCTTGTTATAAAGGCCAACATGCAATTCACTTTCTTCACTGTCTGCTGTACCTGTATGCTTACTTTCATAGACTGATGTACAAGGACCCCCAGATCCCGTTGTACTTCCCCTTTTCCCAACTTGACGGCATTTAGATAGTAATCTGCCTTCCTGTTTTTGCTACCAAAGTGGATAACCTCACATTTATCCGCATTAAACTTCATCTGCCATGCATCTGCCCACTCCCCCAACCTGTCCAAGTCACCCTACATTCTCATAGCATCCTCCTCACAGTTCACACAAGATATGCAAAAATGTAACAATGATAAAGGAGACAGGACATTGTCAGCTGTGGCCTAGGTGAGAACAATGAGACTCAACAAGATGACTTTGAAGCTGGTATGACTTGGGTGGGGGAGGGATGGAGAGAGAGGGAATGCAAGGGTTACTTGCAGTTAGATAAATCAATATTCATACTACTGGGTTGTAAGCTGCCCAAGCAATATATGAAGATAAATCAATATGGTATGAATACCTGGTGAGGAGGCATTTGCCAAGGCCATGATGGCAGCCGATCGGATCTGGTTCAGAGATACGGAAACCTCCAATTCCCCATCGTTCCAAACCCTTGCAAAGTGAACTGCAGCCTCTGCTCATCTTTTAGTCTGCGCTTTACATTCTTCTTATTCAAAGCCAGAAAATAATAATAACTGCAAAAGTTGCAGCAAGACTAAATGGGACACCAACTGTACTGGATCCAGTGGACGAGACATTCTTAAGCTGTGTAGGCTCTGACAAGCTACCGTGTGATCTGGACACTGATTAATTCTGAAGAAGTCTGAAGAAGGGTCTCGACCCAATATGTCACCTATTCCTTTTTTCCAGAGATGCTGTCTAACCCCCTGAGTTACTCCAGGAGCTGACTATGCTTAAAGTTTCTTTAAATAAATGAAGATTTTATTGATCGTGACTGAGGTCTTCCATGAATGGAGCTCAGCCCAGGATGAATTACTTTGTTAAGTTCCATTTACAGAGACTAGACCATTTAGTCTTTAATGTCTGTTCTGCCCCTCTGAATGAGCTCGTCCAAATAGTTCCTCTCCCCGAGACAGACACAAATATCTGGAGTAACTCAGGGGGTCAGAGAGCATCTCAGGAGAAAAGGAATAGGTGACATTTCGGGTCGAGACAGTCTGAAGAAGGGTTTCGACCCGAAACTTCACATATTTCTTTTCTCCAGAGATATTGTCTGTCCCGCTGAGTTACTCCAGCTTTTTGTGTCTATAGGGCCTGTCTCACTTGGCCGTCATTTGCGTGTCACGCAGATGGCGCGCGAAGATTTTGTACATCACAAAACCTGCGACGCTGCGCGCAGCCGCGCGTCACTGCCTATGTCATCACGCACTATGCGCGCGTAATGCGCACCATGCACGCATCACGTGCGTGTCACGCCGCGCGCGTCGTGCATCATGACGCGTAAATGATGTCGCGTAAATTACGCGCAAATGATGGCCAAGTGGGACAGGCCCATCTTTGGTTTCCCAGCATCTGCAGTTCCTTCCTACACAGTTCCTCCCCCCTGCTCCCATTCCCAGAGGAATGCAAACATTTCCTTTTGAAGTATTTATATCAACAATACTCACCCAGTTTGTGGTTCCATGTGACTAGAGCGGTGACTATGTGATATATATGACTATATATATCACATATATGTGACTACGGCAACATATGATCTGAAATGCTCTCCACTTTTCAACTGTTTTATGGCTATTGCCATGATGGCCTCTTGAAGCAATCTTCCCAAGAGTTTTGATCTTGTTTAAAGATTCACATTAGTTTATTATCATATACACTAGAGTGCAATGGAGTTCTTCATTCACATGAAGCGCACAGAGTAAACAGTGTACATGCAATAATGATAAATATAGCAATAAACACAATGAGTGAAAACCAGCAACATTGGCGGAAGTTTTTGGTGCAAAATACTTCAATTCTTTAAATCTCTTCAAAGCCATTTATAGAAACATAGAAACATAGAAATTAGGTGCAGGAGTAGGCCATTCGGCCCTTCGAGCCTGCACCGCCATTCAATATGATCATGGCTGATCATCCAACTCAGTATCCCGTACCTGCCTTCTCTCCATACCCTCTGATCCCCTTAGCCACAAGGGCCACATCTAACTCCCTCTTAAATATAGCTAATGAACTGGCCTCGACTACCCTCTGTGGCAGGGAGTTCCAGAGATTCACCACTCTCTGTGTGAAAAAAGTTCTTCTCATCTCGGTATGTTGCTCGGCATCCCATTCATGTATGGGATATGCGGTTCTTTGTCCCATAGGGAAAGCAAACACCTTGAGATACACACAAAATGTTGGAGTAACTCAGCGGGTCAGACACATCTATGGAGAAAAGGAATAGGTGACGTTTCGGGTCGAGACCATTCTTCAGACTGAGAGTCGGGAAACAGAAATGAGAAATATAGATGGTGATGTAGAGAGATATAGAACAAATGAATGAAATAATAATAATAATAATGATGAAGGAAACAGGCCATTGTTAGCTGTGGGCTAGGAGAAAACGAGTTACAGACAATGAGACTCATCAAGATGACTTTGAAGCTGGTATAACTAGGGTGGGAGAGGGATGGAGGGAAAGCATTTTTTTGAATAAAGCTTGAATTTAGAGAAATCAATATTCATACCGCTGGGTTGTAAAGTGGCCAAGTGAAATATGAGGTGCTGTTCCACCAATTTGCTCCAATTTGCATTGGGCAATAACAGTGGGGGAGGCCCAGGACAGAAAGGTATCTGGATCTTTGTCCCATAGGGACAGCAGACACATTGGAAGCTTTAGTTCTAAAACCTCCTGGGTACAGGCTGAGGGAGCAAGTTATCCACCACATCACTGAAGGAAACGTGGGAACCAGGCCCCTCCACTTCTCAACATGATACTTGTTATACATCATGACATGTTGGAGTTACACAGCAGTTTGTGCATCTCAGACATCTCTTGGAGTGCCCATCTTGGAGAAGTTCTGCTTTTCTATTCAGCACCAATGTTTGTCTCTTCCTTGTTCACCATCTTTATCTGCAGTTTCTCTTGACTTTGACCAGGTTTCTACCAACGTTTGCTTCACAGTCATATATTCTTTCCTGAGCAACTTCAGCATTTGTTGGGTTTTTCCCCCAGATTTCCAGCAGGGATGTACTGGGGTGGGGAGAGAGGTAGCGTGGAGTGCTTGACAAAACAAGTTGTCTGAAGAAGGGCCTCGACCCGAAATGTCACCTTTGCCTTTTCTCCAGAGCAAAGCAGGACTAGGCTAGTTGGCTGGTGTGGGCGAGTTGGGCCGAAGGGCCAGTTTCCACACAGTATTACTCTATGACTCTATGCTGCCTGACCCACTGAGTTACATCAGCTTTTTGTGTCTATCTTGTGTAATCTGTTTGCAGGCTATCAAACATCTCACTGCCCTTGCCATGAGGGGTTGAGGTGGCAAGTCTGAGAGATGCTGTCACAGGGTCCACCAAGGTCATAAGGGATAGGAGTATAATTAGGCCATTCAACCCATCAAGTCACCACTAATCAAGAATCTATCTATCACTGCCTTAAAAATATCCATTGACTTGGCCTCTACAGCCTTCTGTGGCAAAGAATTCCACAGAATCACCACTCGCTGACTAAAGAAATTTCTCCTCTTCTCCTTCCTAAAATAACTTCCTTTAATTCTGAATGCAGAGTGGATGATTGTATTGCCTGTGCCTGGTGTGGGTTGTTTAAGAAGGAACTGCAGATGCTGGAAAATCGAAGGTAGACAGAAATGTTGGAGAAACTCAGCGGGTGCAGCAGCATCTATGGAGCAAAGGAAATAGGCAACGTTTCAGGCCGAAACCCGAAACGTTGCCTATTTCCTTTGCTCCATAGATGCTGCTGCACCCGCTGAGTTTCTCCAGCATTTTTGTCTACCTGGTGTGGGTCGAGCAGGTTGTGTATCTTGGTCCTAGACAGTTGTAAGCTCCTGCACGGTGCTTTGAAATGTCCAGACATTGAGTTGGATACTTTATTGTCACATGTGGGAAGTCACAGTGAAAGTCTTTGCTTGTACACCCAACGTACCCAAAGTCAGGTCCTCCTTTGTTCCCAGCGGCTCCCACGTGGTACGTCATCGACCAGCGGGCCCTCATCGTCAGACACGATGACCTCCTCCATGATCTCCGCCAGGTCCCCTCCTGATGGAATTAAATCTAATGACTACATTTAAGAGGCATTTAGAATAGGCAAGGTGTAGAGAATGTGTACACCTAATGTGCACAAATGGGATTAGTACAGATGGGTGAAAAGAGTCAATTGGATTTATGAAGTGCCTCCAATTTTAGTGATCTGTGGCAAGGTACTTTGGCAGAGTACTAACAAACACAAAGTTGACACTGAGCTTGTGGATATATGCTAGGGCAGGCAATAACAAACATGATTGAATACACTGGTGTCACAATCAACAAGGAAATAAACAGATTCAGGAGGGAGTGCGATGGTTTTGGACAAAGCTGGTTGAAGACAGAGTTCCCATCGTTGTGCACTGATTTTCTTGATGGAGAACAGGCCCGGAATTGAAGGAAGCACATTGATAATTGATGGTTAGGGCTAGAGCAGTTCATGGAGATGTCAGAATGTGGCCATGGAGGGTGAGGATCAGTTTAGAACTAAGCTATTGCAGGACCGAGAGCAAGTGTATGTTCGTGAGCACAGGTGTGAGACTAAGCAGAATGATGCAGGCTGGGGTACAGTTGAGCAGAGGTCTGGGCAGGTTACAAAGGATGCTTTGAAAATATGAGCCGAATAACAAATTGATTGTTTTCAGAGAATGATCGAAACTACAATTCTGTTGAAATAGAAATGGAAAATTCTGGAAATATTCCGAGGGTTTGGCAGAACTAATGTTGGGAGAGAGGGGTGACATTTCAGGAGTGGATGCTCCCAGGCTCTGCACCTTTTGTCCTTTCCTGGAGGCTGATGAGGACAATAGATGCTGCGATGTGAATACGGTGAAGCAAGACCCATCGGTGCTCCGGCAATCATACATTCCTGGCAGCCTGTAGCTGAGAATGGAGTGGACTACTTGATTGTCACATGTGACAAGTCACAATGAAACTCTTTGCTTGCATTCCCAAGGTATGCAAATAGTGGCCACATAAAGGGTGCTGAAAAAATTACAAAGTATCCCGCGCCAGCTCTTCCTTTCTTCTCCCCTCTTCCCCCCCCCCCCACTTTCACAGCAGTCCCCCCACGCTGGAGTGAATAGAATCCCGGAACGCTAGCGTCACATTCTTAGCAGTAGAGTCATACAGCATGGAAACAGGCCCTTCAGCCCAACTCGTCCATGCTAACCAAGATGCCCCATCTAAGTTAGTCCTATTTGTCTGTGTTTGGCCCCATCCCTCTTGACTCTTCCTAACCATCTTCGACATTCACGATGCCACCAACTTTTGTGTCATCTGCAAACTTGCTGATCATGCCAGTACGTTCCCATCCAAATCGCTGATATAAAGCACAAACAGCATTGTTCCCATACACAAGGAGGTTGTAAAACTTGGGAAGGAAAAACTAACTGCAGCCATGGTGGCACAGCGGTAGAGTTGCTGCCTTACAGCCAAATGCAGCGCCAGAGACCCGGGTTCGATCCCGACTACGGGTGCTGTCTGTATGGAGTTTGTACGATCTCCCTGTGATCTTCGTGGGTTTTCTCCGAGATCTTCGGTTTCCTCCCACACTCCAAAGACATACAGGTTTGTAGGTTAATTGGCTTGATAAAATGTTAAATTGTCCAAGTTGGCGATATGTAGAGTACTGCCCTGCCGACTACAACATTCAGAAGGTTCAGAACTGCCTTTATACACACTTGTGAAAGGTTCCCACCAATCATCTAAAGATATGCTGCTGGCCCAATCTTAAGTCTTACCTTAATTTACCAAATCAATGTCAACTGAGATAGCTGTTTACAACCCAGTCAATTGAAGGTTTCCTTGAATTCACTGTGAAGTAAAATTTGACTTCACGTGCTGGGTCCTGTTTTGGAATAAATTCCTTCTATCTAGACTGTAATGAAGAGGAAAGCCGACATATGCAGTGGCTGAGCTGTGAAATTCATCGTCATGAAGCTGCCCATCAGGTTTTGATCTTGTGGTCCATCTAGTAAAATACTGATCCTTTGGATGAAATATTGAACAAAGATGCATTTAATATTGAGCTGCATGGATCAGGGCAAGAGGCAAAATACAAAGAGGTAAGAAAGGGAGAAGGATGAAGATTTAAAGGGATTGGATAGCTCCGTGGACCAACAGAGGGGCTCTGTGGAACCAGTGTCTATCTTTGACCCTTTGAGAATTCAGGGAACTTCAGTCATCTCATCTTCACAGGGGTTATGGGGAGAAGGCAGGAGAATGGGGTTAGGAGGGAGAGCTGGATCAGCCATGATTGAATGGTGGAGTAGACTTGATGGGCCGAATGGCCTAATTCTGCTCCTATTACCTATGACCTTATGCACCTACCACAGGACATAACATTGAATTCAGCAATTTCAGATAACCAGCCTTCCAGTTTAAATCAGAACCGGCCAGTCCTGGTGGAAGCTCCTCGTCCCGTAATGCTAAAGGGCCTGTCTCACTTTCACGACCTAATTCACGACCTCTGCCGAGTTTGCCCTTGACTCATACTCGCAGCATGGGCGTCACAAGGTCGTAGGTAGGTCGTAGCAGGCCGTGATGCTAGTCGTAGGTACTCGTGGCATCAAGTAGGTCAGGCCGTTTTTCTAGCCTGATGAAAAATGTCCACGAGTAAAAAAGGTTGTGAATTAAGTGGTGAAAGTGGGACAGGCCCTTTACTCTGCTTTTCTCTCTTCACGGGCGCTCTCTGGCTTGCACAGTATTTCCACCATTCCCTTTAGTTTCAGACTTCCACCAACCTCAGTGTTTAGTGTTTAGCGTTTGTCCCAGCATCACTTCTTTATGTCGCTCCCTCCTTGAATGTATTTCTCCTTCAGTCTGAAGAAGGGTCTCGATCCGAAACGTCACCACATACGTCTCTCCAGAGATGCTGCCTGTCCCGCTGAATTACTCCAGCATTTTGTATCTATCTCCTTCAGATACATCAACCATGATTAAGAATCCTTTACCTGCCCCTCTGCACCAAACGTGTCGCCCAATCGCTCTTGTTCTCCATCCTCTCTGTCCCTCTCCCTCTCCCCTCATCAATCTTCAATTTGTAACACTTTTCATTCGTAACAGCACCAAGCCTTAATCCCATTGATACTTTGGGATCCTGCTGTGTACGAAACAACTTTCAGAACTGCCTGTTTGTTAATTCAAAGCAATTTATTGAGAGGTGCGGTTTTGAAATGCTACAAATATTAAGTGCCGCCGGATCAGAGATACAGCAGAGGTAAAACAAAAGTCAATGCGGGATGGAAAGGAATGTGTTTAGTATGATTGTGAACTGGAAGCATGCCAGGGGATGGGAGGGACTCTCTGGTGACCCGGGTTCACCAGCTCCACACCTATCCTGTAAGCTTTATCACCTGAAGCGCTGCCTCCAACTGGCCTGGCCCTTGGTAATGTGTCCATCCCTTGCAAAGCCTATTCAAACACAGAGGACAGACTGCGCGCTTGAATGACTCCTGACGGTCAGTCACGTATTGCTTTCCACCATCTTACACATAATTTTTATCACCCATAAGCAAAGATATTCAAAGGGTAACATTTAACAGTGTATTGCTTCAGACCCAGGGATATTTAGAGTCATGGAGCAATACAGTGTGGAAACAGGCCCTTCGGCCCAACTTGCCCACAACGGCCAACATGTCCCAGCTACATTAGTCCCACCTGCCCGCGTTTGGTCCATATCCCTCCAAACCTGTCCTATACATGTACCTGTCTAACATTGCGTTGGGATAGTTTCAGCCTCAACCACCTCCTCCGGCAGATTGTTCCATACACCCACTGTCCTTTGTGTGAAGAAGGTACCCCTAAGATTTCTATTAAATCTTTTCCCCTTCACCTTAAACCTGTGTCCTCTGGTCCTCGATTCACCTACTCTGGATAAGAGACACTGTGTATCTCCCCGATCTATTCCTCTTATGTTTTTTTCCCCTGGTTTTGCTCACAGGTGTGTCTTGGAGATTAACATGTAATATCTGTGGACTCCAGGGCACTCCTGGAGTTTTGGCAAAGCCCCATGTTTGGGTCGGGTGTATGCCCCAGTTTTGTGATGGGGAAATTGTGATGGGTGATGTTACACGCTGTTCTGACTCAGAGCTGAGCATGGATGCAGCACATTCACAGATCCAAGTGGAGACTGCAGTGGATGTGGGGCAACATGTACATCAGTTGGGTAAGTTAGATTAAAACCTGGGCTCGTTGGACTACCAGAGCAGAATGCATTGCGGGACCCAATTTCATCTCTGACTTCTCAAATTAAGAAGTTGACATAAGATATTGGGTAGGAAGGAACTGCAGATGCTGGTTTAATCCGAAGATAGACATAAAAAGCTGGAGTAATTCAGCATCTCTGGAGGAAAGGAATAGGTGACGCTTTGGATTGGGACCCTTCTTCAAACTGCCAGTAAATCCTACCCAGTTCTTGGCATCCCCTGAAAACCTCTGCAATGCAGAATTTGCTGTAAGATCAGTGATAGGTGACAGTGGAAATCCTATCAGTGTGGTAGAATTGGAAATGGATTTCCCAGCCTGTGAATGAATTTGCTCCTGCCAGCTCGCAAGCTAGTGTAATGTGTAATACATGCAAAAGGAATTTGTCTGTGAGGTTGCATAAGTGACAAATAAAGTGACTATTGCAGCTAATCTGCAATTAGAATCATTGATCATTTTCTCAGAATGGTAAAATAAAATCATTTTTGCTGAATAGGTGGCTCTGAAGTTTTGTAAAGCAACTAAATGAGTTGGAGGCTGACACAGTTCCCCATGGAAGTCTTCTTCATTCCACCGTCACTGTTAACCTTTCAATATTCTTTTCTGCATGGTTTGTACGCATCTTGAATTTGTTCCGAAATCAACGTGCACTCTGGTCTTTCAGTCCAGTTGGCAAGTAAAATGACCCATGATATTTTCAAAGCTGTGTTCTTTTTGTAATGCAGAGGAACGGAAAACCTACAGTGGTGAATGTTAATACAAAAAGTATGTTGCTACTGAGAGAATTTACTTCTTTATAAAATATACAGATTGTTTTATTTGAACTATTTTTGAGTTCTGTGTGCTTTTTTGGGACGACGTTGAGCTCTGGTGGGGGGGGGGGGGTGTGGGGGGGGGGGGGGGGAGGGGGTGGGGGGGGGAGGTGTGGGGGGGAAGGACAGTGATTTATATTATGCAGTTTGCTTTGCCCAGTGAGTGGCTGAACTAACAGTGCGAGCTCCCTGTCACGGGAATGGCTCTGCTGATTTGGGGGAAACACCAGTCCCAGACCCACTCCCCACCATCATACTCTCTGCTCTCATGAGCACGTTTTCTCCTGAGGTGGGGGAAGTGAACCAGCGGCCTGGGCGCGAGGCCCGCTGAGCCGCCGCTGGAGACCAGAGACCGGGAGGATGGAGCTGGTGGCAGGGTGGGGCCAGGGGGAGGGGAGAGGGAAGCGGGGTCAGGCCTACCACGCCCTCGAGGTTGGCTGCGGGAGGCTCCCACACCCCGAAGAGCAAAGGAGAGGAATGTGGCTTTCAAGGAAGGCGAAGGCTGGAGGCCTGCAGTAGCCTGGGGCTTCTCCGAATCGGGCAACGTTCACGACAACAGGAGCATGGACTTGACTTGTAAAATGGCGCCATGAAATGGCACCTCTTACATGTGGGCTTAGTGGACCACTTCTGTACAATTGTTAATCAGGGGTGGTATGGTGATACTCTATTGTACTGTTAGTAAGAAATGGATCTCACTATGCATTTGCACTTTGCACATGTCACAATAAAGCACCAATGAACCTTAGTGAGGTTGTGAACAGCTTCATTTCCTCTCTGAAGACAGACACACAGTGCGGGACAGGCAGCATCTCTGGAGAGAAGGAATGGGGGATGTTTCGGGTCGAGACCTTTCTTCAGACTGAGAGTCAGTGGTGACGGAGACACAGAGATAAGGAAGGGTGAGGTGTGAAAACGAGACAACGGACTGAGAACAAGGAAAATGAAGAATAAATCATTGCTAACTCGGGGAAGGTGACTGTGGCGATGAGTTATGAACTTATGAACTAGGAGTTAGCAACTCGGGGAGGTTCAGTGTGATGCGCTCCATCTTTAAATGGCCATTCCACGTTTTTGCTGGTATTCTGATTGATGATCGGAGCACCTGGGGTAGTGTTTTAGACGCAAGTCACTGCTTCCATCACCCAGGTTGCAAACCTTCTCATTGACTGCATTATTGCATGCATCATCTGGGAAACACAAATCCCCAAATCCCACTGCAAATGTCATTTCACTTTTAAACCAAGTTTGTACATTGGAAACTAGTAACAACAAAGCTGGACATGAAGCTGCCCATGGTGCACAGTAGGTTGGCAAGTTGCTGAGAGAACGGGAGGCTACTGGTGAACCCAAGCACGACACCCATCCCCACTGGCCACTCCCACTCCCATCACTTCCGCAGCTCTGCACCAATCTTTGGGTAATGAGTTTTGATCTTGGAGACAACATCCAAAGAATAAATTAAAAAATAGCTCAAGGGTGGCACGGTAGTGTTGCTGCCTCGTAGCGCCGGAGACCCGGGTTCGATCCTGACCACCAGGTGCTGTCTGTGTGGAGTTTGGACGTTCTTCCTGTGACTGTGTAGGTTTCCTCCAGGTGCTCCGGTTTCCTCCCACACTCCAAAGAAACATAGAAAATAGGTGCAGGAGGAGGCCATTCGGCCCTTCTAGCCAGCACCGCCATTCATTGTGATCATGGCTGATCGTCCCCAATCAGTACCCCATTCCTATCTTCTCCCCATATCCCCTGACTCCGTTATTTTTAAGAGCTCTATCGAACTCTCTCTTGAAAGCATCCAGTGACTTGGCTTCCACTGCCCTCTGTGGCAGGGAATTCCACAAATTCACAACTCTCTGGGTGAAAAGTGTTTTTTCTCACCTCAGTCTTAAATAATAATAATAATAATAAATACTTTATTCATCCCCTCAGGGAAATTCAGATGTCCAGAAGCCCCCAACCAACCAACCCACAGATTCAAAACGAACGCAGACAGAAAATACATAGAATACAATGTGGACACTACCTGAGAGCAATAAATACTTAAAAAGACCAATAATTAACAGTTAAAAATTAAAAATTGCAAAATGCATCCCCCTACAGCCTAGCGGTCCGAATTATAAAATCTAATGGCTGCTGGGGTGAAGGAGCTCCTGAACCGCTCCGTTCTACAGGGCAGGGAGAGGAGCCGGTTGTTGTTCCAAGTGCTCTTTTGACTCTCCAGAATTACATGGAGGGGATGCCCGGGGTTTTTCAGGATGACCTGCACCTTGTGCCTCATACGCCTCTCAAGCACCTCCATCCCAGAGTCTACTCTCCCCTCCAGCACTGAGCTAGCTCGTTTAACCAGTTTGACCAGCTTCTTATTGTTTTTTGCACTAATGCTGTTGCCCCAGCAGACAACAGCGTAGAAAATAACACTTGCAACCACAGTGTTGTAAAACATGTGCAGCATCTCATTACACACATTGAAGGATTTGAGCCTTCTGAGGAAAAAGAGTCTGCTCTGGCCTTTTTTGTAGAAAATGACCTCCCCTTTATTCTAAGACTGTGGCCCTACAGGCGTACAGGTTTCTAGGTCACTCTCGGCGAGTTACTCCAGCATTTTGTGTCTATCTTCGCTTTAAACAAGCATCTGCAGTTCCTTCTTACGGGTTCGTAGTAGGTTCATTGGCTTGATATAATTATAAATCATCCCTAGTGTGTGTAGGATATTGTAAGTGTGCAGGGATCACTGGTCGGTGGGCCTGTTTCCGCACTGTATCTCTAAACTAACACTAAACCAAACTAAATTTCAACGTACAATTGTGTTGGAAGGAACTGCAGATGCTGGATAAACCGAAGATAGACACAAAAAGTTGGAGTAACTCAGCGGGACAGGTTGTGTCTATCTTCCACACAATAATTGCTGCTTTAAGAAGATGAGAGCCGCCCTTGCAGCGTGGTCTCGCTGCCTGTAGGTGGCGATGCCGCCCCACAGACGGCAGTGGCCGGGGATCTACAGCAGGTCCTGGCTGTGACCGATTATCCACAAAATGGTTCGCAAATTGATTGCCTAAAACTACCAGGCTTACCCACCAAACTGCAAAACTACCTTACACTGACTCCACATTGCGTTTGCTTGGGACAGGATTTTGTAAACAAAATCCTGTCCCAAGCAAACACAATGTGGTGTCAGTGTAAGGCGATCCAAGGCAGTCTGCAGGCGAGTGCCAAGTGTGGCCACAGTTGCAGCCTGGTCACATTGGTCAGGTTAGAAATTGTTCAAGTTCAAGTTCAAGTGAGTTTATTGTCATGTGTCCCCAGATAGGACAATGAAATTCTTGCTTTGCTTCAGCACAACAGAACATAGTAGGCATTGACTACAGAACAGATAAGTGTGTCCATATACCGTAATATAAATATATACACACATGAATAAATAAAATGATAAAGTGGAAAATACAGATAATTGGTTATTAATAATCAAAGTTTTGTCCGAACCAGGTTTAATAGGCTGATGGCTGTGGGGAAGTAGCTATTCCTGAACCTGGTTTTGTCTGAGCCAGGTTTAATAGCCTGATGGCTGTGGGGAAGTAGCTATTCCTGAACCTGGTTGTTACTATCTCTTACTACCTGTTTTTCATGCACAGTTGCACATACAAGAGACATGACGTTAGATCCTGATAGCTGCCATTTTTTGGGGTGGGGGAAATTGGACCTATGCTGAGATTGTGTAGGAAGGAACTGCAGATGCTGGTTTAAACCGAAGGTAGACACAAACTGCTGGAGTAACTCAGTGGGATAGGCGGCATCTCTGGAGAGAAGGAATGGGTGGCGTTTCGGGTCGAGACCCTTCATCAGATTGAAGATGTCTGGAGCTATTGTCTCCAGCTTTTAGTGTCTATCTCCCATTCTGAGTTATCTCCTGCTGCAATTCACTTTAGGACATCTCCATTGCAGGATACAGATCATCATTGCGGGCTCCCTCCTCACCCGCGTGAACATGAGTTTCAGGTGCAATCCGCAACTTGTATGGGACAGGCACAAATGCTACATTGAGGTCAGATCACCAATGAGTTCCTAATGAATTCTGGCAGGGATGTCTTGCATACAACCACAGTTATGCCCCTGTCCCACTTAGGAAACCTGCACGGAAACCTCTGGAGACTTTGCTCCCCACCCAAGGTTTTTGTGCGGTTCCCGGAGGTTGCAGGTGGTTGCCGGAGGTTGCGGGTAGTGGCAGCAGGTAGGGAGACTGACAAAAACCTCCGGAAACCGCACGGAAACCTTGGGTGGGGCGCAAAGTCACCAGAGGTATCCGTTCAGGGTTCCTAAGTGGGACAGGGGCATTACAGTGTTTCACTGTATCTCGGTACACGTGACAATAATAAACCAGTCTTGGTTATAAAAACCATGAGAGGAATAGATTGGGTAGATGCACAAGGTCTCTTGCCCAGAGAATGTGAATCGAGGACCAGAGGACATACAGCAGGTTTAAGGTGAGGGGGAAAAGATTTAATAGGAATCTGAGGGGTAACCTTTTCGCACAAAGGGCAGGAGAATGTGGTTAGGAGGGAGAGATTGATCAGCCATGATTGAATGGCAGAGTAGACTTGATGGGCCAAATGGCCCAATTCTGCTCCTATCACATGAACATGCAGAGAAAATTTATTTTGTTACTCACAACCCTCGATATTTGCCACTGATTCCAAGACTTGCATACCCAATATAACACAATTCCCAAACTGTTGTCCAAGTCTAATCTGTGCTCATGTCTGTCCCATTGTTGGGGGAAGGTCATTATGTGGTGTTCTGTCCCCTTGTGGCCAATGGTCCCCTCTGGTACGCATTCCATTTCAGCCCCTTTGGCACAATCCAACGCAATGTCTTTCCCTCCCTGCGTTGCACTTTCTGACCTCTCGCTGCGATAGGATTCAGATCTCACCTCCTCCCCACTGACCAGCAGCACAGGAGCACCGCAGTGAACAAGGGAGGAATGGCTGCAAAATATACCGCAGTAATGCATGATCTTTCTCTTTGTTTGGGACTTCTGCCAAGTGCTGATCCGTAATTGACCACGTTTTTGTGTATGCATGTGTGTATTCATGTGTGTATGCGTGAGTGTATGCATGAGTGTGTTCGTGTGTGCATGCGTGTGTATGTTCTTGTGTGTATGTGTGTGTGTGTGTATGCGTGTGTGTGTTCTTGTGTGTATGCGTGAGTGTGTGCGTGTGTGTATGCATGTGTGTTCATGTGTGTGTTCGTGTGTGTATGCGTGTGTGTGTGCGTTTGTGTATGCGTGTTTGTGCGTGTGCATGTGTGTGTGTGCGTGTGTGTATGCGTGTGTGTGTACGTGTGCGTGTGTGTGTGCGTGTGTGTATGCGTGTGTGTGTTCTTGTGTAGGCGTGTGTGTGCGTGTGTGTATGCATGTGTGTGTTCGTGTGTGTGTTCGTGTGTGTATGCGTGTGTGTGTGCATGTGTGTATGCGTGTGTGTGTTCTTGTGTGTATGCGTGTGTGTTTGTGTGTGTACGCGCATGTGTGTATATGTATATATGTGTGTGTGTGTGTGTGTGTGTGTGTGTGTGAGCATATGCATATTGTATATATGTATATATTTAAATTATGTAAATATGTGTATTTGTGAGTATCTGTATATATACACACTGAACTTTTTTATTCTCTCTCGTTTATGACATTGTTTACAGTGTACTATGTTTACACTTCTGTCGTGCTGCTGCAAGTAAGAATGTCATTGTTCAGTCTGGGATATATGACAATAAAACACTCTTGACCCTTGACTCTCTTGAGCAGGCTAGCACATGCAAGTCCACTATTTATGAGGTCTGACCAGAGACACAAAATGCTGGAGTAACTCATTGGGACAGGCAGCGTCTCTGGATAGAAGCGATGGGTGACCTTTTGGGTCGAGACCCTTCTTCGGACTGCGAGTCAGGATAGAGGGAGACCCAGAGATATGGAGGGGTAAGGTGTGAAAATGAGACATCAAGTGGGAACGAAGGTCAAGGAAAATGTAGAAGTGATCATTGTTAGCTCGGGGAAGGTGACAACGAAGTATACAGAGAAAAAAATTAATCACAGGACAGTCAGACTGGTCGGAGAACCAGGATGGGGGAGGGGATGGAGAGAGAGGGAAAGCAAGGGTCACTTGAAGTTAGAGAAGTCAATGTTCATACCGCAGGGGGTGTAAGCTGGCCAAGCGAAATTTGAGAAACTGTTCTTCCAATTTGCATTGGGCCTCACTCTGACAATGGAGGAGGCCCAGGACAGAAAAGTCACTGTGGGAATGGGAGAAGGAGTTAAAGTGTTTAGCCACCGAAAGAACAGGTAGGTTTAGGTGGACTGAGCGGAGGTGTATCGGACCTTGAGGTGCATATCCCAGTGAGCAATGAATCTCCCTGCTACATCCGAATATCTCGTGGCTTAATCATTGTATGGCTCATACATCATGGTCAAAGCTCTTTGTACCAGTGTAATGGATTGAAGCCAACTAAAGGCTTCAGTCACAGCTCTTGAAGTTATGGTGTCATTGTATCATTTACTCTGCTGGCAGCCATTTTCCCAAGAAATTTCTGAGAATCGCAGTAAAAATTTAAGATCGGAGTGAAACAAGTGCAAACAATGGAGGAAAGGCTGGTCTGAAGAAGGGTCTCGACTCGAAACGTCACCCGTTCCTTCTCTCCAGAGATTCTGCCTGTCCAGCTGAGTCACTCCAGCATTTGTGTCTAGAAATTCTAACATTCTGGACATTTCTCCTGCTTCTTTAAGATCCTCTTTATCTTAATGAGATTATGAAAATTTGAGTTTGCGACCATTACTTATGCCCATTAAACACAGTGAAGGAAGTGCAATTATCTTTTCTCTTTTTAATGTAAATGATTATAATCCCATAAAATATTCAAAGAACCGGAACATGCAGTGCAGTTTTCAATAAAGAGAAATAAACGAAATGGTTGAAAAAAATAACTTATTTTCAACACCTGTGATTTTTGAGCCTTATCATCCATCAAACTTTGAGCCGTAACATTTGGCCAGACATCGATGCGGTTTGGATGGCATGTAATTGTTTATAATTTGCCATGAGGCACGGGAGGAAAAATGTTCCTGGCAACCTGAAACATTACATGGTTCTCTATTCACAAACGCTGCCTGACCCACTGAGTGTCTCAAGCATTATCATCTTTATTGTAGATGAAGTGTTATCTGGGATGGGGTGGGATCAAGTGTGATGCCTGCTTTTACAGAAGGTTTGCATCGTAGGCCATCTGCAAGTGAATGAGCATGCATTACAGATTTGACTTTCGTGCTGCCAATTTAGAATTAGAGAGATTGTCTCAATCAAAAATCATGAGAGGAATAGATCAGGTAGATGCACAGAGTCTCTTGCCCAGAGTAGGCGAATCGAGGACCAGAGGACATTGGTTTAAGATGAAGGGGAAAGGATTTAATAGGAATCTGGGCGGGTAATGTTTTCACACAAAGGTTGGTGGGTGTATGGAACAAACTGCCAGAGGAGGTAGTTGAGGCAGGGACTATCTCAACGTTTAAGAAACAATTAGACAGGTACATGGATAGGACAGGTTTGGAGGGATATGGATCACACGTGGGCTGGTGGGACTAGTTTAGCTGGGTCATGTTGGCCGGTGTGAGCAAGTTGGGCCGAAGGGTCTGTTTCCACACTGTATCACTCTATAGCCCTAAGACAAATTGGCACTCAGTGTAGGAAATTGTGCGATGACTCCAAATGATGATTCCAGTAAGTCAAGTCAAGTTGATTGTCATGTGCACAAATACAGTGCGGCACAAACATTGGTTGCAGCATCATCACAGACACATAGACTCAGACACAGACACAAACAGAAATTATACATGAATTACAGATAAATTCTACAAGACGGTAAAGGTAAAAAAAAAAAGACATTAGTACAAAAATACACAAGTCCACAGTAGCGCAAGAGATGGTTCATGGATTTATGTGGCCGAGGTAGGATTAGGCTTGTGCGGGTCGGTTCAAGAACCTGATGGTTGTTGGAAAGTAGCTGTTCCTGAACTTGGTGGTGTGGGACTTGAGGCTCCTGTACCTCCTGCCCGGCGCTTGTGGCCAGAATAGGGCACGGCGCATATGGTGGGGACTCTTGATGATGGATGCAGCCTTCTCGAGGCATCTCCTCACGTAGATGCTTTTGACGGTGGAGAGGGCTGTACATGTGATGGACCGGGCTGAGATCACCACTCTCTGTTTTCAGACATGTCAATTACAGGGAAAGAATTGTCACTATCAACCTTATCCGTGCCCTTCATAATTTTGTTTACCTCTATCAAGTCGCCATTGCCACCCCAAGATTCTCCTTATTGCTGAAACGCTCCACCCTAGGCAGCCTTCTGGTAAATTTCATCTGCACTCTCTCCAGTCCTTAATCCTTTATGTTGAATGTGGATGGCCGCATGTATTCTCTGGTCAAGGTGAGTGGAGTTAAATGGTAGTGAGTGGATCTGTTGGGAGAGGTCAGCCCACTCGTCCTACTGCAAGTCCACCGGCGTTATACCCCAGCTGAGCTAACTCTGCAGGAAGGATTGCTGCTACAAACTCCGTGGGAAGCCTCCATAGTACATCATGACAGCAATCTGAGCTTCTCCAAAAACACTCTGAGATTCCACTGTATTAGCCATTGTGTGCATTCTGCTTGAGTGGAAAGTGTTAACATGTCTGCTTCTAGGGACGCCTTGTGGCTGGCTCTGCAAGTGCTGTAATGGAAATGGGTTAAAAAAACAAATTCCAAGCCCTGTGCGAGGTCAAGGAAGGAATTCCTCATGCCCAATGGAAGGTCATGACACCAACCAGTTTGTTGTTAACTCATCTGTCTTCACATGCTACACAGTGGCACGGTGGCTCCTTGCAGCGCCGGAGACCCGGGTTCGATCCTGGCCACGGGTGCTGTCTGTACGGAGTTTGCATGTTCTCCTTGTGACAGTGTGGGTTTCTCCGAGATCTTCGGTTTCCTCCCACACTCCAAATACGTACAGGTATGTAGGTTAATTGGCTTGATTTATGTGCAAATTGTCCCTAGTGTGTGTAGGATAGTGTCAATGTGCGGGGATCGGTGGTCGGTGCGGACTCGGTGGGCCAAAGGGCCTGTTTCCGTGCTGTATCTCTAAACAATACTAAACTATATGTTGGCGACCCCATTAGAGTCTTAATTCCAGTCTAATGCAATAAAATTGGTGTGGAGCTGGTGAGTTTAAACCTTTTCCATCTGCCTTGGTTACAACCTATTCATGCTCAACAATTTCCCACATGTAGATACAACGTGGAGCATTTGTGACTGAGCTGGTGTTTGCGGCTGTCAGAGTGAGGGTGTCTTCACTTTCTCTTTGTCCTCTAGTGCCACCTCTCATAGCAAACCACAGCCAGCTCTAGAATTAGAATGTCTTGTGTTCAACTCCCCCATTAGAGAAAATAGTTTCCTCTTATCAATTTCTCCCAATGCCTCAATTAAATCACCCTATAATTTTCTACACTTGAAGAAGCACAAAGCGATACTTCTTGTTCTGTGTTTAACGTTTCACGTTAGTACTAACCTGGAGATGCCAAGCTTCTATCCATTGAAGTCCAGGAGCTCGGAGTTAACAAAGCGATTGTTTGAAGATCACACCAAATGATTTATTATTTTCCGAAGCTTTATTCAATTTCCAAAAGTCTCGAAGATTCAAGGCTCAGAATTCTGAAAACATTGCACATCTTAGTCACACGAGGAGTTCAGAATCTAAATGAAGAAACATTTCTAACACATGAGTTTCCCTCTGTGCTGTGAAGGGCAAGACTGAGAACCTTTTCATGTCGGCAGAATACTGAATATGATATTGTTCCATTAACTCTCTATCAATGTAAGATCAAATTCCATTCTCAGAGAGTGCCCCTCCCCCCAACCAAGCCTCGCTGGACTCGGAAGACTTCAATGAGCCTAATTAGGTAACTGGAATGAAAATGGGAAAATAAGGTGCCAATTTACAGCGCAGAGAATTGGAAGATCAAATCAAGTTAAGAGCAATTAATATGGGCAAGGATAGAATGAGGAAAAAAACAGAGGAGAAAGAATCTTCACTAGTTCATTGTGAAACCTTTCATTTAAATCCTGCCGCTTAGTGTCAGCAAAATAGATTATATTCAAGGGCATGTGTAGGGAGAGATGACCTTGTGATTTTTTTTTCTAACATAAAGAGATAGTACATAATACAATAATCTAGAACTGCTCAAAATCATGCTCTGAAAGTTATTTTCTGCAGCAGGATTGAAACGTATACAATGCTCAGTGGCTGCATCTAACTCTGATTCAGTCAGTCAGGATGCACGCTGCCTGGTTGTTTGTTAGTTATATTAGATGGTAAAAGAGAGGCAGTTCTGATTTACTGTACAGCCTGCTCCGTATATGAAGAACAGGAGCATCCCTCCCCCTCCCCCCCCCCCCCCCCAATTAAACCGGGGAGCTGATGCTAAGTCAGCACACTGAATAGCAGGGAGTCATGGCCTCATTAATCAGTGAGTGTAGAAATTAAGAAGGATTCATTTTTGACAAGAATAAATTGCTGCCAAGCAATGGGTTGAAACATTACCTAAAATAATGATGCTGCTTTTATGATTTGAATGCAACATTTATAAACCCATTTCCCTGGTGGCTGAAGCAGTCTCATTATGACCAGAGCCTTGATTTTATTGGCATTGATAGCTGTAAAATAAAAATGATTACAACATTTAAAGATTAGTTTTATTTATAAAATTAGTAAGGGCATAAAAAATATTGTGTTTCCGTATTTCTACTTTACCCAATAGAAATCATGAAAGTGGCTTGGCCTCAAACTCTGGTATGTTGTATTAGTTGGTCGCCATGGCAACCAATCTCAGTGGCCTAAACCAAATCTGGGAAAACACCAGGGTCAAGGTTGATGAAGGGTCTCAACCAGAAACGTCACCCATTCCTTCTCTCCAGAGATGCTGCCTGTCCTGCTGAGTTAAGCGCCTGTCCCACTGTACGAGCTAATTCAAGAGTTCTCCCGAGTTTCCCCTGATTCGAACTCGGAGAATTACGGTAATGGCCGCTCGTAGGTACTCGGGGCTCTCGTGGACATTTTTCAACATGTTGACAAATCTTCACGAGTCTTCACGAGCTTACTGCGTTTCCCGAGTACCTGCTGTTAGTGTTACGAGCCGCTAAGAGACGTCCCGAGCTCCGACGTACCCGCTACGTACATTCTACGTGCTTACCACGAGTTTGATTTTTTTTAAACTCGGGAGAGCTCTTGAATTACCTCGTACATTGGGACAGGGCCCTTTACTCCAGCATTTTGTATCTATCTTCGTTTTGGACCAGCCATCTGCAGTTCCTTCTTACACAGCAGGTCAAACTCCCTGTATTGCAGTGAATTACCAGGACCACAGCAATCTCTGCAGGTATTTTGATTGTATGCGATGGTTGGAAAGCAAGTTCCCAGCCTTTACCCCACTAAAGTGGAGAATTAACAACAAATAGTCTTTCAACCAGCCAGCAAGTGGACAAAAGGGCCAAAGAATAGAATACGTGGCTCAACTTAAAATGGTTTCAATTGCTCAATGCTGGTGTTTGAACAGAAATTAATCATTTAAAAATAACCTTGTTGAATAAAAGACTCGGTTGTTGGGGAAAATCAGGAAAGCATTAAAACACAGCTGCATATAACAAAAAACAGCAATAGGAATTTGAAAATGGCGTTGGAAAAACACAGAGTACAGATTCTGATTCCAGCATCAATAATAAGATTGTTTCTCTAATGTTGAAAGTCAAAATACAATTAAAGACCTGGTTGTTCATGCCAATGATTTAAGGTTATGAGGTATAGTATAAAGTTTAAAGATTCGTTTTTGAGCTTTGTATTTGATGTTTGGGGTGTAAGTGGTAGAGATGGGATGTTGTTTGTTGCAGGAGCTGATTGTAGGAGGCGTGTGCAGGGTTTGATGTCAGGTTTGAAATAATAGATACCTGTTTAGGACAGGTAGTGTCTCTGCCTCACAGCTCCAGTGGCCCATGTTCAACCCTGAGCTCTGGTGCTGCCTTTGTGAACTTCTCCCAGGGAAATAAGTGTGAGAATGGGATGAATCTAGCAGGTAACATCAGCTCAAATGGATGGATGACATTACTGTATGTTGTGATGGATTATGGTGATGTGCAATGATAGAATGACTGGGGCATATTTAACCCATCGTGAAGGGGTATATGTGAACGAGGACACAGGAGGGTGGGTGGAGAGAGCAGTGAGAGGAGGAAGCAGGAGTGTTGTGGATTGAAGCCTTTGCAAAGCTTGTATGTTAGTCTCTTCTGGGCTGAGAATTGTGTGTTTTGTAAAGAAAATGTACACAGCTTGAAGTAGGAGTGATTGAATTATTTACAGGAGATGGGAAACTGTAAGGAGTGTAAACGTTTGGTTTAATACAACTCATTCTCAAGAGAGTTAATAATTCAGGCACGCAGTTTAATACTGCTGCAAGAGACATATTGAAGCTTTCAATGGCACATTTCAAAACTCAGATTTTCAAATGCCTATTTTTTTGGAGACTTAAATCCATCAGCAGGGACATTTGCCATTGTGCTGAAAGACAGTTTTAATCTGATGCTTAATATTACTGTAGGTATAAACTTTTGTTATTCGCGATTTCTTGGACAAATAACTGTTGATGCAGACACTCACCCACATTAGTGACACCAGGGACTTCTGAAGAGGAGGTGTTGCACCTGGCACAGAGGGGCAGGGGGTAGACACATCGACTGGAGCTGAGGGAGAAAGCACCAAACTTGACAAAAGCTTTAAATAGACACAAAATGCTGGGGTAACTCAGGCAGCATCTCTGGAGAGAAGGAATAGGTGACGTTTTGGCTCGGGACCCTTCTTCAGACTGAGAGTCAGAGTAGTCTTGAGATATGGAAGGGCAAGGTGTGAAAATGGCAGGTCAAAGCGGACAATGATTTGGAAATGTACAACGGTTCATTGTTAGCTGAGGGGAAGGTGACAACGAGGCATACAATCATAAAAATTAATCAGAAGGACAATGAAACTAGGAGAACTATGATGGGGAGGGACAGAGAGAGAGGGAATCCAAGGGTTACTTGAAGTTAGAGAAATCAATATTCACACCGCTGGGGTGGAAGCTGCCCAAGCAAAATATGAGGTTCCTGCAATTTGCGTTGGGCCTCACTCTGACAGTGGAGCAGGCCCTGGACAGAAAGGCCAGTGTGAGAATGGGAGGGGGAGTTAAAGTGGTAGGCAACCGGGAGATCACGTAGGTTTAGGCGGACTGAGCGGAGGTGTTCTGCGAAATGATCGCTGAGCCTGCGTTTGGCCTTGCCAACATAGGAGATCATCACAGCCAAAAGCTCTAGTCACCTATTCAAAAATCATAGAGTCAGAGTCATCGATTGAAGTGGTGTTGGAAGGTAACTGCAGGTGATGGTTTACACCGAAAGATAGACACAGGATGCAGGAGCAACTCAGCGGGACAGGCAGCACCACTGGAGAGAAGGAATTGGTGATGTTTCGGGTTGAGGCCCTTCTTCAGACTGAGCATCTGACCAGGTGTAGGGTGGTGGACACCCCAGGCCCAACAATCTCTGGTTGACCCTTCAGTCCCCCTCACCTGCTCTTTGGCCCCGGTTCAGAAGGTTATCAAAGTTGATTGGAGAAATACTTGAATAAGGAATGTGAATACTAATTCTGTTCCCACCTAGTTCAGCCAGGATTTTGAATTTCTCAACTCGCTAGGTAAAATGTTTCATCTCTGGCTCTTTTACCAAATGAAATGGTTCCACTGGGTATCAACCCAGATGCAAACGTTTCCCTATATTTACTCAATGAGTTTACACCAAACTCAAAGTAAACTCAATGTAAACTCAATGTGACTCTCATCCCAAGCCATGAATAAATAAAATCCATGCAGTATCAGAGGAGACCAGCAGAATACCCAATCTCAATGTGCTGCCCGGCATATTCATAAATTCATAAGTTAATTGTATTAAAGTATTATATTGTATTATTAATATCCCAATTAAGCAGACTGTGATGTAATATGTAATACATATACTTTCTTATACAGTGACGGGCTTTGTGTGGGTGCGGCTGGTAACGGAATCCATCATGTTCTCCCTCCACAAGCAAGACTTTGTTGAGTGTGCGATGGGTCTCCTTGGGAACCGGGACTATCCCTCTCTGCAATCAATGAAGGCCTGGACTCAGTCTGTGAAATACCTGTCTACCTGTGATCCACTGGGCTAATTATTCTTTGTTAAACTCAATAAGCTACATTCACAGGTTAGAGATAGACTTGAAATTGGACCTGTGGGACAAACCCTGTTTGAAATATTCTAATGTAAAAGGCAGGCTTCAAACTTGGCATTGCTAATTAGATGAAAGTATATTTCTGGAGCAAACTCTGACATGGTATTAGACAGCAGATCTGACTACAAATCAGCTGGTTGAGAGTTCCACGCTGAAAGGAGAGACAGATAGTCCATGTTGACACTTTCAGTACTTCATAAGTTCTAGGAGCAGAATTAGGCCATTCGGCCCATCAAGTCTACTCTGCCGTTCAATCATGGTTGATCTATCTCTCCCTCTCAGCCCATTCTCCTGCCTTCTCTCCATAACCCCTGACACCCATACTAATCAAGAACTACCTTGTACAACTGGAGGTTCAGCCTTCCAGCTCAGAGTTGACTCAAGGGCTGCCTGAATCTCAGGTGGAGGATACATGGGATGATTCTGAAAAATGGATGGATTTTGACCAGATGTCCTGTTAATGTTTATTCATAAACCATCATCACCAAACAAGGGCTGGCCACCTCCAGCATTGCAGCTGCATACATAGGCATGGTTGCCGGCAGTACTGTGGCAGAGGTCTGCAGAACTCCGGGGGCAGTACTCCCAAGCACAGCTCTGTCGCTATATAATACAGGGATACAGTGCAGGTAAGCATGGTAGTGTGTGTGTGTGTCTGTATAAAGTAAGGTGTTTTCACCAGTCATTTATCCTCATGTGACAAACAGTGTCAAACATTAGTTAGTTGAAATAGCTTCAATCAGCTGCAGCCATCATGTGGATTTTCCATGTTCTCAGAAATGGCCACTACCTGAGATATGATGGGGAGCTATTCTCACTCAGGTGTGGTTATTACCTGAGAAATCAGGTACCTCTCCCATCAGGCAAAAGGTATAGAAGTGTGAAAACGCACACCTCTAGATTCAGGGACAGTTTCTTCCCAGCTGTTATCAGGCAACTGAATCATCCTACCACAACCAGAGAGCGGTCATGAACTACTACCCACCTCATTGGCGACCCTCAGACTATCCTTGATCAGACCTTTACAGGCTTTACCTTGCACTAAACGTTATTCCCTTATCATGTATCTATACACTGTAAATAGCTCGAATGTGATCATGTATAGTCTTTCCGCTGACTGGATAGCACGCAACAAAAGCTGTTCGCTGTACCTCAGTACACGTGGCAATAATCTAAACTGAACTGAACAAAGTGGAGGAAGCAATTAAGAATGGCCTATGGTTTGGTGACTGTGGATTGAGTGCTGGGAGATAGCATTAGTATGGATGGATGAGCATGGGTCTGCATGATCATGGTGAACCAAATGGCTTGTTTCCATGGAGTAAGACTCTGTAACTTTCTAAGACTATGCGTAAGTGCATCTGAATTAACATCCTTCAGAGCTTGATATAGCCTCTCATTCATAATCCATTCAGTTTGGTTTTACTGGACAGCAACAGTGATCTTTTTTCTCAATCATTTTCCAAGTTAGTGGAGGATAGCTGATAGTTTATAAAAAGAAAATACATTTTGCTATTTAAAGAATTCACAGCCTGTGTAGCAACATTCAGCCACAGAGCCATTTTGAATATTACTGCAACATACAGAGTTATAGGCCTGTCCCACTTAGGTGAATTTTTAGGTGACTGCAGGCGACTAGGCTGTTGCCACATGGTCACTGGGGTGTCGCATGTATGGTCGTGTGTAGTCTCCTCAGTCGCCCAAAGAGTGGTAGCGTTTTTCTGGTCGCCGCTGGATTTTGAAATGTTCAAAAAATTTCGGCCACAGTGGGCTTGACGCCAATGAGTGTTGCTTGACTTCTGACGTAGATGCTGTCGTAGGTTGTCGCCAGGTGACGTTGGTTGTCGCCGGTGCTGACTGCCATTGCTGACTTCCATCGTTGAATTCCATTGGCGACTACCGACATCAACCGGCGACAGGTACCAGTGACTGAAGTGTCTTAAGTTGTCTTCAGTTGTTGCCGACAGGGTCGTAGCTTGTCTTAGTTTTTCCTGGGTGGACGTAGGGTGTCGTAGGTGTGGTCGTAGGTAGACGTCCTAATGGGTCGCCGGTTATCGGTAGCTTGCCGTATCTTGACGTTGACTAGGTAGTAGGTTGTTGTAGCTTGTTGTAGACATTGTCATAGACATTGTCATAGACATTGTCCAATCGCTGGCAGTTGCCGAAAAAATCACCTAAGTGGGACAGGCCCTTTAATTGAAGGCTGCCTTTCCTAAATTGGTACCAACCAATGGTGCATAAATTGTTGGCAAAAAGCACACTTTAAAGTACCTGTAATATATATAGTGCAGAGAAGGACCATTCAGCCCAATTCCCAGGATGCCGAGCTCTCACTTCAAGGTCCCATCCAATACAGGTTGAATCTCCCACCCTGCCGTTACATCAAACACTCTCAGAGTGATACAGAACTAACCTCTCTCTAACTTCTTCCATCAAATGTTTCCAGGACAAGCTAGATACAAAACAAAATGCCTTTTCTCCAGAACAATGCCCCCAATTATCTTAGAGTGTCACTTTGCTATTGGCCATCTAGACATCATCTGAGGGAAGGTGCAGATTTACCTTCTAGTAAGGGGCAGAAAATAATTTTGGAAAATAATTTCCTGCCTGGTCTGACTCAGACTTCTATATTTCCCATTGGTCTCTTGGGCCTTTTGTGCCCTGTGTTTAATTTGAAACTAGCTGAACTAGATGAGAAACTATGTCTTAGGGCAAACAGCCCCATCCCTTGCTGTTTGTTGATTTAGTTGGTTATGGAAAGGGCCAATATAAAAAGGAAAACAGTGCTATTTAACCTCCTTTCGGTGTGAACATTCCAAAGGGTGAACTGAGTCTCCTTCCATTCAGTTGTAGCTTGACCCAGGGTGAGGATCAGGAGCAACACACTAACCGTGTGGTTAGCTCTGATAGTGAATATTTCGAGATACAGCGCGGAAACAGGCCCTTTGGCCCACCGAGTCCACACCGACAACCGATCCCCGCACACTGACGCTATCTGTGCCTGTTCCTATTCTGCTGAGTCTGTTGATTTACAGTTGACAGACAGATGTGCGGGAAGCAACTGCAGATGCTGGTTTAAACCGAAGATAGACACAAAAAGCTGGAGTAACTCAGCATCTCTGGAGAAAAAGGACAGGTGACGTTTCAGGTCGAGACCCTTCTTCAGACATAGATGTGCACCCAGCCCCAACTTATCATTGATTCTGTATCTGAAGCTTATGAGAGAATGGGCCTTATGCTACACATCTGGAAGGCAATGGTCCCTGCTACACAATGGCTAACACCAAGGTCCACGATGAGACTTTGTGAAATATGGGTCGATCCCCACATTTTGAGGCCACGTTTAAGCAATGGCAGCGATCGATGATGAAATTCATCGCGGTATCCACCTACAGTCAGCTCAGGCTGGAAGACCATGTACTGAGCACATTAGCTACTAGGCAGTGGTCATCCCCGGTTTCTGCAATCTTTGCCCAACCTATGGGTGCATCTTGGAGCCCTGAGCAAATTCCATCAGCACCATCTCTGGAAAATGTTCCAAATTCATTGTCAGGAGAGTTAAATCAGTCAGAGTGGCCCAGCTGACCCCCATTCTCAACCGTGAGAATGTCTCTGCTCACTGTCAACCAGCTCTAGTGACTAGGACACATTGCGCACATTGGCGCAGTGGTAGAGTTGCTGACAGTGGAAGACAGGAGGGTGCTGACAGTGGAAGACTGGAGGGTATGGAATTGAGGGGGGCGTACCTGGGACGCCAGGTATCACAGTTGAGCCCTCTGGAGACGTTGTGGGCTTATCAATGAAACGTCAAAGAAGGAGGGTGCCCACCTGATTACCCCGATGACGTCCCTACCCTACCTTTCACCACTCCAATCCTGCTGCCAATATCAAGAGTGCCGACTTACCACACGTATTGAAACATCAAGCCCTATTAGCTCTACTACTGCCTTATTCCGCCAGAGTCCTGGGTTCGATGCTGAGTTTAAAGTTTGATGGAGTATGTACGTTCTCCCCGTGACCGCGTGGATTTTCTCCGGGTGCTCCGGTTTCCTCAGACACTCCAAAGATGTACAGGTTATTAGGTTAATTTGGTTTCGGTAAAAATAGTAAATTGTCCCTCGTGTGCAGATAATGCTGGTGTTATGGGGGGATCGCTGGTCGGTGCGGACTCCGTGGGCTGAAGGACCTGTTTCCACGCTGTATCTCTAAACTAAACTAAACTAAACTAAACTAAACTTAATGGTAAACTCCTGAAACAAGCATTTGACTTTGAGTTAGATCATGACAAGAAAACTCTGAAAGGAGGGAGCAAATGCTTCAAAGATGTTCTTGAAAATATGAAATACCTTCATCAACACAAGAATGGGGATCGTGACAGAGCCTCCTCGTGGCGATCCCTGGAAGCAACGACGTGACACGTCGGCCGACAATTCTGTCAACATGTTGGATGACGACAGAAGCAATGAACAGTGAGCTACATTGTCTGACACACGAGCGAACAAGCGAACAATAGAATAACTGCCCGGAGCTCTTGAACATGGAGAAGGAACATTTGGGAAGGCCCAGAACTTCTTGATACTCTATGATGGAATATGTTATGCATGGGCAGCAGAAGGATCACACATCTTTCCCAAAGTACCTACTTGCCAGCCAAGTAGTGCTTGCTCCATCTGTGGTAAACTGTGTGGGTTCCACCTAAACAGCTACATCAGAATGCATTGAACTGGGCTGGATGCACCTCATACCTGACAACCAGGAACCGCTTAAGAAAAAGTAAATTTCCACCCTTGATGAATTTCTGCAAAGAAGGTCGATAAGAAAGAATGGAGGAGTGAAATGAGTATAATAATCGCAAGTAGATGAACCAGAAGGATTGGTGTTCAGGAGGACTCAGAACAAATGGGCATCAATTCTTTTGATACCTACGGTGCTGGATATATTAATTCTGGTAATGTTTCCGCTGAACCTTCCACTGAAAGGCTTGGATGGAGTGGATGTGGAGAGGATGTTTCCACTAGTGGGAGAATCTAGGACAAGAGGTCATAACCTCAGAATTAAAGGACGTTCCTTTAGGAAGGGGATGAGGAGGAATTTATTCAGTCAGAGGGTGGTGGATCTGTGGAATTCTTTTCCACAGAAGGGTGTGGAGTCCGTCAATTGATATTTTTAAGGCAAAGATAGATCGATTCTTGATTAGTATGGGTGTCGGGGGTTATGGGGAGAAGGCAGGAAAATGGGGTTAGGAGGGAGAGATAGATCAGCCATGATTGAATGGTGAAGCAGACGATGGGCCAAATGGCCTAATTCTGCTCCTATCACTTATGGAAACAGAGAAAATAGGTGCAAGAGTAGGCCATTCGGCCCATCGAGCCATTTAATATGATCAGGGCTGATCATACAAAATCTGTACCCCGTTCTGGCTTTATCCCCATGTCCCTTGATTCCCGTAGCTCCAAGAGATAAATCTAACTCTCACATGACTTTATAACATTATAAGCTGCCTTGTCTGTTGTGTATTTCCGACATTTTCTGTTTTTATTTAGAAATTCCTTAACATTGGAATCGATCCTCAATCCTATCTCTACATCAGTTTAGTGTGAACACTCAGATACTGATGGCTCTGGTGAAGGATCCTCAGTTAAATGTAACACACCACAGGGATTGAAGCGGTTTTCGGCAAGTTATACATTGCGAGTAAAATCATTAGGCATTTAGATAGTTCCTGACGTGTACTTTTAAACAGAATTATATACCTCCGAATAATGAAAGCCCAAAATAATAAAGGAATTCAGTGAAACTGACAAAAACGAATATACTTTCATAGTGTGGAAATGAAATTTTTTTTTTTGCTCCTTTGTGTCATCAGTTATAGAGATTCCAGTTTGACCCAAGATTAGCACCTCACTGTGGCATTATTAATCAGAGATGGTTAGGATTTAAATGCATGCGAACTTGGGAAGAATTCAGCAGCTATTTCCTAAAGGTCATTGCATTTGAGTAATACCCTGAGGGAGGAAAATTAATACCTTTTTACTGAATTAATTAATTATATAATTTATCAGCATGGGTCCCTTCGAGATCTTACTCACAGGTAATTGAGTGGAGGAATGGCTGGCGAGAAATCTCCTCATTGTATTCAAATGCTTAGGCTATGCATTCAACGAAGAAATTACTTTTTTTTCCCTTTCTTTTCTCTCTGAGTGTCTGAATGTTTTTCTTAAGTATGTCCCACCTGGGTATAAGGACTGTCACTCAGAAGTGACTTAAAGTGATTTTTTGATAAGACAGAATCTCATCAGTGAGTTTCTGTACAATTTAAATTTGACCCCTTTTTATAACCAGGCTATTGTGGTGACATTCTTTTCTTCAAAAAAAAAAAAGGATTTAATAAGCTTCCGTTCTGGTAATTATATCAAGCACTGTTTCATGTGGACTTGAGCTGAGAACTTGTGCTGGGCATGGCCAATTGCCGGGGGGTGAGATTTCAGCACACTGCTAAATCACTCACGTGCCTGCATTTCCCAAACAGCTGACCGCTTTCTTTTATTTTCTTGGAAAGGAGGAAAAGGAGAACAAAAAAAAGAATGTGCAAAGGGCCGAACAAAAGGTTCACATTTCTACAGCAGCTTCTGTTACCGACGAATTCCTCCTCAAGTCTAATCGCTGACTGGTTCGCACGCAACAAAAGCTTTTCACTGTACCTCGGTACGCGTGACAATAAAGTAAACTAACTAAGCTCAGTTGTTGGAAGGAGGGAAACACACAGCTGACATTTGCACAGAAAGAGCCCACTATAAGAACATTGATAAATGACCATTTAATACACACTAGACTAAGTGGGGCACGTTAGGTCCCAGTCACACGGGTGGCCTGGTCCCCAACCCAACCCATTCCACGATGCAATATTCCACCACTCACCCATAGCCCCTAACTGCGCAGGGCGGCTCATTTCCCCTCATCCCCGAGCACTCCCTCCCTCCTCTTCATGTGTGGGAGGGGAGGAGGGGAAGGGGGGAGGGACGTGGGGTGTGAGGGGAGGAGGGATGTGTGTGGACGGGGAGGGGGCGGGGTGTGTGGCGGAGGGGGGGGGGGGGGGGGTGTGTGGAGGAGGGGGGGGGTGTGGAGGAGGAGGGTGTGTGGCGGGGGGAGGTGTGTATGTGGGTGGGAGGGGCGGAGGAGGGGTTTGGGAGGAGGAGGAGGGAAATGTGGGGGAGGGTGTGCGTGTAGGATGGGTTTGTGTGGGAGGGCAGTTCGTGTGGGAGGGGTGTGTGTGGGGGGGGGGGTGTGGGTGGGGGGAGGGGTGTGTGGGGAGGGAGGGGTGTGTAGGCGGGGGAGCAGTGTGAGCGGGGTGTTTGTGGGGGCGGGGTTGTGGGGGCGGGGGGGATTGTGGGGACAGAGGGGTTGTAGAAACAAAGAAACATAGAAATTAGGTGCAGGAGTAGGCCATTCGTCCCTTCGAGCCTGCACCGCCATTCAATATGATCATGGCTGATCATCCAACAGTATCCCGTACCTACTTCTCTCCATACCCTCTGATCCCTTTAGCCACAAGGGCCACATCTAACTCCCTCTTAAATATAGCCAATGAACTGGCCTCAACTACCCTCTGTGGCAGAAAGTTCCAAAGAATTTCCACTCTCTGTGTGAAAAAAGTTTTTCTCATCTCTGTTTTATAGGATTTCCCCCTTATCCTTAAGCTGTGACCCCTTGTCCTGGACTTCCCCAACATCGGGAACAATCTTCCTGCAATCTAGCCTTTGCAATCCCTTAAGAATTTTGTAAGTTTCCATAAGATCCCCTCTCAATCTCCTAAATTCTAGAGAGTACAAACCAAGTCTATCCAGTCTTTCTTCATAAGACAATCCTGACATCCCAGAAATCAGTCTGGTGAACCTTCTCTGCACTCCCTCTATGGCAATAATGTCCTTCCTCAGATTTGCAGACCAAAACTGTACGCAATACTCCAGGTGTGGTCTCACCAAGACCCTGTACAACTGCAGTAGAACCTCCCTGCTCCTATACTCAAATCCTTTTGCTATGAAAGCTAACATACCATTCGCTTTCGCAGGGGGGGGGGGGGATGTGGGGGGGTTGTGGGGGCGGGGGAGTTGTGGGTTCGGGGTGTGTGTGTTAGGGGTGTGTAGGCGGGGGGGGGGGGTGTTGTTAGGGGAAGGGGGGTGTTGGCGGGGGAGGAGGGGGGGAGTGAGCTCGGAGAAAAGACGGGGAAGAACCATGGGAGAGAGGGAGGTATCATAGGGGAGGGGGAGCGAAGTCAGCGAGGGGGACCAGAGGGGTAGTGGCTGGAATTGGCGGTGCGATGGGGACTCACAGCGGGCGCTGGTCGTTCTCCTCCGCCGGGCTGGGCTGGTTCTCCGACGCTGGGCTGCTTGATGCTGGGCTGCTTGGGGCTGGGCTGCTTGGTGCTGGGCTGCTTGGGGCTGGGCTGCTTGGGGCTGGGCTGCTTGGTGCTGGGCTGCTTGGGGCTGGGCTGCTTGGGGCTGGGCTGCTTGGGGCTGGGCTGCTTGGGGCTGGGCTGCAGGTGCTGGGCTGCTTGGGGCTGGGCTGCTTGAGGCTGGGCTGCTTGGGGCTGGGCTGCTTGGTGCTGGGCTGCTTGGGGCTGGGCTGCTTGGTGCCTGGCTGCTTAGGGCTGGGCTGCTTGGTGCTGGGCTGCTTGGGGCTGGGCTGCTTGGGGCTGGGCTGCTTGGGGCTGGGCTGCTTGCCGCTGGGCTGCTTCGGCCACCGGCCATCCTCAGCTCCAGTAAAGACGAGATACCGCAGGAAGGGGGCGGACTGTCTCTGGGAGTGACAGAGGAAGAGACTAATCCACGCAGTGCTGAATGGCAGAAGAGATCGATCTGTTCACGCGCGGTTTTTAAGATTTTTTAAACCTCGCTAACTTTTACGACATTTAACTGATCGGAACGAAACTTGTTGTACTTGCAGCACAGGAGAACGGTGAGTGAACTGGCAAAAAATTGTAGCACTATCGTGAACCGTATTTGCGCAAATAGAAAGATTGCACAAACCGGAAGATAACAAGATCAGAGTTTTAATTATCTATAGATTAAGATAGATAGATAGATAGATAGATAGATAGATAGATAGATAGATAGATAGATAGATAGATAGATAGATAGATAGATAGACAGACAGACGGACAGACGGACAGACGGACAGACGGACGGACAGGGACAGACGGACAGACAGACGGACAGACGGACAGACGGACAGACGGACAGACGGACGGACAGGGACAGACAGACAGACAGACAGACAGACAGACAGACAGACAGACAGACAGACAGACAGACAGACAGACAGACAGACAGACAGACAGACAGACAGACAGATAGATAGATAGATTAAAGATGTTAGTTGAGGAATTTTGGGCAGAGCAAATGGGGAAACTATCCAGTGGTTTTCTTTAAATTATGCCCTATCATTCGCACAGCCAGTAGCAAGGGGAGTTTTCAATTTCCTTTGTCACACAGAAGGTTATGCTGCTGTACTGTAGAGCCTCACAGGTGGAAAAAAAGAACACGCCAAATTTCGGATAGAAGTCTTATGTTGAAACCACGTTGAGAACGGTTGCAGTTCTCCTGAAATGAGGATGAGAATCGGGGTTAAGGTGGCGGAAACTAGACCAACCTTTTGTAATGGTCCATAAATTGTAGTGCAAAGCTCAAGTGCATCGTCAATGCCAGCAATGCGTGGACCCACCGTCAGGAATTTGCTTCACAATAAGATCCTAAAGCACCTTTTTTTATAAGCAAAATGTAGACAAACTGTGTTGCTTATGTTTTAATATGACTGTGCCATTTTCAGTTGAATTCCCATCTGTGTGAATTTGGACCAGGAAGTTCCTTCATCTTACATAGAAACATAGAAACATAGAAATTAGGTGCAGGAGTAGGCCATTCGGCCCTTCGAGCCTGCACCGCCATTCAATATGATCATGGCTGATCATCCAACTCAGTATCCCGTACCTGCCTTCTCTCCATACCCTCTGATCCCCTTAGCCACAAGGGCCACATCTAACTCCCTCTTAAATATAGCCAATGAACTGGCCTCGACTACCCTCTGTGGCAGGGAGTTCCAGAGATTCACCACTCTCTGTGTGAAAGAATCTTGGACACCAAACTTTAGAAGGGATTAAAGAACATATATTAGAGATTTCCTAGCTGGTGACACAAGGAACTGCAGATGCTGCTTTGCAAAAAAAGGACCCAAATGCTGGAGTAACTCTGCGGGCAGGGCTGCATCTCTGGAGAACATGGATAGGTGATGTTTCGGGTCAGTGGGTGAGTCTGAAGAAGGGTCCTGACCTGAAATGTCACCTGTCCAAGTTCTCTAGAGATGCTGCTTGACCTGCTGAGTTACTCCAGCACTTTGTGTCTTTTTTTTTTTCTCAGTGTGGTACATGCGATAAGGATCCAGTTGCAGATATTGGAGTGGCAATATCTCCTTGGGGCTGAAAGGTAAAGACGACAAATGTCTTCAAAATAAAGAATGGTTTTGATGGAGTTAATATGACAAAACTGTTTCCAGTAGCAGAAGGGCCACTGATCAAAGGACAAAAGGAATAAAGGTGAGATGAGGACATATTTTCACACATGAGCACACAACCTGGAATGCACCATGGATGGGCATTCAACAGTAACGTTCTCATCGGAACTGAATAAATATTAGAGAGAGAAAGAATGTCAAGACTTCTTGGAATGAGAAGAGTGGGACCAATTGAATAAATTGGCATGATGGTTGGAATGACCTTTTTCTGTGCCTTAGGAGCCCGTGATTCCAGTCCCGGAGGCACGACTTTTGGGAGTGAATGTAAAGTTGAAAGCAAGAGAAATAAATGCCGTGAATATTTATTTTTCTTTAAACAGTTGCTGTTCAATGTCAAGAACCTAAATGCTTCTTGGAAACATTTACAGTGCTGTAACAGTTAGCTGTGTAATTTATGATTAAAAATAGTAAAGTCAACCAGAATCCCCCCTTAAGTAAACTGGACAATGTTTATTTATAGGAAACAGAAATATATAAACAGTGAGATACGTTAAAATATATTACATTTCGAAACCAAGCTGAAGAAATCTCATCCCAAGTGAGTGACCTTCATGGACCTGGCCTTGGCTGAGTCAACAAATGCCTGGTGCAAGGTCCTGAAGCCTAAATCCTTTCATCACGTTAAGATGCTTCTTTCACCAGATGGTAAACAGATGAGCTGATGCGAGGGTGGTCCCTGACCTGTAACCTCTCAGGATGGCCTCATCCACACACTCTGTGTGGAGATTTGGAAACGTTACTTGACAAAAGCCGACATGTTTGCCAGTTTCATTTCCAGTTCCCTGCAGGTTGGTGAAAGCTCGCGAGGAAACAAGTTCATGAGGTATGTCACCTTACCTCACTTTAACTGCACCTCTTCCAGGCAATGAAGGTTGTTTCTTAAAGACGTTTCATCACAGCATATCCTAAGAGTCAAAATAAACAACAGAAACCACTAGGTCATCATTGAAATAAATAATTCCGCCCCCTTTTCATTCCCACTACACTGTTATTCCAAAAAAACAGCCCAGTAATTCTGCATGGGGTCATATCAAAGGTTCAGTGTTTCTGGTTTGTTTCACTCTGTCCCGCCAGAAAGAGGCGAAATGAAACATTAAACTTTAATGTTCAACTCACTGTTTAACTCACTGTTTTCACCCTTGCTTTGAAATCCCACCCACACACCCACTGCGCTTCTCCAGAGGCAAAGCACCTTCCGCTGGGTCACCCCAACAGATTGCATTCGGTGCCCTGGTGAGAAGTGACTTCAAGCCTTGTCCCACTGTATGAGTTCATTCAAGAACTCTCCCAAGTTGAAAAAAAAAATCAAACTCGTGGTAAGCACGTAGAATGAACGTAGCGGGTACGTTGGAGCTCGGGAACGTCTCTTAGCGGCTCGTAACGCTAACAGAAGGTACTCGGGAAACACAGTAAGCTCGGGAAGACTCGTGAAGATTTTTCAACATGTTGAAAAATGTCCACGAGAGCCCCGAGTACCTGCCGAGTGGCCATTACCCGTAAATCTCCAAGTTGTAATCAGGGCAAACTCGGGAGAACTCTTGAATGAACACGTAGAGTGGGACAGGGCTATTAGCCGTTGATGTTACCGGTTGCTGACACCGTTGTTACAACCTACAGCTGGGGAGCTTGTGAGAGGGTTGGGGACAGATATGGTGAGATGGAGAGGGGAATTGTAAGGCTGAGGGTGGAGTGGAGAAGAATGTGGGAAGGGTTTGAGACAGACTGCAGGGTGGCACGGTGGTGTAGCAGTAGAGCTACTGCATAACAGCGCCAGAGACCCGAGTTTGATCCTGACTACAAGAGTTTGTACGTTCTCCCCGTGATCTGCGTGGGTTTTCTCCGAGATCTTCGGTTTTCTCTCACACTCCAAAGACATACAAGTTTGTAGTTTAATTGGCTTGGTATGAATGTATACATGTAAAATTGTCCCCAGTGTGTGTAGGCTAGTGTTAATGTGCGGGGATCGCTGGTTGGTGTGGACTCGTTGGGCCGAAGGGCCTTTTTCCTCGCTGAATTTTTTAAAGCTCTAAACTTAACTCTAAATTACAGAACAGGGAGTGGACGAGTAATTGCTGAGTTAGAGGAAGAAGGAGAGAGAATGTGTTAGAGTTGAATGGTAATGACTGCTGTTGACATGGGGCATTGCAGTTCAGAAAGCACTCGATTGAGTTAGAGATCTTGAGATCATGTGATTGAAACACAGCATGCTAAAGTCGTAATGTTGGGATCTCATGTGGTGCCGTCATAAATCTTCTCCGTGGCTGTCTGTGCACCAGTCTCCCTACGTTAAACAAAGTCACACACAGTAGTCCTCCATGTAGGGAATAGCACCCTGGAGACATCCATGGTCAGTCATGACTGAAGGGGGCCTAAGAACATAAACCAGTCACCAGCATTGTAGGATTGCTGATCACCAATGGCCCTCAAGGATTGGATTGTGATACAGCCTCTCCTTTCACTGTCATCATAATAATAATAATAATAATAATAATAATAATAATAATAATAATAATAATAATAATAATAATAATAATAATAATAATAATAATAATAATAATATCTTTTATTGTCATTGCACATTCGAAAACAGTCCATTACAAGGGTGTGAGGAGTCTTTATGGATGCTGACGGCCTTCCTGAGGCACCGTGTGTGGTAGATGCCCTCCAAGGCTGGTAGCTGTGTCCCAATAATCTATCAAGTTCTCTCCCCACCCCAGCCCCCCTTCACCATCGTCCCCGCACTCTACACTATCCCAACCCCTCCAGAAACCTCCTGGGACCTCTGGGATTCATTCTACCCATACCCATTCAGTTTTAATGGAAGAGGCTATTCAGCCCCACCTGCTTGCTTTGCTATTTAGAAGACCATACTTTAAATCAATGGTAGACACAAAATGCTGGAGTAACTCAGCGGGTCAGACAACATCTCTGGAGACAAGGAATAGATGACATTTCGGGTTGAGACCCTTCTTCAATCTTAGGGGAAAGGTAAATGAGAGATATAGATGATGATCTAGAGAGATATAGAGAAATCCATGGGCATGTTTAATAGTAAAAACAGCTCTCAATTACATTTTTGAAATTGTCAATGGACACCAGTATCCTTTGTACAATTCAGCTGTTAGTCGGACAATTGTAGTTCATCGTTCCACAAGTTTATGCAGTGTAAGACACCTCATCGAGGGTGTTCATAAGGTCATGCGATAGGAGCAGAATTAGGCCATTCGGCCCATCGAGTCTACTCCACCAATCAATCATGGCTGATCTATCTCTCCCTCCTAACCCCATTCTCCTGCTTTCTCCCCATAAGACCTGACACTAATCAAGAATCCATCTATCTCTGCCTTAAAAACATCCATTGAATTGGCCCCCACAGCCTTCTGTGTTGTAGCAGGAGATGTCATTCCCAGCATTGTGTGGGTGCATGTGAGTGACAGGTCATTTCAGGGACTTGAACTAACAACCATCTGGAGTGAGAGGGAGAGTGATAAGTGTCTGAGGGATGGCATGCTCTCTGGTGCAACATCATCTGCTTCAGATTTCAGCACTTCAGGCTTGCAGAAACAATAACTTCTACAGATGGAATACAAATATCTGTACACAAGGGACTGAAATCTTGAGCAAAATCAAACTGCTGGAGGAACTAAAGGGCCTGTCCCACTTACGCAAGTTTTTCGCCGACTTGCCGGCACCCGTCATAGTCGCAGCAGGTCGCCAAGATTTTTCAACATGTTGAAAATCCTGCAGTGACCAGAAAAGGTACGACTCTTTGGGCGACTGCTCAGCACCGAACAGGCGTCATCCTGTTCTTTAGTAACTTGTCAGTTTCTTTGTTGAACTAAATTAAGGCGCATGTTGCAATCAAAAGCGCTTGAACAATTGGTTCGGAAGAAAGCCAAACATGTCGGCTGTATGGTCGTGAGTAGTCGCCCAAAGAGTCGTACCTTTTTCTGGTCGCCGTTGGATTTCCAACACGTTGAAAATTTTCGGCGAGCGGCTGCGAATATGACGGGTGCCGGCAAGTCGTCGCCAAAAATTGCGTAAGTGGGACAGGCCCTTTAGGCTACAGTTGTGGAGGTAAATGGTGAGATTCAGATCATGACCCTTCTTCAGACTGATAGAGTAGGGAGGAGATAGCTGGTAGAGAGGTGAGGGAATGGGTGGTACAAGAAGTAGATGCTTACTTTGAGGAGGTTTCTCGTCTCTCCGACGAGAGTCCTGCAACACCCTCTCTCGCTGCTCCCCCTCTGTGATTACTCCTGCACTCCGACTCTACGACCACATTTTAACCCAGGCTCGCTACCACGGCACTCTTTTCTCCAGAGATGCTCTCTGACCCGCTGAGTTGCTCCAGCTTTTTGTGTCTATCTTCGGTTTAAACCAGCATTCGCAGTTCCTTCCTGCACACAGAACTAGTACATGATAGGTAGACAAAAATGCTGGAGAAACTCAGCGGGTGCAGCAGCATCTATGGAGCAAAGGAAATAGGCAACGTTTTTTGGGCTGAAACCCTGAAGGAAATAGGTAACGTTTCGGGGCGAAACCCGGAAGGGTTTCGGCCCGAAACGTTGCCTATTTCCTTCGTTCCATAGATGCTGCTGCACCCGCTGAGTTTCTCCAGCATTTTTGTGTACCTTCGATTTTCCAGCATCTGCAGTTCCTTCTTAAACACTAGTAAGTGATAGGTGGATTCAGAGGAGATGAGGTTGATTGGAGGATGAGTCAGGTGTGGGGGGGGGGGGGGGATGGGTGAAGGTAGTAACCGAGGCTGCACGTGAATGAAGACAAACTGAGGCAGATGTGGAATCTGAGAGGGAGTAGAATGTAGAGCCAGAGGGAGGGATAGTGTGTGTAAGGGAAGACGAGGGGAGATGAAAATAGGGAACCCAGAGTGGGGAGGGGTGTGAGATGAGCGATGGAGGAGGAGAAAGGAACTGGTGGGGGGTGAGTGTAAAGGAAGGTGGGGTTTTACCTGAAATTGGGCAGGTGATGTGTTGGATGTGTAGCTAGTGGGGTTAAAGTTAAGAACCAGTTCACTGTTCCTATCACTGTTCTTTCTTGGGGGGGGGGGCATGAAGGTTGTGCGGGAATGGAGGATACACAGGTGAGGGCTCTGTCCACAACCTTGACGTGAAGGTGGGGGGGGGTGACACACACACAACATCTCAGATATCCAACGCTGGAAAGCCTCATCTTGGGAGCAGATCTGGTGGAGACAGAGAAACTATAAGGAAGGGCAAGTGAATGGGATACTATTATTTAGCCCAGATTTCTGAACTTGTTAAGATGAGTTGGCATAAATGGATTCTTTGTAGAGTTTACACACACCAACATGAGATAATCAAATCTCTTCTATCAATGGAATTCTTCCCTGCTTCCTCCCACTCTGCATTATGGACTATATCTTCATTTGTTCACTTCACACAAAAAAATCCTTAGAGCCCCTTTACCTGTCCAACAGATCATTTTACCCACTGCACCAAGCTCTGGACTGGGAGCACCCAAAGCCACACGTAAATTGAGGCTCGATGATGCAGTTTCATCATCCTCAGATACTTCTACTTCTTTGCTTTCACATATTTCTTGCATTGTTGTGTAGGTATAAAGCCCAGAGCCCGAGCCAGTGCAAGTGTCTGTGCCAATGCAAGCTGTTGTATCGATGACATTGGCCAAGGCAGGGTCAATGACAGTGCCTGCCTCATCCGTGTCAGCCCAATGTTTTTTTCAACACCAGAGTCACTGTCGTTACCATTGTGGGCTTTGGTTCCCCACTTGCATCATTTTCCAAGTTGGTGCAGTGGCAGTGTTACTCCCAGAGCTTCACCATCAACGCAAGACCCTTGTTTACCTTGGTGCCACTGCCATTTGTGCTGCTGCATTGCTGGTGCTAATGTTGGCCTCCGTAACTTAATAAAACAAAATGTGTTGCTGCACCAAGCTGATCTCCCCACCATGAACAAGCGTGTAACTGGTGGGAGTAGGGGCGGCTCTGAGCCCAGATGAAAGACACTTTGAGCTCACGTTGGCTGAAACCAGATCCTCAGCTCGAGCTGGAATGGTGCTGAGATGGCCCAGGGACAGCAATGCGCTACAGGTGGCTCTTTCATCCACCGACCCATTCTTTATTTTTTAACACAATTACAATATCCACTGTATAGGAAGAAACTGCAGATGCTGGTTTACACCGAAGATAGACACAAAAAGCTGGAGTAACTCAATGGGACGGGCAGCATCTCTGGAGAGAAGGAATGGGTGACGTTAAGTCTGAAGAAGGGTCTCGACCCGAAACGTCACCCGTTCCTTCTCTCCAGAGATGCTGCCTGTCCTGCTGAGTTACTCCAGTGTTGTCTGTCTATATATGATTCAATGACCCGGTTTGAGTAAGGCCCCTTTTTCTCAACTGTAACTCACTGTGGCATAATATTATTTACACTTTGTACAGTAATCTGTGTGTTGACGAGAGCCTTTTTCCAAATTAGTCACAGCTGAATGGAGTTGACTGGTTGGATGCTCCTGCATTATGAAGTCGCATTGCTGGAGCTGACAGGCAGACTGCCCTGTGTAGCAGCAGGAGCACCCATTGCACAGACACAGTCAAGCAATCATTTGTTCTTCTGCCTCGTCAGTCTGAAGAAAACCACCAAATAATTGCCACTAATTCTAATTAACAATTAGCAAAGGCTCTGCCTGTAATTATGTTGTTTCATTGTAATTAAGGAGCTAATTAGCAAGATGTCAATGTAGATTTAATTACAGCATGCACAATTAATCCCCTACCAATTGTTAGGCTTTTCTTCAAAGCTGCTGTATCTATGATGTTGGATATTCTTTTTTTTTGTGTGTGCACAGCTTTGAGGCATTTCTTCTCTGACCTTGCATTTGTCTTGACTGGAGTAAAGACCGTATCTCTGACTGAGGTCTCCCCCAGCAACAGCTCCTGGGAATCCCCACTCCCCTTCCTGTTCTCCCATCCCCACGCATCTCCTGGTTTCATCATTCCCCCATGGGTGGCTTTCAGTCGCTGAAGCTTCAGGCTCTGGAATTCCCTCCTTAAATCTTTCCCCCCTCTCTCCTCCGTAAACATTCCTGACGACCAAAATCGACAACCAAGCTTAGGATATCAATCCTTACATCTTCCTTCAGTTATAGACAATAGACAATAGACAATAGGTGCAGGAGTAGGCCATTTGGTCCTTCGAGCCAGCATCGCCATTCAATGTGATCATGGCTGATCATCCCCAATCAGTACCCCATACCTGCCTTCTCCCCATATCCCCCGACTCCGCTATTTTTAAGAGCCGTATCTAGCTCCCTCTTCAAAGCATCCAGAGAACCTGCCTCCACCGCCCTCTGAGGCAGAGAATTCCACACTCACCACTCTCTGTGAGAAAAAGTGTTTCCTCGTCTCCGTTCTAAGTGGCTTACTCCTTATTCTTAAACTGTGGCCCCTAGTTATGGACTCCCCCAACATCGGGAACATGTTTCCTGCCTCTAGCGTGTCCAAGCCCTTAACAATCTTATATGTTTCAAACTGTCCTCCTGATTAAATTTTACTGGTTGTACGCCTCGTTGTCAACTTCCCTTCAGTCAACAATGAAACATTCTACAATTCCCTTGATCATCGTCGACTTTGATCTGTGTTTTCCCACCTTACCCGTCCATATCTCTATGTCTTGCTCTCCCCTAACACTCAGTTTGAAGAAAGGTCTCAACCCAAAACGTCACCCAGTCCTTCTCTCCAGAGATGCTGCCTGCTGTGTCTATCTTCGGTGTAAACCAGCATCTGCAGTTCATTCTTATATATATATATTATATCTTCCTTTGTGGTATGTTTTCAGATATTATCTTAAAGTGCCACTGAGATGCACAAACATAGAAACAAGGAACTGCAGATACTGTTTTACAGAAAAAGACACAGAGTGTTGGAGTAACACAGCAGGGTCAGGCATCTTCTCTGGAGAACATGGATAGGTAACGTTTCACGTCGGGCCCCTTTGTCAGACTGTATGAGATGCTTTGAAACCACTATAAAATAGTAAGTAGGGCTGATTATGGAAGGAAGGAACTGCAGATGCTAGTTTAAACTGAAGATAGACACAAAATGCCAGAGTAACTCAGAGGGACAGGCAGCATCTCAAGAGAAAATGAAAAGGTGATGTTTCGGATTGAGACCCTTCTTGAGACAGAAGACATTTGTTCACAAGTTTTCTTCCATTCAATGTTTGCCTGTACCTCTTGGCACAGTGGCAGCACAGCAGAAGAGTTGTTGCCTTACAGCTCCAGAAACCCGGGTTTGATCCTGACTACGGGTGATGTCTGTACAGAGTTTGTATGTTCTCCCTATGACTGTGGCTTTTCACTGGGTGCTCCGGTTTCCTCCCACACTCCAAAGCCGTACAGGTGTGCCGATTAATTGGCTTCGGTAAAATTGTAAATAGTCCCTGGTGTGTAGGGCAATGCCAGTGTACGGAGATCGCTGGTCAACATGGATTCAGTGGGCTGAAGGGCCTGTTTCCACGCTGTATCCCTAAGGTGTAAAGTCCTCTCTCGATGATTGCTACTTCTACAGAGATACTTATTTCACATTCAATCCTACCTCAGCAAAAATCTGCCCATCTGTGAAGATCCTATCTCTACATGGCCTACGATGTCCACAAGGGGCACTACATCCTACCTATAATGTTAACGTTGCATATATAACTTTATAGTAAACATGGCCAAGGAACTACAATTATACCTGGGCATAATTATTGTTGGACATTATTTGTTTAAAGAGAACATATTGTATCTTCTTTGAAGATAGACACAAAATGTTGGAGTAACTCAGCGGGACAGGCAGCATCTCTGGAGAGAAGGAATGGGTGACGATTCGAGTCAAGACCCGTCATCAGACTGGTGTATTGAAGGACAATGGTTTGTGATAGGAACTGGGCTCAGTGTGGGTACAGGCTTTAAAAACCTCTGCTTTAAATCCCTGTCCCACAGTACGAGTTCATTCCAAGAGTTCTCCCGAGTTTGCCCTGATCCGAACTCGGAGATTTAATGTAATGGCCGCTCGTCGGTACTCGGGGCTCTGGTGGACATTTTTCATCATGTTGAAAAATCTTCACGAGTCTTCTCGTGCTTACCTGCCGTTAGCGAGTCTTCCCGAGTACCTGCCGTTAGTGCTAAGAGACGTCCCCGAGCTCTGACGTACCCGCTACATTCATTCTCTGTGCTTACCACGAGTTTGATTTATTTTTTAACTCGGGAGAGCTCTTGGAATGAACTCGTACCATGGGACAGGGCTTTTAGAGGCCCACTCTATGGCAGAACCAAAATTGCCTGGGATGGCGATCTTATCCCGAAACGTCACCCATTCCTTCTCTCCAGAGATGCTGCCTGACCCGCTGAGTTACTCCAGCACCTTGTGTCTAACTTCAGTGTAAACCAGCATCTGCTGTTGCTTCCTCCACATATCTTCTTCTTCAGGCTTGAGAATGACAATTCCTTCATATCTGAGGAGATAATGCCCCATGTGTTCACCGTCTTCATTTTCAGACTGTAGTCACATAGTTATATTACATTTTGTGGGAAGATCTTTGACTGCGCTCCCCTGCGCAAACCCGCCCGAAGGTTCGGCTGATGGCGTAACCGGGAGGGAGCTGGAGAAGTCGGACGGGATGAGCAAGGACCAGTAGGAGGGTGAACCGGGGTGATGCCTCCAGCGCCTTCAGGTCGGCTGCAGGAGGTGCCCCCGAGACACAAAGATGGCCGGGAGAGGAGAGGAGAGGAGAGGAGAGGGACGACGGTTTGCAGGAACTGCTCCAGTACATCGAGCGCGCGGGCCGACCGGACTTTGAACTTTGAATAATGGCACCAAAGATGGCGGCGCCCACGTGTAATATATACAAAATGGATGTCACTGTGCGGTTGTAGACGTGACAAATAAAGCTCTGTTGATTGTTGATTGTTGTCTGCACCTCTCACCATGTACATCAAGGTGACATCAATTCACAATCTCCTCGTCGTTGCATCATTCGGAGCAGCTGCAAACACTCTGCGGCTCCTCACGGCCACAGAGAGATCATTGAGACACAGTATCAATAGCGAGATGATTTTCTCTATATTCATTTCAGTGACTTCCTGGGCATTGCTAGCTTTTGGCCAAGCAGTCTTTGAATGCAGTCATATGACCACTAAAGGGCCTGTCCCACTTTCACGACCTAATTCACAACCTTTTTTACTCGTGGACATGTTTCATCAGGCTAGAAAAACGCCCCAACCTACTTGATGCCACGAGTACCTACGACTAGCATCACGGCCTACCTACGATCTCCTACGACTTCATGACGGTCATGCTGCGAGTATGACTCAAGGGCAAACTCGGCTGAGGTCGTGAATTAGGTCGTGAAAGTGGGACAGGCCCTTTAAGCTTCATAATTGCCCAGCCTTGCTCTCAACAGGATAGCTCTCCACCCCCACGATGTGTCGGTGGTAGCGCATCATCAGAAGGGTTTCCAGCGTGTGAAAGCATGGCGTTGCACTGCGAGAGTGTGAGGTTCAGCTGGGTAATATTGGTCAGGGTGAGGGTAACTGAAACAGGGAAGTGTGACGCTGAACCAGGTGTGTGGGCTGTTGGACGGGGTTGGGTGATACAGGGGTGCGGGTGAATGTCGGGTGGGATATTGGGTGCAGAAGTGGGAAATTGGATTGGGTGAATATGATGTTAGACTTGGGATGATAAAGATTGGATGAGGTGTGACATAGGTCGGGGGGGGGGGGGAACGTGATGGGCAGGGGGAGTGTGGTGCAGAGAGGGGGGAGTGTGCTGGGACAAGGGAGTGTGGTGGGGCAAGGGGAGTGTGGTGGGGAAGGGGGAGTGTGATGTTGGTCGGGGGAGTGTGATGTTGGTCTGGGGAGTGTGATGGGTGGGGGAGTGTGATGGGCAGGGGGAGTGTGATGGGTGGGGGAGTGTGATGGGTGGGGGGAGTGTGATGGGTGGGGGGAGTGTGATGGGTGGGGGAGTGTGATGTTGGTCTGGGGAGTGTGATGGGTGGGGGATTGTGATGGGCGGGGGGAGTGTGATGGGTGGGGGAGTGTGATGGGTGGGGGAGTGTGATGGGTGGGGGAGTGTGATGGGTGGGGGAGTGTGATGGGTGGGGGAGTGTGATGGGCGGGGGGAGTGTGATGGGTGGGGGAGTGTGATGGGTGGGGGAGTGTGATGTTGATCTGGGGAGTGTGATGGGTGGGGGAGTGTGATGGGTGGTGGAGTGTGATGGGCAGGGGGAGTGTGATGGGTGGGGAGTGTGATGTTGATCTGGGGAGTGTGATGGGTGGGGGAGTGTGATGGGCAGGGGGAGTGTGATGGGTGGGGGAGTGTGATGGGTGGGGAGTGTGTGGTGGGTGGGGGAGTGTGATGGGTGGGGGAGTGTGATGTTGATCTGGGGAGTGTGATGGGTGGGGGAGTGTGATGGGTGGGGGAGTGTGATGGGCAGGGGGAGTGTGATGGGTGGGGAGTGTGTGGTGGGGCAGGGGGAGTGTGATGGGTGGGGGAGTGTGATGGGTGGGGAGTGTGTGGTGGGTGGGGGAGTGTGATGGGTGGGGGAGGTGTGATGTTGATCTGGGGAAGTGTGATGGTGGGGGAGGTGATGGGTGGGGGGAGTGTGATGGGTGGGGGAGTGTGATGGGTGGGGGGAGTGTGATGGGTGGGGGAGGGTGATGGGTGGGGGGTGTGTGATGGGTGGGGGAGTGTGATGGGTGGGGGGGAGTGTGATGGGTGGGGAGTGTGATGGGCGGGGGGAGGGTGATGGTGGGGGGAGTGTGATGGGTGGGGGGAGTGTGATGGGTGGGGGAGTGTGATGGGTGGGGGGAGTGTGATGGGCGGGGGGAGTGTGATGGGTGGGGGAGTGTGATGGGCGGGGGGAGTGTGATGGGCGGGGGAGTGTAATGTTGGTCTGGGGAGTGTGATGGGCGGGGGAGTGTAATGTTGGTCTGGGGAGTGTGATGGGTGGGGGGAGTGTGATGGGTGGGGGAGTGTGATGTTGGTCTGGGGAGTGTGATGGGTGGGGGAGTGTGATGGGTGGGGGGAGTGTGATGGGTGGGGGAGTGTGATGGGTGGGGGAGTGTGATGGGCGGGGGAGTGTAATGTTGGTCTGGGGAGTGTGATGGGTGGGGGAGTGTGATGGGTGGGGGGAGTGTGATGGGTGGGGGAGTGTGATGGGTGGGGGAGTGTGATGGGCGGGGGGAGTGTGGTGGGTGGGGGAGTGTGATGGGTGGGGGGAGTGTGATGGGTGGGGGAGTGTAATGTTGGTCTGGGGAGTGTGATGTAGGATGATGAGCAAGGTTTGGGGTGTACAAGGGAGATGCTGGATTGGGCGAGAAGGGCAATATCCAATTTTCCTTTCTTTTTAAGAAAATAAGAAAATGACCATGATATAAAAGTTGAAACGACAGTGTGCGGATGGCTGGTGTGTCTGGGCCAGTCTGGTCCATTTAGGCTCAAAATCAAAATAAGTTCAATCCAGCTTTTATTCCTCCTGGGTACTAATGAAATGTATCTGCATTTTTAATTTAATGCAGCCCTTTCTTCTCTCTCTCTCTCTCTTTTCCTGCTTTTTTTAAATTGCTTTTTTTTTTTGCCATCATGGGCTGGAGGGTAACAGTTTCATCAAAGCTGCTGACAAAATACAGTGAGACAGGTTGTAATTAAACCCACTTGTGGCGGCCATTACCCAACCAGTACATTAGTCACAAGCTGACATGCGGTACATCAGGCCTTCATTCAGCTCGCTAATAAGCATCATTAGTATGTTTCCCGAAGCCTGATGTTAGGTATATATTCATTTTAAAATCACACACTTCCATCTGTGATCCAAAATAGACGTCACCTTTTGGAGCTTGCCCTGCTTCAGCTAAAGCCCTGAATACCTGAGGCGTTGCTGACTGTGAGTTGTTTTTATATCCTTCCTGCCTTCCCAAGCAGCAGCTGAACTTTCAAAGATCTATTAGCTCATAGAAGTGAGCACATCTCTGCATTTGGTCGATACACTTCCGATATCCTCATCCACGCTCATTCCTCATCACTGCTCATCCCATATCCCAACTCCTATCTTCATCCCACAACCCCACTCATCCCACACCCATACATATCCTCATTCATGCCCATCCCTCATCACTGCTCATTCCTCATTACTGCCGATATCCTCATCCCTGCTGTTGGCTTCACCAGTGGATTAAACCCAGAGCTGATGACCCTTCTGCCCCGGTCACTGCTCAGCCCTGGGCTTGCTGACCCGCACTGACACATAATGGCCGCCACATATTGTCATATACATCAATGATCTGGATGATGGTGTGGTAAATTGGATTAGTAAGTATGCAGATGATACTAAGATAGGTGGGGTTGTGGATAATGAAGTAGATTTTCAAAGTCTACAGAGAGATTTAGGCCATTTGGAAGAGTGGGCTGAAAGATGGCAGATGGAGTTTAATGCTGATAAGTGTGAGGTGCTACATCTTGGCAGGACAAATCAAAATAGGACGTACATGGTAAATGGTAGCGAATTGAGGAATGCAGTTGAACAGAGGGATCTAGGAATAACTGTGCATAGTTCCCTGAAGGTGGAATCTCATGTAGATAGGGTGGTTAAGAAAGCTTTTGGTGTGCTGGCCTTTATAAATCAGAGCATTGAGTATCGAAGTTGGGATGTAATGTTAAAATTGTACAAGGCATTGGTGAGGCCAATTCTGGAGTATGGTGTACAATTTTGGTCGCCAAATTATAGGAAAGATGTCAACTAAATAGAGAGAGTACAGAGGAGATTTACTAGAATGTTGCCTGGGTTTCAGCAACTAAGTTACAGAGAAAGGTTGAACAAATTAGGTCTTTATTCTTTGGAGCGCAGAAGATTAAGGGGGGACTTGATAGAGGTCTTTAAAATGATGAGAGGGTTAGACAGAGTTGACGTGGATAAGCTTTTTCCATTGAGAGTAGGGAAGATTCAAACAAGAGGACATGATTTGAGAATTAAGGGACAGAAGTTTAGGGGTAACATGAGGGGGAACTTCTTTACTCAGAGAGTGGTTGCTGTGTGGAATAAGCTTCCAGTGGAAGTGGTGGAGGCAGGTTCGATTTTATCATTTAAAAATAAATTGAATAGGTATATAGATGGGAAAGGAATGGAGGGTTATGGTCTGAGTGCAGGTAGATGGGACTAGGGGAGGATAAGTGTTCAGCACGGACTAGAAGGGCCGAGATGGCCTGTTTCCGTGCTGTAATTGTTATATGGTTATATGGTTATACAAACAATTAAGTTGAGTAGTATAGATGGAGCAAACGGGAAGATCCTCAATATAGTTCGTGGTTGCAGAATAGGATCATGGTTGACCTTTTACCACATTGTGATTGTCCTGTTTATTCCTATGTCCACTGATTCCTTTAAGATCCAAACCTCTATCCACTTCAGTCTTGAGTGTACTCAGCAAAGTGTCTCCTGGGTACAGAGTACCAACGGCTCTCTTCAGTCTGTGCGCACTAAAATCTTTCAGCTCAGTCCCACATGGGTTGTATCAGCGCTTGTAGCAAGTGGGGGGGATGGAGAGCAAAGGGGGACCCAGCATGGGGGAACTGCTGTGAGGTGGGGGAAGAACAAAAGGAGGAGCCAGTGTGGGGGGACCGCCTGAGGGGGTGGGGGGGGGGGGGGGGGGGGTGGGGAGAGTGGGGGGGTGGTGGGGGGGGGGGGGGAGGTGGTAGTGGAGGGGGGCGGAGGGGTCGAAAGCAAAGGAGGAGCTAGTGCGGGACACTTTGTAACTTTGTCAGCGCCCTTGATCTAGCGAATGTTTGCACACCTTGCGTATGCAAAACAAAGAATATCACTGTGACATTGATTTAATGCAATGCACAGGAACACGAGGTTGCAGATGGTGGTAGATTCAGCCCAGCCCATAATTAGCACAGCATCTGACATTCAAGGATTCCCACCATCTTCTCACTGCTATCGGCAGGCAGGAGGTACAGAAGTCCAAAGTCCCACACCACCAAGTTCAGGAACAGCTACATTCCTACGACTATCAGGTTCTTGAACCGACCTGCACAACCCTAACCCTAATCCTAACCTGAACCCTAATCCTACCTCAGCAATGAAGATCTGAATTGGAATTGCTATACCAGGCTCTGAATCAACCGTTTGGGATACTTTCACCAGTACCTCTGTAGAGGGTTGATACAATATCAGGCCCTTGTGGAATCTCCTTCGACTTCTGAACAAAGTGGAAGCGGTGGCTGCCTTCCCATAGAAAATAGGTGCAGGAGGGGGCCATTCGGCCCTTCGAGCCAACACACCGCCATTAATTGTGATCATGGCTGAAAATGATTATATCCATGTGTTGGGCCCAGCCCAGTCATCAGAGACGTTTACACCCAGGAATTTGCGGGAGCTAACTCACTCCACCGCCAACCCACCATTGAAGACTGACAGTGCCCGAGCCGCTGCCTGCCCCTTTTCCAGGGTTACATCCGCGCCCTGGTGATTTTGGAAATGGACTACACACTGTCCACGGGATCCATGGGGATTTCCGGGACCGCTGGGCACGGAGTGGGTGGAGGGTATCCTCAATAAGGACGGGGAAATAGTTATATCACATTTTAGAATATTTATTTATTTTGTATTATGGTGATGGGTTTGTTTGTGTTTTTTTGTATATTTTTTGTAAATAGTTAATTCAAATTGTTCTTTGTTTAAAAAAAATGAAACATAGAAACGTAGAAAATAGGTGCAGGAGTAGGCCATTCGGCCCTTCGAGCCTGCACCGCCATTTGATATGATCATGGCTTATCATCCAACTCAGTATCCCATCCCTGCCTTCTCTCCATACCCCCTGATCCCTTTAACCACAAGGGCCACATCTAACTCCCTCACTCCCATGAAGACTGACAATAGATACAAAAAGGGTGAGACAGCATCTCTGGAGAAAAGGAATAGGTAACGTTTCGTGTCGAGACCCTTCTTCAGACTGACATGTGAGCTCCTGACTTCTCCTTTGCGAAGTTTTGTGTTGACGTTGAGGGGGAGGTTGATGTTGATGACACGATTCAAGCAGGTGATCTACCACATACTGACTCATCACCATCTGTGATTTGGCCAATAACGGTGGCGTCATTGGTGAGTTTGTAGATGGCAATGGAGCTGAGCTCAGCCACATAGTCGTGGGTGTAAAGACAGTGGAGCAGGGGACTATGCACACAGCCCTGTTGATGGCCAGTGAGGAGGAGATGTCGGTACTGATACACACTGATTGAGGCTCGGCAATGAGGAAGTCAAGGATCCAGATGAATAGGGAGGCACAGAGGCACAAGGATGTAGAATAAGACACAAAGTGCTGGAGTAACTTAGTGGGTCAGGCAGCATTTCAGTAGATCATGGATAGGTGACCTTAATGTCGGGACTAGAGTGTGAAGAATGATCCCAATCCGAAAAGTCTCCTATCTATGTTCTCCTGAGATGCTGCCTGACCCACTGAGTTACTCCAGCACCCTGTGGCTCTTTTGTAAACCAGCATCTGCCGTTCCTTGGTTCTACAAGGGACGACAGATGGCACAATGGGCTAAGTGTTCGGCTGGCAACCGGAAGGTAGCCGGTTCGAATCCCGCTTGGAGTGCATACTGTCATTGTGTCCTTGGGCAAGACACTTCACCCACCTTTGCCTGTGTGTGAATGTGTGTGAATGTGTGTGAGTGATTGGTGGTGGTCGGAGGGGCCGTAGGCGCAGAATGGCAGCCACGCTTCCGTCAGTCTGCCCCAGGGCAGCTGTGGCTACAGAAGTAGCTTACCACCACCGAGTGTGACTGAGGAGTGAATGAATAATGCGATGTAAAGCGCCTTGAGTATTAGAAAGGCGCTATATAAATCCCATCCATTATTATTATTATTACAAGAGGACCCAGAATTGTTTCTCCCCCACTGATCCAGTCTGACCTGCTGAGTTCTCACTTTGACCTGAAACATTGACTCTGTTTCTCTTCCCACATGTTTTGTGTGATCAGCAGAGTTGTTCCAGCATTTTTTGTCTTTATTTCAGATGTGTGGCACCTGCAGATTTTTTTTCATTTTTACTTTCGACTATTTTGCTTTCGTGGTCTGGCTATTCTTCTGTGGAAGTAAGTGTGGAAAAGTTTTCGAGTCCAGCGGCCTGCCCATTTGATCTAATACAGCACTCCAGTGCTACAAAGGGTAGTGCTACGCTGCCACAGACAAGCCCTCCACAATACACATCAAGCATCTCATCGTAAAACCCACACAACTGCCAACACTTGCAGCTCCATTTTATTTTACAGACTTAAAAATCGGTCCCGAAGACACCAAATCAAAGGATTACTGAAATTCTAGAAGGTGACAGTTAAATAAAAAATAAACTTACTTTGTCAATTACTTAAAATTGTTCTCAGCTGTGTTAAGTTTATCTGAACACCCTTGCCTATTCAATGTTGACAGAAAATGCACTGTTGTTTTAACAGAAGGTAGCGAATTATTCATTTTCCTGTGGAAAAGAAAGCAATTTCAGCAATTACCTCAAATCTAAACAGTCCACTTTATTTCCTAATTGTGACTTCCAAAGTCCCAGTGCTCTAGTTTCAAGATGCCATATTTGAAAATTACAGTGAATTTCATTTATATTTATTGACATGAATACCTTCTAGTTGCCCGAAGCCTCGTCTTTGGAAACCTTCCTCGGCATCTCATCCTATTGCCTGAGATTAATGTATACGTATTGAACAGGAGAATTGGGTTGCTGGACATATGGAAGTGTAATGGGGTGGCAGAGGTTGGTGCATGAGAGATAAGTATTGGTTTCATGGAAGGTAGATGGGAGAGAGGAATCCACCATCTTATGGTGAATAGCAGTCATTTTAGTTATTTAGTTTTAGAGAAACAGCATGGAAACCGGTCCCTCCGCCAACCAAGTCCATGCCAACTATCAAGCAGCCATTGACACCAGTTTTATGTGCTGCATAGGAACTGCAGATGCTGGTCTACACCAAAGATAGACACAAAATGCTGGAGTAACTCAGCAGGGACAGGCAGCATCTCTGGATAGAAGGAATGGGTAGCCCTTCTTCAGACTGAGATGCTGCCTGTCCCGCAGAGTTACACCAGCATTTTATGTCTATCTACACACTAGTTCTATGTTATCTCATGTTTGCATGGACTCCTACACACCAGGCCAGCGTGGCCAGTATAGATATGATGTACTGAATGTTGCTCCCATGAGTTTTGATGATTTTCTGAATGTTTGTGCAAAATTACCCAGCCCAGGGCAGAGGTTATGCCGCCGGTGGGACCCTGGTTCAAACAGTCAATCGCCAACGGCAAACTGTTACCAGTCCCTATGCCAAACGCCCATGGAAGTTTGTGTAGGAAGGAACTGCAGATGCTGGTTTACACCGAAGATAGACACAAAATGCTGGAGGAACTCAGCGGGACAGGCAGCATCTCTGGAGAGAAGGGATGGATGACTTTTCGGGTCGAGACGCTTCTTCAGACCCATGAAGGTCTGACAGGCAACGGAAGCCCTGCTTCCAGCTTTGCTGACTGTTAAATCTGCGAGTGTCATTAATATTTATGTGTCTTTGACAGTCAGAGGTATTTAAGAACTATTAACAGTGAAATGAATAATTAAAAGTTTAGGGTTATTATAATCTTTAAAAAATGGTTAACTAAAAGAAGCTAAAACACATAAATAATTAAATGATAATGTTATCTCTTCTGGAGGGGCGTATGTGGGAGAATATATGTGTGGTTCAATAATCCTATGTAAGGCATATCTTGCTTCTTCTTATTGTTGCTACCACAATCCAGATGCCTCTCAGGTGTAGAGTTCTTAAGCAAAGCACTCACCTCTGGAAAAGACACAAAGTGATGGATTAACTCAGCGGGTCAGCCTGAAAAATAGTCCCAACCCGAAAACGTCACCTAACCAAACTCTGCCGAGATGCTGCCTGGCCCACTGAGTTATTCCAGCAGCTTGTGCCTTTTCTTGTAAACGAGCATCTGTGGCTCCTTGTTTCTGCAAACATTACTCTGGATTATGGTTTCAATCGCCATGAATGTGTGAGTTGTCCATCTCACTTCTGTGAGCAGTGGCCTCTACAATAACACCAGGAACACAAGGATAATCCCTGTGCTCATGGACTGGTGAACCAGGGCACTGCCTCTGCTTGTCTGACTTGAACAAGATGTGTCTGGTCCTCCATGTGTGTAATGGTGGGTTGCCAACTCCAGTAATGATGGGCCTGAAAATGACTCCTCTTCATTTTGCTTTGGGGTATTGAAGATGAAACCTGCTTGCATTTGCATTTTGTGTGGGAGGTGCGGAATATTTTACCTCATAACTAACTGATTCATCCTTTTGATGAGATCCTTGTTGTGATTTTTATCCAGTGAGGTGAGTCATTCGGGTGAATGTTCTTTAGGTATGATAATGTGCTTTGCATTAGAAGTGGCTTTGACTGCTATTGATTGTGTAAATTAAGTCAATGAGATGGCCTTTTATGGAAACCAAAGTTAAACACATCTCCTTAGTTGTTTCAAAAATAATTTGAAAGGTCGTTGAGGCTATTGTGAAGGCAGCTTTGTGCATTGCAGAGATAAAGATTGTGAGAGAGGGTTCAACAGTACCTTTTCCATTAATATATTCTCTTCAGGTATAATATTAGGAGCAGACAAACAGGTCCTCGACCCATACATGCAAGCATACCTGCTTGATTCCATCTTATCAATATAGCCATCTATTTCTCAGCAGCTTTCTCTGTAGTTTCATTATCTTACTCCTGTACACTCCAGCAAGGAAATGATTCCTAAATTCGCAGAGTTATGAGTGATCCAAAAATGTAGGCACACAACATTTCAGGATTCCCAAAGAACGATGAACAATGCAATCTGACGAAAAAAATGGCAGCCTTGGCATCTAGCCCCTGGCTGTGAACCATTGCTTGTTCATGTTTGGACGAAGTTGTGGGGAAAGTGTTGGCGGTCAATAGATAATAGACAATAGGTGCAGGAGTAGGCCATTCGGCCCTTCGAGCCAGCACCGCCATTCACTGTGATCATGGCTGATCATCCCCAATCAGTACCCCGTACCTGCCTTCTCCCCATCTCCCCTGACACCACTACTTTAAGAGCTCTGTCTAACTCTCTCTTGAAAGCATCCAGAGGAATAGCCTCCACTGCCTTCTGAGGTAGAGAATTCCACATTCACAGATTCTACAGATACTGTGGTCCTCGGTGAAAGAGCTATCAGCCCTTTCAAAAGCTGCCCGGGGGGGAATATTGGGCTTGAAATAATTAATCTACAGCTTAATTGAGCTATTGATCGGAAAATATGGAGTGAGATTTACTTTGTATCCAATCCATGGTCCATGTAGAACATAAAACATAGAACTGTACAACATGGGTTTTGTAACACGGTCACTTTGCCAACCACAAAACTAATCTCACCTGCCCTCACATGGTCTATGCCCCATTCAAGTGCTTGTTTATAGTCTTCTTAAACAAAGCTACTTCATCTGCTTCCACCATTTCCATGTGTGTTTATTGGGACAGAGAGAGTTCTGGTGTATATCTGACCATTGGTACATTTGTCCTGTACTGCGACATTACACCTATTACATGTAAACCTTGTTGTTGTCAACATAGATTTTAATAATGCATTTGATCCAGAAAATTAAGATGCATGGATTAAGAATGACTTGGTCGTATGGAATCAGAACTGGCTTACTGATGGAAGGCAGAGGTTTGCGTTGGAAGGAGAATATTCAGGCTGGAGGTCTGTGACCAGTGGGGTTCTGCAGGGAATGGTGCTGGGACCACTACTGTCTGTGATATACTGTATATAAATGACTTGGATGTAAACGTAGACAGGTTGGTTAGTAAGTCTGCAGTTGACACCAAGATTGCGGTGAGCGTGGACTGTGAGGAAGGCTGTCAAAGTATACAGCGGGATATAGATCAGCTACAGAAATGGGCTGAGAAATGGCAAATGGAGTTTAAGTGTGAGGAGTTGCACTTTGAAAGAGTGGCACAGTGGCACTGCGGGAGAGTTACTGCCTTACAGCACCCGAGACCCGGGTTCGATCCTGACTACAGGTGTTGTCTGTATGGAGTTTGTACATTCTTCCTGTCATGTTGTGGGTTTTCACCAGGTGTTACTGTTTTAGAGCCATAGAGTCATAGAGTGATACAGTGTCGAAACAGGCCCTATGGTCCAACTTGCCCACACCGGCCAACAATGTCCCAGCTACACTAGTCCCATTTGCCTGCGCTTGGTCCATACCCCTCCAAACCTGTCCTATCTATGTACCTGTATAACAGTTTATTAAACGTTGGGATAGTCCCAGCCTCAACAGCCCCGGCAGCTTGTTCCATACACCCACCTCTCTTTGTGTGCAAAATATACTGCCTCAGAATCCTATTAAATCTTTTCCCCTTCACCTTGAATCTATGCCCTTTGGTCCTCGATTCCTCTGCTCTGGGCAAGTGAATCTACCCGATCTATACCTCTCATGATTTTGTATACCTCTATAAGATCACCCCTCATCCTCCTGCACTGCATGGAATGGAGACCCAGCCTAGTTATCCTCTCCCTATAGCTCACACCCTCTAATCCTGCCAAAATCCTCATAAATATTTTCTGAACCCTTTCAAGCTTGACAATATCTTTCCTATAACATGGCGCCCAGAACTGAACACAATATTCTAAATACGGTCTCACCAACGACTTATACAACTGTAACATGACCTCCCAACTTCTATACTCAATAGGTGGAGGTGTTGCATTACTAGTCAGGGAAGATATTACAGCAGTGCTTTAGCAGGATAGATTGGAGGTCTCATCTAGGGAGGCTATTTGGGTGGAACTGAGAAGTGGGAAAGGGGTAGCAACACTTATAGGGGTGTATTATAGACCGCCAAATGGGGATCGAGAATTGGAAGAGCAAATATGTAAGGAGATAGCAGATATTAGTAGTAAGCACAAGGTAGTGATTGTGGGAGATTTCAACTTTCCACACATAGACTGGGAAACACATTCTGTAAATGGGCTGGATGGTTTGGAGTTTGTAAAATGTGTGCAGGATAGTTTTTTGCAGCAATACATAGAGGTACCTACTAGAGGAGGGGCAGTGTTGGATCTCCTGTTAGGAAATGAGACGGGACAGGTGGCGGAGGTATGCGTTGGGGAGCACTTCGGGTCCAGTGATCACAATACCATTAGTTTCAATATATTTATGGAGAGGGTCAGAACTGGACCTAGGGTTGAGATTTTTGATTGGAGAAAGGCTAACTTTGATGAGATGCGAAATGATTTAAAAGGAGTGAACTGGGACATTTTGTTTTATGGGAAGGATGTAGAAGAGAAATGGAGGACATTTAAAGGGGAAATTTTAAGAGTACAGAATCTTTATGTCCCTGTTCGGTTGAAAGGAAACAGTAAAAATTGGAAAGAGCCCTGGTTTTCAAGGGAAATTGGACATCTTGTTCGGAAAAAGAGGGAGATCTACAATAATTATAGGCAGCATGAAGTAAACGAGGTGCTTGAGGAGTATAAGGAATGTAAAAAGAATCTTAAGAAATAAATTAGAAAAGCTAAAAGAAGACATGAGGTTGCTTTGGCAAGTAAGGTGAAAGTAAATCCAAAGGGTTTCTACAGCTATATTAATAGCAAAAGGATAACGAGGGATAAAATTGGTCCATTGGAGAGACAGAGTGGACAGCTATCTGCAGAGCCAAAAGAGATGGGGGAGATATTGAACAATTTCTTTTCTTCGGTATTCACCAAGGAGAAGGATATTGAATTATGTGAGATAAGGGAAACTAGTAGAGTAGCTATGGATACTATGAGTTTCAAAGTAAAAGAAGTACTGACACTTTTGAAAAATATAAAAGTGGATAAGTCTCCAGGTCCTGACAGGATATACCCTAGGACATTGAGGGAAGTTAGTGTAGAAATAGCCGGGGCTATGACAGAAATATTTCAAATGTCATTAGAAACGGGAATAGTCCAAGAGGATTGGCGTACTGCGCATGTTGTTCCATTGTTTAAAAAGGGTTCTAAGAGTAAACCTAGCAATTATAGACCTGTTAGTTTGACTTCAGTGGTGGGCAAATTAATGGAAAAGATACTTAGAGATAATATATATAAGCATCTGGATAAACAGGGTCTGATTAGGAACAGTCAGCATGGATTTGTGCGTGGAAGGTCATGTTTGACTAATCTTCTTGAATTTTTTGAAGAGGTTACTAGGGAAATTGACGAGGGTAAAGCAGTGGATGTTGTCTATATGGACTTTAGTAAGGCCTTTGACAAGGTTCCTCATGGAAGGTTGGTTAAGAAGGTTCAACTGTTGGGTATAAATGCAGGAGTAGCAAGATGGATTCAACAGTAGCTGAATGGGAGAAGCCAGAGGGTAATGATGGATGGTTGTTTGTCGGGTTGGAGGCAGGTGACTAGTGGGGTGCCTCAGGGATCTGTGTTGGGTCCTTTGTTGTTTGTCATGTGCATCAATGATCTGGATGAAGGTGTGGTAAATTGGATTAGTAAGTATGCAGATGATACCAAGATAGGGGGTGTTGTGGATAATGAAGAGGATTTCCAAAGTCTACAGAGTGATTTAGGCCATTTGGAAGAATGGGCTGAAAGATGGCAGATGGAGTTTAATGTTGATAAATGTGAGGTGCTACACCTTGGCAGGACAAATCAAAATAGGAAGTACATGGTAAATGGTAGGGAATTGAGGAATGCAGTTGAACAGAGGGATCTGGGATTAACCGTGCATAGTTCCTTGAAGGTGGAATCTCATATAGATAGGGTGGTAAAGAAAGCTTTTGGTATGCTAGCCTTTATAAATCAGAGCATTGAGTATAGAAGCTGGGATGTAATGTTAAAATTGTACAAGGCATTGGTGAGACCAAATCTGGAGTATGGTGTACAATTTTGGTCGCCCAATTATAGGAAGGATGTCAACAAAATAGAGAGAGTACAGAGGAGATTTACTAGAATGTTGCCTGGGTTTCAACAACTAAGTTACAGAGAAAGGTTGAATAAGTTAGATCTTTATTCTCTGGAGCACAGAAGGTTAAGGGGGGACTTGATAGAGGTCTTTAAAATGATGAGAGGGATAGACAGAGTTGATGTGGATCAGCTTTTCCCTTTGAGAATAGGGAAGATTCAAACAAGAGGACATGACTTCAGAATTAAGGGACAGAAGTTTAGGGGTAACATGAGGGGGAACTTCTTTACTCAGAGAGTGGTAGCGGTGTGGAATGAGCTTACAGTGGAAGTGGTGGAGGCAGGTTCGTTGGTATCATTTAAAAATAAATTGGATAGGCATATGGATGAGAAGGGAATGGAGGGTTATGGTATGAGTGCAGGCAGGTGGGACTAAGGGAAAAAAGTTGTTCGGCACGGACTTGTAGGGCTGAGATGGCCTGTTTCCGTGCTGTAATTGTTATATGGTTATATGTTTATATGGTTAATACTCTGACTGATGAGGGCCAAAGTGTCAAAATCCTTTTTGACCCCCTCTACCTGCGACTCGACCTTCAAGGAACCATGCACCTGTACTCCTAGATCCCTCTGCTCTACAACACTACCCAGAGGCCTACCATTCACTGTGTAGGTCCTGCCCTTGTTTGATGTCCCAAAATGCAACACATCACACTTCTCTGTATTAAATTCCATCAAACATTCCTCCGCCCGCCTGGCCAATCGATCCAGATCCTGCTGCAATCGTTCAAAATCTGCAAAACCACTAACTTTTGTATCATCAGCAAACTTGCTAATCTTGCCCTGTATGTTCTCGTCCAAATCATTGATGTAGATGACAAACAGTAACGGGCCCAGCACCGAACCCTGAGGCACACCACTAATCACAAGCCTCCAGTCCGAGTAGCAACCTTCCACCATCACCCTCTGCTTCCTTCCTGGAACCAATTCTCTATCCATTCAGCTGTCTCTTCTTGGATCCCATGCGATCTAACCTTCCAGGGCAGCCTACCATGCGGAACCTTGTTAAACGCCTTACTGAAGTCCATGTACACAACATCTACAGTTCTGCCCTCATCAACCTTTTTGGTCACGTCTTCAAAAAAATCAATCAGATTTGTGAGACACGACCTCCCATGTACAAAACCATGCTGACTGTCCCTAATCAGCCCTTGCCCATCCAGATGCCTGTATATCCTATCCCTCAGAATACTCTCTAGTAACTTTCCAACTACAGATGTTAAGCTCACCGGCCTATAGTTCCAGCATTTTCCCTGCAGCCCTTCTTGAAAAGAGGCACAACATTTGCCACCCTCCAGTCTTCTGGCAACTCTCCTGTATTTAAGGACGACGTAAATCTCAACCAGGGCTCCTGAAATTTCCTCTTTAGTTTCCCGCAATGTCCTTGGATATTTCTGATCAGACCCTGGAGATTTGTCTCATTGAGGACCTTGCCCATCTCCTGTGGCTCCACACAGAGATAACCGCTTTGATTCCTGAGAGGTCCCACTCTCTCTCTAGTTATCCTTTCCCCCCTTATGCATTTACAAAATCTTTTGGATTTCTCCCGCACTCCAAAGACGTACAGATTTGTAGGTTAATTGGCTTTGGTAAGATTGTAAAATTGCCACTATTGTTAGTGTATGGGTTGATCGCCAGTCAGCGCAGACTCGGTGGGCCGAAGGGCCTGTTTCGGCGCTATATCTTTAAAGTCTAAAGTCTAAATGTAAAGGGAAAATATACAATGAATGGTATGACCCTTAACAGTATTGATGTGCAGAGGAATCTTGGAAATCAAGTCCATAACTCCCTGAAAGTGGCAACACAAGTAATGCTGGGATAAAGAAGGCATATGGTACGCTTGCTTTCATAGGTCAGGGCATCGAATATGAGCCAGGAAGTCATGATGCAGCTTTATAGGACTTTGGTCAGTCCCGATTTGGAGTATTGTGTGCAGTTCTGATCGCCCCATTACAGAATAGGTCAAGAACTGTATAGTTTGAGGGTCAGAGAGGCAAATTTAAAGGCAGCTTTTTACACAGAGGGCGGTTAGTGCCTGGCATGTGCTTTGGGGGGTGGTGGTTGAGGCAGATACATTAGTGACATGTAAAATACTTTTGGCGAGGGCTGCCCTAATCTAATGAAATTTCAAAGACGCTTCATTGACTACCGTTTAATAACTGCGAAAAAACTTATACTTAAATTCTGGAAAAAGATAACAGCCCCCACAGTGAAGATTTGGATCACAGATATGACCGAGACACTACAACTAGAAAATATAAGGCTTGTCTTGGCTGACAAACCAGATCAATTTTCAAAAATATGGTCGCCTTTTATTGAATTTCTTCAACAACATAATAGAAACATAGAAATATAGAAAATAGGTGCACGAGTAGGCCATTCGGCCCTTCGAGCCTGCACCGCCATTCAATTTAATCATGACTGATCATCCAACTCAGTATCCTGTACCTGCCTTCTCTCCATACCCCCTGATCCCTTTAGCCACAAGGGCCACATCTAACTCCCTCGTAAATATAGCCAATAAGAGAATTCCACAGATTCACCACCCTCTGTGTGAAAAAAAAAATCATCCCGGTCCTAAAAGACTTCCCTTTTATCCTTAAACTGTGACCCCTTGTTCAATAATGGTTGAACACAAACTCAAAACCGACGCTAGGGTCGGGTGAGCAGGCGTAGGGAAGGGTAGTGGGATATATCTCCGCTTCTTGTACACCTTCGTTAGTTCAGGGGTTTTTCTTTTTTGTTTTTTTTTTGTTTTTCTTGAAATCATTTCTTTTTCTTTTCTTCTTTCATTCCCTTTTTTCCTTTTTCTTTTTTTCCCGATCTAGTTATTATCTCATAAAATTTTTAAACTGAAGCAGTACGAAAATTGTATAACTGTTATGTCGACCATTTTCTTTTTGTACAATTACTTCTAACAAAATTTAAATTAAAATTAAAAAAAAAAATAAATAAAATACTTTAGGATAGGCGTATGGAAAATGCAGGGATATGGGTCATATGCCGTTGTCTTGGCATCATGCTCGGCACAGATATTGTGGGCCAAAGGGCCTGTTCCTGTGCTGTACTGTTCTACGCTCCTTATGCTCTCAGAGGGTTTAATGTGTTTCAGTGTGTCTGATATCTGAGCCTTGCAAGACATGTCCTTTTGTTTTTACCCAAACAGGACCTGTTTGGGTGTTTGATGGCACATCATAGAGGAAGCGACACTCCGTTTCTATGCCTTACTGTACCCAAAGTGAGATGGTTTTGTGAGATGATGGAAATTTAATGTGAATAGCTCTGTCTCAGCACTAACATCTGTCACACTGATGAGCACCAAAATATACATGGAAAAAGTCATAAAAAAGATTGATTACAAACTTATATATAATATATAAAAGCAATTTCTCTGGTGAAATGAGGATTGGTAATTTTTAATTCAATTTTTTATATTAAAAGTAATTAAAGTACACTACTCATTTTAATAGAATTTAAATTTATCAGCTTCTCTTAAAGTGGACACACTGTCATTTCAGAAACAAAGTGCCTACCATGGCTTTGTTCACAATTGGCGGCACTCTTCCTTCAGATTCAAAGAAAAATGCAAGCCTTTATTATTTGTTTTACAATTAAAATCATGAGGATAAGAAACAGAAAGCCACTCATGAATGCCTTTTACCTGCTCCACCATTCACTACGTCTGTGGTTGGCTCTACACCACTTTCCTGCACTAAGCCCATCTCTCTTGACTCCTCTAAGATCTAAAAGTCTACAGAGGTATCTTTAGGAATTGTAAATAATTTAGACTTCTGGCACCTACTGTAACTGAAGAAAGATCCATTCTGGACATTGTAATGGTTTTTGATTCTCCGGGATTTTCCATACTCTCCAGTAACTTGGGATTCATCTCCTGGGCACCTTGGCAGGTAAAGCACTGAAAAAAACATGCTTTTTATATACATTTATTCACATCTGTTTATTAGTTATTATACATAATACCAGAGGTCCTGACTTCCAATAAATCATTGCTCATTGATTCCTTAACTTCCAATAATGATGAGGTTTCCAATCCAATTGTCTGTGGGAGGGTGTTACAGCCAGATGTGCAGGTTGGTGGCAGTAGGAGGGTGAGTTACATACAGATGTGCATCTGGGATGTGGGAGGGTGTTAAAACAAACGTACATGCTGGGCTGTAGGAGGATGTGTTATTACAGATGTGCATGCTGGGCTGTGGGAGGGTGTTACGTACAGATGTGCATGCGGGGATGTGGGAGGGTGTAGGAAGGAACTGCAGATGCTGGTTTAAACCAAAGATAGACACAAGAAGCTGGAGTAACTCGGCGGGTCAGACAGCATCTCTGGAGAAAATGTATAGGTGTTTTTTGTGTCTATGAGTTGCATACAGATGTGCATGCTTATGGATGTTAGAGGTTGAGTTGCATATGGATGTGCATTTGGAGATGTGGGGGGGGGGTGATTATTACAGATGTGCATTTGGAGATGTGGGGGGGGTGATTATTACAGATGTGCATTTAGAGATGTGGGGGGGGTGATTATTACAGATGTGCATTTAGAGATGTGGGGGGGGTGATTATTACAGATGTGCATTTAGAGATGTGGGGGGGGTGATTATTACAGATGTGCATGCTGGTGGATGGGGAGGGTGATTATTACAGATGTGCATGCTGGTGGATGGGGAGGGTGGGCATGCTGGGCTGTGAATAAAAGGGTGTGGTACTTGGAGACAATGTGGGTTATTTTAATGCTGTCGTTTCTGGGAGATAAGGAATCACTGAAGGACAAGGAGAATCATTAAAACGTCTGCATCTTGTTTCTTCCACTCTTTCTAACTATACAGAGCCTGCATCCACACGTCATAGAAATACGTTACGCCATTCCATACTCAAGAGAACCATTTAATTTTTGGGAAAAAAAAGATTCACAACTTGACATTTTTTGTTACAGATTTGACCCATTTACAGGATTTGGCCCATTTTTGATCTTCTGAAGAGAACGTATCATCAGTATAGGAAGGAACTGCAGATGCTGGTTTACACTGAAGATAGACATTAAATGCTGGAGAAACTCAGCGGGACAGGCAGCATCTCTGGAGTGAAGGAATGGGTGACGTTTTGGGTTGAGGCCCTTCTGCAGACCGAGAGTCAGGGGAGAGGGAGACACAGAGATATGGAAGGAAAATGTAGAATAGATCATTGTTAGGTTGGGGAAAGTGACAACGAGGGCATACAAAGATAATATTTAATCAGGAGTCCTGTCAGACTGGCCCGAGAACTAGGATGGGGAGGGTTGGAGTGAGAGCGAAAGCAAGGGTTATTTGAAGTTAGAGAAGTCAATACTCATACCACTGGGTTGGTCTGAAGAAAGATCTCAACCCGAAACGTCACCCATTCTTTCTCTCCAGAGATGCTGCAGTTACTCCAGCATTTTGTGTCTATCTGCTGGGTTGTAAGCTGCCCAAGCAAAATATGTCATCAGTGTTAAACATAGAAACATACAAAATAGGGGCAAGGGTAGGCCATTTGGCCCTTCGAGCCAGCACCGCCATTCAATATGATCATGGCTGATATCCAGAATCAGTTCCCTGTTCCTGCCTTCTCCCCATATCCCTTGATTCCGTTGCATCCTCTCGGTAAAGTGAGGACGCTGCCATCTCCTGCTGCACTGCAGTAGAACCTTGTGTCATTTATTCCACAGATTCCACTGGGATCAACTACCCTCACCATCACATCACTGTTCATCTCTCACAAGAATTAAGTGATTTATGCAGCACTTCCTCTTCTATCCCCCATTTTCACAAAATATCTGGTTTTACTGCACACTGCCATGAACATTTCAACGTCACATTTCCATGCAATAGATTTTGTTCAGCAGTGTTGACACACAAGTGTTATCTATCTCTCTGCAGCTGAGTCATAACTTAGTTTCTGTTTCAGCTCCTTCCCTTCCACTCTTCCCTCACAGTTTGTTAAACTTAGCTCAGTTCTCCAAGTTTTCTGGCACCAGTAAATGTCACCTGTTGTGGAACGTGACATTGTTTTATACTTCAGTGAGAAGTTTTCTTCTTGGAGACCCTTGCAAAATGTTCATTCACTGCTTCTTTGAGCAGCTTCACTGGTCTCTGCAACAATGTTTGGTGCTGGATGATCCAGTGAAATAAGAGGCGGGAGGGGGGGGGGATAATGCAAATTGTTTTCAGAAATCACTCAAACAGCTGGCAATGAATAGTCCTTCAGAGTGGCCCAGGCCACATGGAGGGGGTCCAAGTGGGTCTGGAGATGGAGAAAGGGCCAGCGGTCTGGTGTGCAGGCTCCTGGCCAAAGAAACAAGGATGGGGTCAGATGTGGCAGCGAAGAGTTGAACATCCTCCTGGACTTGAAGATTGGATGCAGAGGCATAATGTCGAGGCCTCAGTGGACACTGATCACAGACAGAAATATCAAAAGGGATGTGAAGACACAGGAGTGGGTTTGGAATTGGAGAGGGAGAGAGGGTGAGGGTGAGGGTGAGGGTGAGGGTGAGGGTGAGGGAGAGGGGAGGGAGAGGGAAGAGGGAGAGGGGAGAGGGAGAGGGAGAGGGGAGGGAGGGAGGAGAGAGGGGAGAGAGGAGAGAGAGAGGAGAGAGAGAGAGAGGACGGAGAGGAGAGAGAGAGAGAGGAGAGAGCCAGAGAGAGAGAGAACGAGAGAGGAGAGAGAGCAGAGAGAAGAGAGAGCAGAGAGAGATGAGCGAGAGAGGAGTAGAGAAAGAGCTGAGAGAGATAGAGAGAGAGAGAGAGAGAGAGAGAGAGAGAGAGAGAAGAGAGAGAGACGAGAGAGAGATGAGAGAGAAGTGAGCTAGTAGAGAGAGAGAGGACGAGAAGAGAGAGAGACGAGAGAGAGAGAGAGAGAGAGAGAGAGAGAGAGAGAGAGAGAGAGAAAAAGGGAAGAATAGAAGGGATTAAAAATCCAGAACTGCTCAAATTCATGTTCTTTGATGCAAGAAAAGAAGGAATACGACTGTGTGTTACTACATCGAATGTAGTTAGGAATAAAGTGGGACTGTGGACCACAGCAAATGTGAGGTGGAGTGAGCGGGTGTTGCAGAGAGATGTGAAGAACGGTGTGTGCTGATGGAGGTATGGATCTGAGCATACAGTGGGAACATTGCCTCTGGAAGGGCCAGAGATTTGAACAACCCAAAGTGTGACAGTGGAATATCAGTTGGTAACGTCCCCTAATTTTGAGACTTCCCCAAGCAGGTGAAACATCATTTACACTGCCAAGCCCCAAAAAGAATTGAGTTGGTCTCAAGCATTGATTGTAGATATGACAGTGGTGTTTAAGAGGCTTTTAGATAGGCAGGTGTATATGCAGAGAATGAAGGGATATGGATCATGTGCAGACAGATGCGATTAATCTATCTTGCCATGTTCGACACGGACATTGAGGGCAGAAAGGCCTATCCCTCTGCCGTACTTTTCAATGTTCAATGTTTTATGTTCTAGCCCTGAGTTCAGCTCAAGTGATTCGCGTGTTTCCACTTTCACATTCCCCACTAACCCATCCAGGAAAGGCTTCTTTCTTGTAGGCTAGCCCTGTTGGCCTATGATATGCATGAGGACAGGACCAGGCCCTTACACCCTCAATGTCTGTGTGGAACACAGCAAGATAGGCTAATCTCATCTGCCTGCACATGTCCCATACTCCCCCATTCCCTGCATATACACATGCCTATCTAAAAGCCTCTTAAACACCACTCTCATATCTACAATCAACTCTTGAGACAAACTCAATTATTTTTGGGGCTTGTCAGTGTAACGTTGATGAAGTCACTGATCTGAAAGTAACTGGCTCCATGGTACTGATGAAATAATTGTGTGATAATAAGATAATTGAGACAAGGTGATGCCTGAGGGGAGGAGGGGGAGAGGAGAGGAGGGTGAAGTTAGGTAAAGCCAATTTGGAAAGGATAATAATATTTTTTTCTTTCTTTTCAAGTAAGAGGTGACAGAATCACCAATGTTGGGTCTGAGATCCTTTTTTCCTTTTTTTGTAAACATCAACTCATACAAATCTTGCAGTCTAGTCTCACTGATTAAAACCAGATTCCTATTCCCCTGTGCACAGTCTGTAGCTGGTAGCTGCAAGGTTCAATTGCACAATGAAAACAGTGCACACTGACTAAAGACTGAGGGGTCTCACATTGTAACAGGGAAATATCCTTCGGATGCTTTCCGCTACTGAAAGCAAAATCTCTGTGTTATGCTTTTCAGCTCCGGGGGTGATGGGAATAGATATTTTGCCGGTGATTTGCCAGACTCCAAGAGCAGTGCCTGGCTGAGTTGGGAATTATATTTGTTTAGATTCCAGGAGGAAGCAGATGTGTGTGGTTTGCAACAGGAAAAATGGCTTTATCACTACATCAGTCATAACATTTGGCAAACGTCATTGCATGAACGCACACATCTGGTCCTTATGCTAAATTCATTAAAGACAGCCTGGACACCTCCTTCACTGGCCTGAGTCTCCAAGGTAGGATTTAGCCGTGCTCCGATAACGGAGGTGTGTTTTAGATGAAAGGCAATCTATGGTAGATGGCTACAAGCAATTGATGAAGTCACTGATCAGCAAGTAAATAGCTACTCGGCATTGGTGAAATTATTGGATCTGGATGTTTTCAGATCCCCAACTTTGCACAAATTATCAAATGATTTTGAGATAAGAAATCAATATCAGTTTGGCGATATGTTCTTGCCAACAAGTGTAACTCAATGTTTCTAAGTGTGTACCAGGGAATGTGGAGGTGAGGTGGGCAAGTGGGACTTCTGTCGACTATGTTTTGGACATGCACATGACAACAAATAAATTGTATTGTATTGGTGTCACTTTGAGACTGGCTGGTGTTATCAGAGTAGCCAACTGATGTGGTTAATGCGTAACTATTCCAAGATGTGTGATACTGAGGGAGGCAGAATTGGCTTTTTTTATCCCCTTGCTTTTTATTTGTTTGCATTGGCTGTGAAGTAGTTCGGGACATTTGGGACAAAGAAAAGTACTTTATTTTATTTTGCCTTCTAGCAAGCAACATGCATGAAAGATGCACTTGCAGCCATTATCAAATAACTGCAGTGATTCACACATTGAGCGCCTTGAAATTAATTTACTCCTATCATAGAGAAACCACCTATGCAACATAGCTTGTGTATGGCGTGCACAGCATAAAGTTGTGGGACCACTTGTTCTATTTGATCTTGTGCACGCCGGGTTGATTGCATTCGTCGAAACAGGGCGGACCACATGAAGGTTGCAATCTCCCAACCCCGCTCCTAGAGTCATGCAGCTACACAGCACAAAAACATGCCCTTCGGCCCAACTCGTGTATGCCAGCCAAATTGTCCAAGCGAGCAAGTTCCAATTGCCTGCAATTGGCCCATTTCCCTCAGAACCTTTCCTAGACCTGTAGTATTCAAATGTCGTAAATGTCGTAATTGTACTCACCTCGACCACTTCCTCTGCCAGACCATTCCGTTTAGGCACCACCCTCGTATGAAATATGGAATTAATCTCTTAGCAAGTTCCATTCCAACCTGCTGACCCAAGGCAGGTCTGCAGCAACCAGTCGGCAGCTGGTATCAATTCCAAGTTAATGGATGCAGTGTTATTGCTTCAGATTCAAACTCATGAACGAAGAAACAACCCCAGGCTTTGCTTTTGCCAAAGAATGTTTTCTTAATCAATTTTCATAGCAGTAATTTACAAAAAAAATATCCTGGATCCATACCAATAAAAACAAAGCGACCTTTGATACCATCAGAAGGCAGCAATCTTTGCTGAGTCAAAACATATAAACATATGAGGTTTCCTTAATAATTGCTTCAGTTGAGATGGAGAAAGGAGGTAACACAGAACCATGAAATCTTACTGCATAGATTTTGTCGAACTTCTTCTGCTCATTCCACAAAGCTCTGTATTGCTGCTCCTTTACTCATTTGAACGTTTCCTTTGGTGAACATCCCTCACTGTTTCTTATCTCACAGTCTAGATTAGTGCAACTCAAGAGATCAGTTACAGTTTGCAGTTTAGTTTATTGTCACGTGTACCGAGGTACAGTGAAAAGCTTTGGTTGCGTGCTGTCCAGTCTGCAGAAAAACAGTATGTGACTACAATCGAGCCATTTACAGTGTACGGATACGTGATGAGGGAAAACGTTTAGTACAAGGCAAAGTCAGCAAAGTCCAATCAAGGATAGTCCCAGGGTCACCAAGGAGGTAGATAGTAGTTCCGCACTGCTCTCTGGTTGTGGTAGGATGATTCAGTTGCCTGATAACAACTGCGAAGAAACAGGCCCTGAATCTGGAGGTGTGCGTTTTCACACTTCTATACCTTTTGCCTGATGGGAGAGGGGAGAAGAGGGAGTGGCCAGGGTGCAACTCATCCTTGATCATGCTGCTGGCCTTGCCGAGGTAGCGTGAGGTATAAATGGAGTCAATGGAAGGGAGGATGGTTGGCGTGATGGTCTGATCCGTGTCCATAATTCGCTGCAATCTCTTGCGGTCTTGGATGGAGCTGGTCACGTCATCTTGGATAAAAGCCTGGCAAATTTCTCATTGGTACTTCACCAAACTAACAGCTGTGCAAAAGGAATTGCCATCCTTAAACTGCCGATTAATTCATTTTGCTCTCATCAAGGTGCAGAATGTCAACAATGATATCCAAACTGTGTACCCAGTGTCCATTGGTGCCCAGGGCAAAACAGGTTAGATGCAGAGTGTAGACACGGCATGAAATGGATATGGAGATACCGAGGTAAACTCCCTTTATGCTATCTACCCATGCAGGATACAGTGAGACATACCTGGACAATATCTATATATAACTAAACGTCTCATCTTGTATGTATGTATGTATGTATGTATGTATGTATGTATGTATGTATGTATGTATGTATGTATGTATGTATGTATGTATGTATGTATGTTCCTGAAATACAGCCAAAACGGTATATGATAGCGCGGCAATTTTAGGGGCACCTTACTCATCATTCGCCTGGTGTGTATTTCAAGTTGTGTTCGATTTGACAAAGTAATTCCCTTAAGACACTTTAATTTACTTTCTTTTTTTATCTAATAGTTCCGTGATTACTTGACTGGCGTCACAAAGGGCACCCAATGGGTCCTCATCCATGCAAACGCCGTTGGGGGAGGGTTGCCTTTGCTGATTTTCAGATCACCACTTTTTTCTAACTCCCAACGGCTCCACGGCTCGTATAGGTTTGAACGAGGAATAAAGGTATCTACTAATGGTCATATTCCAATAAGACATTTTCTGAAGACAGAACCTGTATATGTGCATCTATGGAGCGAAGGAAATAGGCAACGTTTCTGGCCAAAACCCAACCCTTGCTAGAAGGCCCAAAACGTTGCCTATTTCCTTTCCTCCAAAGATGCTGCCTCACCCGCTGAGTTTCTCCAGCACTTTTGTCTACCTTTGATTTTCCAGCATCTGCAGTTCCTTCGTGAACACCTGTATATGTGCATTTGCTAATTTTTTTAATGGGAATATTCCAGAATTGTATAAGCATAGAAAGATCATTTTTATATTAATTTATATCATTAGCTGTTGGTTGGTAAGAAGCACCAAAGATGGCAGATTTAATATTTACATAGGTTGTGAATATTTTAATCTGAAATGTTTTATGGCATCACAACGGGGTTAAACTTTAATTAACCACTTGCTGGGCCCGTCGGCCGCGTCACGATTCAAAATGGCGCTGGGCCCCAACTGCGCAGCGCGGCTGACGGGATGAGATCCCCTTTTTCAGATCGCCTTTTTGATGTTATACTTCGTGTGACGGGACCCAACGGGTCCACAGGTCGTCTAGTTCTATCTAAAACTCCCAGGGCACCCTAGCATGGATTAGGAATAGGAATACTTTATTGTCACATGTGACTAGGCACAGTGAGATTCTTTGCTTGCATACACAATGTATACAAATAGCAGTGACCTAGGGCACTGACAAAGTTACAAAGCATGCCTGCTCCCCCTTTTGTCCCCCCCTCACCCCCCCCACCCCAGCGGTTCCCCCTACTCCGGGTCCTCCATCGTTGTTTATCCACCCCCCACATTGTCCATTGTTCTTCCCCTCCTCCCCCCTCATGGTGGTTCTCCACGCTCTCATAGACTGTCAACCGTGGGTCGACCCGCGAGGCATCACCACCGTTGACGCCCCACTTGACGCCTCCGTGATGCCGACCTGGGTTCCAGCCGCGGGCTCCGTTGGCCGCTTCGCCCGACTCAGGCTTCTACCCACGAGGCCCCGGCTGGGCCCTGACCTGGGTTTCTACGCAGAGAACCGGGAGGCATCGAGACCGCGGCGCCTCGATAAAGGCCTCTGGCTGCGTTCCCAGTCCACAGCCGCGGCCCGTCGGGAAGATGAATATTTTCTCTGCAATGTCTCTTCAAACAACACCAGCGCATGGTACAGCATGGATTAGATACAGAATAACGCTGTACCTTCAGAAACAACTGGGGAATATTACAAAAGAGAGGCACAAAAGCTGGAGTAACTCAGCGGGACAGGCAGCATCTCTGGAGAAAAGGAATGGGTGACATTTGGGGTCGAGACCCTTCTTCAGACTGAGAGCCAAGGGAGAGCGAAACGAGAGATATAAACAGTGATATAGAAAGATATAGGACAAATGAATGAAAGATATGTAAAAAAGTAACAACTATTTTTAGCTGTGTACTAGGTGAAAACGAGTTACAGACAATGAGATGCAACAAGACAACTGAAGTTGGTGCAACTTAGGTGGGGGAGGGATGGAGAGAGGAAGGGATAATACAGGTTAGTTAAAGAGTAACTGTCCTTTGAAATGCCCATTTAAACACTTCAGGTACAGGGAGATTTGCATACAGAATATGTTGTGTCATTAGCAGAAGAACCCTATATTTACTGCCAAGTTAATGAGACTTGTGTGCATTGTGTCTATGTGCTTTGTATGAGAAGAGCTGATGAGGACATTGCTCCTTAAATGTGATCTTGAGTGTCCGATTACTCCTTTAATCCCTCTTCAATAAAAGTACGTTCACAGGATCAGTGAAGTGGATGGTAATTGGCTTCAGGGACATTGTGAGCTTTGCGAAACATTCCAATCCATCACAATTTAAGGGATAAAATCCAGTGACTTCTCTTCAGCTTGTAGAAAGGTTTAAGAGCCACTTTGCATTCTTAAATCACATATGTCCTACAGAAAAGTGGGACGATGGGCAGCCAATCTGCATAAATGCAGCATGTTTATAAAGACTATAACAACAGCTTTCTGTATAAAGACAAGAGCCTCAAGACAGCAAAACATCTTGGTCGAGAGCTTCAAGATCCTGGGTGTAAATATCACCAACAACTTGTCCCGTTCCAATCACATTGGTACTATGTCCAAGAAAGTATAAAAACGCCTCTAATTTCTCAGAAGGCTAAGGAAATTCAGCATATCTCCAACCATTCTTACTCTCATTTCTACAGGTGCACCATATCTTATTCGGACCAAGACAGCTTGGTTTGGCAATCACTCTGTCCAGGACCACATGAAATTGCAGAGTTGAGAATACAGCCCCGTCTATCACACAAACCAGACTCTCCCCCCTCCATCGACCCCATCTACACTTCACGTGGCGTGGAAAAGCAGCCAATATGTGCAAAGACCACGCACACCCTTGTTCTCCCATCAGCTGGAAAAGCCTGAAAGCACGTGCAAACCAGATTGAGGACAGGTTCTTCTCGCTGTTATTAGACCCTACTGCAGACCTCTCATATGCAAGGAATGTTCACCCTACTGCAGACCTCTCATATGCAAGGAATGATTTCCCAATCTTCCAATCTAACCGATTCAGGACTTACCTGGACTTTATCTGGACTTTGCCTTGTCTGTACGTCTGGACGCCCGCAGCGGCGGCTGCGGAGGGTTGAGGTCCCGACCACGGGGGATAATGGAGGAGGACTGGCCAAATGCTGTGCCTTCCACCACAGTGATGAATTGTGTTAAACAGTGGATGTTTGTGTTAAAAAAAAAATTATTGTGTTTTTGGGTCTTCTTTTTCATTGTACCGCTGCTGGCAAATTCATTTCACTTGCACTTTATGCAAGTGACGAATAAAACTGATATTGATTGATTGATATTGTTGCGGCCCTTGCACTTTTTTAATCTGCACTTCCTCTGCAGCTGTACCACGATAATTCGGTACTGTTTATTTTCTCTTTGGTGGTTTCTTTATGGTATGGTTTGCTTGGATAGTCGGCAAAACAAAGTTCTTTCACAGTGACTAGGTAGACATGACAATAATAAACCAGTACCAATACAAATAGCACTTTCTGTCCCCTTTCTTTGCGAGAATCATTTGATTGGGCTCATTGTGAAACTTCAGTCTGAAATGAGAATATAATATATGTTCCCCTGAAGGGGGACATAAATCACCATTATTTGGGATTGAGATCCTGCATCAAAACAAGTCTTGATGTAGGACCTTGACCAAAATGTTGACAGTAATTTTCCCTTCACTGATGCTGTTCGACCTGTTGAGTTCTACAGCAAATCTGTGTCTTAGCTCCAGATTTCAGCACCTTGTGTCTCCAGACATAATGAGCAGGAAGGTTCTCAGCTTGGTCTGGATGTGGGACTTCGTCAAGGACTTTGTTGAGTGGTGTGGGCTGAATCACCTGCAGCTCAACACCGACAAGACTAAGGAGTTAGTGGTGGACTTTAGGAGGAGAGGAACTTCCCTATCCCCATCTCTATCGATGGTGTGGATGTGCAGTTTATCAAGGTGTACAAACACCTCAGAGTGTACCTGGACAGTAAACTGGACTGGTCCAGGAACGCTGAGGCCCTGTGCAAGAAGGGACGGAGCCGGCTGTACTTTTTGAGAAGGCTCCGCTTCTTCAACGTCTGCAGTAAGATGCTGCAGATGTTCGTCAAATCGGTGGTGGCCAGCGCCATCTCCTTCGCTACCGTGTGCTGGGGCAGCAGGGCGAAGGCCGCGGACACCAACAGGATTAACAAACTCATCAGGAAGGCTGGTTCCATTCTGGGGGCGGAGTTGGATACATGGGAGGTGGTCTTGGAGGGGAGGATGCTCCTCAAACTGCGGAGCATCTTGGACAATACAGCTCACCCCCTCCATGACATACTGGTCAACCTGAGGAGTAAGCATAGAAACATAGAAACATAGAAAATGGGTTAATGAGTAGGCCATTTGGCCCTTTGAGGCAGCATCGCCATTCTATATGATCATGGCTGATCATCCAGAATCAGTACCCCATTCCTGCATTCTCCCCATATCCCATGATTCCGTTAGCCCTAAAAGATACATCAAGTACCTTCGGCAACAAACTGGTTCCACCAAGATGCAGTACAGAATGCCACAGTAGATCCTTTTTCCCTGCGGCTATCAAACTATTGTAGCGGCACCTGCTGGTGCCTGTAGGTAGTCGAACCCAGCGGTCGGTTACCTTGGTCATGTGACTGTGGGATGGGTTTGGTTTTCACATGTTTTCTGGGCTAGACCCATTCATTACTTTGACCACCGTTGTGGTAAGATCGTTTTGTATTAGCTGTCGTTTGATCCTTGTTGTTTTCACTGCTTTAACAATAAAGCTCGTTTGTGAAAACGACTGCCGTCTCGACTCGCTAAATTGGTGACCCCGACGCGCCCAATTGGAAATTGGTCACCGAGATGCAGGACGATACAGCTCCCGTCGCCGTTCTCGGCGCCCATCAGAGCGCCGTCAGCCTCAAGCTGCCGGTGTTTTGGCCTGAGCAGCCACAGGTGTGGTTTGCACATGTGGAAATGTAGTTCCACCTGCGCCACATCGTCGCGGACGAGACAAAGTATTTTGGGAGCCGACTTTCTCCGCACCTTCTCCCTCGTGGATTTACGGGCCGGTTGCATGACTCCGCGATCGGCCATCGGTTCATCTGCACCTACTGACCAGCAGCTCAACTCCGTTGCCGAAGTCGATGGTCCTTACTCTGCCCTGCTCGCCTATTTCCCCAAACTCCTTACACTCCATTTCAGCGGGCTGCTCCTAAACACGGGGTCATGCACCACATCCCCACGGAGGGCCCTCCGGTGCAAGCCCGTGCGCGCCGCCTCCCGCCGGACAAAATGTGCATCACCCGGGATGAATTTCGACTGATGGAGGACATGGGAATTGTCCGACGGTCCGACAGCCCGTGGGCCTCCCCACTGCACATGGTCCCGAAAGCATCTGGGGGATGGAAACCATGCGGGGATTACTGGCGCCTGAACATAATAACCACAGCGGACCGCCTCATATTCAGGACCTCGAGCGAGCCGCGTTCTTTTACAAGGCTGACCTCGTCCGGGGTTACAAGCAAATCCCTGATGATGTCACGAAAACCGCCACGATCACCCCGTTCGGCCTGTTCGAATGGCTGCGAATGTCTTTGGCTGATGGACCAGGTCGGACAGGGCCTGCCTTTCGTCTTCATTTATTTGGACGACATTCTGGTCGCCAGCGCCTCGCAAGCAGAGCAGGTCACCCACCTTCGCTCTTTGTTTCAGTGCCTTCGCGAACACGGCCTTGTCATTAACTCCGCGAAATGCCAGTTTGGCCTCCGATCCGTTTCCTTCCTGAGGCACAACGGAGTCATACTCCCCTGCTCCCCGCGAAGGTCAAGGCCATCCGGCAGTTCCCCAGGCCACTCACCATGAAGGGACTAAAGGAGTTTGTCGGCATGGTGAATTTTTATCACCATTTTCATGCCAGTTGCTGCTGCCATCATGCGTCCCCTGTTCCGGTGCCTGGCGGGTCAGCCGCAGGACCTCGTGTGATCCGAGGAGGCGGACGTGGCTTTCGAGGGTGCCAAGGCAGCCTTGGCTAACGCCACCATGTTAGTGCACCCGCGCGCTTCCGCCCTTACCGCGCTCACCGTAGACGCCTCGGATGCTGCTATAGTGGGTGTTCTAGAACAGCCGTTAGCTTTTTTCAGTCGTCAGCTGCGGCCTCCAGAATGCAACTACAGCGCTTTCACCGCGAGCTTCTGACGCTGTACTTGGCTGTCGGGGATTTTGGGTATTTCCTCGATGGCCAGGCGTTTACCGCGTTCACGGACCACAAGCCCTTTACTTTTGCCCTGGGTAAGGTCGCCGATCCGTGGTCCGCCCGCTAGCAGTGGCACCTGGCCTACATTTCGGAATTTACGGAATGTTCGCCACATCACGGGGAAACAAAACATCATTGCCAATGCCTTGTCCCGCCCCGCCATTCCCTCCATTTCGGCCCTCGACCACGGTGTCGACTACAGTGAGCTGCCAACAGGGCAGCGGGCCGACGCAGGTATGGAAGCCTACCGTACTGTGGTGTCTGGCCTTCGGCTGGCTGAGGTGCCTTCCGGAGCAGCAGGCACTATGGTCCTGTGCGACGTCTCCACCGGTCGTGCCCGCCCTATTGTCCCCGTCAGTTGGAGACGGCGGGTCTTCAACGCTGTCCATGGCCTGGCTCACCCGTCCATTCAGGCGACGCCCACTCTGGTAGCGGCCAAGTTCGTCTGGCACGGGCTCCGTAAGCAGGTGGCTGCCTGGGCTCGCGCCTGTGTCCCTTGTCAGACCTCCAAGATCCAGCAACACGTGCGGCCACCCCGTGCAGGAGTTCACGCTCCCCGAGGGCAGGTTCCTGCACGTACATGTCGACCTCGTAGGTCCCTTGCCACAGTCCCGCGGTGCCACGCACCCGCTTACCATCGTGGACCGTTTCACGCGGTGGCCAGAGGTGATCCCGCTCTCTGATGCCTCCGCCGCGGCTTGCGCTTGGGCTATGGCAGCCCACTGAATAGCCAGGTTTGGCGTGCCCTCTGACATCTCCACCAACCGGGGGCCCAGTTCACCTCTTCCTTGTGGTCTGCCCTGGCCCAGCTCTACGGTGCCCGGTTACACCATACGACCGCCTACCACCCGCAAGCCAATGGGCTTGTCGAAAGATTCCATCGGCACCTTAAGTCGGCGCTGAAAGCTCGGCTTACGGGCCCGGACTGGGTGGACCAGCTGCCCTGGGTCCTCCTTGGCATACGCACCGCACCTAAGGAGGATTTGGCTGCTTCCTTGGCCGAGCTCGTGTACGGCTCGGCCCTGCGGGAGTCCGGGAAATTTCTGCCCGTCGCCCGCGGTCAGGTCGCATCAGGTTGGCCGGCTTTCAGGAACGGGTGAGCACGTTGGCCCCTGTTCCCACGTCCAGGCACGGTTCATCCACGGTGCATATGCCCGCGGTGTTACAACAGTGTGCCTATGTTGTCATCCGCAGGGACGCTCGCTGCTCGCCATTACAACGGGTCTATGAAGGGCCTTTCCGGGTGCTGCGAGCCGGAGTCGCCACGTTCACGGTGGACGTGGGAGGCCGGGAGGAGTTCGTCTCCATCGGCCGCCTCAAACCCGCCCACGTGGATGTGGACAGCTTGGTGGTCGTGGCTGCGCCGCGACGTAGAGGTCGTCCCCCGTACGCCCGTTTCCTCCAACCCTGTTCTTTCTGTTCCTTTGCCTGCCTCCGGTTTTGTTTCGCCGGCCCCCCACGTTACGCCCGCACCGTCTTCACGGTCCCCGCGTCCTCCCGGCCCTGTTTGCCGGCCCCTTATGTTACGCCCACCTCGCCTTCGCTGACCACATGTTCTGGTCGTTCCATACGGGTCCCTGCTCGGTTCCGTACCTCGGGTTCTGGGGGGGGGGGGGCGGTCCTATAACGGCACCTGCTGATGCCTGTGGGTAGTCGAACCCTGTGGTCGGTTACCTTGGCTATGTGACTTGGTTTTTGCGCGTTTTCTGGGCTAGACCCATTCATTTCTTCGACCACCGTTGTGGTAAGATCGTTTGTGTTAGCTGTCGTTTGATCCTTGTTGTTTTCACTGCTTTGACAATAATGCTCATTTGGAAAAACAGCAACCGTCTCGACTCGCTAATCTATACACTCTTCCCCCTTCTGTCGTGGGATAGACTGACTCCCTTCCCCAATCTTTGCACATCCCCAACCCTTTCCACTCATCACTTTAATGTCATGTTTTATATATCATGTGTTTTATGACTGTTGGCAGATCAATTTCCCTCCTGGGATAAATAAAGTTCTATTGTATCGTATCATATCGTAAATGGAATGTTGGCTCCACTCTTTGTTCAGTCCCACCCAGGACAATTGCTTAGCTGGCCACAGTACCTAAAGGCAGCCGCAACCTTCAGAAATGTACTCTAAATTGGCCCCATTTAGAGGAGGTGAGGAAAAATATTTTGCCAAGAAAAAGGTGGTGCTTCCGACTGGTCTGGTTCTTTCATGGTTCTTGGCATCTCCTCAAAGTACAATTGACAAGTAGACAATATTGACAATCCTCTGATCTTCCCCGTTTGCATTGTTAACCTATTTAGCAAAAAATAAATTTACCAAAATATTAACGAGAAATGAATAAGAATAGAGAAATAAATGTTGGAGGAATCATTTTCCCAACCCATGAAAAATACTCTAATACACTGTTCTTAAATCCTGTTGCTTATTTAAAGGGTGAGACTTTAAAAAAAATCCAGGTAAAATTCAAGCTCAATGTCCAAAGAAAAAAAGATATTGGGTTCCGATCCAAAAGGATTGAGACTTGGCAAGTTTTGTGAAAGCTCTTTCAGCGAATGTTGACAAATGGCTAATTGCTCCCAGATTGTTTGGAAGAGCAAAAGTGTAATAAAGGTTGTTGTTTCAGGAGGTTGAGTCCATGTCGCTAATACTGCAAATTCACTGACACATATATATTATATATAAAAAAGCAAACTTAAATCAGCTTGGACTGACCTGGCATGGTGCCAAGGCACACACGAGCAGAGGTTTGTATTCAGTCTCCAAGCCATGCTGAGCTTGCAGTTGAGCAGAGCACAGTTGCACTCACCAAATTTGATCTCGATCCAATTACATGGTAAAGACGAGATTGGGTTGACATATGGTGCCTTCCCCATAGTCTAACACTCACTGTCCAGGCTGTCAAATAGGCCAAACACACCAGTGTGGAGACGAGCAGAATCACTAAAGAAAAAAGATGTCCAACTGTTCACAAACGGCACAATTACAGTGAGATGGGTCTCCCAATCCATCCCCTGACTTTTTTCCCCTGCAGTTGCGGCCACAACGTGTGTTGCTCAACAAGCCCATACCAGCCTTGCCAACCTCCCAATGGATGGTTGAATATTTGCATGTGGGCATCATGGCTTTGTTCTGAAGCCCCGTGACCGGACTTTGCTTTTGTTGATCAAGTTCAAGTTCAAGTGAGTTTATTGTCATGTGTCCCTGATAGGACAATGAAATTCTTGCTTTGCTTCAGCACACAGAACATAGTAGGCATTCACTACAAAACAGATAAATGTGTCCATATACCATAATATAAATATATACACACATGAATAAATAAAATGATAAAGTGCAAATAACAGATAATCTGTTATTAATAATCAGAGTTTTGTCCGAGCCAGGTTTAATAGCCTGATGGCTGTGGGGAAGTAGCTATTCCTGAACCTGGTTGTTGCAGTCTTCAGGCTCCTGTATCTTCTACCTGAAGGTAGCAGGGAGATGAGTGTGTGGCCAGGATGTTGTGGGTCTTTGATGATACTGTCAGCCTTTTTGAGGCAGCGACTGCGATAAATCCCCTCGATGGAAGGAAGGTCAGAGCCGATGATGGACTGGGCAGTGTTTACTACTTTTTGTAGTCTTTTCCTTTCCAGGGCTCTCAAGTTGCCGTACCATGCCACGATGCCACCGGTCAGCATGCTCTCTACTGTGCACCTGTAGAAGTTAGAGAGAGATGACATAACGTGCAGCATTTCACAGGAGAATCCCATGATAAAGCTTCCCAGATGCATCCACTTGATGACACTTTGCTACATTGCCTATCCACCAATAAACACCTCTTATAAGGTGCATCTTGGCTTGCTTTAGTTAATTGCGAGCAAGAGGGAATTCAAAACATCAGAGGAAAATAATTAATCCCAGCTAATACTGAAGACATTGAAGGTGGAGTCTGGTCTTTATTAATGCAGCCCACTTGGTGATTAGAAAAGAATGCCTAGAAAACCCAGTAATCTCCATATCATAAACCTCACCTCACCCCATAAATCTCTGCGCTCCTGAATCCCAGACTATAGACCAGACCCAGTTTCCCTGGAAGTCATGTTCTGCCAGGTCTCCGAAAATTGCACAGCTCAGGTGTGGTGAAAATCCCAGCGTAGCCTGGATCACCATGCTGGAGCTGTTCTGTCAGAGCAAAGGCTGTGGTTTTCCAAAGTTCCAATGAAGTTGGGCGGTGCAGTGATGAACGACCCACACGATACCAAGACATCCGCTGAGTGATCCGAGGAGCAGGTCCATGTGCCAGATAATCCACCCTAATGGAGGAAGCACAACTACCAATGTGCTCAAAATAGAGTACCATTAATAACAGTGCAATAAATCTGGATCACTTGCTATTTTTCAGTAACATTTTTCAGTAACATTGGCGAGATAGATATTGGCCAGGATATCTGAGATATTTTGGAGGCACAAGAGAGGGCAGATTCTGGAATCAGTCTGAAGGATGGTCCCATCCCAAAACATCATGTCATCAGTCAGAAGGGTCTTGACCAAAGCCTTGAATCGCTCTTTTTGGGGTCACTGGTGAGGAGGTTAGATTAACTGCAGATAAACGCCGCACTATATCTTTTGCTTCTCTGCTGGCTCGGCGAACAATCCTGCTCAGGTGGACGTAACCTACCCCGCCCACTCGTACTCAATGGCTGACAGATATTATGTCCTGCCTAAAGCTCGAGAAAATCAGGTACTCACTTCAACATTCAAATAGAAGGTTTCAGAAAGTATGGGGGCCTTTTTTAAATGCTTTCCAGACTTTATAAATGCTTGATCATCAAGCACAGTTTAACAGCTTAACAGTCTACCCATTCATTTATCGTGGAATATTGTTGTGACAGGCTGATATTTGCATATCCTCACTGGCAGTGACTGGGGAGGGATTATTTTTGGATCTCATTTTTCTTTTATTGTTGTTGTCTTGTTATATGTTAGCATAAGTAGTTTTTTATTTATTCTTTTCGTACACTCTATCTGTAACCAATAGACAACTTTGCACTTTGTTATGTCCTTCTTCTTTCGTGTGGCATGCACAGCTTAAATTGTAGGACAACTTGTTCTATTTGATCTTCTGTTTGTGCACGTCTAGTTGATTGCATTAGTCGAAAGAGGGCGGACCACGTGAAGGTTGCAATCTTCCACCCCTGTTATGTCCTGAAAACTAAATTAAAAAGATTTTGATTTAATAAAAAAAGAAGGGTCTTGATCCCAAGCATTGTTTGTCCATTTTCTCCACAGATGCTGCCTGACCCACTGAGTTCCTCCAGCATCTTGTCTTTTACCAGGGATATTTTGCATTCATCTCATTGATCTGTTCTTTATCTAGCTAAATGACTGGACTGAATCTCATCCAAGTGTCAGCAAATCCAAATGCACAACGACCCCTCAGAATTGCCATGGATGTGTCAATCTAGAATTGGTTCCCAGGTCTTAATCAGACATTGAATTGAATTGAATTGAATTGAATCCCTTTATTGTCATTCAGACCGTACGGTCTGAACGAAATTTCGTGCCTGCAGTCATACATACATCATACAATAATAAACAACAGTAAACACAAATTAACATCCACCACAGTGTATCCACCAAGCACCTCCTCACTGTGGTGGAGGCAAAAAAATCTTATGGTTACTGTCTCTTCCCTCCTCTTCTCCCTCTGCGCTGAACCATTGCTAGATAATTGGTATTGCCAAGAATGCAATGGTAAAGAGGAGGGAAAAGATGCGCTGAAAAGTGATTTCAATGAAAAAGGAACATTTTCTACAAGGTTAGATAATGAGGACGTAAAGTTTTGAAAATGATAAAGTGTTTTGCTGGAGTGCCAAACCATTTAATCTCATTGAGGACTTTGTGCCAGGGGCTCTTCAAAGTAGCATTCTCATTTAGCGTGTTTATTTATCCAAAAGGATATTAGGACATTTTTGTTATAAGGAATATTTTGTTATTTTTTAGCAGGTGATGTTATATTTAAAACTGAGAAGGACACAGGGAGAAAGGGAGAAAGTAGGCCAATGGGAATATTTTTGAATGATTGAGCAAAGAGACATTGGGTAGAATGGCCTCCTTTGATGCTGTAAGGTTCAATCCTTCTGAGGTAAGAGTTTACTAAAGGCCTGAAGGTCAACAGAAGAGGTTTAGCTGGCACTTGTGATCATTATTGTGGGGTTGGGGTAATGAGCAGTTGGAAGCCAGCATTAATTTATCTATTTTTTTACTTCCTACGGACTATCTTTTTCACACAGTGGGTGGTGGGTGTATGGAACAAGCTGCCAGAGGAGGTAGTTGAGGCAAGGACTATCCTAACATTTAAGAAACAGTTACACATGTACATGGATAGGACAAGTCTGGAGAGATATGGGGCAAACGTGGGCAGGCAGGCAGGACTAGTGTAGCTGGGGCATGTTTGCCAGTGTGGGCAGGTTGGGCTGAGGGGCCTGTTTCCACACTGTATCCCTCTATGACTCTATCTGCGCATTTGCAACAATTTGTTTTACTTTCAGGTTTGCACCGTTTATGCGGCACTGTGGCGCAACGGTAGAGTTGCTGCCTTACAGCGAATGCAGCACCAGAGACCCGGGCTCGATCCTGGCTATGGGTGCTGATGTATGGAGTTTGTACGTTTCCCCGTGACCTGCGTGGGTTTTCTCCGAGATCTTCGGTTTCCTCCCACACTCCAAAGACGTACAGGTATGTAGGTTAATTGGCTTGGTGTAAATGTAAAAATTGTCCCTAGTGTAGGATAGAGTTAATGTGCGGGGATCGCTGGTCGGCGCGGACCCGGAGGGCCGAATGGGCCTGTTTCCGCGCTGTATCTCTAGGCTAAACGGAGAAAGATGTGCGTCATTTTCTGTCACACTTTACCCTGTTTTTTGGAATGAAGCGTTTAATCTTGCAGTGGGAAGAGTTTGGGGGTTGGGGGATTCTGTGCGTATCGGAGAGGTGCAGCTCCTCAATAAAGATTGCTTTTCCTCCTGCCTTCCCCCAGGGGAACGCATCAACGAAGATGTTAAACGTCGCTTGACACCTCTGAATGAAGATTGTGAAAGCTGAGACTAATGAACAGGATCTGTCTCCTCAATTAGGACGCTGTGCTAATTTCTCAAGAGTGTCTTGCCTTTCCTGCTTTCAAACCCAATAATTTAGTTACAGGGCCGTACCTCCAATCAAGTGTCTCTCGGCAAAGAGCAGCTTGCAGTGAATAGTTTTCTGCTTCATTTAGTCCTGCACGTTTATATAGAGCTGTAATTTCACTGATAATTGCTGTTTGAAATGTCCAACTTTGATGAAATCTCCCATCTATTTTAAAAATAATAATTAGAATTTCTCTGCCCTCCTTGGTGCTGCTTCTGTGGAAATAGCCTCTGGAGATGAGCGGAGGCATTGCTACTCACTGGCCTTCGTCACTAATCTGGAGTCATTTTCCAAATCTAAAATGTTAGTTTCTCATCCCTGCTCAAAGTATTCTCGTCGCATAGTAGGTTTCGTAGTATCCCAGTTCATTCTGCGTCCAATTTTTTATATATCACAGACATGTATTTAAAGGCATCTCCAGGAACACACACTTGAAATATTCGCCCTTATGTCCGTACATATGACATTGAAGGTCACAGGAGAACAATATCAAGGAAGAGCATTTTGCACAGACCCGCAGACCCATTGTTATCCTTTAATCACTGAAAGAAGGAGATGAATCATAGAATTGTGGAACCATGCAACACTCTAGCTAATGATTTCACACTGGATACCTGGCACCCGTAATTCTCATGTTATTCTCCCCACCATTGCAGCCAGCAATAATGATCTGATCATTTTGATACTTTAAGATGGATTTGCTATTCAGAATTGGCTGCCTCATTTCCTCGTTCCACAATTGTGTTGATATTTCAGAAGGGATATTTTAGAAGGGCATTGTTGGCCTTGCCTAGTTTGGGATGTTCTGCACTTAAGTGCAGTAGTAATGCAAGTTTCTTTCTTTCTTTCTGTGATATTTCTGAGCCTTGCCATTGTCTGGCAATCCCGGCAGTCATTGTTTACCGTGAACATTTGCATTGGGTTTTAAGACCATGTTCTTGTTTTATGGAAATCCTCGTGGAGTGTGTGTCAAGAATTGGGACATAGCAATCAAAAGATTCCCACTTAATGATCTGTCCCTTTGGTGCAATGGATGGAAGTCCTTCCCTTGTGTAGGAAGGAAGTGCAGATACCGGTTTAAACCGAAAGCCTCCAAGGCCTCCTCCATTGTCAGAGTGAGGCCACATGCAAATTGGAGGAACAGCACCTCATATTTAGCTTGGGAAACTTACAACCCAGTGGTATGAATATTAACCATATAACCATATAACAATTACAGCACGGAAACAGGCCATCTCGGCCCTACAAGTCCGTGCCGAACAACTTTTTTCCCTTAGTCCCACCTGCTTGCACTCATACCATAACCCTCCATTCCCTTCTCATCCATATGCCTATCCAATTTATTTTTAAATGATACCAACGAACCTGCCGCCACCACTTCCACTGGAAGCTCATTCCACACCGCTACCACTCTCTGAGTAAAGAAGTTCCCCCTCATGTTACCCCTAAACTTCTGTCCCTTAATTTTGATTTCTCTAACTTCAAATAACCCTTGCATGCCCCCCTCTCTCCATCCCTTTCCCACCCAAGCCATACCAGCTTCATAGTCGCCTTGTTGAGTCTCATTGCCTGTACTCATTCTCACTGAACACACACGTGGCCCGTTTACTTTACCATTGTTACTTTTTTGAATATCTTTCATTCATTTGTTCGATATCTCACTTAGAGGGCGGTCACGATGGCGCAGCGGTGGAGTTGCTGCCTTACAGCGAATGCAGCGCCGGAGACCTGGGTTCGATCCCGACTACGGTTTCCTCCCACACTCCAAAGACGTACAGGTTTATAGGTTAATTGGCTTGGTAAATGTAAAAATTGTCCCTAGTGAGTGTAGGATGGTGTTACTGTGCGGGGATCGCTGGTCGGCTTTGAACAGTGCCTGTTTCCGTGCTGTATCTCTAAACTAAACTAAACTAAACTCCCCTTTCAGCGCCAGAGACCCGGGTTTGATCCTGACTATGGGTGCTGTCCGTGGGGAGTTTGTACGTTCTCCCTGTGACTGCATAGGTTTTCTCAGGGTTCTCCGCTTTCCTCACACACTCCAAAGACATACAGGTTTGTAGGTTAATTGGCTTCTGTAAATTGTCTCTAGTGCAAAGAATGGATGGGTCGACTGGGCTTGTATTCACTGGAATTCAGAAGGATGACCGGTGATCTTATAGTAACATGTACAATTCTTAAGTGATTGGACAGGCTAGATGCAGAAACATTGCTTCCGATGTTGGGGGAGTCTAGAATCAGGGATCACAGTTTAAGAAAAATGGATAGGCCATTGAGGACTGAGATGTGGAAAAACTTCTTCACCCAGAGAGTTGTGAATTTGTGGAATTCTCTGCCACAGAAGGCAGTGGAGGCCAATTCACTGGGTGTATTCAAGAGAGTTGGATAGCTACCGGAATCAAGGGATATGGGGAGAAAGCAGGAACGGGGTACTGATTCTGGATGATCAGCCATGATCATATTGAATGACGGTGCTGGATCGAAGGGCCGAATGGCCTACTCCTGCACCAATTTCTATGTTTCTATGTTTCTAGTATACAGGACAGTGCTACTGTACAGGGTGTTCACTGGTCACGTCGGACTCAGTGGGCCGAAGGACCTGTTTCCACCCTGTATTTTCCTGTCTAAAATCATTCATCAGTCAATGCCTGAATGTTGTCTCGATTATGATGCACACAAGCGTAGGCTCCATAGTCAGAGCTGTATATCAAAGAGGGTTTCTTAAAACAGTATGTGGATAGTCCAGCTTGAGGAGAGGCCATACTGGACTTTGACAGGCAATAATTCTGACAAGGTGATTGAAGTATCAGTGGAAGAGCGTTTAGAGATACAACGCTGAAACAGGTCACGGGGAGAAGGTACAAACTCCGTACAGACAGAACTCGTAGTCGGGATCGAACCCAGATCTCCGGCGCTGCATTCGCTGTAAGGCAGCAACTCTACCGCTGCGCCACCGTGACCCAGCGTTGTGGGGTTAGTGATCACAACTCCATAAGTTTTAAGATAGTTATGAATCAGGACAATTCTGGACCTATGGGGATGGTACTAAATTGGAGTAAGGCAGATTACAATGTTATTCGGTGGGAGCTAGGGACAGTAAATTGTGAGTAGCTGTTACTGGATAAATCCACATCAGGCACGTGGGAGTTGTTTAAAGGCCAGCTGATCAGAGTTCAAGACCAGCATGATCCAGTAAGAAGGGAGGATCAGAATGGCAATGTAATGGAACCTCAGGTGACCAGAAAGGTTCTATATTTGGTCATAAAGGAAAAGGAAGCATGTATAAGGTTTAGGAAGATGAAATGAAACATGTCCTTTGAGGAACATAAAGCACGCAGGAAAGAACTCAAGCAGGCAATAAGAAGGGCTAAAAGGGGCCATGAAATGTCATGGCAACTAAAAACACCAACGTTTTTTCTATGAACAGCCAAATGTGAGATCAGACCATGAATGCAAGCATTGAGTGCCAAAGAATCCGCGAGTCTACTTGAGGCCATGAATCTTTATACCTTCCCCACAAAAAGATAGGCCAGTGATTGATCTAATTTCCGCTTGTGGAGTTTATGTTCAGAAGTGATATGAGCAGAATGAGCCCATTCAGCCCATCAAGTCTACTCCGCCATTCAATCATGGCTGATCTATCTCTTCCTCCTAACCCCATTCTCCTGCCTTCTCCCCATAACCCCCGACACCTGCATTATTCAAATCTTCCAATTCAACTTTTCATTATTCAAAGCAAGTGCACAATGGTGAGTGAATATAAATGGTGATTATGGAGGCTGGGAAAGCTCTTCAGAAAGATGCAATCAGGAGCAGATTTAATAAAATTAATTGTTTTTTTATGAATTGGAAGGATGTCACTCGTTGTTTCTGCATTGACAGAGGGAGTGGCCCAAACTCTCAAACTAGAAGCCCTCATGACTGAGTTGTGTCTTGTCAACTTATTGATCCCTCATTTGAACTGTAACTTCTCTCCTCCTGACCACAGTGGTTCCATAACTCAGCATACCATGGCCCAACAAAAGTCAGCCTTTTTCAAATCTTTATTTGACCCACTCAGGGTGTCCAACTCTCACAGAATGATAGATTGATAAAGGGGAGAACAAGACCATTCAGCCCATGTTGCCTCTGCAAGCTCCTTCCTCCTTTGCCACAGGTTAAAATTAGTTATGAGTTTAGTTTAATGTCACGTATATCAAGGTACAGTGAAAAGCTTTAGTTGCATCTTAACCAGTCAGCGTAAAGCCAATACATGATTACAATAGACAATAGACGATAGGTGCAGGAGTAGGCCATTCGGCCCTTCGTGCCAGCACCGCCATTCACTGTGATCATGGCTGATCACCCCCAATCAGTACCCCGTTCCTGCCTTCTCCCCATATCCTTTGACTCTGCTATCTTTAAGAGCTCTATCTAACTCTCTCTTGAAAGCATCCAGAGAATTGGTTCCTACTGCTTCAGAAAGCAGAGAATTCCACAGTTTCACAACTCTCTGGGTGAAAAAGTTTTTCCTCATCTCTGTTCTAAATGGCCAACCCCTTATTCTTAAACTGTGGCCCCTGGTTCTGGACTCCTCCAACATCAGGAACATGTTTCCTGCATCTAGCGTGTCCAATCTCTTAATAATCTTGTATGTTTCAATAAGATCCCCTCTCAACCTTCTAAAAATTCCAGTGTATACAAGCCCAGTCGCTCCATTCTTTCAACATATGTCAGTCCCGCCATCCCGGGAATTAACCTAGTGAACCTACGCTGCACTCCCTCAATAGCAAGATGTCCATCCTCAAATTTGGAGACCAAAACTGCACACAATACTCCAGGTGTGGTCTCACTAGGGCCCTGTACAATTGCAGTAGGACCTCTTTTGTCTTATACTCAACTCCTCTTACATTTGAGTCATTCACAGTGTACAGGCACATGGTAAAGGGAATAGTGTGAATAATGTTTAATGCAAGATAAAGCCAATAAAGTCCGATCGAAGAAATGAGTTAGATAGTAGTTCAGGACTGCTCTCTAGTTGTGGTAGGTTGGTTCAGTTGCCAGATAACAGCTGGGACGAAACTGTCCCTGAATCTGGAGGTGTGCGTTTTATCTTTATTGGGCTGTGATCCAGATTCTCTGGTGATTGAATCTGTTTCTGCCGCACTCTGTGGGAAGAACAGCTTCCATAAAACCACACTCATTCCATCCAAATATTAACCTTCAATGTTCAGCACAGATACTGTGGGCCGAAGGGCCTGTTCCTGCACTGTACTGTTCTGTACATCATCCATTATTGGGAAGACAGTCCTCCCTTGGACAGGTGTCAGGGGTTATGGGGAGAAGGCAGGAGAATGGGGTTAGGAGGGAGAGATAGATCAGCCATGATTGAATGGTGGAGTAGACTTGATGGGCTGAATGGTCTAATTCTACTCCTTATGAGCTTATGACCTTATAGCAGTCAACTGATCCCACCTTGGGTTGCTGTGTGTGGATCCAGAGTAGAATGTGAGGACATTGCCTCACTGGTGTCGCATATGTGGGAGATTATGGTGTCAGATCGAGACTGAGGCAAGAGTTTCTGGGGTGAATGGTGATAATATCTTGTAGGTCAGTCCTTGCATCCGCATCGCAATGCTCTGGAGACCACTGTGTAGACAGCGACACCTTCACAGGTCATGGATCACGAATAACGATAAAAACAGGTTCCAGCTCTAAACCCGTCAAGTGACATCAATCCTAAACATCGTTATTTCCAGATTTCTGCCAGGGACTGGCCAGGCCTAGGGTTAAAGGCTACGAGTTGCAGTTACAGCTTAGTCATGGTTTAGTTAATTGTCACGTGTACCGAGGTACAGTGAAAATCATTTGTTGCGTGCTAACCAGTCAGCAGAAAGACAATACATGATTATAATCGAGCCATTCACAGTGTACAGGGAGATTTTAAAGGTCGGAGTGATGGTGAAGTGTGATTGGACGTTCACGTCTGGGACAGGCACACAGATAGTCGCATGGGTTGGCCACCATCTTGGATCAGTCACCTACACAAAGTCAGTGTTGAGATCATTGTGAAGCCACTAGTCTCCCTGTGGAAGGGTTAGCTCCTCTGGGTTTTACACTGGCAACAAGGGTTTCATTCAGTAGAACGTGCGGCAATGCTCAAGACTGTTCTGTGTAAACAAGCAAAACTTAGTCTGAAAGCCGCCTGTTGCGGTATTTGTTATATTAACTGCTGTCTGGCAGTTTCATCCATAAATCTGAAAATGTTTGCAGAGAATAATTCTCTCCCTCCTTTCTCGAGAATGCTGCCTCGTACAATGCAGGACCTGGTCCGGGGTTATCACTGGTTCTCAAGAAAACGATGTGGATATTTTAGTTTTAGGAGTTTGGGTTTGATTGTAAGTGTTGACTTTAGGGTTACCATTGGTGATGAAGTCAAAGGGTTAAGAGTTAGGGATAAATGTTAAGAGTTAAAGTTCAGGGGTAAGTGTTCAAGGTTAGAAGTTAAAGGTGAGGATTACGGGTTGGAGTTAAGGGTACAAACATGGGATGGTGTTCACAGGAATAATTAGAGTTCAGAGGTCAAGGTTATAGCACTAGGCTAAGGGTTTGTGGATCGCTGTTTGGTTTAGGTTTAGGCAATAAGTTGGAGTTAGTTTTAGTGTAAAAGGATTTGTATTGAGCTTGGATTAGTGATATGGTGAGATTTACATTCACCTTTGGTTTGGGATGGAATTAAACAGATGTATATTCTTGAGGGAAACTTAGATCCAAGATTGGGTTGGGGTAAAGGTCAGCGGGTCATGTTTAAGGTCAGTGCCAGGGTCGGCGTGTCCCTGTATCTATGGTGAATATTATTTTGTTGAACTTGTGCCTGCCACTTTTATTTCATTCTTTAAGTTCTCCACCAGGTTAAGTGTAGATTCATGGCAAAAAAATCTACCATGTCGGGGGATTCTGGTTTGGGTTCGAAACAGAGTGAAGATCTTTGTGCTTTTGCTATCTGGAGATCCTGGGAGTGGAAAGATTTGGATTGGAATGAAGTGAGAGTGAAGGGAGATGAAGGGACGTGAGGGTAATGGATGCAAGTTGTCAAAATGGATTAGAGTGGCCGAAAGTATCATTTTGATTGAGTTAATCACAGAAGGATAATCTTCTGCAGGTATACCAGTCGCAGGCCTCTCTACCATTCCCATATAAACAAAACTTCAACTATGATTTGAAACCATGTTTATTCTGAGACTCGGCTGAATTCAAGAATGTTCCTTGATTCTGTACCTTTCTTCATGTGGTTTTAAAATGTACAGATGGACAGAATATTACTTTAACAGAAGCTTTATTCAAGACTCCTAGTGTATTCAAAAATTCCAAGGAATTTCGTAACCTGTTTATTACCACTGCTTAAACCCACAAATAAATCATAGGTCACAACATATATTATGGATGGCAATCGAGTGAGAGAGAGAGATAAAGGCTGGAAGCTAATTGAGAATTCTGGGGGTGTTTGAGGAGAGAGTGACAGACATCTGGGAATGGGTTTGGACCGGAATCTAATTGAAGGGTTCAGATGGTTACAATATAAAATAATAAATACCCAGAAATGAGTTACAGTTTAAATCCAATCAACAGACTGATGGAGAATTTATACGTCGGAACACACATCCCCCAGAGTGTGTTACAGGGTGGAACCCAGTCGAGAAGTCAGATCGTTTATCCGCGGAATGCTGGGACCGAGTAGCAGGCTGGAATCTAATCAGAAGCCCGCCGTTCCTTCTGTTACGGTGAGCAGAAAGGGCCAACCTTGTGTAAAAAGGCAAATTGGCATTTCCAGCAAGGCTGTGCCTTGGCAGGTCCGGCTGTGAATCTGCAGTTTAGTTTAGAGATACAGTGCGGAAACAGGCCCTTCGGCCCACCGAGTCCGTACCGACCAGCGATCCCCGCACATTAACACTATCCTACACACGCTAGGGATAATTTACACTTGTACCAAGCCAATTAACCTACAAACCCTTTAACTCTTTGGAGTGTGGGAGGAAACCGAAGGTCTCGGAGAAACCCACGCGGTCACGGGGAGAACGTGCCAACTCCGTACAATCAGCACCCGTAGTCGGGATCGAACCTGGGTCTCTGGTGCTGTAGGCGCTTTTAGGCAGCGACTCTACCGCTGCGCCACCATGCAGCCCACACTCCACTCTGCGCAGTCTCCACTTGTCATCACTCTTTGTCCAAACTCTTTCACATTCTCCTGTTCAAAAGCTTCCCATATTCCTCTTGAACGACAGCAAGTCATCAGCAGTAAAGTACTGTGGCCGAGAAATGTTACGCTGCAAAAAAACATCAACTTGGGGAGGTGCAGTGGCTTTCTGGAGGGCATTGGGTTCTGTGTCATGGTGTCAGGACAACAGCCTAGCCCTTAATCTCAGCGGGGCGAAGGACTTGGTGGTTGAGCCAAGGAGGCGACAGGTGAACACCATCCTCATCCTCAGAGCTGCTGTAGAGAAGGTCACCAGCTTCAATTTCTAAAGCATCCACATCACGGCACCCTAACCCGGTCCCTTCACACTGATGGGACCAAGAATGCACCACGTGGTATTAACTTTCTTAAGCATCTGAGAAGATTCAGCGTGCCCGTGATGTTTCAGCTGAGTCAGGTCTAGGTTTAATGTTGTCACACATACCGAGGTACAGGAAACAAATTGTTCCGCACGCGATCCAAACAGATCAGATATACCATACATGGATACAACCAGTTCAAACTCAAGGACACCAGATAGGGCAAAGGGGAAGAAACAAAATGCAGAATATACTTCTCAGCATTGTCGCACATCAGTTCCAGAGACAAAGTCCAGTGTCCGCAATGGGGTAGAGGTGAATCGGACAGTATCCTCGCTTATGGAAGGACCATTCAGAAGCCTGATAACAGTGGGGAAGAAGTTGTTTCTTAGTCTGGTGGTGTGCGCTTTCAAGCTTCTGTACATTCTTCTGGACAGGAGCGGGAAGAAGGAGGAATGAACAGGGTGCGACAAGTCTTTGATTCTGTCGGCTGCTTTCCTGAGGCAGCGTCAAGTGTAGATGGAGTCAATAGTGGGGAGTGTGGTCTGTGTGATGGACTGGGCCACATCTACAATTCTGCAATATCTTGCACTCTTGGGCAGAGTTGTTCCCAAACAAAGCTGTGATACCAGCCGACGGTAGGCTTTCTGTATTGCACCTGGAGACGTTTATAAAAATCACCGAAGACCAATTTCCTCCGTCTCCTCAGGAAGTAAAGGCTTTGCTGTATCTTCTTGGCTGTCACATCAATGTAGTTGGTCCACGACAGATCATTGGTCATATTAACGCCAAGGAACTGGAAGCTCTCAACCATTTCCATATACGCACCATTGACGCTGACTGGGGGCATGTACTCCACTATGCTTCCTGAAGTCGATAAGTGGAGTGGCGGCGCGGCCCTGGTTGCAGCGGCTTACCGGCAGTCCCGTTTGTTTGTGTTTTTTGTGTTGTTTATTTTGTTTTGGTTAGTCTAGTTTTTGGTTCTTAGTTTGTGTTTTGGGGGGGTGGGGGGTTGAAACGGGGCTTGCTGTCTCTCCCTGCGGGGGGAATGCGACTTTTTTGTCGTATTCCCCTTCTCTGTCCTCCGTCTGCGCTGAGGCCTAATGGAGCTGATGACCTCGAGGCTCCGGAGGCAGAGCCCGTCAGGACTCGCCCTGAGCTCGCTCCCGTGAGGGTGGTCCGACTCAGGGCTGGAACAGTGCTCCCATGAGAGGTTGTGGCGCTCTCGTGAGGGCGGCCAGCCCAAGGGTGGAACGAGGCTCCTGTCGGAACGGCCGAACTCGGGGAGGTGCGGCGCTCGCAGCCCGAGGGAGGTTCGGCGCCCATGTCGGGGCGGCCCGGCCGGAGGGAGAAGCGACGCCCAAGTCGGGGCGGCCCGGCCGGAGGGAGAAGCGACGCCCATGTCGGGGCGGCCCGGCCGGAGGGAGAAGCGACGCCCATGTCGGGGCGGCCCGGCCGGAGGGAGAAGCGGCGGCGCAGCCCGAGGCTGAAGACGGCACGATACTCACGCGAGGGTGGCTGGGACGGTGTTCTGGCGGTGGTGGCCTGAGTCCGGGGTTCGGCCACGGGCCAGCGGCTGCGTCTGCAGGATGGGTGGGCGGCAGCGGGACTGATTTATAACATCGCCCGGGGGGTATCGCCTCAGCGCAGAGGGAGAAGAGGAGGGAAGAGACTGCAGACCTAAGATTTTTGCCTCCATCACAGTGAGAAGATGCTGGGTGGACTCACTGTGGTGGATGTTAATATGTGTTTATTGTTTTTTTATTGTATTATATGTATGACTGCTGCAATTTCGTTCAGACTTCGGTCTGAATGACAATAAAGGCATATCTATCTATCTATCTGTCTGTCTGTCTGTCTGTCTGTCTGTCTGTCTGTCTGTCTGTCTGTCTGTCTGTCTGTCTGTCTATCTATCTATCTATCTATCTATCTATCTATCTATCACTGGCTCCTTCATCTTGCTGACAGTGAGGAAGAGGTTGTTGTCCAGACACCATGTCACTGAGTTCTCCATCTCCTTCCAGTACCACTTCTCATCATTGTGAAGGAAAGAACTGCAGATGCTGGTTTAAACCGAAGATAGACACGAAAAGCTAGAGTCATTCGGCGGGTCAAGCAGAGAAAAAGAATAGGTGACATTTTGGGAATCCTTTCCCCTGACTCTCAGTCTGAAGAAGCGTCCAGCATTTTGTGTCTATCTTCCATCTCATCATGGTTTGTTCTCTCAAGCTCTTGTATACTCTGGAATTTAGAAGGATGAGAGGGAATCTTATTGAAACATATAAGTTTATTAAGGGTTTGGTCATGCTAGAGGCAGGAAATGTCCCCGATGTTGGGGGAGCCCAGAACCAAGGGCTACAGTTTAAGAATAAAGGGTAAGCCATTTAGAATGGAGATGAGGCAAAACGTAATCACACAGAGAGTTGTGAGTCTGTGGAATTCTCTGCATCAGAGGGCGGTGGAGGCTGGCTCTCTGGATGTTTTCAAGAGAGAGCTAGACAGAGCTCTTAAAGATAGTAGAGTCAAGGGATATGGGGAGAAGGCAGGAACGGGGTACTGATTGTGGATGATCAGCCAAGATCACATTGAATGGCGGTGCTGGCTCGAAGAGCCGAATGGCCTGCTCCTGCACCTATTGTCTATTGTCTATTGTCAACAGATGCACTATGGAAAATATTCTGGTGATATTCATGTCTGCTCTGCTTTTGACTGCCTGAAGATGCAGAGAGTGATGAACACATCCCAGTCCATCACAGGCTCGTTGCTTCATTCCATTGTGTCCACCTGCATGGTGCGTCAGGAAGTCTGGAAGTACCCTCACAGATGCCTGTCGCCCTGGTCATTGGCTTGTCTCTCTTCTACCATCTGAAGATACAGGAGCTTGAAAGCCAGGACATTCAGGCTTAAAAACAGTTTCTCCTCCATGGCGATCGAACAGTCTCCTGAGTCAGCCTCCACTTCCACACCTCATTCCTGGAGCTGTTGCCACATACTCTTAAGGGCCTATCCCACTTGGGCTTCATTTGCGCGAAGATTTTGTACATCCCAAAATCCTAGGGTGCCCCACGGACCGCGCGTCACTACCTATGTCACCATGCACCATGCGCGCGTAATGTGCACCATGTGTGCATCACGTGCATGTCACCATGCGCGCGTCGTGCGTTGTGATGCGTAAATGATGTTGCATTAATAACGCGCAAATGATGCCCAAGTGGGACAGGCCCTTTACTCTTAACTCTATCTCATTGTGTTATTCTCTTGTTGTACTTTATCGTTTTTCACATCTTCAGATTGAATGACAATCTTGCACCAATCTGATGCCAAAAGAACCATGAAGTGGCTATGATGAGTCAGATTAAAGGATTTTTCTACTGATATTGAAAACAACAGGCTAACCAGGGACACGGTATGACTGATCAAAGATAAAGGAGAGATTTAGGGGCGGCATGGTCGCATCGCGGTAAAGCGTCTCACAGCGCCAGAGACCCGGGTTCGATCCTGACTACAGGTGCTGTCTGTACGGAGTTTGTACATTCTCCCCATGACCGCGTAGATTTTCTCCAGGATCTCCAGTTTCCTCTCACACTCCAAAGACGTACAGGTTTCCAGGCTAATTGGCTTTGGTAAAATCGTAAATTGTCCCTAGTGTGTGTAGGATAGTGTTAGTGTGCGGGGATCGCTGGTCGGCGCGGACTCATGTGGGCCGAAGGGCTTGTTTCCATGGTGTATCTCTAAACTAAACTAAACTAAACTAAACTAAATGATTTATGCTTGGAAACTGGGAATGTAGGTGAGGTACTAAACGAGTGCTTTGCATCTGTATTCACAATGGAAAAGGACATGAAGGCCAGTGAGATGGGTGTGGAGAATACTAATATGCACGGGTAGAGTGAGATCAAGAAGGAGGTCACGTTGGGGCTCTTGATGAGCATTAAGGTGGATAACTCCACAGGGCCTGATGAAAGCCAAGTCACGCTATTGAGAGAGACAAGAGAGGTGTTTGCAGGGGCCTTGATGAAGATCTTTGCATCTTCTCTTGCCACAGGCGAGGTCCCATACGACTGGAGAATAACTAATGGTATTCCTTTGTTTACGGTGGGAGGAAGAGAAAATCCGGGAATTATAGGCCAGTGAGCCTCTTGTCAGTGGTATGGAGGTTATTGGAACGGTTTCTTCAGGATTGGATTGGCGTCCACATGGAAGGGTATGGGCTAATTAGAAACAATCCACATGGCTTTGTACAGGGCAGTTCGTGTTTTACTCATTTGATCGAGTTTTTAGAGGAGACTAGACCAAGTAGGACCTGTTGGGTCCCGTCCCCTCAACGCACAGTTGCGGGAGGCCTATGGCATCACACACACACACTAACCACCCCCCACACACACAGGGAGGGTTGAGAGGGGGGTGAGGGGGGAGGGGGGGAGAGGAGGGGAGGGGGGAAGGGATGGGGAGGGAGGTGGAGGGAGAGGGGAGAGGGGGAAGGTGGAGGGGGGTAGGGGAGGAGGGCACACGGGGGAAGGGGAGAAGGGGGAGAGAGAGGAGGGGGAAGAGAGGGGAGAAAGGGAGGAGAGAGAGAAGGGGAGAGGGGGGAAATGGGGAAGAGAGAGGTGTAGAGGGGGGAGGGAGGGAGAGTAGAGAGGTTAGTGGAGGGGGTAGACGAGGGGGGAGAGAGGAATGGGGAGAGAGGGGGAGGGAGGAGAGGGGAGGAGGGGGAGGGGAGGGGGAGAGGGGTTATATGGAGGGGGAGGGAGGTGGAGGGGTGGAGAGAGAGGAGGGGGGGAGAGGGTGGAAGGGGGAGAGAGAGGAGGAGGGGAGAGGGAATTAGAGGGGGTAGAGAGGGAGGGGGGAGGAGAGGGGGGAGAGGAGGAGGGGGGGGGAGAGGAGGGGGAGAGAGAGGAGAGTGGGGGAGAGGAGGAGCGTGGGGAAAGGAGGAGGGGAGCCAGGCTGGCAAGCAGGCTGCAAGCGGGCTGCGAGCGAGTGGGCTGCGGGGCCCACGGTGAGTGGGCGGCGGAGACTCGCGGACGATCTGAGGACGGTCAAAAGCAGTGGAGGGCTGGCCGATCGTGGCTTCGGCGAGGGGAAGCCCACCCACCCACGTGACAGACGATCAGGCGGGGGATACGGAGAGGAGGTCATCCCCGTAACAGCCAGAGATCGCCAGGTGGGATCGGGATAACCAGCGAGGGAAAGGCGTCACGATTCCCCGAGTCCCTGCGATCGACGGAGGAATTGCAGGTCTCCATAGACGACCTCTCCCAGAGGGAGTAATGGCTGCCAGGGCCACATTCTCACCGTGCTGTCCGCACCCGCGCGGCGATAACCACCGCCACCGCCATGTTCTAGAACTTCAAGGAGCCCAGCAGAACGCGCAGCACGACCTGAGCAGCAGTTTAAAAACGCTTAGTGACAAATTTATAGAAGTGAAAGTTAAGAAGCCAAGAAGTACAGATGACAGAACAGGGGTGACATCACTCGCAGCGCAAGCAGAGGCAGGCAGTCAGATCCATTGTGTCATCATCAGCGAGACCATCTCGTTTATTTTCTAGGTTATTTGAGATTTGTGAACATTTTCATAAATAACTCGAGAAATATTACATGACATTTTCAGATAAGGCGATTTTTGACATCGTGGCGTAAATCTCTATCGGAATATATAAAAATGTCACAGTTAGCGCGTCGTGTTTTCGAGGAGATGTAAAATGCACACGAACATCACACAAATAAATACACATCCAAGATCAGAGGTTATTAAGTATAAAGATGAAGAAGGTGGTGGATGTTGTCTACATGGATTTTAGTAAGCCATTTGATAAGGACCCTTATGGTAGGCTTACAAAAGATAAAGTGCATGGGATTAACAGTGACTTGATCATATGGGTTCAGAACTGGCTTACTGATAGAAGTTGTGGTGGGATATTGTGCTTGGCGGTCTGTGATCCATGGAGTCCTGTTTGGATCTGTGCTGGGACCTTTGTTGTCTGTGTTATATATATAAATGGCCTGAACATAAATGTAGATGGGTTGATTAGTAAGTTTGCAGATGATACCAAGATCGTTGGAGATGGGGACTGTGAGGAAGGCTTTTAGAGTATACAGGGGGATATAGATAAACCACAGAAATGGGCAGAGAAATGGCAAATGGAGTTTAATCCCAGCAAGAGTGAGGGGTTGCACTTTGGGAGGTCGAATGTAAGGGGAAGTTATACAGTTATTGGCAAGATCCTGAACAGCAATGATGTGCAGAAGGAGGTTGAGGTCCAGATCCATAACTTCCTGAAAGTGGCAACACAAGTAGACAGAGTGGTAAAGAATTTTTAAGAAGGAACTGCAGATGCTGGAAAATCGAAGGTAGACAAAAATGCTGGAGAAACTCAGCAGGTGAGGCAGCATCTATGGAGCAAAGGAAATAGGCAACGTTTCAGGTCGAGACCCTTCTTCAGAGTGGTAAAGAAAGCTTGCTTTCATTGGTCGGGGTATTGAGTATAAGAGGCTGGACGTCGTGACGCAGCTCTATAGGACTTTCGGCCGCATATGGAGTATTGCATACAGTTCTGGTCGCCCCATTACAGCAAGGATGTGGAGCTTTGGAGAGGGTGCAGAAGAGATTTACCGGAATGAGGCCTGGACTAGAGGATATTAGCTACCTGGAGAGGTTGGACAAACCTGGATTGTTTTCTCTGGACTGCTGAAGAGTTTCCAAATGACGGATCCCAACCCAGGTGACTATTTGTGTGCTCGCCACAGAAGCAGATCTACAAACTCATATTACAATCGCTCCACACCCTTAAATCTCCAGTCCTACAGCAACATTTCTTACTTTGACTACGCACTAAATGTTATTCCCTTAACATGTATCTAGACACTGTAAATGGCTTGTTTGTAATCATGTATTGTCATTCTGTCTACTAGTTAGCAGGCAACAAAAGCTTTTTTACTGTACCTCAGTACACGTGACAATAAACTGAACTAACTATAGATTGAAGGGTGACCTGATTTATCAATGGCCCCAAACTAAGGCCATGCCCAGACAATGGAAAATATTGGGCGGTGAAGTTACTTACATGACCAGGATACTTAGACTCATTACATTTCACACTTTATGTCCTATTGATGTGTTTATGAAAGTCTTTCTCTGAGCACCAGCCGACTGATTTACATCGGTGAGACCAAGCGTAGGTTGGGCGATCGTTTCGCCGAACACCTCCGCTCAGTCCGCAATAACCTACCTGACCTCCCGGTGGCTCAGCACTTCAACTCCCCCTCCCATTCCCAATCCGACCTCTCTGTCCTGGGTCTCCTCCATTGCCAGAGTGAGCAACAGCGGAAATTGGAGGAACAGCACCTCATATTCCGTCTGGGGACCTTGCGTCCTTATGGCATTAACATTGAATTCTCCCAATTTGGCTAGCCCTTGCTGTCTCCTCCCCTTCCTTAACCCTCTAGCTGTCTCCTCCCACCCTCCCATCCGCCCGCCCTCGGGCTCTTCCTCCTCCTCCCCTTTTCCTTCTTTCTTTCCCCCCCCCACCCCCCATCAGTCTGAAGAAGGGTTTCGGCCCGAAACGTCGCCTATTTCCTTCGCTCCATAGATGCTGCTGCACCCGCTGAGTTTCCCCAGCAATTTTGTGTGCCTACCGACAACAGGTACATGTTGGCCACAGGAGGGCAGTAGATGCACACCATACACAGATTCCTCCGCGCAGATCTCAACAATGGAAAGATACAGTTGGGCATCGGCAGGCTGTATGTGTGTGTTCACCCTGTCCCAGTGCCTGCACATTGGCTGCTATAAGCAGTAACTGCAAAGCAACTGTCTTCAACATGTTACAGAACTTTGTTTTTTTTTAATTTTTTCGCGTCAATTTTAGAATAGAAAGGATCCTTTTGTTAAAAAGGTAACTTATTTCCGATTTTGATTTGTTTAAGAAAGAACTGCAGATGCTGGAAGAATCGAAGGTAGACAAAAACGCTGGAGAAACTCAGCGGGTGAGGCAGCATCTATGGTGCGAAGGAATAGGTGATGTTTCGGGTCGAGACCCTAAACGTCACCTATTCCTTCGCTCCATAGATGCTGCCTCACCCGCTGAGTTTCTCCAGCATTTTTGTCTACCTTTGATTTTGATTAGTTTACATTCATCTCCACCAGGGTGCCATGAAATTCCTTGTTTACATGTAGCTCAAACAGTATATATACAACAATAAATACACACGAGTGCTAAAACCACTGTGAGCGCGCAGTATACAGACAACACTCTGTTTTCTATTAGTTAGCTAGTTCTGAATCCACATGACCAGGTTAGTGTGCATGTTAGGCATTTCCCCCCCCCTGGTGAATGCTATGTACTTACTTCTCTGTTTCTATCCCAAGTACAGGCCTCGTGGCTGTGAGTCTGGAATCGAGGGGTTAAAGGCTCCTGTACCCGATTGGCCCAGCTGCATCAGGTGACGGGTGACTCATCTGGAGTATAAAGACCAGAGCTTCCCAGAATTCCCTCTCTTCGTCGTAGACTCTGACTGAAGCAGTCTGTTGGTGGGGGCCGAGGCAGCCTGACCACATGGCATAGAACTTTGTGTATTTTCACCATTCCTTGTTGATAGATATTGTATTGGGACGGATAAGGGCTGACCTTAGAGTTTACATGTATTTTGGTTTCAGGGTTGTATCTCTTTGGGCAAGTTTTGGAATCTCCGGTTCAACGGCCCATGGTGTGGTTGGCTGGAGCACTGTTAAATTGTTTGTCGGTTTATCCATATCCCTGACTGGGTTGTTTATATCAGGTTTGAGTTTTGTGTTCAAATGAATTATTAAAACTGTTTTTGAACCTGAACCTGGTTTTTGACTTGTGTTACGTGGCTCTGAAGTACTTGCATTCGGGAGTCGTAACAAAATGGGGGCTCGTCCGAAGTTTTGAGGACCCTAGACGTTTTTAGGGGGTATTTTTGGTAGGCTTCTGGACTGGGGAAGTCTGTGTGTTGAGAGGGAATTTTTTCTTCCCTGTTTGTGGTAGCATTAGTGCCCAGGTTTTAGCTGGTGTTTTGGGGCTACTTTAGAAATGGAATTTAAGGTGAAAGAATTTGTTGAGGCTCCTAGTCGGGAGTTGTTTGATAGATGTACGAAGGAGCATTTGATTTTGCTGGCTGAGAACTATGCCGTGACTATTGACAAGCATTCAAAGAAACACTCCATTAAATCGGAGTTGTGGGCTGCGTTGGTGGAGGCTGGGGTTTTGCCTGGTGGTGCAGACAGTCCCCCACCTTCTGTTCAGCCAGTTCAGAACATGGAGGCCATCATTAAACTGAAGGAGATGGAGCTTGAGTCACAGAGAATTGCCTCTTTGTTAAAAGAGAAAGAGCTCATGCATGTTCTTGAAATGAAACGGCTTGAGCTTGAGGAGGAAACCAAAAGGGCTGAATTTCAGCTGCGGGCAAAAGAGATAGATAATTCCCGGGTTTCTTCTAGGGAACGGGAGTTTGATATGAGCAAGAACATCCGCCTGGTTCCCCCATTTCGTGAGGAGGATGTGGACAAGTATTTCACAGTGTTTGAACGGGTGGCTTTGTCCTTGAAGTGGCCTAGGGACGTGTGGACCTTGCTATTGCAGTGTGTCTTTGTGGGTAAAGCACGGGAGGTGTACTCGTCTTTATCTGTTGAAAGCAGTCTGGACTATGAGTGTGTGAAGTCTACAGTACTAAGGGCTTATGAATTAGTTCCAGAGGCGTACCGGCAGAAGTTCCGGCGCTTTAGGAAGTTTGATAGTCAGACTTATGTGGAGTTTGCTAGGGAGAAGGAGGCACTTTTTGACTGGTGGTGCGCTTCTCAAGGAGTGAAGGATTTTGAGCTACTGCGGGCCTTGATAATTATGGAAGACTTTAAGAACTGTCTCCCTGAGAGGGTTACTACTTACCTTAATGAGCAGAAGGTGAATGAGGTGTCTAAGGCTGCGGTATTGGCAGATGAGTATGTATTGACTCATAAATCTGATTTTGTTGGGCGATCCTATAGTTTTGGTGCACGGCCGGTTGATCGTGGTGGTGTCGCCGGTGGCAGTGTCAAGGCTGTTTCTGTGCCTGCAAATGGCAGCACGTTGATACAGGGGGATGTCAGAGCTGATAGGGTTAACGGAAATGTAAGGACTGATGAAGGTCCTGTGTGCTACTATTGTAGAAGGAGAGGGCACATGTTAAAGTCGTGTCCCGTTCTGAAGCAGAAAAATGCAAAGCCTGTGGCTTTGGTGGGTGCACAGAAGGCACCTGTCGTACCTGAGGTGCCTGAGTCTGATGAGTGTAGGAATTATTCTGCGTTCATCATGAATGGTTTTGTTTCTCTAGAGGATGGGGGTGATAGAGTTCCAGTATCCATCTTGCGTGATACTGGTGCTACTCAGTCCTTTATATTGGATGATGTACTGCCGTTTTCTGGGGAATCATCGGTTGGGTCAAGTGTCCCAGTGGTAGGATTCGGGATGGATGACATGTTAGTGCCTTTGCATACCGTGCGTCTCGAGTCCGAGTTGGTTTCAGGCCGGGTAACTGTTGGGTTACGGCCGTGTTTTCCCGTTGGGGGAGTTTCTGTGATTTTGGGGAATGACTTGGCAGGAGGTAGAGTTTTAGTCACTCCTGAGGTGACGGCTGTTCCGATGGTGCAGAGTCCTGATAGATTGGCTATGCAGCATCCAAAGGTCTTCGCAGCTTGTGCTGTCACGAGGGCTATGGCTAAGAGCCAGGCGAAGTTTGAGGATGTGGTGGACCTGAGTGAGAGCATTTTTGGGGATCAGGATGATAGATCCTGTGTTGTGAAGGGTGTTTCTCCATCTCAGGATGGGATAGTGTCTGAAAATGTGCCGGTGTCACTGTCACGTGACCGGCTGGTTGAGGAGCAAAAGAGTGATCCAGGTTTATCTGATCTGTGCGACTGCGCGGTGCCTGAGGGGGATATGGATTCCACAACAAAGGGGTATTTTCTAAGGGATGGCTTACTGATGCGAAAGTGGTCTCCCTTGGATATATCTGGGCATGATCATTGGAGCGTGGTTGATCAGATTGTGATGCCTCGTCGGTATAGGGACGAGATACTCTGTTTGGCTCATGATGGTCCTCTGGGTGGACATTTGAGGGTCCTGAAGGAAAAATGGTTGCAGGAGGATACAAAACGTAGTGTTTTAGACCACGTTTGTACTTTTCGCTCTAGATTGAGGAGGGCATGCGAACTGGCAATGGGTAATCTTGCCTCTGCTCAGTCTAGGATGAAGGACTGGTTCGACAGGAAGGCTTCTAGTAGGAATTTTTCTCCGGGTGACAAGGTCCTGGTGTTGTTGCCTATTCCTGGTTCCAGTCTGCCGGCTCGGTATAGCGGTCCCTATCAGGTGGTTAAGAAGGTTGGTGAGAGGGATTACGTTATTGGTACCCCTGATCGGAGGCGTAAGACTCAGCTCTGTCATGTTAACATGATGAAAAAGTACCATGAGCAGGAGCCTGTGGAGGTTGATGGGTCGGAGCTAAGTCCTTCTAAGCATGTTTTGGCTGCAGTGGTGCTGCCCCCTGACACGGGTGGTGATGTGGGGGAGGCACGGTTGTCTGTGGCAGTAACGCAGGGAAAGCTGAGTAACTCTGAGGCTTTGGAGACGCTTCCCTTGCGGTTGTCTCATTTGACTGGCATATCCGTGGCTAGGATGATGTATTGGCTGATGCATTGTCGCGCCAGTGATGTCTGTTACTGAATAGTTGCTGAAATTTGGTGGTGTTTTTTTTAGTTCATTTTCAGAAACTTATTCAGTATCTTTGGGTGGGGGTGTTAGGCATTTCCCCCCCCCTGGTGAATGCTATGTACTTACTTCTCTGTTTCTATCCCAAGTACAGGCCTCGTGGCTGTGAGTCTGGAATCGAGGGGTTAAAGGCTCCTGTACCCGATTGGCCCAGCTGCGTCAGGTGACGGGTGACTCATCTGGAGTATAAAGACCAGAGCTTCCCAGAATTCCCTCTCTTCGTCGTAGACTCTGACTGAAGCAGTCTGTTGGTGGGGGCCGAGGCAGCCTGACCACATGGCATAGAACTTTGTGTATTTTCACCATTCCTTGTTGATAGATATTGTATTGGGACGGATAAGGGCTGACCTTAGAGTTTACATGTATTTTGGTTTCAGGGTTGTATCTCTTTGGGCAAGTTTTGGAATCTCCGGTTCGACGGCCCATGGTGTGGTTGGCTGGAGCACTGTTAAATTGTTTGTCGGTTTATCCATATCCCTGACTGGGTTGTTTATATCAGGTTTGAGTTTTGTGTTCAAATGAATTATTAAAACTGTTTTTGAACCTGAACCTGGTTTTTGACTTGTGTTACGTGGCTCTGAAGTACTTGCATTCGGGAGTCGTAACAGTGCATCATAATGTTCAACATCAGCCGACCATGGGGGACTTGATCAAATGTCTCGCTGAATCCATGTAAACACCATCCACCGCCCTACCCTCATTAATCACCTTCATCCTCTCCTCAAAATCTCCATCAGGTTAGTAAGAAACGCATTGAAATAGAAAGGTACTGTGACATCTGTGGAGAGAGAAAAGTGGTGCTCTATGAAATCGTTAAGCCCCTATCCCACTGTACGAGGTAATTCAAGAGTTCTCCCGAGTTTTCCTCTGATTCGAACCCGGAGAATGTCCGTAGCGGGTCCGTAGGAGCTCGTGGATGTCTCGTAGCGGCTCGTACGAGTAAAAAGTAACAATTTTTTTCATCCACGAATATTTTTTTGCTCATGGACATTTTTTTGTAGGGATGAAAAAACGTCACGAGTTAACGGATGTCCCAAGTACCTACCGTTAGCATTACGAGCCGCTACGGGACATCCGCGAACTCCTACGGACCCTCTACGGGCATTCTCCGAGTTCGGATCGGGGGAAAACTCGGGAGAACTCTTGAATTACCTCGTACAGTGGGACAGGGGCTTAAATTGCAATGTGGAGTCCAGAGAAGACAGAAGATCGTGTGTTTTCTCTTATTCTTATTCTGGGCATCGCTGGAGAATTGGAAGGTGGTGCCATGATCGGTGGTGAAGGCAGATATAATAGTGGCATTTAGGAGATGTGCAAAGCAATCAACTCATCCATGGAGGCACAAGACACTACATATGCTGGAATCCTCAGTAAAAAGCAAAGTTCTGGATAAACTCAGTGGGTCAGGCAGCATCTGAGCAGGAATGGGCGGACCACGTTTCGATCGGGACCCTTCTTCAGATTCCTAATCCATGTTCGGTCTCTTCAAAGTAACGGAGGCCACATGTTGAGCACCAAACACAGTGCAGGTGAATTGCCACTTACCTGGAAGGTGAGAACAGAAGTGCAGGAAATAGCAGAGAGATGAACAAAAGATGTGTCAGACGTAAGGGAGGAGAAGTCTCTGGTGTGGCAAGTCTCGACAGATCATTTAGACTCATCTGTTTTGCTTGAAGCTGTAAATAAACTGAGTTGTGAGTCACACTGTAACTTGTCTTGACTTTCTGAAATAAAGGGATGAATTTCAAAAGCCTATTGGTGGTTTTAGCATTTCAACAATTATTAAATCACTGTTAGTCCAATGGTAGAGGACGAGAGGGGGGAGGGGAGGGGGGGGGGGGGGGGGGGGGGCATGTTGTCTTCTTTCAGTATACATTTTACTATGAATGAGTTAAACCACTTGATTTATGTATGTTTCACAAAGGCACCAGATTTGATACAAAAACTATTTGGATACATATCCAGCACATTTCAAATGTAACTTGCACGTTTACAATTTCACTGCATTACAGGCCTGAAACTAGGCTGTCGCCACATGGTCGCGGGGTGACGCAGGGTGACGCCTGTATTGTTTAAGAATAAGGAGTAAGACATTTAGAACGGAGACGAGGAAACACTTTTTCTCACAGAGAGATGTGAGTCTGTGGAATTCTCTGCCTCAGAGTTGCGGTGGAGGCAGGGCTGGATTTAAAGATGAAGAGAGGCCCTAAGCTGTTCCACTTGTGAGGCCCCTACCAATCCCCCACCCCCACGACTAGAGGAAGATGGTCTACCAAATTGGCACCGATTTGCAGCCGAGGGTGGCCAATGAGATAAAGGGCTGGAAAGCTGTGCTTATTTATTTATTTATTTATTTATTTATTTAATGCCAGTGCTAGTGTCGAGTTATCGGCTTAAAACACTATTATTCTGAAATGGAGGGGAAGGAAAATTACTGGAGGGTTGTTTAGAGACTACAGTGCGTTGTGACAGCATATGTAAGAAAGGCCTATGACAGTGTCAAAAATATTATACACCTTGCAGGGCTCGCACAATTTGTTTTCTCTGTGACCAGCTGGGCAACTTTGGCAGCTTTCAAGTTGCCAAATGACAGATTAGGTAGTCATTTAAGACGGCTTGCATGACGCCTGCGATAATGTGCTCGGACGAAGTGCGTAGTTACCAGTCGGAATTATGCTCAATGAAGCATTCACATATTATTTCTGCCTCAAATAAAGTCACAACCTTAATATATTCACCAATCAAGACATGATATATACCACAATGACATGCAGCAAAATTATAATACAGTATCGAGGACCCAAGCAGTCTTTCCAGGTGTGGCAGAGGTTCACCTGCACCTCCTCCAACCTCATTTATTGCATCCGCTGCTATAGGTGTCAGCTGCTCTACATTGGTGAGACCAATTGTAGGCTTGGCGATCGCTTCGCCCAACACCTCCGCTCGGTCCGCAATAACCAACCTGATCTCCCGGTGGCTCAGCACTTCAACTCCCCCGCCCATTCCGAATCCGACCTTTCTGTCCTGGGCCTCTTCCATGGCCAGAGTGAGGCCCAACATAAATTGGAGGAGTAGCACCACTTATTTAGCTTGAGCAGTTTACACCACAATGGTATGAACATTGACTTCTTCAATTTCAGGTAGTCCCTGCTTTCTCCTCCCCTTCCCAGCTCTCCCTCAGCCCACTTTCTCTGCCTCTTCCTTTCTTCTTCCCCCCACCCCGCCCTCACATCAGTCTGAAGAAGGGTCTCAACCCGAAATGTCACCTATTTCATTCGCTCCATAGATGCTGCCTCACCCGCTGAGTTTCTGCAGCATTTTTGTCTACCCATTCACACAAGTTCTGTTATCCCACTTTCCTCACCCACTCCCTACACATTAGGGGCAATTTTACAGAGACAAGTTAACCTACAAAGCCAATGCGTCTTTGGGATGTGGGAGGAAACCCACACGCTTGCAGGGAGAATGTGCAAATTCAACACAGACAGTGCCCGAGGATAGTATCGAACACAGATCTCTGGCGTGTGAGGCAGCAAGTCTACCAGTTGTGCCACTATAATTTGTTTTCCAACACACAAAGAATTATAAGTTGATAACTTTGGTTACTAAAAAAATGAAAATATCCATTTTCAGTTTTAAATCTACAAGTGACGCTATGTTCCCCTTTACAGCTACTGTATGTTTTAATTAAGTTCAAGACTATGGGGCAGTACATTGGCCATAAAGTTGCTGCCTAAAGGTGCCTGAGACCCGGAATTGATCCTGAATATGGGTGCTGTCTGTATAGAGTTTGCTCCTTTTCCCTTTGATCGCATGGGTTTTCTCCGGGTGCTCTTGTTTCCTTCCACATTCCAAAGGTGTGCAGGAATCTATTTCAGACCCAACACAAAACATAATATTTTCCTTTTGTCCAGAGATTCTGTCTTACCTGTTGAGTTACTCCAGCTTTTTGTGTCTATCTTCAGTTTAAACCAGCATCTGCAGTTCCTCCCTACACACACGATACTATACGTTAGAACTTTTTTAATCCCAGGAGAGAAATTGTGTGTGTGGGTATATATATTCTGCACACACACGCACGCACGCACACACACACACACACAGAGTTATATATTCATATATAAATATACACTGTTTATAACATTGTTTACAGAGTACTATATTTACATATTCTGTTGTGCTACTGCAAGTAAGAATTTCATTGTTCTAACTGGGACGTGAGAGAATAAAACACTCTTGACTCTTGACTTACTCCGCTAATGTGTGGGATAGAACTAGTGTACGGGTGATAGGTGGTCGGCGTGGACTCGGTGGGCCGAAGGGCCTGTTTCCACGCTGTATCTTTAAATTAAACTAAAAACACTAAAACCAGAGGGAGTCTAAAGATGGGTCTCTACCCGAAACATCACCCAATTTCTTCTATCCAGAGTTGCTGGCTGCTCCATGGAGTTCCCCCGCACAATTAAAGCATGGAATAGTATTCACCCAACCATAGTTACCCAACCAGACGCAACTAAATTTAAGGTAGCTCTTTTTTCCCCAACGCGTTTCTTACTAACCTGGTGGAGATTTTTTTGCTTAAGTCCAAGTCAAGAGTCAAGAGAGTTTTATTGTCATTTGTCACAGATAGGACAATGAAATTCTTGCTTTCTGCAGCACAACAGAATATGTAAACATAACACAGAACAGGAGATAAAAGTTCAGTGTGTTTATATACCATATACCATAGACCATATATATATACAATAAATAAACAGATAAAATGCAATAGGCTGTTATTGTTCAGCCCTCCATCATCTCCAGTTTAAATTCCATTTAGAATATTTATGGAGGACCAGGAAACCAGAAGCAAGAGTTACTCCAGGGAGTTACTCCAGATCCAGGGTCAGGGAGTGATTCTGCGCTGGTTTTCAGCGGTTGTGACAAGGCAGTGTCCGGACAGCAATGGTGGCCAGATCTCCCACAATTCAAAGCGAGGGAGAAAGTGCCCAGCGCCGACCAGTTGCCATGGCAGTGCGCATGCGCTGGGCAGCCGATGATGTGCTGGCCATGGTTAAGCGCATGTGAAGGGAGAGGATGTGCTGGCCGTAGCAGTGCGCAATGTGCAGGGCAGAAGAGGAGCGAGCGGAGAGCGGAGACCCGGACACGGATACGGATGGCAGGCGGAGACGGAGAGTGACAGAGAGAGAGAGAGAGAGAGAGATAGAGAGGGGGGCTCGCCCAGAGTTGAACGGCAAGTGTTCTGCCTTGGCCGGAGGCCCCCTAGATTTCAAGGCCCTAGGCTTCAGCCTATGAAGCCTAGTGGTAAATCCGGCTCTGCGAGGCCCCCCTAGATCTCGAGGCCCTAAGCTTAAGCTTGTCAAGCTTATACGTAAATCCGGCCCTGTGTGCAGCCGAGCGTGGCCAATGAGATAAGGGCTGGAAAGCTATGCTTTTTATTTATTGCCAGTGCTAGTGTCAGGTTATCGGCTTAAAACACTATTATTCTGAAATGGAGGGTAAGGAAAATTACTGAAGTGTTGTTTAGAGACTACAGTGCATTGTGACAGCATATGTAAGAAAGGCCTATGACAGTGTCAAAAATATTATATACCAGGCCTGTACGAAGCTTTTCAAAAAGGGGGGTGGCATGGCAGGATTACAAAAAAATTATGTGAAATAAGTGCACACAGTGCATATCACAAGCTCGAAGCTCAAAGACCCTTGCAGCCGTGGTCCAGGGCCCAATTAAGGGCCCTGGAAGCTCTGGGGTTTTAGATGCTCTCTGGTGCATTCTGAACCTCATGGAGCATTTTTGCACCAAATTTATGACCAATATTTCAGAAATAATTTCGGTTGAGTCCAGAGTAATGAGTGGTTGGAATGGGATGATTGGGGTCATTGTTGTATACCTTTAAAAAAATCAAGAATTGAAGCTGTCCTTGTTTTAATAATCAGGTTGTACTGTAAAATGTTATGTAAAATGTTATAAAGGAGCATGCAAACACTGCAAATAAAATACTGCAAGTTTTTGCAGTAAATAAAATCTTTTTTTAGAAAATGTTTTGTGTATTGATTTGATTGCCTGTTACTGTTCGACTGTGTTAGTGTGTGCACATTAAAAATATGATGCAAAATGATAGTCGCAAACTATGGAATTCATATTTTTCAGTAATGTTATCAAGGACAAGAAACCAGTTCCAATTGTTTGATAATGTTCATATGGAGGAGAAAATATAATTGCTCTAAAACCTATCACTTACCTGGAGTAGACACGAGGCATCAAGGTGATTGTGTGGAGTGCAAATGGAGATCTGAACCCGCCCGGGCCCACTGCGCATGAGCGGAGAGACAGCGTCATTTTGCATCGCTACTGCGTTACCGGCGTCCCCCAACTGCGCAGGCGCGGATGGTCGCAATTTTTTCCCCCAAAATTTCCAGCGGCCGGAACCAGAATTTCGGGTAATTTCCGTCAAAGTGGAAACACTGATAGTGCTCCAATTTTTTTTCCTCGGGATTTTTTTGACTCTGGGCAAAACACACCTTGGCCAGAGGCCACCTAGATTTGAGGGTCTAGGATTCAGCCTATGAAGCCTATAGGTAAATCCAGCCCTGCCTAGGCCCCCCTAGATCTCGATGCCCTAAGCTTAAGCTTGTGAAGCTTATACGTAAATCTGGCCCTGTGCTGACCACACTACATTGCGCCGTTCTCTCTTACCCACACTCTGCCCACGATCCAGCACCTCGACCCGTATCTGAAACCCCATCCTCTCCTATCTCCTCATCACTGCGCAAATAGCTGATCCTACTCAGTACTCTGACCCTGTCACACACTCTGCGCTCTCTTCCCCGCAGTCCGACCGCACTGCAGACCCCTCTCCTCACACTCCAACACTCTCACACTATCCCCTCTCCCTCTGCCCGTCCTGCCACTCTAACCAATCAGTGACTTCAGTCCTGGTCCCCACATTCTGACCCCCTCACCCCGCTTCCCATGTTACCCCAGTCGGGAATTTAGTTTAGTTTAGTTTAGAGATACAGTGCGGAAACAGGCCCCTCGGCCCACTAAGTTTGCACCGACCAACGGTCCCTGCACATTAACACTATCCTACACTAGGGATAATTTTTTACATTTACACCAAGCCAATTAACCTGCAAACCTGTGTGTCTTTGGAGTGTGGGAGGAAACCAAAGTTCTCTGAGAAAACCCACGCAGGTCACGGGGAGAACGTACAAACTCCAGACAGACAGCACCCGTAGTCAGGATCCAACTTCAAAAGCCTCCAAAGCCTCTCTTCATCCCCACTCCCATCCACAGACCTGGAAATGATCAATAGCCATTCAATTGTACCTGAGGCACAAATAGGGTTTGCAACAAGGGGTCCATGACTGAAGGTAGACACAAAATGCTGGAGTAACTTAGTGGGTCAGGCAGCATTTCTGGATAGAAGGAATGGGTGATGTTTCAGGTCGAGTTAGGAGAGAGGGAGACACAAAGATAAGGAAGGTTAAGGTGAAAACGAAATATCAAAGGGGATGAAGCTCAAGAAAAAGTAATCATTGTCAACCAGAGGAAGTTGACAACGAAGCATCCAAAGATAAAAATGTAATTAAGAGGACAGTCAGACTGGTCGGAGAACTAGAATGGGGGAGGGATGGCGAGAGAGGGAAAGCAAGGGTTACTTGAAGTGGCTGTGGTAATGAGCCTGGGTTAAACGTGGTGATAGAGGTGGAGGGAAGGAAGAATCACAGATGGAGAGCTGCGTGAGGGATGTTGCAGAACTTGCATCAGAGAGAGGAGTCAAGAGTCAAGAGTTTAGACAAGGGCCTGTCCCACTATACGAGTTTACCCAAGAGCTCTCGCGAGTTTAAAAAAAATCAAACTCGTGGTAAGTACGTAGAATGTACGTAGCGGGTACGTCGGAGCACGGGGACTTCTCTTAGCGGCTCGTAACGCTAACGGCAGGTACTCGAGAAACGCGGTAAGCTCGTGAAGTTTTTCAACATGTTGAAAAATGTCCACGAGAGCCCCGAGTACCAACGAGCGGCTATTACCGTTAATTCTACGAGCTCGTATCGGGGAAACGCGGGAGAACTCTTGAATTACCTCGTACAGTGGGACAGGCCCTTTGTTGTCATATGTCCTCGACAGAACAATAAAATTCTTACTTGCTGCAGCACAACAGAATATGTAAATATAGTACACTGTAAACAATATAATAAATGAGAAACAAAACACATACACATGTACAAATAAATAACAAACAAACAACAATAGTGCAATAATAGTCTTATTTACTTCTCCGTGGATTGTCACCTTGTCGTGGTGGAGAAGCTTGTGTAGACCTGAGATCCTGAGAGCGATGCCGTCTGGAGCTACGCTCCATGGCGGTGAGGTCGAGGGGGAGGTCCCTGACAAAGAGCAATCCAACAAAGACCTCAATGGTGGAACAGGCGGAGGACGATGGCTGACCTTAATGGAGCGTCACAACGGCTGGGAAGGCGGATGAAGGCTGCAGCAGAAAAGGGTCTCCGGTCGTCTTGGACTCCACGCCACTGGATCCTGACCCAGATCAGTCAAGGACCGTGGGGTGGGTGTCTGTGCACCAGTCTCCCCACGTTAAACAAAGTCACGCACAGGCGTCCTCCATATAGGGAATAGCACCCTGGAGACACCCATGGTCAATCATGACCGAGGGGGGCCTAAAAAAATGTCTTATTTGAGATTGTGGTGTTTAATAGCCTGATGGCTGTGGGGAAGAAGCTGTTCCTGAACCTGGACGTTACAGTTTTCAGGCTCCTGTATCTTCTTCCCGATGGCAGGGGTGAAATGAGAGCGTGGCCAGGGTGGTGTGGGTCTGTGATGATGCTGGCTGCCTTTTTGAGGCAGTGACTCCAGTAAATCCCTTCGATGGCGGGGAGGTCAGAAGCCGTGAGAACTGAGAACCCGTGAGATCAGGGTGTTCGCACCCTGCTGTGATGTCCACCTGTTTCTCTCGTTTGCGTGCGTTAGAAGTTGTAGGGGCATCATCTTCACAGACATGGATTCATGTTTTAGAATTGAATGAGCTATTAATCAGTGATTATTTGCTGATAACTATTGAAACTTAACACATCTCCTCTTATACACAAGTGGCCAGCGTCTCGTGTGCAAGAGCATGAGATATTGTTAAGAGGTGGTATGAAATTAATAATGTTCGCACAAAGTGTTGGATCTGACTCGCAGTCTGTTTAAATTGCCTCCTGCTGTCATTAAATTTATACATACCTTCCTCATAAAGTGTATCTTTAGCCAAGTTAATGAAATTCTCTGCTATTTTCCCGGTATAATGAGGAGAGAGAATCTCTCAACTCCCTGCAGCATGCCGACTGTGGAGAGGGGCAGTGGGGAATCTATTTCTGGCTCTTAATTTACTTCTTGATTCCCTGATAATGTTTGTCCTGTAGGTGAAATATTGAAATTAACCTTCATTTCCCTCCTCTATCCGCAGATGACAGTCACAGCACCTTCCACCAACACAAAGGCCACTTTATTTCACACAAAATATATTCAGAAATGGTGAACAGCTTTCAGCAGAAATGTTCTTGTTTCATTGCTCACAGACGGCAGAGCTTGCTCCTCTTTGACTCTTGCTCCAAATGATGTGATTCTCCTTTCTTTCATCTGTTCAAAATGACTTGCAAGCACTTGTCTGTCTGCCTCCTCCCCAGCGTTAGAGCTGAGAGGACAAGTACTGGTCTCGCACCCAAAGCCCTTTGCAGGCAGCTGATTTCCTTAATGTGCCATCTTCAGACCCCCCACCCCCTGCATTGAGAAATAGTTAGAGGACAAGGTTAGACAAATCGTGAACTACAAAATCAGTCCATCATGTCAGGAAACTCAGAGTGAAATTAAGGTTCATTTTAATGTTTCCCCTGTAGGACAAACATTCGGTGTTGGACAATGCACCCATTGAGCAGGGAGTAACAGCAACAGTACTCCCACGGAGTAGGGAGTAACAGCAATAGTACTCCCAAGGAGTTGTGAGTAACAGCAACAGTACTCTAATGGACTCTTGCTCCAATGGAGTTGTGAGTAAGAGCAACAGGACTAATGGAGTTGTGAGTAAGAGCAACAGTACTAATGGAGTTGTGCGTAACAGCAATAGTAATCCCATGGAGTTGTGAGTAACAGCAACAGTACTCCCATGGAGTAGGGAGTAACAGCAATAGTATATTCATGGAATAGGAATAGGGAGTAACAGCACCAGATCAACAGTACTCCCATGGAGTGGAGAGTAACAGCAACAGTACCCCCATTGAGTAGGGAGTGACAGCAACAATACTCCCATGGAGTAGTGAGTAACAGGTCACAACATTAGATGAAAACCCCTGAGGGAGGGGTCCAGCACACTGCATCTTCTTGTGTTAATCACATTTAGCTGATGGCCTCTCACTGCTGGATCATGATGTAAAGGCTTCACAAAATGCATCACGTGAAGGTGACATTCCCTCCTCAACAATGGCTGTGCAGGTCATTAGGTCAAAAGGAATAGTAGAATTAGGCCATTCGGCCCATCAAGTCTATGCCATTCAATCATGGCTGATCTATCTCTCTCTCCTAACCCCATTCTCCTGCCTTCTCCCGTTAACCTCTGACACATCAATGTCTCTTTGTGTTTTCTTTGAGTGCCAGATGCAGCCTTTACTCTCTTGTGGTCTGAGACATCAAGTAGCCAACTCTTTGTTCCTTAATGCCTCCAGTCTGGCTGTACATTCCTTGGCAGCCTATCCAGTAATCAATGTTCTTTCTCATTACCACCCACAGGTTGTTGTGCTGCACAACCTGGCCTTGTCTTGTTTAACCCTTAACATTGCTGTAGAATTAGTAATGATCAGTAATAAATGCTCATGTTGCCATTCCTGTGCTACCCACATTGACAATTGGACAATTGGAAGATCCTCAGAAGTTACTTTCTATCCTGAGTCAGGATAGAAAGCCAATGCATTCTTTATATTCGTTCCATATTTGCACAATTACAGGTGTCAGGCCCGGCATAATTTCTCCTCAGTTGCAAGCCTTCTTGACAAAGTAGCCAAGTATTTGCACCTTACACCAAGCCACATTCCTAGTAGCTTTCCAAATTTTTAGTGGCTTATCCCATATAAAACGTGGAATCCAATGTTGCTCTGTATCATTGGATCCAGATTGAGCATAAAATATTGACTCAGCATTGAAATGTGCCTGGAAGTTGTTGAAAGCATTTACCTCGGAGCTACCTTAAAGCCTTGAGTATTATGACCTTGTCTAATATGGAGTTAGTTATTGTCCTTTGCATAAGTTGGTATAATCAGTTTAGATAGTACTTTGGCTTAGGGCTTGTGTTTCTTGGTTGAGCGCCTATACCACAAGCACTTTGTATTTAGATTGTAATTTAATGCTTCTGTAAACTTTTTTAATCTAAACCAGTGAATCTTCTTTCTCCAACAAAATATCTTCCTCCCCTTTGCTCCGAAATTCCTTTCAGTTGCTCATGTATTCTTACCTGTCGTCACTCCAGCGAGCCCATTCCGTGTGAACCCCTGATGTTATCCATTCTACCTATTCTCTCTAAGTAAATGAACTCGGATTCCTCTCCTGATCCAACACCACAGCTTCAATTCACACTGCACTTGGTTAAAAGTGTGCACTATTTATTCATGGTCACAAATTTCTTTATCCAGAGTTTTTTATTATGTGAAACCAATTACCTCGGGAGGGTTTGGTAAGGAGAGTACGGATTTAACAGGAACGTAGATAAGTATGTGAGGTTAGAATTAACAGCAAGATCTGCAAATAGGCCAAAATGAAGTAGTGTGTGAGGGGGGACTTGTAGTAAATAACAGCAGGTCTGAGTTGTGCTGAAGAGCCTATTCTCAGTGCTGCCAGTTCTGGGTGGCTCTGAAAGTCTTCATGGTGCATAAACTCTTCAAGAAAGTGAAGGTTTCAAACCTGCTATAGACACAGAATGCTGGAGTAACTCAGCGGGACAGGCAGCATCTCTGAAGAGAAGGAATGGGTGACATTTCGGGTCGAGACCCTTTATTCAGACTACAGATCTAGTTACCACTTTCTTATCTTCCTGGCTATTTGCACAATTTTGTCAAGTCAATATAGGCTGTTGTGTAGGAAGGAACTGCAGATGTTTAAGAAGGAACTGCAGATGCTGGTTTAAACCGAAGATAGACACAAAAAGCTGGAGTAACACAACGGGACTGGCAGCATCTCTGGAGAGAAGGAATGGGTGACGTTTCGGGTCGAGAAACCTTCTTCAGACTGAGAGTCAGGGGAGCCTGGTTGTTCTCTAGTTATGGCAAGGTTCTCTTTTTACTGATGCTGTAAGTTGCAAAATACATAAAATGCCTCAATATGGTAACCGTACGTACCTCTATAGAATTGGAGCCAATGGTGTTGATGAGGGGTGTTAATGTGAATATATATTCATGTCTTCCCCTGCCTGTTTATGATGGTACAGAATTGGGACTGGGCCATTACCAATGGATGGATTTGATGGGGTTGAGCTATCAGTGGCTGTTCCGTTGTTTAACATAATATCTTAATAACACAGTTATCAAGAGAAGCAATTGCTTGTCAATTTACAACGCAACTCTCGTAACTGAGAGAGAACATAGAACAGCACAGGAATGTTTGTGCCCAACATGATGCCAAGTTAAAGTGATCTCATCTGCCTGCACATGATCCATATCGTTATTCCTTACATTTCCCTCTCTAAAAGCCTCATTACCATCTGTTGACCTTCCGTTGTGAAACTGGAAGCCTTGTTCTTATGGGACAATGATGTCTGATGACTGTGGGGATAACACATGTTAACAGGACACACAATCCTGGAGTAACTTGGCGTGACAGGCAGCATCTCTGCACAGAAGGAATGGGTCGAGACATTTCTTCCGACTGAAGAACCAACAGAGAGGGCTAGAGGGAACGAGAAGCCCCGACATTGTCACAGTCACAGTCTTACAGTACGGAAACAGGCCACTCCACCCAACTCATCCATATTGAGCATGATGCCCCATCTAAGCTGGCTCATATCTCTCTAAACCTTCCCATCCATTCTCTACCTTACAGACACCAGTGCCTGAAGTGGGAACTAAATTGTTTCCTGCTCCATGGAGATAGTCGTATAAAAATGGACAAAACTGCTCATATTTGATGATTAGCCTTAACTTCCTAGAGTCATTCAATTATTTTCAATGTTACCATGTGGATGAACTTAGTGCAGGAGCGATGGCAGCAAGTGTTTGATCACTAATACCGCCCGCTAATGTGTTTGCTCCTGTGGGACACTGCATCCTTCCACCGCCATTGTGGACATTGGAAAACTTGTCCCTTTCAACATCCCTTCACAAAGACCAGAGGGAGTGTGCTTTGGAAATGTATTTCTTTGACTGTGAAGTACTTTGGGTGCCTTGAAAAGGCGGTGGAAGACCGTTTCTTTCTCACAGCACCCAACTACACCCCTCCACCAGCTCCCCATGGCCCACCAGCTGCCCACTCATGTGTCCAACACCTAGTCTTGGGTAAATTGGCAGCAGGTTCTAACAGTTGAACCAACAGCCCGGTGCGGATTCGATATGTTGGGATAAAACTGCGAGCTGGGAACTTTGGTGCTCAGATCCAACCTGCGTCCATGACACGACAGCTCCCCTCCCACCCCAGACGCACAACGGGATGTCTTTAAGAGATCAATGCAGAGGTTTTCTTCCCACTTTGGCACACCAGGCCTATGATTGGCCTTCCCATTTGTTGATGTGCTGTTGCCTGGGGAGGAACAATGGGTAAAATAGCTACTGTTATGACACAAAACAGGCAGGGCCATTGAGGTATCAACAGGAGATGGGTTTGGGTGTTTCTTTCATCCATTTTTTATGATAATGGCTGTATTGTATTACAAAGCGCGATGATAATCAGCAGTCTCGAATGTATAATCACCCCTGTCACTTCCCAGCCAGAGGTGTCATGCTATCCTGGCACCCTGCAGAGCTTTTCATTCCCTGCTATGAGCGGAGACTTGAAGAAAAAACAACAACATAAATACAATGAACGCGTCGCGGATGAGAAAGTATTTACACACTCCGCTTCCAGTCACTTAACTAACTCCTGACTCTGAATCTGGCTATGTTGCATGGCAGCCATTGGATGGGAGTGGGTATGAACTGCCCTTCCTTAAGCCTGGTCACCCCTCAATGCCCCACATGGACCAAGCAATGCTGACCACCAATGCTGGGGGCCAACGGATATCAGCTCACCCGTCCTTTGGTCCGTCACTCCTCAGCGCCCTGCATGGGCCAAGCGACACATCACCAGCACTGGGGCCAATGCTCGAACACACACTTAGCATGGCCGGGTGCTGAGAGGACCTCCTCCAGATTGTCCAAACAACTGCCTGGAAAAGAACAGTGTGAAGAAGGGTTCCGACCTGAAACGTCACCTATTGCTTTTCTCCAGCGATGCTGCCTGACTCGCTGAGTTACTCCAGTCTTTTGTGTCTATCTTTTGTTCTATAACACATCTGGCATTATTTAAACTCAGTAAACCTGTCTCTGCACCATCCAAATCTCAAGGAAATGTTCTGTTTCCATTTTCTGCGATTTTGCAATGGAAAAGTTCACGTTTCAAATTGAAGAATGTCGTGTGGCTGCTGGAAGGTCACGGTCGGCTTGCTCTTGTTTCCAGACTCCTGAAGAGTATGAAGACTAACTCTTCATTGCAGCCGTGTTGAAGGTTTGGTGACATCAACATGTGGAGCCAACTCACACATGGAGAGTCATTCAGCCTGGGTCCCCACCTTTGTCCTGCCCCTTTCTTCACTCATTCCTAGAGATCTGTGGCACAGAGACAGGCCGCTCAATACCTGTGCTGGCTTCTTGCTGGACTCATCCAAGGGTGGCCATTCTTCTGCTCGCTCTCCGTAAACCTGTGTCACTGCTGCAAATGTTGATCCATTTTCCCTCTGTAAGGTCGAGTGGCCATCTCCATAACCAGAGCTAACACATTGTGAGATTCAATGACCTGCTGAGGACCTCTGTGGACCCCATTGGGATTGGTTTATTATTATCACGTATTATCACGTATGCCAAGATACAGTGAAGCACTTGGTTTGCGTGCCATCCAGTCACATCATATGTACATGAGTACCATCAAGCCATACACAAGTACAACTGGGAGTGCAAGGAGAAAATACTAGAGTGCAGAATGTAGTGTTATGAGGTCCACAATGAGGTAGGTTGGAAGATCGATACCATGCCTGAGCTTAAGGGTGGACTGTTCCTGATAACAGCAGGGAAGAAGCTGCTTACACTGGGTGGTGACTTCAAACGGCTGGTAGCCACAGATCTCGTTGGTCATGATGATAGACACACAAAGATGGAGCAACTCAGCGGGACAGGCAGCATCTCTGGAGAAAAGGAATAGGTGACATTTCGGGTCGAGACCCTTCTTCAGACTCATTGCAGAACTCTCGTCAGAGAGAGGAGAACTTCTTCAAAGTAGGCATACCTTGAGGAGATTTCGCAGTGGAGCAGACAAAATGTGTAGGAAGGAACTGCAGACGCTGGTTTAAACCGAAGATAGACACAAAAAGCTGGAATAACGCAACGGGTCAGACAGCATCTCTGGACAAAAGGAATAGGTGACGTTTCAGGGGTTGAGACCCTTCTTCAGACTGAGTTTGTGTATCATTGGTCACGATAGATCCAGATAGATCCGGTCCATTGGGGTCTGGAAGATCGATTGATCCAGGAGACTGGAAAATCTCCAGACCTGAAAGAGGATTAAAGAGTGGCAATGTTAAAATGTTGTCCTTCATATTCAATGCAGCTTTGTGTTTCCAGCCCCAGAGATGTTGGAAGTTGCAAACAGGGGCAAGAATAGAGGGGATAAGGATAAAGAAAAGGATAAATAAACCATGTACACAATAACCCTCTGTCTGACAGAAAACCCTTCAATCCAGAACTGCTCGAAGTGAACTAGGAATAGACATTTCCAATGAAGATCATACACGTTAAATCATCAATGAGCTGGCATCACTGAGATCTACAAAGGGTTAATTTCAACATGCATTAAATGCAAGACTGAAATTGATTTTAATATATAGATGATTTTAATTGTTTTCCTTAATATCTATATTTGTGATTGTTGTATATTACCATATATCCACATTAAACTTTCAGAATGACATAATAATATACATAGGTATGTAGTAATAGATTTATGAAGTTACAATAGCAAATGGTATTGTGTAGAGAGATTGTGTACAAAGGTGAGTGAGTAGATGCTGTTTACCTAGATTTTCAGAAAGCCTTTGATAAGGTGCCACATGGGAGGCTGTTAATGGAAGATGAGATCCCATGGCATCAAAGGGCAGATACTAGCATGGATAGCAGGTTGGCTGGATGGCAGAAGGCAAAGAGTGGCAATAAAGGGGGCTTTTTCTGGTTGGCTGCCAGTGACTAGCGGAGTTCCACAGCGCTCGGTGCTGGGGCCGCTACTCTTTACGTTGATTATTAATGATTTCGATGAGGGGATTGAAGGCTTTGTGGCCAAGTTTGTGAATGATACAGAATTAGGTGGAGGGGGCAGGTAGAGAAAGCAGGGACTCTGCAGAAAGACTTTGATAGATTGGGAGAGTGGGCAGAGAAGTGGCAGATGGAATATAATGTAGCAAAGTGTGGAGTCGTGCATTTTGGTAGTAGGAATAAAGGCATAGACTATTTTCCAAATGGGGAGATAATCCAGAAATCGGAGGTGCAAAGAGACTTGGGAGTGCTGGAGGTTCCCAAAAGGTTAATCTGCAAGTCGAATCGGTAATAATGAAACAAACGCAATTCTAGCATTTATTTGATGATAGTGATCTTATGATCTTTGCGAGGAACTGCAGATGCTGGTTTCAATCAAAGACAGACACAAGTAAATTAGCGGATCAGGCAGCATCTCTAGAAAAAAGGATTAGGTGTCATTCTGGGTCGAGACCCTTCTCCAGACATTAGGGTTAGGGTTAGGGTGACCTATTGACTGTTTCCAGCATTTTCTGTTGCATTTCAGATTTCCAGCATCTGCAGTTCTTTACTCTACATTCAAACCTGTAAACTTTACATTCATCTTTTGTTTGTTGTCCCCTCATCTAAACGGGGGTCACAGGGTTTTGATTCAGCGCTTGGATTGTTCCAAGGAAAGAAACAAAGTGCTGGAGTAACTCAACGGGTCTGGCAGCATCACTGGAGAACATGGATATGTGACGTTTTGGGTTGGGACCCTTCTTCAGATCCAAGTTGAATTATTTCAACTATTTGCATAGGTCCATATTTAGAAAATGGGAAAATCAGAAGCCCTGCCCGTCGGAAACCAGCACCATTGCAGCACTGGTAAACACGTTCATCTTCTGGATTATCAACTTTTTAAATTCTTAACTCATTTTAAAATTCAGACATACATTCTCCTTTATTCAAACATGCAAACTATATCAGTAGTTTGTGAAAGTGTAAAATGTACAATTTCCTGGGCATGCATATATCAAAAGATCTTTCCTGGACCCAGCACACCGATGCAATTATAAAGAAGACACATCAGCGGCTCTATTTCCTGAGAAGATTACGGAGATTCGGCATGTCGAAGAGGATTCTCCTAAACTTCTACAGGTGCACGGTAGAGAGCATTCTGACTGGTTGCATCGTGGCCTGGATCGGCAACTTGAACGTCCAGGAGCGAAAAAGACTACAAAAAGTTGTGACCACTGCCCAGTCCATCACCTACTTTGACCTCCCCACCGTCGAAGGGATCTATCGTAGTCACTGCCTCAAAAAGGCAGCCAAAATCATCAAGGACCCACACAATCCTGGCCACACACTTATCTCACCACTGCCATCAGGAAGAAGGCACAGGAGCCTGAAAACTGTACAGGTTCAGGAACAGCATCTACCCCACAGCCACCAGGCTATTAAACACAACAAATAGGCTATGAGCTCTGAACTGCAAAAGACTATTTTATCATTTGTTATTTGCACTATATTTGTTATTTATTGAACTTTTTCTTTCCCCCCCCCCCGATATATTCAATGTTTACATAGTCACATATTCTGTTGTGCTGCAGCAAGTAAGAATTTCATTCTGGGACATATGACAATAAAACACTCTTGACTCTTCACTTGACTTGAACTCGACCCTGATCATTGTCCACTTTGCCTTAGAGTTGTGAAAATAACTCAGGATTTCTCCAACAAAAAAAAAAGGCCTCCAAGCGTGAGAAATGCTCTGTTTCTATTCCCACAGATCAGCAGTCATTTTTGTTTCATTTTCGATTTCCAGCATCAGCACTTTATTCAATTTTCACCCACATTATGTGAACTGGTAGTAAAGCAGTCTATTTCCCCCAGTAACACTGGAGCCATTAGAACTACTGCCTCAGAGCTACAGTGACCTGTGCATTTCATCCTGACCACAGGTGCTTCTGCGTTGAGTTTACACGTTCTACTTGTGATCGCATGGTTTTCTCCCAAATCCCAAAGATATGCAAGTTGCGAGATTAAATGGCCACTGTAAATTGCTCCGAGTGTGTAGATGGGTGGTGGTCTTTGGGGAGCTGGGGTAGAGTTTAATGGGAATGTTAGGAAAATTAAATGGGTTAAGGTAGTTCAGGTAGTATGATAGATGATTGGTAAAGGCTCAGTGGGCAATGTGCCTACTTCTGTGCAGGGGCGGAAAACCCGGGGGGGGGGGGGCAGAGGGGACACGTCCCCCCCCATGTTTTGAGAGGTGGGGAGACATCCCCCCCAAGTTTTTGTCATCCGGATTTTAATATCTCCGCTTTCCGCGAGACAGAGGAGGTGGGACTGCTGACCGAGGGCGCCGATTCGACGAGAGAGACGTCGGTCAGCAGGCAATGGGGGCAGGACATGATGATTCAGACTTGCTCCTCATCTGCAGCCAGGATCGATCCCGGCCGGCTCTCCGGCACTGTCCTGTCCCCACCCGAGTGCCACCCCCCACGGATGGCCAGAGAAGTCGGGAGTCAGACGCGAGTTGTACCCCAGGCCCACAGCCAGCGCAGAGAAGCAGCGTTAAACCCAGCTCACTCTGCCTGTCCCGCCAGGTTAACCTGCCTGGGCTTGCGGGAAATATGGCCAGCGTGGAGAAGCAGCGCTGGTGTCCCGTCAGCCCAGACAGGGCTGTAGGTAAACCCGGCGAGACAGGCAGAGTTGAGCTGCATTTAGCGCTGGATTGAGCCTCCGAAGTCTCGCGCATGTGTGTGTGAGTGTGCGCATGCGGGCGCCAAGAAATGGTGTCCACCCTGTCTCCCGGTCCCCTCCATATTTTGATAGCGAGTTCCGTGCCTGCTTCTGTGTGGTGTCTCTCTATGACTATGTCTATGTCCCACAGACATGGATTAGAATGTTTCCGGGGATTAAGTGCTTTACTGTGGAAAGACCGGGGAAGTTGACATGTTTCCCTTGCGACAGAGGATGGGAGGGGACCTGATAGACGTATATAACGTCATGATGGATTTAGGCAGTGCACAGAGGGGGATAGTTCGTCTTGGTGAAAGCTTCATACGACTGACAAAAGAACAAAATGTGGCACAGGGAGAAACGTCGTCAATACACAAAGTATTCAATCAGTGAACAGTGGGAACCGATTCAATTGGAACTTTCCAAAGGAGCCAGATATCGATCGATACAGGAGAATAGTTGGCTCATGTGGAGGGGAGGGAGTGGGGTGTTTGGGATGTGATCAGCTGGACTAGTTTTCATAGTATGACCATGGACACAGAGGGTTATTTACAGCTTAATCCTGTGCTCTGACCACTGTGTGGTTCTGCATGAGATCAAATAAGGGCACAGCTGGAAACTGGGCTGCTCATGGCTGGTGGTGCATTGCCATTGGAGTGATTGACATCAACCAACGCGATGACCTCTGGCCTGCAGTGCAAGGTCCACGTTAAACTGGAATCCGTCGCAACCTGGCCCCACCTCATTTGACCCCAGTTGCCAACACCTTCCAAATATGCAGGCCATGGAACGTTGCAGAATGGGACAACCTCAATAGTTGTGACTTTAGATTTTCAGCGCCTTTTATGAGCCAATGTTATAGCGGGCTTAATACATAAATTTATGTTTTTGGATACTTGGAAAAGCTGAAGATTGGTCTTAACCCGTAACGTCACCAATTCCTTCTCTCGAGAGATGCTGCCTGACCCGTTGTGTTACTCCAGCATTTTGTGTCTACGTCAAATCTTTCATGACCTCAAACATCTCCAAGTGTACAATTGGCAATGTGACACAGAGTACTGGAGTAACTCAGCGGGTCAGAACATGGATAGGTGACATTTCCGGTCGGGACCCAGCTTTAATGAGTCCACCTTTGCAACCTAGCCACTTTTGCAACATAGCAAGAGGCATACATTTGCATACACGAAGCTGAACCGTGCATAAAAGAGATTTCCGTGATATTGCTAGTGGTGTAAACATTGGCCAGAACAGTCAAGGTAACTCCCATCTTCAGTTTCAAAGCAGGATTTTCCTTGTTAGCCCAGGACCCGTTTAACCTTTCGTGCACCTCAGTGAGTGAAGTGCACCCTTTGTGCCACAGCAAAGTGTCAACCAAGAAGTCTGGGTTACTGGAGCGGAGTTCAGAAACAAAGAGCGCTCGTAGCTGAGGTGCAGGAAATAAACCACCGTCGCTGCGAGACTACTGTTCATTAATGAATTGACAGAACCCCCTGTGATCTGTCCAAAACTACAACACAGAACAAAGGCAGGATGACAAAAGAGGCAGCAGAGGAGGAAGCAGGGACCAGCTGGCAGCAAGGATGAGCTTTGAAATCCTGCGATCCCAGGATTACCATCGGAATTGTGGGGCACTGGGAGAGAATAAATTGTAATCAGGAAGAGTTCAGATTTCAGTTAAAAAAACCCCAAAGTTAACATAGGAAGGAATTAAGGAGCGAAAGGGGAGACAGAGTGTGGAAGTTTGTGATGAAACAAAGCTCATTGTCAATAGTAGCATACATATTGCTGCCAAACCACTAATGGGTTAACCTGATTTAGTTAGGCAAACTGCAATTATGTCCTTAAGGCAGATATATTAGCATACACAAAACTTCTATTATCTGACAAATCGTCTCATCAGCTCTATTTCCTCTCGTCGTCACTGCCATCCACTGCATGTCCATTCATTATCAGGAGAAAGCTGCAGGCTGCTTTGATTGGCATTGTGCATCTGCAGCTTCACTGCAGCCTCTGTGGGGAGAGATGAGCACAAGATGTTGCCATTTCCTTCCTTCCCTCTGCAAGATTATCATCAATTTTACATGCCATGTTCCCCAGCACCAGGCTTGCCTGTCTATCAACCAGAACCAAATATGACACATGTCTGCAAGTGACATCAATCAATTACTGACAGAGAGAGTTTAAAGACTCCGTTCCTGTTGACCTGTCACTCAAATGCCAAGCTGGTGTGTGATGTTAACCCTTTCATGGGTTCACTCCATCCATCTTCAAGTGAAACAAGTTTGCTTTTTATCCAGAAACGGTTAGTATTTTCTGCTGAATCTGTAACTCCGATCTAAGTGTAGGAAGGAGCCGCAGATGCTGGTTTAAACCGAAGACAGACGCAAAAAGCTGGAGTAACTCAGCTGGACGGACAGCATTCATCAAGAAACAGAATAGAAGACGTTTTGGGTCTCGACCCTTCCTCAGGCCCTGAACAAAGCTTCAGAAACGTCTCGACCCGAAACGTCACCAATTCCTTTTCTCGAGAGATGCTGCCTGACCCTGCTGAGTTACTCCAGCTTTTTGTGTCTAAATGTGATGTACGTTCTTGAAGGAACTAAGTGTTCCCTTCTTTAACTGTAGCTGCTCTTCACAGGTGGCGGTCTACCTGCTGTTGGCTTTCTAGATCAATGAATGGAGACAATGAGCATCCACAAGCTAATGGTGCATCTTGCTGCAACAGGACTCAATGAATGGTCAGGTCAAGACATCTTTCTCCATCCCTAACCTCTTTGATCTTGCCAAAAGCCTGCCAATTGATGGCAAGGAGGTTGAAACATAGAAACATAGAAACATAGAAATTAGGTGCAGGAGTAGTCCATTCGGCCCTTCGAGCCTGCACCGCCATTCAATATGATCATGGCTGATCATCCAACTCAGTATCCCGTACCTGCCTTATCTCCATACCCTCTGATCCCCTTAGCCATAAGGGCCACATCTAACTCCCTCTTAAATATAGCCAATGAACTGGCCTCAACTACCCTCTGTGGCAGAGAGTTCCAGAGATTTACCACTCTCTGTGTGAAAAAAGTTCTTCTCATCTCGGTTTTAAAGGATTTCCCCCTAGTGACCCCTTGTCCTGGACTTCCCCAACATCGGGAACAATCTTCCTGCATCTAGCCTGTCCCACCCCTTAAGAATTTTGTAAGTTTCTATAAGATCCCCTCTCAATCTCCTAAATTCTAGAGAGTATAAACCAAGTCTATCCAGTCTTTCTTCATAAGACAGTCCTGACATCCCAGGAATCAGTCTGGTGAACCTTCTCTGCACTCCCTCTATGGCAATAATGTCCTTCCTCAGATTTGGAGACCAAAACTGTACGCAATACTCCAGGTGTGGTCTCACCAAGACCCTGTACAACTGCAGTAGAACCTCCCTGCTCCTATACTCAAATCCTTTTGCTATGAAAGCTAACATACCATTCGCTTTCTTCACTGCCTGCTGCACCTGCATGCCTACTTTCAATGACTGGTGTACCATGACACCCAGGTCTCGCTGCATCTCCCCTTTTCCTAATTGGCCACCATTTAGATAATAGTCTGCTTTCCTGTCTTTGCCACCAAAATGGATAACCTCACATTTATCCACATTATACTGCATCTGCCAAACATTTGCCCACTCACCCAGCCTATCCAAGTCACCTTGCAGTCTCCTAGCATCCTCCTCACAGCTAACACTGCCCCCCAGCTTAGTGTCATCCCCAAACTTGGAGATATTGCCTTCAATTCCCTCATCCAGATCATTAATATATATTGTAAATAGCTGGGGTCCCAGCACTGAGCCTTGCTGGTACCCCACTAGTCACTGCCCTGCCATTGTGAAAAGGACCCGTTTACTCCTACTCTTTGCTTCCTGTTTGCCAGCCAGTTCTCTATCCACATCAATACTGAACCCCCAATGCTGTGTGCTTTAAGTTTGTATACTAATCTCTTATGTGGGACCTTGTCGAAAGCCTTCTGGAAGTCCAGATACACCACATCCACTGGTTCTCCCCTATCCACGCTACTAGTTACATCCTCGAAAAATTCTATAAGATTCGTCAGACATGATTTACCTTTCGTAAATCCATGCTGACTTTGTCCAATGATTTCACCACTTTCCAAATGTGCTGCTATCCCATCTTTAATAACTGACTCTAGCAGTTTCCCCACTACCGATGTTAGACTAACTGGTCTGTAATTCCCCGTTTTCTCTCTCCCTCCCTTCTTAAGTATCCTGAGAGCCGGCCTCCACCGCCCTCTGAGGCAGAGAATTCCACACTCACGACTCTCTGTGTGAAAAAGTGTTTCCTCATCTCCATTCTAAAAGGCTTACTCCTTATTCTTAAACGGAGGTGTTTCGGGCCGCGACCCTTCTTCAGACTGAGAGTCAGGGGAAAGGGAAACGAGAGAAATAGAACAGATGGATGAAAGATATGCAAAAAAGTAAGAATGATTAAGGAAACGGGCCATTGTTAGCTGTGTGCCAGGTGAAAACCAGTTACAGACAATGAGACTCAACAAGACAACTGTGAAGCTAGTACGACATGGATGGGGGAGGGATGGAGAGAGGGGAGATGCAAAGGTTACTTGAGGTTGGAGAAATTAATATTTATACCGTTGGGTTGTAATCTGCCCAAGCATCTTATTGCTGTGGGTCTCCTTGCGTGAAAGTGAAATCCTCTGCTCAAGAGTCAAGAGAGTTTTATTGTCATGTGTCCCAGATAGAACAATGACATTCTTACTTGCTGCAGCACAACGGAATATGTAAACGTAGTACACTGTAAACAATGTAATAAACGAGAAAAAAAGTTCAGTGTGTGTACATACACACACGTACACATACACACATGCACACATACACACACGCACACATACACACATGCACACATACACACACGCACACATACACACACGCACACATACACACACATACACACATGCACACATACACATACACACACACATACACACACACATACATACACATACATACACATACACACACGCACACATACACACACGCACACATACACACACACGCATACACATACACACTTATACATACACACATACACACACGCATACACACACACACATATACACACACACATACACATACACACACACATACACACACGCACACACAGACACACGCACATATACACACACGCACACATACACGTAAAAAACAATCAAACAATAATAGTGCAATAATAACAATAATAGTTTAATGTAGTTCAGAGCTTATTTGAGGTTGTAGTGTTTAATAGCCTAATGGCTGTAGGGAAGAAGCTGTTCCTGAACCTGGACGCTACAGTTTTCAGATTCCTGCACCTTTTCCCGATGGCAGGGGTGAAATGAATGTGTGGCCAGGGTGGTGTGGGTCTCTGATGATGCTGGCTGCCTTTTTGAGGCAGCGACTCCGGTAAATCCCTTCGATGGTGAGAATGTCAGAGCCAGTGATGGACTGGCCAGTGTTCACCACTTTTTGCAGTCTTCTTCACTCCTGGATGTTCAAGTTGCCGAACCAGGCCGTGATGCAATCAGTCAATATGCTCTCTACTGTACACCTGTAGATGTTCAAGAGAATCCTTTCTGACATACCAAATCTCCGTAATCTTCTCAGGAAGTCGAGCCTTGCACTTCTTCGCAATCAGCTCTGTGTACATCTCTCAGGACTAGGTTTTTGATACCAGTAATGTTAGCCCGGGGCTTCCTTACTGTGAAATGTGAACTGCAACATCCTCCTTGTTTTCTGGGATTGCCATTGGCATTGTCAATGTGATACAAAGAGAATCATCCTTCCTTTGGCCTCGCTGTTGCAAGACCAGAGGCACTACCTTTTGACAGTTCCATCGAGACTGAAAGGCTAATAAATTTCAGCTAGGTCTTTCACTGAACAACAGCGGAGTTCAGTACTCAACAGGTCAGAAAACATCTCTGGAGAAAAGGTAGACAAAAGTGCTGGAGAAACTCAGCGAGTGAGGCAGCATCTATGGAGCGAAGGAAATAGGCGACGTTTTGGGTCAAAACCCTTCTTCAGAACTTTGTGAGGGTGGGGGGAGCGGGAAGAAGAAAGGAAGAGGCGGGGACAGTGAGCTGAGGGAGAGCTGGGAAGGGGAGGAGTAAGCAGGGACTACCTAAAATTGGGGAAGTCAATGTTCATACCGCTGGGGTGTAAACTACCCAAGCAAAATATGAGGTGTTGCTCCTCCAATTTACGGTGGGCCTCACTCTGGCCATGGAAGAGGATAGAAAGGTCGGATTTGGAATGGGAGGGGGAGTTGAAGTGCTGAGCCTCTGGGAGATCAGGTTGGTTATTGCAAACTGAGCGGAGGTGTTGGGCGAAACGATCGCCAAGCCTACGCTTGGAATCACCGATGTAGAGCAGCTGACACTTGGAGCAGCGGATGCAATAGATGAGGTTGGAGGAATTGCAAGTGAGCCTCTGCCGCACCTGGAAAGACTGTTTGGGTCCTTGGATGGAATCAAGGGGGGAGGTAAAGGACAAGTATAGCATTCTGGAGAAAAAGAATAGGCGATGATTCGGGTTGAGTCCCTTCTTCAGACGGGGACTATGCGGATCATTTCTGTGCACCGAGACCACACTGCTGATTAGGATCTGGAATGATGGAGGTTTCCTTCAAGCAGGTGGGGACAATAGATTGTTGAAATGAAAGGGTTAAAGATGTTGGCAAGGACTGTGGTCAACTGATTTGGTGTGTACTTTCAGAAACTGTCCAGGTACTGCATCTGTGCTGACTGTTTTCCAAGGCTTTTCTTTCGTGAAAGCAGATCTGACTTCTGCCACTGAATGTTAGTGACAGAGCCAGCAGGGGATGTGCCTTGGTCAATGGTGTTTGTCTGTTCATAACAGGCATAAAAGGTATTGAGCCTATCAGATAGAGAGATGTTGTTGCCAGAGATTGTCCCTGATTTCAGCTTATAGCCTGTGATTTCAGATTGTAGCCCCTGATTTCAGATTGTATCCTCTGATTTCAGATTGTAGCCCATGAATTCAGATCATAGCCCCTGATTTCAGATTGCAACCCATGATTTCAGATTGTAGTCCATGATTTCAGATTGCAGCCCATGATCTCAAAACTCAACATTCAGCAGTATGATCAGAACACGATTACTCTTCACACCACTGCTAATATAATAACCCCCTCAAACATTGAAAAGGACATCTGTCTTTCGGACAACGGGGAAAGCTGAGGAATAAGGAATAAAGTTGGTGAAATAAAGTTAAAGGAAGCCAAAGGCAAATGATTGGAGTTTGACTTTTCAAATCAGTTTAACTGGGGAAATGGAGATCAAGGCATTATGAGGAGCTCATAAAAGGTCTCTCGGTGTAATAATGAAAGAAATTATTCAAACGCTTTTGAATTAAGCAGAATTATTGGTTTCAGTTTCCCATTTGTCAAAGCCTTAGATCTTCAAATTCACCTCAGACGAGGTCCGCCTCGATCCCTGTCACTCTATTCACAATCTGCTCCATGGAAACTCATTACCATCTTCTCCCAGCTGTGTGAATGAGCCTTGCTTTATTATGCAGGAATATTAATCTTGAGTTGTCTTATCGACTCCCAAATCACACAGCTGTCGTGACTGGCGGCATAGGACCCAGAGGCTGATGGTATTCACTTTGTCTGAAAGATTTGCTTTCAGCCGAACATGAACATCAAGGAAGTGTTTTGTTTTGTGCTGATGTTACTCTGCATATCTCGGATCTCCTATTAAGAGGTGCCTGTCAAGCTTTGGTTGAACTGCCGTGACTGCTTGGGGAATGGAGGCAGCAGACAGCCCTTCTCCACAGCTCTCCCTCCGTCTCCTCTCCTTCTGCTCTGCACGGTGCTGGCTCTTTGTGCAATGGGGCCGGGCTAACAACACTGGCACACAACCCACAACAAGTCCTGGACCATGGTGTCTGCTTCCTTCCACTGCCTCACAACTCATTCTTGTCTCAAATCCCTCAACCCACACTCTTCCTCCTCTACTGACCTCTCAAACATTCTCTCTCTCACCTTTGATCTCTAGGCTTTAGTTCAATTCCTTTTTTGGAAGCGGAGCCCCCAGTCCTCACTCTGTCTTGAGAAATGACAATCTGTCTTAACAGGATAGGTCCAGGGGTGTTCGACTGGATGGAACAATGACTGTATTTCCATAGGAAACATGGGGAAACATTTTCACCCAGTGGGTGGTGCATGTCTGGAACCGACTGCCAGAGGAGGGAGCCGAGGCAGTTACAATAACAACTTTTAAGAGATACTTGGATGGGTAAAGTGATAGGAAAGGGGTAGAAGGATATGATTCAGGTGCAGGCAACTGGGACAAGCTCAGTGAGGCAACTGTCGGCATGGATGTGTTGGGCTGAGAGGTCTGTTTCTTTGCTGTATGGCTCAATGGTATGGTATACTGCGCTCTATGGAAAGGGTTCCCAACCTGGGGTAAATTTACCGCCTGTAAATTTCGCCGACCCAGGGGGTAAATTTGTTGATTCTAGATTTGTACATATTTTTTCTCATTGACTGACTGTGTTTGGTTCTGGTATACCCGGTACCTGTTCCTCATAAATAAGTGAAATAGCATTGTTATGTGCTACTAATTTCATATTTCATTTCATATGAAGGAAGACTGGATAGACTAGGCTTGTGCTCGCTAGAATTTAGAAGATTGAGGGGGGATCTTATAGAAACTTACAACATTCTTAAGGGGTTGGACAGTCTAGATGCAGGAAGATTGTTCCCGATGTTGGGGAAGTCCAGAACAAGGGGTCACAGTTTAAGGATAAGGGGGAAGTCTTTTAGGACCGGGATGAGAAAAGAAAAAATTCACACAGAGAGTGGTGAGTCTGTGGAATTCTCTGCCACAGAAGGTAGTTGAGGCCAGTTCATTGGCTATATTTAAGAGGGAGTTAGATGTGGCCCTTGTGGCTAAAAGGATCAGGGGGTATGGAGAGAAGGCAGGTACAGGATACTGAGTTGGATGATCAGCCATAATCATATTGAATGGCGGTGCAGGCTCGAAGGGCCGAATGGCCTACTCCTGCACCTATTTTCTATGTTTCTATATTAAAGTTGCCTGGGGTAAACGGGATGAAAAAGGTTGGGAACCTCGGCTCTATGGTATGGTATATTGTATAGCTCCAAGGTATACTGTATGCTCTATGGCATGGTATACCATATGGCTCTGGTTTGCTGTATGGTTCAATATGACTATGGTTCTGTGACTCTATAACATGCCCCTTCACTCCCTCTTCAAATGATAGATTGTCTTCATCCATCTTGTCCTACTTCATGAAACTCTCACAGAAGTTCTGGTCGGAATTCAACAGAACAGCAGCAAATATTCCAGGTCTCCCTCTCATCTATTTCTTGAAACTTACCTTTAAGTTAATCTATGGACAGTGCAGAGAGCTGGGCTTTACAATTGCACATCACAGAACAAGGCCATTTGGCTCTTTATGCCTCTGCTGGCTCTTTGCAAAGTTAGTCCCTTGCTCTTGCCATTCTCCTACGTATTACGATCCATCTCCATTTTCTCAGTGTTTAAGAAGGAACTGCAGATGCTGGAAAATCGAAGGTACACAAAAATGCTGGAGAAACTCAGCGGGTGCAGCAGCAGCATCTATGGAGCGAAGGAAATAGGTAACGTTTCGGGCCGAAACCCTTCCGGGTTTCGTCCCGAAACGTTGCCTATTTCCTTCAGGGTTTCGTCCCGAAACATTGCCTATTTCCTTCAGGGTTTCGGCCTGAAAACGTCGCCTATTTCCTTCGCTCCATAGATGCTGCTGCTGCACCCGCTGAGTTTCTCCAGCATTTTTGTCTACCTTCCATTTTCTCAGTCTCGTCTCACCCAGAACTGTTTGCTCAACGGCTAAAGTTACATTCTATATGATACTGTGTGATGTTTACAGTGCAGAAATAGACATCTGAGCAAATTAATGCAAAGTAGTTGTTTTATTTTGGATAATCCTTTGTCGAATTTTCTAATGTTATTTCTCCATATCCGGCTTCCCCTTAAATGCATCTATACTGATCCATCAACTACTCCAGCGTTAGCCTATCAAATCTTTTCATAATCTTGAGCTGCTGCCTATCCATTTTTTCTTGATAGTTATAGCATTCAAGTTCTTAGCTCTCCCAGGTTTTTATATCCCCTAATAAAATGGAGATCAGAACTATTCAAAGTAATCCAGCTGTGATCTGACTCAGGGACCCATGCCGGTTTGGCATAACTCTTGATGTTTTCAAGAGAGAGTTAGATAATGCTCTTCGGGCTAACGGAATCAAGGGGTAAGGGGAGAACGCAGGAACAGGGTACTGATTGGGGATGATCGGCCATGATCATATTGAATGGCGGTGCTGCCTCGACTCCCTATTCCTGCACCTATTTTCTATGCTTCTACGTTTCTAACTTGCTATTAACCGTGTTCTGTCCATGTGGTCCCAGGGATGATCGCCAGCCTCTGGTACGTTACTTGAGTACCATTTATAGGGGTGGAGTACTTGACGGAAAGGAGTGAAAGAAAAATTCCAGTTGTGTCTTCTAGTTGCAGTTATTTGTGGACCGATGGTTTGAGAAGAGCTACCACCACAGAGAACAGCTCCGTGGGATCTCTCTAATTCACTGGAGGCCAGAAATGTAGCAATTTGTGTGGTACGATAGCAGGACCTCTGTAGGCTGAGCCCCACCAGGCAACAGCATGGAATTACGTTGTGGAGCCACAGGGGTGAAAACCCATCTGCCACCATACTTGTAAGTGCAGATCAGGGGGGCATTCGCAAACTGAACTCTGATCCAAAGATTCAGTTCCATCGACGTTAGTGGTACACAGGCCACATTGCAAAAAATGTGACGCAGGAGTTTCTCGACGAATAGGGACCCCATTTCAGCAAACCTACCATTTAAAATTAATTACACGCTTTGAAATCATGGAAGGAAACATCAAAATGAAAATCAAGATTCCATCTTTTTTCATTAACTGCAGTAGCTATGAGGGCTGAGGTGACCTTTAAATGTTTTAGAGTGTGGCAATGATTCAATTAATATTTTGGGCTGTGACTCATCAGTGAACAGATATAATTAATTAAGGGGTGAGGCAAGAACCAGCGAAGCAAAGCATCGGAAGAAAGAAGAATTAAGTCTGAAGAAGGGTCTCGAGCTGAAACGTCGCCCATTCCTTCTCTCCAGTCGCTGCTTGCCCTGCTGATTCACTCCAGCATTTTGTGTCTATCATCAGAAGAAAGAGCCAGGCATGGTCAAGATTCCAATAGTTGTTGCTTGGAACGATGATCAAAGTCTTTGTGGGCTCAATAATTATTGGCTAGAGTAAACAATAAAGTTTTTAAAAGAAGGAACTGCAGATGCTGGAAAATCGAAGGTACACAAAAAAGCTGGAGAAACTCAGTGGGTGCAGCAGCATCTATGGAGCGAAGGAAATAGGCAACGTTTCGGGCCGAAACCCTTCTTCAGAGTCTTCAAGAGTTCTCCCGAGTTTGCCCTGATTCGAACTCGGAGATTTACAGTAATGGCCGCTCGTCGGTACTCGGGGCTCTCGTTGACATTTTTCAACATGTTGAAAAATCTTCACGAGCCTTCCCGAGTTTACCGCATTTACCGAGTGCCTGCCGTTAGCGTTATGAGCCGTTAAGAGACGTCCCCGAGCTCCGACGTACCCGCTATGTTCATTCCACGTGCTTACCACGAGTTTGATTTTTTTTTAAACTCGGGAGAGCTCTTGAATGAACCCTAGTACAGTGTGACAGGGCCAATAGATAGGTTCTTGATTAGCGTGGGTGTCAGAGGTTATGGGGAGAAGGCAGGGGAATGGGGTTAGGAGGGAGAGATAGATCAGCCATGATTGAATGGCAGACTTGATGGGCCGAATGGCCTAATTCTGCTTCTATTACTTGTGGACATGGCACACATTGTGACACACACATGAACACACACATTATGACAGTGTGACACACATATGGACACACAATGTGACACATACACGCAGACACACATGCACAACACTGGGGCACACACTCTCTGGAATATACACACACTGCATAGAGCTCATCCACAAATGCAACAAGGACCAAATAATCTGATTGAGTGATCATTAATGGAGTAATAAATATTAACGAAGAAACAGGGATAAACGTCAAAATTCTTCAAAACTGTGCCCAGCGAAATTTAACATCCACCTGTCTGAGCCGAAAGGGCCTTAATTTAATATTTTATTCAAGACTCCATTTCTAATAGTGCAATGCACAATATATTCTGCAGTGGACTGAACTCTGCCGGACTGAGGGTCTGAAAGAAGAGTCTCGACCCGAAATGTTCTTCTCTCCAGAGATCCTGCCTGTCCCGCTGAGTTACTCCACCATTTTGTGTCTATATTGAGCACCGTGGAAAGTACACTCATTGATGACAGGAACCTTGGGCAGCAGCCACTGTGTCTGAGAGTCCCACTCCATGTCAGTAGAACAAGCACTGGTTGGTGTAGGAAGGAACTGCATATGTTGTTTTACACTGAAGGTAGACACAAAACACTGGAGTAAGTCAACGGGACAGGCAACATCTCTGGAGAGAAGGAATGGATGACGTTTTGGGTCGAGACCCTTCTTCAGACTGAGTCAGGGGAGAGGAAGACATAGAGATATGGAAGATTAAGGTGTGAAAATGAGACATCAAAGGGGACGATCTTAAGGAAAATGTAGCATTGATCATTGTTAGCTAGGGGAAGATGCCAATGAACCACTCAAATTGGAGGAACAGCACCTCATATTTCACTTGGGCAGCTTACATCCCAGCGGTATGAATATTGATTACTCTAACTTCAAGTAACGCTTGCTTTCCCTCTCTCTCCATCCTTCCCCCACCCTAGTTCTCCAACCAGTCAGACTGTCTTGCTAATTAAATTTTATCTTTGAATGCTTGGACCCGAAAACATCACCCACTCCTTCTCTCCAGAGATGCTGTATACGCTGATGTTACTCCAGCTTTTTGTGTCTATCTTCAAGCTGTGGTTTGCCCAGGTGTCAGTGAAGAGCTAATGGCCATGAAGTCTACTTCAGAAGCTCAGATGAATGGAGCAGGACATCATAATTTGAGTCCAACAAAGCAGTTTTGTTTTGTGGTTCTGATTATCTTCTTTCACTGAAGATGGGTCTCGACCGAAAACGTCACCCATTCCTTCCCTCCAGAGATGCTGCCTGTCCCGCTGAGTTACTCCAGCATTTTGTGCCTATCTTCGGTTTAAACCAGCATCTGCAGTTCTTTCTCACACAGATCTTCAAGTTCAAGTTCAAGTGAGTTTATTGTCATGTGTCCCTGATAGGACAATGAAATTCTTGCTTTGCTTCAGCACATAGAACATAGTAGGCATTTACTACAAAACAGATCAATGTGTCCATATACTATAATATAAATATATACACACAGGAATAAATAAAATGATAAAGTGCAAATAACAGATGATTGGTTATTAATAATCAAGGTTTTGTCCGAGCCAGGATTAATAGCCTGATGGCTGTGGGGAAGTAGCTATTCCTGAACCTGGTTGTTGCAGTCTTCAGGCTCCTGTACCTTCTACCTGAAGGTAGCAGGGAGATGAGTGTGTGGCCAGGATGGTGTGGGTCTTTGATGATACTGCCAGCCTTTTTGAGGCAGCGATCTTCTTTGACTCTTTGGTAAACTGTGCCATGTGTTGAGTAAATGGAATTCACTCTGACTTGCTCTAAATGCAGCATATGGCAGTCAGTGCGGGGGCAAGTGGGGACACGGCATGACAAGACTCTGCCGTCTGCCCTGTTTGGCATGTCATGGAGCACACTGAGGCAGTCATTTGCCTGTGTTTGATACCTGCTCCTCTGGCAGTGTTGAAGTGACAGCAGATTAAATCTCTAATCAGTCAATGTCAGATTTGTTTGAGGAGACATGGGGTGTGGATGGATTTTTTTTCTCTCTCTTTGCATTCCTCTGTCAAAAACTTAGAACAAAGATTTCCCCAGGGGGTGGGGAGGTAATTATTCACTGTGAAGTCTTCACAGCCTCAGGATGAGTCATGTGTTCAATTTTGCTAAGCTCGTTTTATTGACAGTGACACATGCAAATTGTTCCCTCTGTTTATTTAGATGTGTATATCCTTTAACCTACTGAAGGCTGGCACATTGCCACATATAATTGTCAAACATGGTGTAATCGCCACACATGACAATAGTGACATGTAGTAATTGTCATGCATGGCAAATATTGCACATGTAATTGTCACACATGGCAATGGTGACACCGGCCCATCTCACACATATCAATTGTCACACATGGTAACTGGGACATATGGCAGTTGTCACATGCAATGAAGTAATTGTCATACATGGTTATTTTCACATGTGGCAAATATCACACAGAGGCCATTGCAATGCATTTGTCACACATGGTAAAGCCTCTGCAGGAAGGACTGGTTTACACTGAGGATTGACGCAGAATGCTGGAGTAACTCAGCGGGACAGGCAGCATCTCTGGATAGAAGGAATGGGTGACGTTTCAGGTTGAGACCCTTCTTCCGACTGAGTGTCAGGGGAGAGGGAGACAGAGATATGGAAGGGTAAGGTGTGAAAACGAGACATCAAAGGGGACAAAGCTCATTTAGAATAGATCAATGTTAGCTACGAGAAGGTAACAACGAAGCATATAAAGATAACATTTAATCAGGAAGATAGTCAGACTGGTCGGAGAACTAGGATGGGGGAGGGGTGGAGAGAGGGAAAGCAAGGGTTACGAAGTTAGAGAAGTCGATATGCATAGCGAAGATAGACACAAAGTGCTGGAGTAACAGCGGGACAGGCAGCATCTCTGGAGAAAAAGAATGGGTGACATTTTAGGTCGAGACTCTTCTTCAGACCGAGAATCGGGGGAAAGGGAAACGAGAGATATAGACGGTGATGTTGAGAGATGTAGAGCAAATGAATGAAAGATATACAAAACAGTAACGATGATAAATGAAACAGTCCATTGTTAGCTATTTGCTAGGTGTGAACGAGAAGCTGGTGTGAGTTCAGTGGGAGAGGGATGGAGAGAGACGGAATGCAGGGGCTACTTGTAGCTAGAGAAATTAATATTCACACCACTGGGTTGTAAGCTGCCCAAGCGAAATATGAGATGCTGTTCCTCCAATTTGCACTTAACCTCACTCTGACAATGGAGGAGGCCCAGGACTGCTGGGTTGTACTAGTTGATGTTAGAAAAGTTGATATTTACTTAGTTAGAGAAGTCAATATTTCATGGTTATTGTCATATATGATTATTGCTATATGCAACAGTGCCTTATAAGTTTCAAACGCTGTTGACATGCATAGTAATTGCCAGACATGGCAGTAACATATCTAGAAGGTAGACAAAAGTGCTGGAGAAACTCAGCGGGTGCAGCAGCATCTATGGAGCGAAGGAAATAGGCAACGTTTCGGGCCGAAATCCTTCTTCAGACTGATGTAGGGTGGGGGGGGGGGGGGAGAAGAAAGGAGAAAGGGAGAGGAGGAGCCAGAGGGCTGAGGGAGAGCTGAGAAGGGGAGGAGGCAGCAAGGGCTACCGGAAATTGGAGAAGTTAATGTTTATGCCGCTAGGGTGCAAACTGTCCAAGCGGAATATGAACACATATCTAGGAGGAGTTACCCATGTGACCGTTGCTGATTATCACCAGAGATTGCCCCGTGAGGACAATAACTTCATGCATGTCTGGAGTGGTCGCTTATTGTTGTTGCAGCAGCATTTATGCTTTGACTAAAATTTGTTTTGGCATGATGGATTGCAATGGTGGATCGTGTGTCGGCAGAGACAGGTAAAGTTTGTTGGTGGGAGAAGGAGTTATGGTACAGACACGGCCACCACATTAAAATACAAAAAACAAACAGAATGAGGAATGTCCTCTTCTGTGTCTCCGACCTGATGTAAACGTATTGCTATTGCAACTCTCCCATCGTCCCCTCTCTGCCAAACATGCCAGGAATTCTCACCTGCATGAGATTGGTCTCAAGGGGATTTCCCTTCACAGTGCAGGGTTTCAAACGGAACCCTCGACAATTCTGCTGCTTCTCCCCAGAGTATGTGGAAAACATGCTGTTATCCTAAAATACATTTGGACAGGTACATGGGTAGGAACAGTTAGGAGGAATATGAGCCAAATTTGGGCAAAGATAGACACAAAATGCTGGGGTAACACCAGGACATGCAACATCTCTGAAGAGAAGGATTGGGTGAGGTTTCTGGTCGAGACCCTTCTTCAGACTCGCTGTTACTCCAGCATGTTGTGTCTATCTTTGGTGTGAACCAGCATCTGCAGTTCCTTTTTGCACAAATGTGGGAAATGTTTCTCTGCCAGCGTTCAAGTAGCAGCAGATTAAATTTCTAATCAATCAGTGCCAACAATCTGTCCTGGGCCAACCACATTGACACGATGGCCAAGAATCCACATCAACGTCTGTACTTCCTCACAGGGTTAAAGAAAGTTGGCAAGTCTCCAACAACTCTTACAAACATCTACAGATGTATCGTAGAAAGCATCCTGTCAGATTGCAGCACAGCTTGGTTTGGGAACAGACCACAAAAACATTGCAGATGTGGATGTTGCCCTGAACATCACACAGACCAGACTCCCCACCATTGACTCCATCTACACTTCACACTACCTTGGGAAAGCAGCCAAAATGGCTAAGGACCTTTTTGACCCTGGCCACTTCCTCTTCTCTCAGCTCCCATCGGGCAGTAGATACAGAAGCTTGAGAGCATGTACCGACATATTCAGGAACAGCTTTCTGCCCTCTGTTATCAGACATCTGAAAGGTCCTTCTGTGTTCTTGCTATTGAAGGAGTACAGCCTAGGTTTACAAGATTAATTCCTGGGATGGCGGGACTGTCATATGCTGAGAAAATGGAGTGACTGGGCTTGTACACTCTGGAATTTAGAAAGATGCGAGGGGATCTTATTGAAACATATAAGACTATTAAGGGTTTGGACACACTAGAGGCAGGTAACATGTTGGGGGAGTCCAGAACCAGGGGCCACAGTCTAAGATTAAGGGGTAAGCCATTCAAAACGGAGATGAGGAAACACTTTTTCACACAGAGAGTTGTGAGTCTGTGGAATTCTCTGCCTCAGAGGGCGGTGGAGGCTGGTTCTCTGGATGCTTTCAAGAGAGAGCTAAATAGGGCTCTTAAAGAAAGCGGAGTCAGGGAATATGGGGAGAAGGCAGGAACGGGGTACTGATTGGGGATGATCAGCCATGATCACATTGAATGGCGGTGCTGGCTCGAAGAGCCGAATGGCCTACTCCTGCACCTATTGTCTATTGTCTATTATTGTTAGTTACAGTCCCGATCTCCCAAACTAGCTCATTGTGTAGGTTGGACTTTTGTCTGGAACTGTAACGCTATAATGTTGAGGAACACTCTGGCACATTTCTCCACATTCTAGCTGTTGTACTTGTGTATGGCATGGTGGTACTCAGGTACAGCATTATCGGATGTGATTCAGAAATACACTGCTACACATGACAATAATAAACCAATACCAATACCGAATGGGTCGCGCTACGATGGAGAGCTTGGTTAGTAAAGACAAGTCAGTCTGAAAGCTTGTGTCTGTCCTCTATGATTCTATGACTCTAATTCTTTTTCCCCCACAGATGCTACTCGGCCCAATTAGTTCCTCCAGCAGACCATTTATTGATCTCTTCCATTGTGTTTACTTTTGCTGTTATCTCTTTCCCTTCTCGTGTTTAGCTTCTAATCCTCATGCCTTCCCCTTCATGGTGAATGTTCCCATTTATTCCCTCCGACCCCAGCAATGCCCTGCCTCTGTGTGTGTGCTTTAGAGAGGGTTTCATGTGGGAGATACCAGGGTGATATTTCTTCAGGTGACTGAATCGTGAACTGAGATGTACATCTCAGGAGCAAGGGCCTCCTATTCATGACTGGTATGTGGAGAAACACACCGTCCCAGAGAGCTATGGATACTGAGATCTCCGGTGTATTCGCTTTTCTCACCATTCGCCTGGGGTGTGCAGTAGCAAGGTTCGTTTGATTTAACGGACGTGAGCACACAGTTAGCTGCAGACTCCGCCCAGGACAGGAAGGCTCTGCAGGAACGGAAGGGACGTCACGACCGCGGTGCCACAGGTGCTGTCGCCGAGGGAGGACGGACGGAGCCGCGGCTTGAGAGACTAACAGAGACTAACAGAGGCAAAGAGGTTTGCCTCGCACTGCAAGGGAGCAGTGGACCAGACAGGAAGAGCGGACGGAATTACCACTAGACAGCCAAACCAGTAGGTAATTTACGGCTGGGGTGAGTACTTTCCCATTTATAGGAGGTAGGATTATATAAATAAGGGGTGTATCAATACAGTAGGGGATTCTTAAACAGGACCAGTTAATTACCTATATAAGATGGGCGGTCAGGAGATGTGCCAATACTGCGAGATGTGGGAATTTGTCGACACCATTGATGTAGAAGATCCCTACAGCTGCAGTAAGTGTTTGAGGCTAGAGGAACTCCAGCTCCGCATTGATGAGCTGGAGACCCAACTTCATACGCTGCGGTACATCAGGGAGGGGGAGTATTACCTGGATGTTTTGTGCCAGGGGATGGTCACACCGACCAGTTTAACTAATTCAGTAGGCAGTGAGCAAGGAAAGGAAGGTGTGGCCATAAGCGAGGCAGGTAGGGGGAACCAGGAGGAGATGCGGCAGGAGCCACAGCCCTTGTCCCTGACGAGCATGACCGAGGCTCTTACTCAATGTAAGGACGGGATCAGGGGCTGTGGGAGGGATGAGCAACCTGGCTGCAGCACCGTGGATCAGGAGGCCATTCAAGAGGGGGGAGTTAGAAGAAATGCCGTAGTGATAGGGGATAGTATTATTCGGGGGGTAGATAAGGTTCTCTGCGGCCAGCAGAACATGTCCCGAAGGCTGTGTTGCCTACCCGGTGCTAGGGTTAAGGATATCTCTGCGATGCTGGAGAGAAATTTGCAGAGGGAGGGGGAGGATCCAGTGGTCGTGGTCCATGTGGGGACCAATGACATAGGAAGGACGAGGAAGGAGGATCTGCTGAAGGAGTTTGAGCAGTTAGGGAATAAATTAAAAAGCAGAACCTCGAGGGTACTGATCTCCGGATTGCTACCTGAGCCACGGGCCAAATCGGCGAGGGTACGTAAAATTAAAAAGCTAAATGCGTGGCTCAAAGACTGGTGTGGGAATAATGGGTTTGGTTTCTTGGGCCACTGGCACCAGTACTGGGACAGGGGGGATCTGTTCTGTAAGGACGGACTTCACCTGAACGGTGCTGGGACTGGGGTCCTGGCAAATCATATAACTAGGGCAGTAGAGAGGTCTTTAAACTAAGTAGCGGGGGGGAGGTATCAAGGGGGGTAATAACGGCAGGGGTAGAGGAAATAGAGCAGGGTATCAGTGGGGAAGCGGAAATTCAAAATGTGACAGGAGACAGAATTTGTGAAGATAAAGATCTAGATGTAAAAGGGGCAAAAACGGAAAGGAAGGGTAGTAAAAATCATCTGAAAGTGCTTTATCTAAATGCACGGAGTATTCGTAATAAGATAAATGAATTAACGGTGCAATTAAGTATATATAGTTATGATATCGTGGCCATTACGGAGACATGGCTGCAAGGAGATCAGGACTGGGAGTTAAATATAGAGGGGTACTCGACAATTAGGAAAGATAGACAGGAAAGAAAGGGAGGAGGGGTGGCCCTTTTAATAAGGGAGGGAATAACGGCAATAGAGAGGAAGGATATTGCGTTAAAGGATCAGGATAGTGAAACAGCTTGGGTACAGATAGAGAATAATAAGGGGAAAAAAACACTAGTGGGTGTAATTTATAGACCTCCAAATAGCTGTGACGCTGTTAGTCAGAACATAAATCTGCAAATAGTTGACGCATGTAAAAAGGGAACTGCTGTAATCATGGGGGACTTCAATTTTCATATTAATTGGGCAAACCAAACTGGGCAGGGTAGACTAGAGGAAGAGTTTATAGAATGTATTAGAGACGGGTTCCTAGAACAGTATGTCACCGAACCGACAAGGGGGGAGGCAATCTTGGATCTGGTCCTGTGTAATGAAGCAGGATTAATTAAAAATGTCATAGTTAGGGACTCGTTGGGAACAAGTGACCACAATATGGTCGAATTCCATATTCAAATAGAAGGGGAGCAGGTTGAAACTCAGGCTAGGGTGCTTAGTCTAAATAAGGGGGATTATGAAGGTATGAGGACTGAGCTGATCAAAGTTGACTGGGATAGCAGACTCAAGAATAAGACGGTACATGAGCAGTGGTGTACGTTTAAGGGTATACTGTATAACCTTCAAGAAAAATTTATTCCTATGAAGAAAAAAAGGGGTAAGGGTAAGAACAGTCAGCCATGGCTCAGTAAAACTATAAAGGATAGTATTCGGCTGAAGGCAAGGGCATATAAGGTAGCCAGAGATAGTGGGAGGGTAGAGGATTGGGAAGCATTTAAAGGTCAGCAAAAAATAACTAAGAGATTAATTAAGACGGGGAAAATAGACTATGAAAGGAATTTAGCGAACAACATAAAAACTAATAGTAAGAGTTTTTATAGCTATATAAAAAGAAAAAGGGTGGCTAAGGTGAACGTTGGTCCATTGGAGGGTGAGACTGGAGAGTTGTTGGTGGGGAACATGGAAATGGCAAAGGCATTAAACGAGTATTTTGTATCAGTCTTCACCATAGAAGACACAAAAAATATTCCAACGCTGGATAAACAGGGGGCGGTAGGAATGGAGGAGCTAAATACTATTAAGATCACCAAGGAGGTGGTATTAGGGAAATTAATGAGACTGAAGGAGGATAAATCCCCTGGGCCTGATGGATTACATCCAAGGGTCTTGAGGGAGATAGCGGTGGGGATTGTGGATGCATTGGTGATAATTTTCCAAAACTCCCTGGAGGCAGGAACGGTCCCAGTGGATTGGAAAATGGCCAATGTAACACCTATATTTAAAAAAGGAAGTAAACAGAAGGCGGGTAACTATAGACCGGTTAGTCTAACATCGGTGGTGGGTAAAATGTTAGAGACAATTATTAAAGAAACACTAACGGGGCACTTGGATAAACATGACTTCATCGGACAGAACCAGCATGGTTTTGTGAAGGGGAAGTCCTGTTTAACGAATCTGCTCGAATTCTTTGAGGAAGTAACAACCCGGGTGGATAAAGGGGAACCGGTGGATGTGGTATACTTGGACTTCCAAAAGGCTTTTGACAAGGTGCCACATAAGAGACTATTGCTAAAAATAAAAAATTATGGGATTGGGGGTAATATATTAGCATGGGTAGAGGATTGGCTAACAAATAGGAAGCAGAGAGTGGGGATAAATGGTTCATACTCGGGATGGCAACCGGTAACTAGCGGGGTTCCGCAAGGGTCGGTGCTGGGACCCCAGTTGTTCACAATTTATATAAATGATTTGGAGGAGGGAACCAAGTGTAATATATCAAAATTTGCGGACGATACAAAAATGGGAGGAAAAGTAGGGGATGAGGAGGATAGGAAGAGTCTGCAAAAGGATATAGATAAGCTAGGTGAGTGGGCAACAACTTGGCAGATGAAATTTAATACTAATAAATGTGAAGTCATTCACTTTGGGAAAAAAAATGATAGGGCAAGTTATTTTCTAAATGAGGAGGAGCTGCGTTGTAATGCAACGCAAAGGGATCTAGGGGTATTAGTACATGAATCACTAAAAGTTAGTATGCAGGTGCAGCAAGCAATCAGGAAGGCCAATGGAGTTTTGGCCTTTATTGCTAGGGGGATTGAGTATAAAAACACGGAGGTCTTGCTGCAGCTGTACACAGTATTAGTGAGACCACATTTGGAATACTGTGTACAGTTCTGGGGTCCATACTTAAGAAAGGATGTACTAGCCCTGGAGGCAGTGCAGCGAAGGTTTACAAGATTAATTCCTGCAATGAGGGGATTGACATATGAGGAAAGGTTAAGTAGGCTGGAACTCTACTCTTTGGAGTTTAGAAGAATGAGAGGCGATCTCATTGAAACATATAAGATCGTGAGGGGCCTTGATCGGGTGGATGCACCGAGGATGTTCCCAATGATCGGGGAAACTAGAACTAGGGGACATAGTTGCAGAATAAGGGGGGGCTCTTTTAAAACTGAGATGAGGAAGAACTTCTTCACCCAGAGGGTGGTTAATTTATGGAATTCACTGCCCCAGGGAGCAGTGGAAGCAGAAACTTTAAATATATTTAAGACTAAAATAGATGGTTTTTTAGCTGCCAAGGGGATAAGGGGCTACGGGGAGAGGGCAGGGATATGGACCTAGGTATGGTTAGTATAGTAAGACCTGAGTGATCTCCTGGACAAGTGTCGATCGCCTGGATTGGGGTCGGAGAGGAATTTCCCGGATTTTTTTCCCGAATTGGACCTGGGTTTTTATCCGGTTTTTTGCCTCCCCCAGGAGATCGCGAGGTTCTTGGGGTGGAGAGGGGTGATAGCGGTATAAAGGGGAGGGTAGTGTCTTGTGTTCTGTGTCTTGTGTCTACTGTTTGTGGGTAAGTGTGTCTGTTTAGTGTTCAGCCATGAGCGAATGGCGGTGCGGGCTCGACGGGCCTGGTGGTCTACTCTCGCACCTACTTTCTATGTTTCTATGTTTCTATGTTTCTATTTAGAACTGAGTTGTATTAATGTCCGGGCTTAAGGGTTCAAGGTACGCAAAAGGATGTTTAGCCTGGATATTGACACAAGGAAGATAGACACAAAAAGCCGTTGTAACTCAGGGGGCCAGACAGCATCTCTGGAGATAAGGAATAGGTGAGGTTTCGGGTCAACACTCTTCTTCAGACTTACCTGCTCCTGCTATTATTTTTCTTTACTTTTAAGTTAATATGTTTAAAATCTATTGTTTGTCACGAGATTGGCGCCATCTGCCTAAAATGTCCCTGGGCTTCTCTCTCCACGGCTCCTGCCGGAACATTCCAGAACCTTGCACTATTTTACTTATCCAGCATCGTTATATTCCTCTCGTTACAAAATCTCGTCTGGTTTCATCTGACGACACTACAAGAGTAGGATTTGTTTTGATTGGTATAAAGAAAGCCAGGCCCCTGACTTTGTCCCCGACTGAATCCGATTCTCTCATCAGAGCAGTAGGGATATTCCTAAAACCGTTGGAAACTGAGAATTGTGAATCTGTACTGGTGGCTGTTCTTGATCTTGCACCAGGAGGTATCTCCCACGACTGAGCCGAAACAAATACATTTGAACAATGGGTAGGAAGGAACTGCAGGCGTTGATTAAAACCAACGATAGACACAAAAAGCTGGAGTAACTCAGCGGGACAGGCAGCATCTCTGGAGAGAAGGAAGAGGTGATGTTCCAGGTCGAGACCCTTCTACAGTTAGGTGGTGGGAAGGACGATGGTGATAGGAACTGGGCTCAGTGTGGGACGCAGGCTTTCAAAACCTCTGCTTTACTGGCCCACTCTGTGACAACTGCCTGGGATGGTGATTCTATCGCAAGGACATCAAACGGAACCCACTAGAGAAAAGAAATGACTCCGAAACTTTAATGAGACATTCGGCACGGAGCCAGGTTGAGGAGAGGCTGACAGGTAAACACAGAGCGCAGGGGAATGAGAGCGTCTCCAATTCCCACAGCAATCTCTGCTTCAGCTTTGCAATGAGCTAATTAACACTCACTGAATATGGAGCAGGACATGGCACCTCAATGGCCCAGAGAGGAACCTCTCACACTCTGCTCCATCCGTGTCAGGAAATCCAAGACTCATTTTGCCAGAATCTTCCTCTGGTTGCAGCCCAGGAATGTTCGGATGTTTGGGTCGAGGCCCTTCTACAGACTGAGAGTCTACGATGAAAACCAGCAATTGCAGATCATTCCTACACATCCCTTCCTATTCTCAGTCCACTCATAACTTCACCCATCACGCCTCAACTCATCATTCATTCACTGGTTGTTCCGAAGCTGCCTAACCCATTGAATCCTGGTTAGTCTCTCTCATCCTCGCCTACCCCATCTCAACTGTATGCAGAGTTCTGGTACCTGTGCCCAGCAGAATCCTGGATCATTCTCACCAAGTCCTGGTAATCTCTTGCTCTGGTGTTCACTGGTTACATCGTCATCATCATCATCATCATCATTGTTGAAAACGTCAACGGGCACGGTGCCTTACAATGCTGTGTACGACAGTGATCGCAACTTCTACTGAAGTGTGGATGGCCGTTGGCTCGCTAGGAGTTCATCCGCCCTTTGGCAGGTCTTGTTTTTGGTCCTGCTGGGGGTCCACAGCCCCCACCTCACCTGGCAAACCAGGCGGGGGAGATGGTTTAGTCACCGACTATCCGACCATGGATCAGGTAGCAGGGGATGACATGGTACCCGTGGCAGGGGGAACTCCCCCCCACTCCCCACTAATAATGACGATTTAAAAATATTAATTCTTGTTTTAAATCCTTCTGTGCCTTTGACCACTACCTCTTGACACCCCCCCCCCCCCCCCGTACCACTAGTGGTGTAATCCACCTGCACTACATTCCTCTAATATCTTTGCCCTTCTTCAATTCAAACTTCCTGATCATTCCTAAGATAAATCACTCGCCCATTGGTGAAGGAGCTTCCAGTTACAGAAGCTAAAAGCCATAAAATTCTCTCAAAAACTTCACTCTCTCCACCTTCCTACATTCATAAGTGATAGGAGCAAAATTAGGCCATTCAGCCCATCAAGTCTACTCAGCCATTCAATCCTGGCTGATCTATCTCTCCCTCCTAACCCCATTCTCTTGCCTTCTCCCCATAACCCCTGCTACCCGTACGAATCAAGAATCTATATATGTCTGAAGCAGGGTTTCGGCTCGAAACATTGCCTATTTCCTTCGCTCCATAGATGCTGCCGCTCCCACTGAGTTTCTCCAGCACTTTTGTCTACCTTCTATATATCTCTATCTATCTCTGCCTCAAAAATATCCATTCCTCTCTTTCTCCTTCGTGATGCTACACAAACTAATCCTTTTGACCAAGCATTGGTCACCTGCCATAATCACAGACTAATTTGCCATTTGGCCCATCACCCATGCACGTTTTCTCCAGACCCATTTGCAGGTTCCACCCCCTCCCTTTATCTGCAGCCTTACGATTCTTTTGGCACCAATATATTATCCTTCTGAAGATCAAGTGAATCCTGCCTCCACACAAGTGCAGGCAGGACATTTCCCAGCCCATGCAGCCTGTGGAAGGATCCCGACCCAAAACGTCATCTGCTCGACCCGTGGAGTTACTCCAGCACTTTGTGTTGTACATGAAGAATGCTTGCCCATATGACATTCTTCATTCCCTCTCCCTTTGTTTTATACCTGTGACCTCTAGGCTTTGACCTCTCCTCCAGAGACAAGAGTCTTTCCACCATCCACTCTGCCCAGACCTCTCATTTTGTACAGGATCAAATCTTCATTTTTTTCTTCTCCAAGGTAAACAGAAGCTGGAATCAGTTTTTGTAACTGGAGCCTCTCTTCCCACGAACCATTCCTGTCAAAAAAAATTCTGTCTAACACCTTCACACCTTTCCGATTATGAGGTGACCAGAATTGAACACAATGCTCCATTTAAGGTGAACAAGCACAAGATTCAGCTTTACGTCCCTGTTTTTAAACTCTGCACCTCTATTGATGAAGCCCAGATATATGTAAGCACTATAGAGACTGCTTTCTGATCCCACCCTGCCACTTTCAATGACTTCTGTGATGTTCCCTGAAGTGTCAAAGTTTGCATCATAATGCAAAATACTTGGAACATTTCCTGACACAATATAAATAGTTGAATTTCTCCCGAGGCTGCACTGATTTAAAGCTCAGTGTTTGTGTTACATGTTCGTTTTCTAGGTCCGCATGAAACTTGAGAGTCTTTAATTTACAACAGAAGTCATTAATGCTTAAAGGGCCTGTCCCAGTTACGTCCTTGGCAAGCAGATTATGCGACCTCGTGGTTGCGTTGAGGCACACGGGCATCATGTGGTCGCGCGGGGCCGGTCCCACTGAGAAGCGCGGATGGGTATGTAGTTGTGTGCGACATCGCGCGGGGCTCCAAAATTTTTGTTGTGAACGAAATCTTCGCGCGCCAACGGCCTGTCACGTAACTGACGGCCAAAGTGGGACAGGCCCAAGACCCTGGCGCGTCGCAACGTCTCACCTCCAACAGCAGCAGAAGCAGGCAAACGATCGCCGAGCTCGGCCTGCGGTCCGGATCCGCCCCCACTTCTACTCCCAGAGCGGGGCCAAGAAAATTGAAGACGGACACAAAATGCAGGAGTAACTTTCAGACTGAAGAAGAGTCTCAACACGAAACATCACCCATTGCTTCTCTCCGGAGATGCTGCTGGTCCCGCTGAGTTACTCCAGCTTTATGTCCATCTTCAAATGACGTCACGCGCTCCAGACGGCTGTGCAGACGCATGAAATCGCACGCGACCTTCGGGGGACCGTCGCGCCTGAACGTGACCACGAGGTCGCGTAATTAGCGTGCCAAGGACACGTAAGTGGGACAGGGCTTTACTCAATGCTGGCAGCAAGACAAGTCAAAATGCCTGCTCACTCACACTGCCTACAGCCAGGTTAACTATATATACAAAACATCTCCCTTTGTCCTGTACCGTGCCACCTGCTACATGGGAGGAACAACGGGTCCTCCCACCCCATATTCTCCACCAAACATTACAGTGTGTGTGTGTGTGTGTGTGTGTGCGTGTGCGTGCGTGCGTGCGCGCGTGTGTGTGTGCGTGCGTGCGTGTGTGCATGTGTGTGTGTGTGTGTGTGTGTGTGTGTGTGTGTGTGTGTGTGTGTGGTGGAGGGGGGGGGGTCATTCTCAGGCTCTTGAGTGTGACTGAGTGCAGGTGAGGTTAAACCAGCCATAACTCTAACCCCTGATGAATTAGCAAGATTACTTGTGCATAAACACAACATGCTGGAGTTAATCAGCAGACAGACAGACAGACAGCTTCTCTGGAGAGAAGGCATGGATGATGTTTCGGATCGAGACCCATCTTGAGGCTAAAAGCCAGTTCCTTCCTGAACATTATTTGTGTTCTATTTGCCCGATCTGTACCAATACACAGATGTCGGAATAGACATGCCACAGAGCCACTGATCTATGCAGGTTGTTTAACAGTTCTGCTTTTTGTTCTAGTAATCACAGCTAATTCAATGGTGATGTTCTCTCTCTCAGCACAATTTATTCTGCTTTTAAGTATCTATGCGTTTTCTCTAAAGAGCACAATGGGCTCTCTCTAACCAGTCTCTGTGGGAAAGCATTCATGGCCCAACAACTCACTGTGCAATAATATTTATTTTAAACTTTTTATTGACAAGTGCCAGTAAAGATTTCACACTGAGGCTGACTCAATCTCTCCTCCTTTATTCAGTCAAAGTTTCTTCACTTTTCAAAAGCTATTTTAAATATTTTCTTCGTTGTTTCTATTGCAATTAAAATAAACATAATTAAGATCTGTTTATTGCATTGCTGCCCTAGATCCTGCCAACTAATATCTTGCATCTCCCACTGATGCTGGCTCAGAGATTGCATGGCTGGGGTTCCCAAACTTTTTCCTCCCATTTACACCCTGGCAACTTTAATAGCACATAACAATGTTATTTCACTTATTTATGAACAACTAAAGGGCCTGTCCCACTGTACGAGGTAATTCAAGAGCTCTCCCGAGTTTAAAAAAAAATCAAACCCGTGGTAAGTACGTAGAATGTACGTAGCGGGTACGTCGGAGCACGGGACGTCTCTTAGCGGCTCATAACGCTAACGGCAGGTACTTGGGAAACGCGCTAAGGTCGTGAAGACTCGTGAAGATTTTTCAACATGTTGAAAAATGTCCACGAGAGCCCCGAGTACCTACGAGCGGCTATTACCGTAATTCTCCGAGTTTGAATCAGGGGAAACACGGGAGAACTCTTGAATTAGCTCGTACAGTGGGACAGGCCCTTAATGATGAGCAGATACTGGTATACCAGAACCAAACACAGTCAGTCAATGAGAAAAATATGTACAAATCCAGAATCAACAAATTTTCCCCCTGGGTAGGCGAAATTTATCTCCTGGGGGTAAAGTTACCCCAGGTTGGGAGCCCTTGTTCCATGGTGTGTTCCACTTTACTGCAACATCCGATCAATAGATGGACCCAGTGTGAGGGGGGAGGGGGGTGGGGGGGGGGGGGTGGGGGGGGGAAGCCCAGAACAAAGAGGGACCCGGCATGGGAGGGCCACTGAGAGAACAAAGAGAGACTATTGAGAACTACTTTATAACTGTGACGACACCTTATACATGACGACTCTTTGAATACTTTGTACATGGTGTGCAAAACAAAACAATTTACTGCGGCATGTCACATGTGATAATAAAGTACCAACAAATCAATCAATAAAATCTAGATGTTGCTTACACACTTCTGGAGTTTTGTTTTGGATATATTTTTGGTTATATCGTGAGTCTCCATGAGTTGTAGTGTGTACATATATGAGCTCTGTGATGCCATGAGATGTGTGCACTGTGTGTAAGACTGTTTGAGAGCAATAATCATTTCTTTAGGAATTGTGTCAAGTGACTGACTGCTCTCTGGGCTGCAGCAGTGTTTATGGGAATTCAAGAGAAGTAGTCTACCAGGGGCGAACGGATAAAGAGGTAAGGCCTTGTTACGTGTTCCTTGGGCTTCACACGCAAATGTGTGCAAATTCTGTTCACGGACTTTATTGAGTTTTAAGAATCCAGAGGAGGCACACCTTCCAGAAGGTGCAATATTCACTTGTTCAGAAGCGCTCTGTAATTTGGAGAGCTCAAACCCCGGGGGCCTTAGTGACCAAAGCAGGCCCTGTCCAGATGGTTGAGTCATTCATTAAAGAGGGCCTGACCTTACCTAAGGTATTGCTGAGGATTCTCACACTTCCTTCAGAGAAACCCCAGGATGAAAATGGCTCTATGCGGACGGCGCAGGTGAATGCAAGGGTTAATTCGCAAAGTTCTCGGATGCAGGGCCACGCAGATTCAATACTTCACGATGAGACGTTATATCTGATTGTGGCTTGAAGGCTGCAGGTGTAGTGATGAATTGGGATCCACTCTGAATATGGGCTAATTACTTCATTTGTCTTCTTCTATTACTTTATATAGCTCTGAATTTATGGAGCCATTAAGGTACTGATGACTGTGATAATGATTATAAAAGGATGGACAGAAAAGGAAGAAATATTATAATGTTTCCCTGTGGCATTGCTGACAGCTGAACTCATGGCATTGATCATGGGGGGGGGGGGGGAGATGATGGTAAGATCAATACAGGAGGGAGGTCTAGTGATGGTGTCCATGGGCTGTGGCTCAGTGCGCAGTCAGATGTGGGGGGGGGGGGGGTTCACTGGCCAACCCCAACCCTTGGGCAAGCAGTGCAGGCTGACATCCCCATGTACTGTTGGAGTTCTGCCCTGTCTTAGTTTAGTTTATTGCCACGTGTACCGAGCTACAGTGAAATGCTTTTTGTTGCGTGCTAACCAGTCAGCAGAAAGACAAAACATGATTACAATCGACCCATTTACAGTGTATAGATAAATGGTAATGAAATGACGTTTAGTGCAAGGTAAGGCCAGCAAAGTCCGATCAAGGATAGACCGAGGATCATCAAAGAGGTAGATAGTAGTTCAGCACTGCTCTCTGCTTGTGGTAGGATGATTCAGTTGCCTGATAACAGCTGGGAAGAAACTGTCCCTGAATCTGGAATTTGTGTTTTCACACTTCTATTCATTTTGCCTGATGGGGAGAAGAGGGAGAGGCCAGGGTGTGACTCATCCTTGATTATGCTCTTGGACTTGCCGAGGCAGCGTGAGGTATAAATTGAATCAATAGAAGGGAGGTTGGCTTGTGTGATGGTCTGGGCTGCGTCCACAATTCGCTGCAATTTATTGCGCTCTTGGAAGGAGCTGTTCCCAAACCATGCTATGATGCGTCCTGATATAATTGCTTTCTATGGTGCATCTGTGGAACGATGAAGGTGGGGAACTGCAGAGAGAAATAAAATAATTTCAGGTTGATGAACCACCATTTAATTAAAAATTACACTCACAGAACATTTAATTTTATTGTTCTTGAGATCTTATTGTCAGCAAACTGACTGTGTCACTCGCTCCCACTGGGATCCCACTGGATAGAAGAGGCAGTGGAAGAAGGGAGAGAAGGAGAGACCAGAGGGGAAGGTCCATGGTGATGGTAGGGTCGAGGACAGGAATGGCTAAATAGAAAATGCAGAGAAGGCCTAAGCAAATGGAGGCGATAAAGAACAGGTTACAGGTCAGTGGAGAAAAGGTGACAGGTTAAAGGTCAGTGGAGAAAAGGTGACAGGTTAAATGTCAATGGGAAAAAAGGTGACAGGTTAAAGGTCAAAGGTGACAGGTTAACGGTCAGAGAGAAGGTGACAGGTTAAAGGTCAGAGGTGACAGGTTAAAGTTCAGTGGTGAGAATGTGATAGGTTGAAGGTCAGAGGTGACGGGTTAAAGGTTAAAGGTCAGAGAGAAGGTGACAGGTTAAAGGTCAATGGAGAGAAGGTGACAGGCTAAAGATCAGAGAGGTGACAGGTTAAAAGTCAGAGAAGGTGACATGTTAACGGTCAGAGGAGTGAAGGTGATGGGTTAAAGGTCAGTGTAGAGAAGGTGATAGGTTAAAGGTCAGTATAGAGAAGGTGATAGGTTAAAGGTCAGTGTAGAGAAGGTGACAGGTTAGAGGTCAGTGTAGAGAAGGTGAATGGCAATATCGGAAATATTGTTAAGAGCTGCTTGATAAGGCAGTGGTGGTCATGACTTGAAATTGTTGAACCCACGGAAAGTTAGACGTCAGTCGGGTCATTAATTAAAGATGAGATCTAGTTTCCTCAGCTGCAAATGCAACTTTGTAGGAGGCCGTGAATTTGACAGGTTTAAGCAGGATCATGGTAGACAAGTAATTAATTAATTAATTGATTAATAATTGATTATTAATTAGTGATAGGAGCAGAATTAAGCCAATTGGCCCTTCGGGTCTACTCCGCCAATCGATCAAGGCTGATCTATCTTTCCCTCTCAACCCCATTCAACTGTCTGACACCCGTACCACACTAATCAAGCCAATTACGCTGAAAGGTGCCTGAAGGTCATGTTTACGACTGGACAAAGGTGTTCAGATAAACAACGATATGTTGTGTGTTTGGACTTTGATATAGGGGAGACCCTAATCTAAATGGCAAATACGCTAATCTAAATTGAAAGAAGTTAAATTGAAGAAATTGAAATAACTGATCTTGTGTGTGTTACATTTTGCATAACTCTTGCCTCTATTGTTCCACTCTATATATCAATCTCCCATCAGTGTAACACTCTGTGTAATTGTTCCTTCCTTCTAAATCCTTGGATGCAATTATTATTTTGTATATATGTGCCACCAGTACATATTATTACAAGAAATGAGTTGCTGCTACAACTCGATTCATTTGTCCCGATCAAAATGAAATATCTGGTAATGTGCAGCCAATCTCATTATTCCCGAGTGTGGAGCAGCCTTACATCAAGCATTGCCACTAATTAATCCTTCAGCACAATTAGACATTGTTGGAATCACAGCTGTGCACCATTAGTGTCTGCAAGTTTACACACAGCCAGCCAATAACACCCATTACACACATAATTGGATGTTGAGATTTTTAACCTGGGGCGGCTGGTTTTGGCCTTCACTAATTAGGCCTCAAATGTTTGCAAATGGATTAATCATCAATTGTGTCGGTGTAAGTGAGCAGCCTGCTGCAGTTAAATTGTCGTGGGTATCAGGGTCAAGGTATGGGAACAAGTCCCTGAAATGAGATCAGGCACAGGAGATGCTGGATCACATCAAGTCCAATTCATCCCAAAAGGCCCTTGTGTACTAACTGTTTACAACAGCTATTTGTACAGATGATCTCTCCGCATGGTTCCCTTGGTGTCTGTTTCTGGCTTCCTCATCCCGTTTGTTTGGAACAGGATGTGCCTGTACCCTGCTCATCCCTTGCCTGCGAGACAACAGACTCAGCACTTGCAGCCTGTAGTTTTGAACTATTCACACACGATATGGACTTTGTTGTCGATGCTGGTGTCCATTGTTGTGCAGGAAAGAACTGCAGATGATGGTTTAAAAACCGAAGATAGACTCAAAAAGCTGGAGTGACTCAGCAGGTCAGACAGCATCTCTGGGGGGAAAGGAATAGGTGAAGAAGGGTCTCGACCTGAAACGTCACCTGTTCCTCTTTCTAGAGATGCTGCCTGACCTGTTGAGTTACTCCAGCTTTTTGTGTCTACCTTCCTAAAAGTGTCATTGGCAGCACTACATGCACTTTACATGGTAGCTAACTTACATCCACACTGGCATTGCACCCCAGTGTTACACAGGACCAGATTTGCCTCATGAGCTCTGAACTCCACTGAGTTATTCCAGCTTTTTGTGTCTATCTTGCAACATTCACGTGGTCTGCCCTGTTTCGACTAATGCAATCAACTCGACGTGCGCAAACGGAAGATTAAATAGAACAAGTTGTCCAACAACCTTAGGCTGTGCACGCCACACGAAAGAAGAAGGGTCTATCTTCTGGTGTCCGGTGTCCGTTGTCCATCTCTAGTTGCTGCAGAGCTGAAGAAGTTCAGAGTGAGCTACAGAGTGGGGAATGTATCACCTGTTGATCAGACGGAGCACTTGGCAGGGTTCCTTGCCGAGGGATGTTGGGGAACCAGGTGGCTTTTTACAACCGGTAATCTGGTAATTTTGTGGTTATCATTGTTGTCGTTAGCTTTCTTTATAACGAAAAAGTACAGTTTTAATTGCTTGTGTTTAAATGTCCTATTTGGCAGAGTTACTGTCTCGTGGACCGGCAGTCTAGCCAGCTGGAGTATTGCCCAATAATCTACCCGCAAACGTCCTCAGCAGAGATGGCCCTGACAGTCCATCCTGGCTCTATTTTTGCTCCTATGTACTATACATGAGTTTAGAAGAATGAGGGGGGGAAAACATACAGAATAGTGAAAGGATGGATAGAGTAGATGTTGAGAGGATGTTCCACTAGTGGGAGAGTCCAGGACTAGAGGTCATTGAGGTTATGAATTAAAGGACATTCTTTTAGGAAGGAGATGAGGAGAAATGTATTTATTCAGATGGTGATGGTGGAATTATTTGCCACGAAAGGCTGTGGACACCATGTCAGAGGATATTTTTAAGGTAGAGATAGATAGATTCTTGATTAGTACGGGTGTCAGCGGTTATGGGGAGAAGGCAGGAGAATGGAGTTAGGAGGGAGAGATAGATCAGCCATGGTTAAATGGCGGAGTAGACTTGATGGGCCTATTGGCCTAATTTTACTCCTATTCCTTATCACCTTATGAACTTAAATGATGGAAGATAGACATATAAAGCTGGAGTCAGCGGGTCAGACAGCATCTCTGAAGTAAATTAATAGGTGACATTTTGAGTTGAGTGCCTTCTTCAGACTGAGGGTCAGGGGAAAGGGAAATGAGAGATATAGACGGTGATGTAAAGAGATATAGAACTAATGAATCAAAGATATGCAAAAAAGTAACAATGATAAAGGCAACTGGCCATTGTTAGCTGTGGGCCAGGTGAAAATGAGTTACAGACAATGAGACTCAACAAAACGACTTTGAAACTAATAACAACTTGGCTTGGGGAAGGATGGAGAGAGGGGGCGATGAAATGGTTACTTGAAGTTAGAGAAATCAATGTTCATACCCCTGGGTTGTAAGCTGCCGAAGCGAAATATGAGGTGCTGTTCCTCCAATTTGCGTTTGGCCCCACTCACTCGCATATACTATATATGGAAGATAGACACAAAAAGCTGGAGTAGCTCAGCGGGACAGGCAGCATCTCTGGAGAGAAGGAATAGGTGACGTTTCGGGTCGAGATCCTTATTCCGACCTTCTTCAGTCCTTCAGGTCTGAAGAAGGGTCTCGACCTGAAACGTCACCCATTCCTTCTCTCCAGAGATGTTGCCTGTCCCGCTGAGTTACTCCAGCATTTTGTGTCTATCTTCGGTTTAAACCAGCATCTGCAGTTCCTTCCTACACATATACTCTATACATGTTTCTTCATATACTTCATTATGCAGGGATCCAGCACAGGGAGCTGAGCTGAATTGTTCAGCCCTAAAAGGGGAGAAAATGGTGGCAAATGATTGGGGAGCTTTTTACTTAATTTGTTAAATTAGCGCTGAACCTTGAACATGTAGCTGCTGAGAATCCTGGTAACGCATGGCTTAAAATGCCCATGATTTTTGTTCAGACGCCTACATTGCTTCACCCACCCATTGCTCTGGATCCATCCCTGTAGCCCTCTGTAATTCCAGCCTCTTGCAGCTTCTTGTCTCCATCAGTCCACCATGGCTGCCCAGGCTCTCAACCCCTTTGATACAAAAAACGCCTCCTACTGTTTCTTTAAGGTGTTCCTTAAAATCTATACCTTGTTTGCTCAAATAACTCCCTTTGCAACTTGATGTCAACCTGAGTTCAATTACCGTTTAATAAAGTAATGTCGATGACATTAAAATATATAAATTAAAAGATAAAAATAGCGGAGTCAGGGGATATGGGGAGAAGGCAGGAATGGGGTACTGATTGGGGATGATCACATTGAATGGCGGTGCTGGAAAATGAGCCCTTATTACTCATAGCAGTTGGAACCAATATTTTTAGGCAAGCTTTTTAATCCCGATTTAAAATTAACATCCAGGTTACCATGCCTACTGCAAGATGGATAATCTGAAATTTTGGTCATCAGATTCAAATAGGTCACCAGGGTGAGAGATGGAAATACAAAGTGGGAGCTCATTAAAATCCTCTTGCTTCAAGGAACTATATTAAAAAAAAAAAAGGCTTGTAACACAGATTGTTGCGGGAGGGTCTACGTGTTAATTTGCTAAAGTTATAATGATTTTAATTCTGCTGTAGAGCTCATTCAGCCACTCCACTTGCGCAGTGGAAAGGCTGATTCACCAGCACAATGGCTGGCAAATTATAATCAGCGTGTGGCTATTGTTCTTCAGTCACTGGGCTGTACAAACAGCCAGTCGCTCAGCTGACCCACCTTTCGAAAGGGGTTGAAGAGTGAGAGTAGGTATGTGCTTTAGGCAGCGTCTCAACACATTTTGATTCCAGCAGACTGTTGTTTTCACCTCCACCTTGAGTTCGGTGGAAACGTTCCTGCCTGGGGCTTTCGGAGACTTACTCAAACCCTCCACCGATTCTATAAATTGCCTTGTCAGGGGTTATGGGGAGAAGGCAGGAGAATGGGGTTAAGAGGGGAAGATAGATCAGCCGTGATTGAATGGTGGAGTATGGGCCGATGGGCCGAATGGCCTATTTCTGCTCCTATCACTTTCCAGCTTTTTGAGTAGGAGCAGAATTAGGCCATTCACCTCATCAAGTGAGCTTTCTGAATGTAACAATCGGATACTTTGTCAGTTAACTGGCTGCATAATGCATGATGTGATTGAGGAAAGAATTGAGTTTGTCCCAAAGGAGACTTCCCTTATCCAAGCAGACAATGGGATGCCCTGCATGTCTTTGATGCAAGAGTCCAGTTTCCCTGACCAGTCACGAGAGGACCTCTGGTGAGGGTGCTACAATCCTGGGCCCCATCTCAATGCTAACTGCATGGTGAGCAGTGAAGTGGTCACCAGTTGAAGATGGAGTTTCCTCGTGGCTATCCTGTCCATAGATACCCTAGTGTTTCTATGATTTCTCTAACCACATAACATTTGCATGCCCTCTCTCTCCGTCCCTACCCCATCCTAGTCATTGTACTAGTTTCACTGGCATCCTGATGAGTTTCATTGTCAGCACAACTTGTTATCACCTAGCTCACAGCTAACAATGGCCCTTCGGCCCACCGAGTCCGCACCGACCAACGATCCCCACACACTAACGCTATCCCACACTCTGGGGAAAATTTGACATTTATACCAAGCCAATTAACCTACAAACCTCTACGTCTTTGGAGTGTGTTAGGAAACTGAAGATCTCGGAAAAAACCCACGCAGGCCATGGGGAGAACGTACAAACTCGAACAGACCCATAGTCAGGATCGAACCTGGTTCTCTGGCACTGTAAGACAATAGCTCTACCGATACACCACCATGCTGCCCTGTTCTATATCTCTCCATATCACTGTCCATAACTCTTGTTTCTCTTTCCCCTGACTCCCAGTCTGAAGAAGGGTCTCATCCTGAAACGTCACCCATTCCTTTTCACCAGAGATGTTTGCCTGACCCGCTGAGTTACTCCAGCTTTTTGTGTCTATTATCAGAACAGTGGATTCCTATTTAAGCCCCTCGGCCTAGTTCTGCTGATCAATTAAATCACAGCTGACATGTATTTTGTTTCTGGTTACCTGTGTTTGAGCAATATGTCTGAATCCCCTCGACTAAAACAAAATAGTAAGATTAAACGAGAACTTACCAGTTTGAAGTTTGATCTGTATTTTATGAGGAGTTACGATGAGGGATTACGTGAAGAGCTCGCTCAGCACGCATGCGCGGCATACTTCAAAGCAGCGGTGTGGAATCACAGATAGACACAGTTATTGATAGACACAGTTATTGAAATAAACATAGTAAAGAAAAGGAGAAATCAATCATTTTGACCCATATTATTGAGGGTGGGAGTGGAGGGCACGTAATCCCTCATCGTAACTCCTCATAAAATACAGATCAAACTTCAAACTGGTAAGTTCTCGTTTAATCTTACTATTTTACTTCGGAGTCACGTGAGTGACTACGTGAAGATTTTAAAGCTCTGTGATTTCAAACCGTGTAACAGTTATTACTTCACTCACTGCCGAAGTCCTTGAGGGAGGAAGTGTGTTATCGTAATCAACCAATGAATCTGTTTGTAGAAAAACACAACGGTATTTTTTAACAAAAACAACAAAGAAATTAAATTGCTCCCATGGGCTTAAATTAAATATTTGCAGTCTGTAAAAAATTTTCTGCAAATAAAGCAGATTTTGCCAACGGCTTATTATAAAAAGTTCTGAACGTTCTTTCCCCCGACCATCCTGCTGTAGCCAGGATGTGGTCTATAGGCACGTCCATTCTTTTGGCCGTTGACGTGGATGCTGCCCTGGTGGAGTGAGATTTGTACATGTTAGTGTTTATCCCAGCAGCTTTTAGCACCTGCTTGAGCCATCTCGAAATGGTTTGGCTCGTCACCCGACCATAAGGTTTTTTATGACTGACCCATAATGCTTTTTCACTCTCTCGAATATTTTTGGTTGTGTCTATGTAGGACAGTAGGTGGGTCATGGCACATAACCGTGGTTCTGGCAGGTAAGCCCGGAATTCCACGACTGGATTAGGTGTTACTGGTCTGCACTGTTTGATCAGTCCCTGGATAATGAAAGAGATCTGGTCTGGAGCTGTGATCATGTTGTCCAGTCGCAATAGGCGTAGTGACTGGACCCTCTGTGCAGATACAAGTGCCATCAACATGAGTGTTTTGAGCGTAGATTGTTCCAGGTTGAGGGATCTGGCTGGTGGCCATCCCCTGAGGTATGTCAGGACCACACTGACATCCCATGTATGGGTGTACCTTGGTCTAGGGGGTTAAAGTTGTAAATACCCTTCATTAGTTTGACCACCAGCGGGTGGGACCCCATGGCCTGTTGTCCTGGAGCTTGTTTTAAATAGACAGACAGGGCACTTCTAGCTGTGTTGATGGCACTGTAGCTGAGTCCTTCATCATGGTGAAGGTTCGCCAGGAATTCCAGTACGTTGGTAACTGTAGCGGTTGAGTAGGTGGTCCCTGTATCCAAGCAGTACTTCTCCCACTTTTTGATGCTGGACAAGTACTGTTTTCTTCTGGATGTACGGAGGGATGTCGTGGAGTAATGGGAACCATGGCTGTGTAAATACCTGTCCATTTGTATTTTGCGTAGTACACGGCTGATGAGGCAGAAAAATGGGAGTGGCTGCGCTGCCTTGCAGCTGCGGCTCGCCTGCAGTCCGTTTGATTTACATCGGTGAGACCAAGCGTAGGTTGGGCGATCGTTTCGCCGAACACCTCCGCTCAGTCCGCAATAACCTACCTGACCTCCCGGTGGCTCAGCACTTCAACTCCCCCTCCCATTCCCAATCCGACCTCTCTGTCCTGGGTCTCCTCCATTGCCAGAGTGAGCAACAGCGGAAATTGGAGGAACAGCACCTCATATTCCGTCTGGGGACCTTGCGTCCTTATGGCATTAACATTGAATTCTCCCAATTTGGCTAGCCCGTGCTGTCTCCTCCCCTTCCTTAACCCTCTAGCTGTCTCCTCCCACCCTCCCATCCGCCCGCCCTCGGGCTCCTCCTCCTCCTCCCCCTTTCCTTCTTTCTTTCCCCACCCCCCATCAGTCTGAACAAGGGTTTTGGCCTGAAACGTCGCCTATTTCCTTCGCTCCATAGATGCTGCTGCACCCGCTGAGTTTCCCCAGCAATTCTGTGTACCGTCCGTTTGTCTTTTCTGTTTTTTGTTTTCTTTTGTCCTGTTTTTGAGGTTTGTTTCGGTTTGTTTGGCTGTGTGTGTGGGGGGGGTGGGTGTGGTGTGTTTTTTGGCTCTTCCTTCGGGGTGATGCGACTTTTCCTGCCGTATCCCCGTCTCCGTGTTCGTCTGCGCTGAGGCCTATCGCGGAGCTGGCGGCCTCCAACTGCGACCGACCTCGAGGCTGTGGAGGCTGTGGAGCAGATCCAGGACTTACCAACGCGAGCCTGGCCGACTTCGGGGCTGTGGGTGCGGTGCGGCACAACTTCCGACCCGACTTTGGAGCCTCGGAGGCTCGGCCGTGGGCCAGTGGGCCAGTGGACGACATCATCGGGAGCTCGAGTTCTGTTTTCCGGAGCTCCCGCAACTACAGCTGCGTTTGCTGGACTGGAGGACGGCAGCTTTGGCAGCTTCGACCGCCCCGGGCCGCGGAGTTTGAACCGGCCCATTTGCGGAGCTCGGATTCAGCCGCGGGACTTACCTACCATCACCCGGCGGGGTCACAACATCGGAGGCTTGGATTGCCTCAGCGCAGAGGGAGAGCAAGGAGGGAAGAGACAATGACTTTGGGACTTTAAACTGTGTTGAGTGTTTGTTATTTATTCTATGTTATGACTGCAGGCTAAACCATATTGTTTGTTTTGTTTTTGTCTTTTGTTTTTACCTTGTTTGGGATGTGTTTACCTTGTGTGGGACTAAAGATGGAAATTAGCTACTGGCTACAATCTTGCATATTACATGCAAATGTTTATTAATATGCACTGTCCCTAATAAAATCAATTCAATTCAAGGGAGGAAATGCATAGAAGAAGAAATTTCCCCAATCCAGCGCGAACGCATCTACATCTGCTGCCTCAGGGTCTGGTTCCCAAGCGACATACATAGGTACCTGGTGATTTAGCCTTGATGCAAATAAGTTGATATCTGGCGTGCCATATTGCTTAATAATCTTTGCAAACACTTTGGGGTTTAACATTCATTCGGTGTTGTCATTAAATTTGCGTGACCTGGTGTCTGCCACTGTATTTAGCTTACCTGGCAGGTAAGTTGCTGATAGCCAAATATGTCTTTCGACACACCATTGCCAAATTGTGTTGACCAATTTGTTGCATGATATCGATTTTATGCCACCCATATGGTTAATGTAGGCCACCACCGTAGTATTGTCTATTTGTAACCGTACATGCAAGTGATGCATATTGGATGCATATGCTTTTAAACCATAAAAGGCACCCAACATCTCTAGATAGTTAATGCCCAGTGTAAGTAGTAATGATGACTCTAGGTTAGTCCATCTACCACCTGCGTTGGATATGGAGTTAGTCGCTACCCAGCCTTGAGCACTGGCATCTGTTTGGATAACTAAAGTAGGGTTAATGATGATGATAGGGCTGAAACTATGCCAAATGTTTTCTGCCCACCACTGTAGTTCTGATATTGCTTCAGTGGGTAATTTCATGATACGATCATAATGACCTGCATGTCGTTTTAGTGCCTGTACCTTTGCTCTTTGTAAGTTTTGATAGTGCAAAGGTCCAAATTGTGTAGCTGGAAATGCTGCTACCATTTCCCCAATTACTCTTGCTACTTGTCGAATAGTTGGTCGCTCGTTGACCATTAAATTGTTGCATGATTGTGCCAATTCAGTTGTTTTGTCTTTTGGCAAAGTTACAGACATGTGGGCTGAGTTAAATGTGAAGCCCAAGTAGTCCATGGCTGTGGATGGCTTCAACTTAGATTTATCTGGATGTAAGACAAATCCCAAGGTTTTGAACAACTGTTTGGTAGCTGACACAGCTGATATGCCAATTCCATGGTCTTGCCTACTATTAAGATATCATCAAGATATGCCATGACCATATGTTTTTGTCTTCTTAATATTGCCAGGGCTGGTTTTAGTATCTTGGTGAATAATCTTGGGGCTGATGTTAATCCATTGGGTAATGCTTTAAACTGCCATGGCTGCCCCATCCAGGTAAATTTCAGGTATCTGCGATGATCCTTGTGAATGGGTACTGAATAGTAAGCATCTTTGAGGTCAATGCTTGCCATGAAGTATCCTTTGGAAATCAGTTGTTTGGCAGTAACAAACGTTTCCATTTTGAAATGTACATACTTAACAAACATATTTAGTGAAGTTAAGTCAATGATGATGCGACACCCACCATCTTTTTTAGTTTTAGCGAATATATTTGACACAAATTCCAAGGGTTCATGTTTTGTTTTTTCCCATGATACCCTTAGTGATTAGTCTCACCAGTTCAGCTTGTCCCTCTCGTTTCTCTTTAACTGAGAGGGAAAAGACCCTCTGGGTGAATGTTGAACTGGTGGCAATTTTTCTAGTATAAATTGTATTTTGTATCCACTAATGCTATTGAGTATATACTTGTCACTCGTGATAGACTCCCATGCTTCCTTAAACAGGTGTAATCTCCCCCCTGTTAGTATTGCGCCGCTACTTTCTATATGCTGGTAGGAACCAGACCCACCTACCTCCATGGTTATGGGTGTTTCTTCTTTCTCTTCCCAGACCAGCGAGTCTTGCGCGTTGTCTGAAGTGGCGGTGATGTTTGGGGGTGGCGCATTTTCCATGGGGTCCGCTCTGGGCCTTGGTCTAAAAAAGACTTCAGGTGATGATATGCGGACCCCGAGCTTTCACCAGTCCCATAGGGTAGACGTCGACTGGTGGACGCGATAGGGTGCTGCCGCTTGGGTATTGTTGTTTTGGGTTTGCTCGTCCCGGGGCCTGACCTCATGAGACCGAAAGTTTTTTAGAGGCCTCTTCCATATCCTTTACTTTTTTCGTGAGGTCTTTGCCAAAGAGCAGTGTGTCTGGCTCAGTGGCTGGGGTTTTGCACAACCCCGCGAATTTTGGATTTAGGGCAGGTCTTATAATTTCTTTACGGAGGTTATTTATCTCGAACTGCGTGTTGCACAACAGCGCGAGAGTTGGTTTGTGGTCATCTCCGTATTGTCCACAGAACGAGCAAATGATGTGATGGCTGACGTCAGGAGCCTGAGGATCCGCTGCAGTTTCAGCTCCTGGTTCCGAATATTTGTCCCGACGTGTCCCCAGATTTGGCTGTTGTCAGCCGGCACTTTGAGAGACTCACAATTTTCTGGAGCTGTGTACAATTCTAAGGCCTCATTAACCACCTGCTCCTGTAGGGGCCTGTTGGAGAGGTGGTTTATGCTGGCCGCTAGTTTAGGCTCTAATGGCCTTCCTGCACGTGGGGCTGCCACGTAGCGGTCCACCACACCCAGCAGCTCTTCCTGGTCCTGCACCCCTTGCATACTCCCGACTTCTTCAGCCAGCGTCCCCTCTTCCTGACCAGCCCAGTCCTGGTCACCAAAGCTGCCCTCGGGTGAGGAGGAAGCGATGGCTAGTGCACAAGGCATTGTGGAGAGAGTGCCTGAACTCCCCCTGCGAGACTGCCCCTCACGCAGCGAGTCTCGCTGGAGCACCTACTCCAGGAGCCGCTCCAAGTGGCTCAGGCGGCTGTCTCTCCCCCGTGCGGGTGGAGAGACGTCCCCGTCCGACGAGTCGGAAACCACCGGCCGGATGCTCTTCCTAGTGGCTATACAACCAGTCCGCTGCTCAGGTGCTAGCGGGACTGGGCTCGGCCCGGTGTCGGGGATGGCGGAGCGCCGGGTAAGCGGTCCTACCGCCTGCTGCCCCCCACAGATGGAACGCTCCTCCGTCGGAGTCGAGCGGGGGACAGATTTCTTCGAGAGCCTTTTCTTCATGTCTGAAAAACAAATCAGAAGGCTCTCCTTGCAAAAGAAAAGCCGACCTCAGAGTAACTTACCTGACGGTCCGACTTTTAAACTGCAGCTGGAGCGCCTGACCCCCGCTGCGGCCGCTGTTGCACTGCTGAACGCTCTGAGCGGGCTCTTCACGTAGTCACTCACGTGACTCCGAAGTAAAATCTATCCATCACAGCATTCAGCTTCTGCAGGCGTAATGGGGCTGTCCCACTGTACGAGCTAATTCAGGAGCTCTCCCGAGTTTCTCCTGATTCGAACTTGGAGAATTACGGTAATGGCCGCTCGTAGGTACTCGGGGCTCTCGTGGACATTTTTCAACATGTTGAAAAATCTTCACGAGTCTTCCCTAGCTTATCACGTTTTTACCGAGTACCTGCCGTTAGCGTTACGAGCCGCTAAGAGACGTCCCGAGCTCCGACGTGCCCGCTACGTACATTCTACGTACTTACCACGAGTTTGATTTTTTTTTAAACTCGGGAGAGCTCTTGAATTAGCTCGTATAGTGGGACAGGCCCTTTAGGCAGAAGATGGCTTCACATTCCCAGCACTTTGTGTGAAGAAGTCCTTCCTGGTTTTCTTGATTGTCTTTGGTTGAAGGTTCTGTAATAGAAACCCAAAAATGTATTCAGTTACATTTCCTCGTAGTACATTGGCAGAAACTGCTCCTCCTGTAATTTAAAAAATCAGGCTTCAGAAATTGTATAAAATCTTATATTGAAAGCATTTTTGCAGGAATCCAGAATTTCATTTCCTTTGGCTTGGTGTCGGTCTCTGGCCCAGATTATTGCATCAAGGTCAGAAAGAATGTTTTTTATTTCTGATTCGATGTGTGGGGCTGGCTGGCTGGTGCGTGCTTGCCTGCCAACAGAGACGGACTTCTCAGCCCAAACCCCAGCTGTGCTTGGCCACGACCTCTGCTGATCCACCGTTAACCCCGGCAGCACCAAGGAAGGGTCCAACTTGCTGCAAACTCTGCCTGCAGTTTCAATGGGTGAATGTCACAAAATGGAGTTTGAGCCTCAGACAGTCAAGAGTGTTTTATTGTCATGTGTCCCAGATAGAACAATGACATTCTTACTTGCTGCAGCACAACAGAAAGTGTAAACAGAGTACACTGTAAACAATATTATAAATGAGAAAAAAGTTCAGTGTGTGTATACATGCACATGCTCACATACACGCACGCACGCACACACACACACACGCACGCGCGCACACACACATGCACGCACGCACATACACACACACACACACACTATATAAATATATAAATTTTATATAAATATAAAAAAAGTTCAGTGTGTGTATATAAATACACAGAAACACTCATACAAAAGCACAAATGTTGGAGTAACTCAGTGGGACAGGCAGCATCTCTGCAGAGAAGGAATGGGTGGTGGGTCAAAACCCTTCTTCAAACCATTCATTTTGTGTCTTTCCTTGGGGTGTCAAACACATACAGAGGGATAAAAATCAAACAGACAATTCCGGAAGTGGTGGCGCTGTTAACAGCTGCGGCTCGCCTGCAGTCCTTCTGTCTTTACTTTTTGTTGTTGTTTTTTTTGTCTTGTTTTGGCTAAGTTTTAGTTTGTTGGGTTGTGTTATGGGGGGGGGGGGGGGTGAAACATGTTTTTTTGTCTCTTCCTTCGGGGGAATGCGACTTTTTCTTGTCGTATCCCCCTTCTCTGCCTCCGTCTGCGCTGAGGCCTAATGGCAGAGCTGGCGGTCTCCAACCTGCGACCGACCTCGATGCTCCGGAGGCAGAGCCAGCCAGGACTTACCAACGCAAGGCTGGCCGTCTTCGGGGCCGAGGCAGCGGTGGCCCGACTCGCTGATCCAGCTGAAAGCGGCGTTCCAGCTTTCGGCAGCGGCCCGGAGCTGAGACTGCGGGACTCGGAGCTAATGCAGCGGCCCGGGGCTGGGGCTGCGGGACTCGGAGCTGATGCAGCGGGACTCGGAGCTGAGGCTGTGGCGGGCCGACTCGGAGCGGAGAAGGCGTTCCGGCTTTCGGCAGCGGCGACATCACCACGGAGGTCCGCTGGACTGGAGCGCGGCATCTTCGGCCTGGATCGATCGCCTCAGCGCAGAGGGAGAACAAGGAGGGAAGAGACAGAGACTAAGACTTTTGCCTCCATCACAGTGAGGAGGTGCCTGGTGAACTCACTGTGGTGGATGTTAATTTGTGTTTATTGTATGTTTTGTTATTTATTGTTACTGTGTATGACTGCAGGCAACGTAATTTCGTTCAGACCGAAAGGTCTGAATGACAATAAAGGAATCAAATCAAATCAAATCGAAGGTGCAAAAAGACAAAACTAATGCTCAGTCTCTGTAGTTCAGAGCTTATTTGGAGGTTGTTGTGTTTAATAGCTGTGTTTTACAGCCAGTTATAGTTAGGGTTGCCAACTTTCTCACTCCCAAATAAGGGACAAATTCCTGACGGCAATTCATTGATCGACTTAGCCGTGGCTGGGTGAATGATGAGTTGGCCCGGGTACTGGACTGCACACAAAACCCAACCGGCGGGCCAGCTGAGGAGTTTTGGCCCGCGCGACATCGCGTGCAAAGTCCGGCGCCCCATCCAACTCATGAACCGATGATCAGCCATGAGAAGGAGGGGTGGTGCTGTTGGCGGTAACCAAAGGTCCGAAGGTCGGACCGCTGGCCGGGCTGCCGACCGACGGGGCCACGGGCAAGGTGCTGCTGCTGCTGCACTCCATGGGTTGCACTACGTCGGGATGGGTGACGCGGGGCCAGACGCGGCGCTCCGACCCGACAGTCCCCTCGACCCGAGTGATAGAATACGGGACAAGGGCGGTCCCGTATGGGACATACCAATTTAGCCCAATATACGGGATGTCCCGGCTAATACGGGGCAGTTGGCAACCCTAGTTGCAGTCACGGTTTAGATACTTAGACCGATCTCTGGAACCTGCTTTAGTTCGCAGTCTGCGTTTTATTTGGGGCAATAGCAGTGGTGGTGGATGAGTGGGGGCAGAGACCTCTGCGCTCCAGGCCCTGCCTATGATGTGAAGTATTTAAGAAGGAACTGCAGATGCTGGAAAATCGAAGGTAGACAAAAATGCTGGAGAAACTCAGCAGGTGCAGCAACATCTATGGAGCAAAGGAAATAGGCAACGTTTCGGGACGAAACGTTGCCTATTTCCTTCGCTCCATAGATGCTGCTGCACCCGTGGAGTTTCTCCAGCATTTTCGTCTGCCTATGATGTGAACGTCAGGAGCCCGAGACCCTCCCCGATATCTGCTTGTGATTCTTCACTCGGAGGGTCTTCACAGGCAGGGTCAGAGCTGTAAAGTGACAGGAGAGGGGTGACATGTTCGGGGAAGGCAGCAGGATGCAAACAGGAGCATCTTTCTTTATTCACTAGGTTCATGATATCTGTGACAAAGGAAGGAGATGCACAAACTGCAGGTGCTGGAATCTTGAGCAAAACACAAAGTGCTGGAGGAACTCAGTGAGTCAGGCAGCATCTGCGGAGGGTGGATTACACCGAAAATAGACACAAAATGCCACAGTAATTCAGCAGGACAGGCAGCATCTCTGAGGAGAGGGAATAGGAGACGTTTTTGATCAAGACCACTTCTTCAAACCTGTGGAGGGAATGGACAGACAACAATGCGGTTCGGGACATTTCTTCATTATAAAGAAAGGTCCTGACCTGTAACGTGACCTGAAACTTCACAGACGCTGCCTGGCCCCTTGAGTTCCTCAACTTTGTGCTTTGCAAACCACTAACACCTTTGGCAACCTCATGATGGCCCAATGCACGAAACAGCCATTGGAGTAGTTGTGAACTGTAGTTACTGATGTACTGTGGTGAATATTGCAGCAAACTGGTCACACAGCCTGCTCCCACACACAGCAACATGACAATGATCAGGTGATCTGCATTCCCAGTCTTGCTTTGATTAGCGTGCAGTAGTGGAATGAAGCAAGAATACGTCAGGCCAGGGATAGTGGAGGCAGCATAGACCAAATATCAAACCAACAATGATGAAAGTGATCAATCTAATGACCACTAACTGGTCGACCTAATGGAACTAGTTAGACAGTTCCTGGCTGCTAGAAAACTTGATTCAAATCAATGTGTCACGCTGGAAGACAAAGATTAATCAAGGACAGCCAGAACTCATTTTTACTGCAAGTCACATATTCCAAACTCAGTAGAATTCTTTCAGGAAACAACACAGTGAATTGTGGAAATGAAATGCAGTGGGTGTTTCTGCCTGGGCTTTCTAAAGGCATTTGATTTTGATTTTTATTTAGCGAATGCAAAGTCCTTTAGCCAAGCAGTTGCCTCTTGATCTGCTGTATGAAGGGTGACAAGTCCTCCTTTGAGTCTTTGTTGAGGGCATGCTTCAATGATGTGTTGCATTGTTTGCTGCTCTCCACAAGCACACCGTGGGGTTGGACTGCTTCCCCATTTGTGAAGGCTGGCCAAGCAGGGGCCATGTCCAGTCCTGAATCTATTCAGCGTCGTCCACTGCTTCCTTGGGAGATTGGTGCCAGGGACCGGTAGGGTGGGGTCTGACACCAGATGTTTATTTGGGACGTCCTTGGACTCCCATTCCTTTTTCCAAGCTGATTGGATGGTGAAATCAGCTGGTGGTGGGTTCTTCCAAATTGGTCGTCTAGATGGAAGTCGAGCAGTGGGTGGGTTGAAGATGTCCATGTGAATTGGCAGGTGAGGGGAGTTTTTGGTCTTTTGGAGCATCCTTTGAGTGAGGACTACTCGCCGGATGTGTGGAGGGGCTATGTTGGATAGGACAGGGAGCCAGGGGAGTGGTGTGGAGCGGATTGTTCCTGTGATGATCCTCATTGTTGAGTTCAATTAGGTGTCCACATGGTGTGTGTGGGATGACCTGGACCAAACAGGGGCACAATATTCGGCTGAAGAAAATGCAAGGGCTAGTGCTGAAATGCGCAGTGTGGGGGCTACTGCCCCCCCACTTTGAGCCAGCAAGCTTACTGAGGAGATTGTTTCTGGACTTCACCTTAGCTGCTGTTCTTTTGAGATGTTCCTTGAAGTTCAGTATTAAGAATATTTGTTTTACTTGTATTATGGTGGTGTGTTTGTTTGTATTGTATAACTGATTACATTTATTTTATGGTTAAATTGAGGTGGACTGAGGCATTTGATAAGGTGCAGCCATGGAGTCTTGCTGATAAATGTCGGCATCTAGTATTAAAGGGAGTCTGACCGGCCAGACTGCTCATTGGTGAAGAGGATGGTTGGTGGTGGGTGTAGCGAGCAGCGTATTTTTTTAACCATAAAATAAATGTAATCAGTTAATTACAATAATATGCACTATACAAAACAATACAAACAAACACACCACCATAATACAAGTAAAACTAATATTCTTAATACTGAACATTAAATCACTATATCACCATCCTTATTAAGGATATGTTTCACCCTCCACGGTGCCCAGCAGTCCCGGAACTCCCCCAGGGTGCACGTGGACAGTGCGTAGTCCCTCTCTAACCCCGCCTGGGCGCGGACGTAACCCCGGAAAAGGGGCAGGCAGCCGGTTCGGGCATAGCCCTCTTCCGCCTGGTGACGTGACTCGCGGATGGCCAGCCTGGCCAGGCCCAGGAGCAACACAACCAGGATATCTTCAGCCCTACCCTCCCCCCTATGCACAGGGTGTCCAAAGACGAGGTTGGTGGGTGTGAAGTTCAGCTAGATGGCAAGGAGCAGCCCCTTTAGATATTGGAACAGGGGCTGCAACCTCACACACTCCATGTACACGTGGTACATAGACTCTTCCAGCCCGCTACAGTGGCAGGCGGCGAGTGAACCGCGAGAGAAACAGGTTGCATGGGGACTCCTCGGTGCAATCCCCTCCACCCCAGATCCTCGAAGTAGAGGGGGAGAATCCCTGCATAGAGGGACTGCCACTTTGTGTCCGGACGGTGGACCAGGGTGAGGAAGTGCAGGGTGTGGAGGAGGAGTCCGTACAGGAGACGTTCCCTGCGGGAGATGAAGGGTGTAGTGGAAAGGCGGCTCAAGTTGTGTGGGACCGGATCCCGAGAAGGACTTTGGCGTCTGGATCTGACGAGTTCTTCCGGCTGAGCGGGGGTTTGCTCAGCCGCGAGTACTCAACACGTTCGAGCCTCCCCGACACCCGGTGGGGCGGGACAAGGGCCGGTCGACGGCAACCAAGTTCCAGACTCTCAACAGGTCCCGGTAGAAGCCGGGCATCCTCTGCAGCACAGCATGACTGATACCCACCACCGGTATCCGTGTACCTCATTGAAGGAAAAAGTGCGTCACTAGCACGTGCCTGCTGGGAGGATGTCCAGAGTACAGGTATCTTTGCAGGGTCGGGAGGTGGAGAGCTTCCAGTTGGGTGTGAATGCAGGTCCTCATTGGTGACATCATTGTTACCATCAAACATTACAGTGCCCAGGGCCCCAAAACAAGGGGAATATTGTTGATTTTTTTTGCATGTTAAAAATAGGAAGGTAATAAAATGAGATCTACATGAAACCACAGAGGGACACAGATTGCTCGTAGATTTGATTAAAAATTGCAGCTGACATTCAACATGGAGAAGGCAGGCACAAAATGCTGGAGCAACTCAGTGGGACCTCTGGAGAGAAAGAATGGGTGATGTTTCTGAAGAAGAGTCTCGACCCAAAACGTCACCCATTCCTTTTCTCCAGAGATGCTGCCTGTCCTACTGAGTTACTCCAGCATTTCGTGTCTATCTCCGGTGTAAACCAGCATCTGCAGTTCCTTCCTACAGATTGAACATGGAAAATGTGAAGGCCTCGGATTTCAGGACAAATGTACATTCTGTGGTAAGGCTTTGAAAGTGTAGTGTAGAGCATTGGCATTTATATCAGCATTATGTTTATGAAGAAAGGACAGATATTGAGCACTGAAACAAAATAATATGAATTATGTACGGCATGGATCAGATCATTGCTGAATGATGCTGCTCATTTCCCCCAATCTTCCTCCAATGTACAAACATAAGAAAATGAGGCAGAAAAGAGGTTGGGGATCTTTTGGACGAGCACTGTGGTTCAATAAAATATTATTGCAATTGCTGTGGTCAATTTCCTATAAGTTTTAAAATTCTAGTTGATTAAAATGGAGCAAAAAGCTATAATTAAAGTACACACCGCAGGAATATCCATTTTTAAGTTAACTTTTTTAATATACTTGCACCAGGTGTGACTACATGGAGACCTGGATAGACTACAAGATCGCACTTAAATCCTGCTGAGTTATTCTGAGGTCTCTCACTAATTCAGAAACTCCTTTGAGCTGGAGGTACTAAAAGGCACGTCAGGTAAACTGCATTCCCACATTGAGCTCATATTGTGGTTGATTTGAGTGTGAGGAGTTTGTAATAACAGCAGGATCCATTCCCTTCTTAATCAAAAATTGTTGGTTCAAGTTGTTCCCCAGAGACTCAAGCAAAATAACCTCCGTTATATGGACAATGTGTCTTCTGTTCATATTCATGATCAGTCACAGATTGGGGAGCCTCTATGACCAGCATGAATTAGCCTCTTTGAGCATGGTTCAATCTCGATCTTTGGGAACTGGACTGACAGACTCTTTACCCCTTCACCATCGAGTCTGGTGACGTGTTAACACTGCATGCAGTTCAGAGGTGGTGGGATGGGGACAAAGAACTGTGTGTGACAATATTGTCTAGTGTCTGCAGTGACCGAACATCACTATACTCTCGGGTTCCATCTGTCTCTGACATTAGCAAGGATGGTTCCGTTTGGTTTAGTTTAGTTCAGAGATACAGCGTAGAAACGGGCTCTTCAGCCCACCGAGTCGAGGCTGACCAGCGATCACCCATCCATTAGTTCCGTGTTGTTCCAGTTTTGCACCCCACACACTGGGCAACAATTTACAGAAGCCAATTCTGCAGCCTCACAGCGCCGGAGACCCGGGTTCGATCCTGACTACCGGTGCTGTCTGTATGGAGTTTATACGTTCTCCCCGTGCCCTGTGCGGGCTTTCTCCGAGATCTTCAGTTCCCTCCCACACACTAAAAACATGCAGGTTTGTAGGTTAATTGACTTTGGAGAAAAAAAAATTTAAAAGTGTGTGTAGGATAGCGTTAATGTGCGGGGATCGCTGGTCGATGCGGACTCGGTGGGCCGAAGGGCCTGTTTCCGTGTTGTATCTCTAAACTAAACTAAACTAAACTAAACTAAAGTCCCAACATGCAAGATGGACAATCTGGAATAATGGAATCCCTGGATTGATGCAAGAATTTCCTGATATCTTTTGGGACTGGGGTTTTCCTTCCTTCCATCCCCTGGCCTATAGGTTAACACAGTTGACTCTTAACCAAAGGATGCGGCGAGCTGGTTAACTCCAGGGTAGACATGAGTCGGCACTTGGTGGTTTCTCCATCCATGCCCACCTCCTGCAAATGATAAAAGAGTGCCGTGCATCAAAAGTATTTACCTAACTGGCTGTGGCAGTGATTTGGGAAGTCCTGCGATCAGGAATAGCTCCACATCAATTCAGCTCTTCCCAGACCCCTGTCAAGTACCAAAGGAATCTTCTTCTCCTCTCCCTCCATCACATCGACACCACAATACTCTGCTTTGTGTTCTATCAAGTGTACGCGAGTTCACACTCAGCCTTACAACTGTAAAAAAAGTTGCAGGATACATTATCTCCTCTCGTTTTTCACTTTGTGCTCCAGCCAAGCAAACCTTGCTGAGTCGAAAAGGAAATCGGTATTTGCTTTACGAGGTGCCTCTTCCTGCCCTCTCTCTCTCTCGTGGCACTGCTGCCTGAATGGCTCCACTCTCTACCGCCTCTCTGCAATGACTTTAACTCTTGAATTACGCATTTTGAAAGGAATTCATTTCTGCAGCTTTCAAAACACATCCGTGATTTGCAACAGCCAGAGATATTTGCTTTCTTTACTGAGTAGTTGCAGTCGGGATCGTTGAAGGAAATGAAAACAACTGGATTGAAAGCCGATCAGTCACCTCTCATGAAGCTGAGCCATTTTTATAATTTCTTCCTACAACAGAGGGCTAAAATAATAACCTAGAGGACAAGAGTTCATGTCCCACCTGGGCAGATTACGAGGTCAAATTCAGGTTTATAAAATCCAGAAACAAAAACACCTCCACCAGTAAATGTGACCATGAAACTCACAACCTGTTGTAAAAAACAATGGATTTAGCAAAACCCTACAGAGTAGAAAACCTATAGTCTTATTGCAGGCTTACAAGAATCTCCAGTCTTACAGCAGGATTTCCACTAGTGGGAGAGGCTAGGACGAGAGGTCATAGCCTCAGAATTAAAGGGCGTTCTTTTAGGAAGGAGATGAGGAGAAATTTATTTAGTCAGAGGGTGCTGAATCTGTGGAATTCTGCGCCACAGAAGGCTGTGGAGGGCGTGAGTGGATATTTTTAAGGCGGAGATTGATAGATTCTTGATTAGTACGGGTGTCAGAGGTTATGGGGAGAAAGCAGGAGAATGGGATTAGGAGGATAGATCTGCCATGATTGAATGGTGGAGTAGACTTGAAGGGCCGAATGGCCTAATTCTACTCCTATTCCTTCCGTATGATGAGTGTGTCTGGGTGGCCTCTGAGCTGCTGGTAGGGGTGGCTACATCAAGCTAAGGGGACAGGGACTGGCAATTAATGTCAACCTCAGCCTCTCAGCCCATCCCGTGAATGAATGCAAAAAAAATCTTCACCCTTTAAAACCCCACAAATTACCATAATGAATCAAGGAGCCCTGTTTAGTCTCTTTGTTTTTGCTCCTCGGGACGACGCTGGGCTTTCTCGAATTGGAAGGCAAATCTTTTTGAAGTGATTGAATTACTCAGAAGACGTGGAATCCAGGAGGGTGCAGGGTCGGGGGCTGAGACCAGGGTGGTGAGGAACGCAGGTGCCAAAGTGATGCAGATAAACATTCCAAAAATATGTTTGCTAACTTTGCTGATGGCAGAAGGAAAGGTTGGGGCGTGAATTGTGAAGTGGATATTAGGAGGTTGCTGAGCACATCGTCAGGTAAGTGAGTGGCAAAGATCTTGCAAATATGGGAAAATGTGAATATTCAATTTGGTTGGAAAAATAAAAGTAGAAGCACATTATTGAAAAGACTAGGCTTGTATTCACTGGTGTTTAGAAGGATGACGGGGGATCGTATAGAAACATATTATTAAAGGACTGGAAAAGCTAGATGCAGGAAAAAAGTTCCCAATGTGGGGCGAGTCGAGAACCAGGGGCCACAGTCTTAGAATATAGGGGAAGTCATTTAAGACTGAGGTGAGAAAAAACGTTTTCACCCAGAGAGTTGTGAATTTATGGAATTCCCTGCCACAGAGGGCAGTGGAGGCCAAGTCACTGGATGGATTTAAGAGAGAGTTAGATAGAGGTCTAGGGGCTAGTGGACTCGACTGAAACAAAAGTTATTTACGGGGAGGATGTAGGGATACGTTTCCTCTTGTGGGTGAAAGTAGCACTAGTGGTTGCCATTTTTTTTTAAAAAGGTTCACCTGTTAAGATAGACAAGAACCAAACCATTCCTCTCTCCAGATCAAAAGGCTTTGAAAGTCCCTTTCACAAGCAGCTGTGGATACATAGTCTTTGAGTATTGGTAATGCCAAGGTGTGTAAAGTCTTGATGCGCAAGGGCGTTAAAGATCATCACAGGCCGAAGGGCAGAATCAGTTATCATCAGATCAGCTGTTTAAGAAAGAACTGCAGATGCTGAAAAAATTGAAGGTAGACAAAAATGCTGGAGAAACTCAGCTGGTGACCCGAAACGTCACCTATTCCTTTGCTCCATAGATGCCGCCTCACCCGCTGAGTTTCTCCAGCATTTTTGTCTACCTATAATCAAATCAGCCAAATGTTATAGGATAGCAGTGCAGCCGAAGGGCCGAGTGGCCTACGCTGGTTCCTAGTGTGAATATTCCTGTTTCTGATCTCTATTAAATTCCTGTCTGCCTGAGGCCACATAGTGTGTAATCTGTATTTCTGCTGAAACGGGTAGGTTGGATGTGAAAGTGTGTGTGCATTGTGGAGCAGTTCAGAACTGTGTGAGAGGTAAAACCACTTCATAATACGCCGAGCTCGCTCAGTGAACTGGGTGAAAGTTTGTCTGTGAAGGAATGACTTACACTTGTAGCTGTTCTGTCTGAAGTGAAGGCTGCACTTGATCTGCATCCTGCTGATGGGCTGTTAGATTTGTTCAGTTTGTCTGGGCACAAGCCTGTGCTCATTTTCCAACAAGCTTTCAACACCGAAACAGGGCCTGCTCAGACTGCAATTATGGATGCAGCTTTCATTTTGGTGTTAATGTTGCTTTAGCAGGTTGCTGAAGACAGGCAACAATCTCCATGTATTGTAACTAACACAGCTCTCTGATTAGACACTAAAAGCTGCAATAACTCAGCGGGTCAGACAGCATCTCTCAGAGAAAAGGAATAGGTGAGTCTGGAAGGTACACAAAATTGCTGGAGAAACTCAGCGGGTGCAGCAGCATCTATGGAGCGAAGGAAATAGGCGACGTTTCGGGCCGAAACCCTTCTTCAGACTGATGGGGGGTGGGGGGGAGAAGGAAGGAAAGGGGAGGAGGAGGAGCCCGAGGGCGGGCGGGTGGGAGGGTGGGAGGAGACAGCTGGAGGGTTAAGGAAGGGGAGGAGACAGCAAGGACTAGCAAAATTGGGAGAATTCAATGTTAATGCCATCCGGACGTGGAGAAGGGTCTCGACCTGAAACGTCACCTAGTCCTTTTCACCAGCGAAGCTGCCTGTCCCGCTGAGTTACCCCAGCTTTTTGTGTCTATCTTTGGTCTAAACCAGTATCCGCAGTTCCTTCTTACACGTGACTCTATGATTACATCTAACGATATCCAACGCATATCTACCGATATCGAACGATATCGAACGATAGCCCACCACCGTCACTCCTGGGACTGGGCTTCCTCACTGAATGACAGGCTGTTTACTGATCCTCAGCTCTGGCTGGGTCTCAACCGTAATGTGACTGTGCCTTAGAAGCAGCGCGCAGTGAGTCAGTCCAGCCCCTGCCCTTGGCAATCGGCCCGGTTCTGTGCGCCTGGAACACTCGTGTGACAGGTGCCTTCTGGTCAGGAGCAGGGAGACCTGTCCTTGTTCCCTTTGTTCATTCACAGGGATGTCCAGGGACATTACCTTTATTTTGGAAGACTCCAGGTTTGCCTGGGGGAGGTAACAAGCCCTCACGCCACTGTGACCTACCCTTGACTCTATTCCAAGACCAAGTGTTTAACTCTGACAGTCCTTGAGAGACAAGGTAACATGCCAGGCTTGGCAGCCACACCACATCTTAGAAATAGGACACACTCAGACTTGGCAACACCAGAGGGTGTTGGTCTACCTGATGAACCAGGAAGGAAGCTAATGTCTTTATAGGTGGGCTGGAGGCTTTTAAATGTAAGAGCACTACAGAGGAGATGAATGATTGCCTTTTCATCGAGCCTCAGCTGGAACTGTCTGCCTTGTTGCTAGCGGCTGCTTTAACTGCTGACTCTGCTGAAATGGAATCACCGTCTTGCTCCTGCTTGCTCCGATTTGTGTCTATGCTGACTAGCTCAGACCTGCTTTGTTTGTGTCTGCGCTGACTTGCTCAGACCTGCTCAACAGCAAGGAGTGCATGCAGGGTCATTTGCTGGGCATTCTCCCCTCCCTGCCGTCTCTCTCTCCTGAACGAGGCTGCTCAGCAAAAGGACAGTGACAGGCAGGCACACACAAGAGCGCATTCCATTCATGTCGACAGCGGGCTGCATGAAAGGCTTGCACTGTCACCAATTCACAAGATCCCAAATGTGAAATTTACAAGATCACAGTCCTTAGGAAATGTCATCAGTGTTGTAATACCTGTATAGGAAACACAGCACCTAATCTCCAATCAACAAGATTCATAAACTGCAGAGTGAGAATGGTGAGATCATCTCTTCGCTCAGCCTTGGCCCCGAAGGTGAAGTTCCTGCTTATTTTCGGCATCTTTAATGCTCACCTGAGATTGGATCTTAGTTTAAATCTCATCTGATTTCCAGCACCTCTTATTCAATAATGTATCAGCGAGGCAGCCAAGATTTAATTGTTTCTAGATTTATGCCCCTGTCCCACTTAGGAAACCTGAACGGAAACCTCTGGAGAATTTGCGCCCCACCCAAGGTTTCCGTGCGGTTCCCGGAGGTTTTTGTCAGTCTCCCTACCTGCTTCCACTACCTGTAACCTTCGGCAACCCACAGCATGGAAATAGGCCGTGCCTTCTTTGCTCTTTGGGCTTTTTTGCATTAATATTGTTTTTCTAACTTTACTGAACTTTTTTGTTGAATGTGTTATCTATTAGTGCGTTTACAGATCTGTTCAGCTGCTGCAAATAAGAATTTCACTGTTCCGTTTTTGATGTATTTGATAAATAAACTCTTTTGACTCTTGACTTGACTCCTTTGGCTCTCCGAATCCATGCCGACCATCGATCACCCGTTTACACAAGTTGCATGTCATCCCACTTTCTCATCCACTCCTTACACACGGAGGGTCATTTAAAGAGGCCAATTCAGCTACAAACCTGCACCTCTTTGGGATGTGGGGAAAGAGAATGGAGCACCTGGAGGAAACCCACAGAATCACAGGGAGAACATGCAAACTCCACACAGTCAGCAGCCGAGATCAGGATCGAACCTGGTCTCTGGTGCTGTGAGGCAACAGCTCTACCGGCTACACTACTGGGCCAGCCTAAATTATGTGGATAAGTTATGGAATAGGACTTGGAGTAAACGGTTGACTCGGTTAGAATCAGTCGTTCTCTGAAACAGAATAAAATGCACAAATGTTGTTATATTTCATGTTTAACACATGGGTCTGGGATCATATTTCCCCTCACTGTCTGCTCACTTGGAGGGAAGATGGCACAAGTTAAAAGTACTTCCTTGGCTGTAACAAGCGTAGCCGTGTCTTCAGACCATGTACCATGCTGGAAATGTTGGTCTCTCTTTCGAGTCAAGACTGTTTTATTGTCAGTAGGTACACAAAAAAGCTGGAGAAACTCAGCGGGTGCAGCAGCATCTATGGAGCGAAGGAAATAAGCAACGTTTCGGGCCAAAACCCTTCTTCAATTCTGTTTTATTGTCATATGTCCCAGCTAGAACAATGACATTCTTACTTGCAGCAGCACAACAGAATATGCCCAGCCTGAAGGAGTTGCTTGTGAGACTTTGTGCACTTGCTCCCTGATGCCATAGGTGCCGATCAATAGCAAGTACCTAAACATAAAACAAACCTGCAGATGTCGAAAATCGGAAGTACTATACAAACAGAAACAATAGTAAGATTAAACGAGAACTTACCAGTTCGAAGTTTGATCATTATTTTATGAGGAGTACGTTGAGGGAATACGTGAAGAACCCCGCCAGGACGCATGCGTGTCATTCTTCAAAGCAGCGGTATGCAATCACAGATAACTGTAATGACTTAAACATAGTAAGATTAGAGAAAGAAAATACCAGTTGAGTATATGATCATGGTAAGTTCTCGTTTAATCTTACTATTTTACTTCGGAGTCACGTGAGTGACTACGTGAAGATTTCAAAGCTCTGTGATTTCATGCCGTGGAAACGCGTCCATGCATCACATCTGCCTTAATGACTGTAGGAGGAATTGTGTCAACATAATTTAGACATGAATCCAACATTGAAATCCATAAAATTTATTAACACAAAATTATAACCCCTATTTATGGGGTAAATTAAATTACAGAACTTAAAATTGTTTCTGCAAACGTTCCAGGTTTCATGACTGGTTTATGATAAAATAGTTGGAATGTTTTTTCCCCTGACCATCCTGCTGCCTTGAGGATTTGGTCCATTGGTACATCCAACTGCATAGCTGCCGATGTAGCTGCAGCCCTGGTGGAATGAGATTTAAAGATATTAGTATCCACCCCAGCCTGTGTTAGAACCTGTTTCAGCCATCTTGAGATGGTCTGGACCGTCACTCTTTTGTGTGGTTGCTTATGGCTGACTAAAAGTGCCTTCTCATTGCCTCTGATGATTTTCGTTTTCTCCATGTATAACGACAAATGTCTTACTATACAGAGACGATCATCTGTTGGGTAAGACCTAAATTCTATATTGAGGCCTGCTGATCCCTGTCTGTTCTGCTTTACTAATTCATAAATATGAAACGTAATATTTTCAGATGTAGAAGTCATGTTGTCCAGTCTTAATTTATGTAATGACTGTACCCTTTGTGCCGTGACCAATGCCATTAGCATGACTGTTTTTAATGCCAGTCTATGTAGGGACAGAGCTGTTGCTGGAGACCAATTCCTGAGCATCTTCAGGACAATACTCACATCCCATATTTGGGAGTACCCGGTTCTTGGGGGATTGGTATTAAAAATTCCCCTCATAAGTTTTGTTACCAGTGGGTGAGTCCCAACAGAGTGACGCTCTGTTCCTTGCCATAGATAAGTTGATAGGGCACTTCTGGCGCAGTTGATGGCACTATAACTGAGCCCCTCATCATAATGGAGGCCTGCCAGGTATTCCAGAACAGACGGGATATTCATATCTCTGTAGGTGATGCTGTTTTTGTGACAATACATCTCCCACTTCCTGATATAGACCAGATACTGTTTTTTGGTGGACTGTCTTTGGGCCGCCGAAATCATGTTCACTGTTCGGTCCGTCAGTCCCAGCTGTAGTAGTGGTGTTTTTAAACTCTACAAATTAATAAATTCAAATGTTTATGGCATGGGTGGCTATCCCTTGTTACGGGATGAACCAATAAGTCTGGTCTATTCGGGGTGGTGATACATGGTTCTAATACCATGTTTAGTACCACTGGGAACCATGGTTGAGTAGGCCAATCGGGTACTACCAAAATACCAGACGCAGAGTCTTGCTGTATTTTCCTTAATACCCGACTGATGAGTCAGAAAGGAGGGAATGCATAAATAAACAATTTCCCCCAATGCAGCGAAAATGCATCTGCCGCTGCTGCCCCAGGGTCTGGTTTCCATGAAACATAATTTGATAACTGGTGATTAAGCCTGGATGCGAATAGATCGATATCTGGTGTTCCATATCGTGCTGTAATATCAGCAAATACTTTTTTATTCAACATCCATTCGGTGTTTTCATTAAATTTGAGTGACCTGGTGTCTGCCACTAAATTTATTTTTCCTGGTAGGTAAGTAGTTGATATCCAAATATCTCTCTGGATACACCACTGCCAAATTGTATTAGCCAGATTGTCACATGATGTCGATTTGTTTCCACCCATGTGGTTGATGTATGCTACCACGGTGGTATTGTCTATCTGTAGTCTAACATGCTGGTGATATGACCCAGTACAATATGACTTTAGGTCATAGAATGCACCCAACATTTCCAGGTAGTTTATGCCCAGTGTGAGTAATAATGATGCCTCCTGAGCAGTCCATCTAGCTCCACAGCTGGAGATGGAATTGGTGGCACCCCAACCAAGTGCACTGGCATCAGTTTGTAGTACCATAGAAGGGTTACTGATAATGATTGGATTGAAACAAAGCCAAATGTTATCTATCCACCATTTTAGTTCCATTTTAGCTTTGATTGGTAGCTTCATAGGTCTGTCAAAATGACCTGCATTGATTTTGAGTGCTTGTATTTTTGCTCTCTGTAAATTTTGGTAATGTAAAGGTCCAAATTGTGTGGCTGGAAAAGCAGCCACCATTTTGCCAATTACTTTTGCTACCAATCTGATGGATGGTTTACTGAGTCAATGGTGAACCCCAAATAGTCCATAGTAGTGGAAGGCGTTAATTTAGATTTAACTGGATGGATAATAAACCCCAGTTTTTCAAATAACTGTTTTGTGGCTGTTACAGTTTGTTTGGCCAATTCCAAAGTTTTGCCCACAATAAGTATGTCATCTAGATATGCCATGACCATGTGTTTTCGTTTCCGTAGAAACGCTAGGGCTGGTTTCAAAATTTTTGTGAACAGCCTAGGGGCTGATGTTAACCCATTTGGCAGCGCTTTATACTGCCACATCTGTCCCATCCAGCTGAATTTTAAGTAACATCTGTGGTCACCTCGTATAGGCACTGAATAGTAAGCATCTTTTAAATCGATGCTAGCCATGAAGTAACCATTGGAAATCAATTGTTTAGCAGTAACAAAGGTTTCCATTTTAAAATGAATATATTGTACAAATGTATTCAATTTGGTCAGATCTATGATGATGCGACAACCACCATCTTTTTTATTTTTGGTAAATATATTGGACACGAATTCTAGCGGTTCATGTTGGGTTTTTTCAATTACACCTTTTGCATAAAGCCGCTCCAGTTCAGCTTGCGCTTCTGATTTTTCTTTACCAGAAAGTACGAACATTCGGTTCGGTATATGTTGAACTGGAGGGCTGTACTTGTGTATAAATTCTATTGTATATCCCTGGATACTGCTTAAAATATAAGTATCGGTTGTTAACATGCTCCATGCATCCAGAAAGGAGTGTAATCTCCCCCCAACCTCCATCCTCCCTGTATTTTGTAGGGAACCAGACCCACCTACCTCCATAGTTACCAGTGGCAGGTTTACTTCTTTTTGTAAGTCCTTCGTTGATGTTGATGCGTTGGTGTCTGGGTTTGTGGTTTGGTTGATGTTGGAGGTTCGCGTATCTTCCAAGAAGGCTGGCCTGGGCCATGGCCTAAAAAAGACTCATGTTTTGTGTACCGGGCCTTCGAGCTTTCACCAGTCGGTCTTGTTCTACTGGTGGGTGCGTAGGGGTGCTGTCCATGGCTGTAGTGGGTTTTTGATGAAGTCCCTTTTGTGAGTCCCAGGGTTTTTGCTTCCTCATCGAGCTCCTTGACTTGCTTCGATAGGTTACCTCCAAATAGTAGTATTGGTGGTTTTACGTTCCCAGGTTTGCACAGACCCGCAAATTTCGGATTTAAAGTGGGTCGGATGGCATTCTTCCTGATGTTGTTTATCTCATATTGAGTGTTGCAAAGCAGTGCCAGTGCATCCTGTTGGTCCTGGGACATGTCCTTCTCATCCACTGTGCGGGCAAATGCTGTTATCCCTGCTGTTAGGAGTTTTAATACCTTTTGTAGTTTGATATCCATGCCTTTAACTCCTATTCCAATATGTTTCCATATACAAGTATTTACTACTGGAACATTCAGGGATATACAGTTGCCCGGTGCCAGGTGTCTTGACGTGGTGTCCAATACAGCCTGTTCCTGTAGCTGGTTAAAAGACATATAGTCTATACTGGCAGCAAGCTTTTGCTCCAGGTTTTGGCCAGTCTGGTCTGGCTGTATGAAGTTGGACACCATGTCCAGTAGATTTTCTCGTTCCTGCACCCCCTGCACACTTGATTTCTCTTCTGCAAACCCCTCTTCAGGATCAGCCTAGAACTGACCCCCAGTACTCCCCTCTGATGAGGGAGAAACACTGTGCAGCCCTACAAGAGGTGCTGCTGTGGGTTTTCCATAGAGCCCACAGTGACTCGACTCCACCTCCCGGAGCCTGTCACATTGGAGCAAATGCTCCACACACCACTCCATCCGGCTCCAGCGCTCACGGTCGCTGGCCGCCCGCGGCTGCTCAAAGTCGGACTCATTTGAGTCCACGACTTTGTTAGTTTTCTGTCTTGCCTTACCGCCCGGCCGCGGAGTGGATCTGGCCGGTGCGGAGGCGACATCGGGCACAGCTGATCCCATTATCGGTGATTCAAGTGCCGCTGGCTGCTGCTGGCTGCCCGCTACTCCGCGGTCCTCCCCCACCAGCTTTGTCGCAGCCCTTGTTGTTTTCTTTGATTTGTCCATGTTCCCCACCTGTAATTTGGTATGGGAAATACAAAAGACCGCAGAGTAACTCTTACCTGCAAGTTCCGGCTTTTAAACTGCTGCTGCGGGGGAACGTCGTTCCACCCTGCCTGACGTTTCGCAATGCGTGTAGCGATATGACACGCATGTGTCCTGGCGGGGTTCTTCACGTAGTCACTCACTTGACTCCGAAGTAAAATCAGGCAGCATCTGTAGAAAGAGAAGCAGAGTTAAAGTTTCAGGTTAAACTGCAGTGGTTAGAGATAGATGCAGACCATCCTGTTTGTGAAGTGACATTGATAGAAGACTACCACATATATCTCAGCAGCTATACAACATGGTCAATGTCTCTGGTCATCTCTGGAGAGAAGGAATGGGTGACGTTTTGGATCGAAACCCTTCTTCTTCATGTTTAAGAAGGAACTGCAGATGCTGGAAAATCGAAGGTACACAAAAATGCTGGAGAAAATCAGCGGGTGCAGAAGCATCTATGGAGCGAAGGAAATAGGCAACGGTTCAGGCCGAAACCCTTTCGGGTTTCATCCCGAAACGTTTTCTATTTCCTTCAGGGTTTCGGCCTGAAACGTTGCCTATTTCCTTTGCTCCATAGATGCTGCTGCACCCGCTGAGTTTCTCCAGCACATTTGTCTACCTTCTTCTTCATACTGTTTTGACTTGAAACGTCACCCATTCTTTCTCTGCAGAGATGCTGCCTGTCCCGCTGAGTTACTCCAGCATTTTGTGTCTATCTTGCTGTGTAAACCAGCCTCTGCAGTTCCTTCCTACACACTCTGTGGCCACTTACTCTCTTTCAGTCCTTGAATCAGGAGGAATTAATTCTTGGAGGATTTGCCAGCTGTAGACCAATGCTAAAAGGCTCCATGACCAGCTGATGATCAGACAACCTGAGGTTTATGATTTAGGTTTTCTGACTTAGATTCCTGACCTGCGAAAATGGACACACGTCATCTCTCCAATATGAAACAGCCGAAAGTAATTTGGATGGGAAAATATACCGTACAACATAGAAATCTGCGTAGCCTGCTTCTTAATGACATATTTTGCTGTGCTATAACTCAGTCCAACCAATGGCACCAGCCAAACATCTTTGTTCAGTTTTGGAATAGATTACAATATTCAATTGAAAATTATTCGACAAAGGACCTTAAAACGACAGAATTCTTTACTTGAGTCAGAGTTTCCTCTTGCAATTTTCAGCCCCACACATTCGTATAATTTAATAACTGCTGTCATAGATGCCTTCTGGTTCAGCTTTCATTCTTATTCTCATTCTTGAACCCCTTTAGGACGTGATAAATAAAGCATCTACTATGCTTGCTTTCATAGGCTGGAGCATTCTGTATAAGAGTGTGGAAGTCATTATGCAGCTCTATAGGACTGTGATTCGGCTGCATAAAGAGTATTGTGTGCAGTTCTGGGCATCCCATTACAGGAAGGATGTGGGGGCTTTGGAAAAGGTGCAGAGGAGTTTTAACAGAATGATGCCCGGATTAGGGGCTATTAACCCCAGGGAGAGGTTGGACAGACTTGGATTGTTGACTCTGGATGGCTGGAGGTTGCGGGGAGACCTGAAAGAAGTATATAAAATTATGGGAGGCATAGAGAGGGTAGATGGACAGAATCTTTTTCCATGGATGGAGAATTCAAATAGTAGAGGGCATAGCTTCAAGGTGAGAGAGACAAAGTTCAAAGGAAGTGTGCGGGGCAACTTTATACATTGAGGGTGGTGAGTGCCTGGAATGTACTGCAGGAAGTTGATACATTAGTGGCATTTAAAACGTTAGGAGAGGCATATGGATATGCAGGGAATGTAGGGATATGCGTTATGTGCAGGTAGATAAGTGATAGTCTTGGCATCATATTTGGCACAGACACTGTGGGCCGAAGGGCATGTTCTTGAGCTATACTGTTTTATAGTCTATGACTTGGCTGTGCCTTTTGATTCTTAATAACACACGGATATCCAGTAGAAACCTGTGGGGGTCCGAGAAACTGTCCCTATAGCCAACAAATGTTATGCACCGCAGGGGTGACCAGTAGTGGAAGCTTGTTTGGAGTCAGTTGCAATGAAATGGATCATCGGAGTCCAAATCGGCTTCTCTTTAGACTGAAGTGACCACCTTGTAACGGCCGCAAGGAGAATCAATGGCCATTTAATATGCAGGAGAGAGCACCTTGTAACGTGTGGGAAGGAACTGCAGATGCGGGATTAAACCAAAGATAGACACAAGGTGCTGGAGTAACTCAGCGGGGCAGGCAGCATCTCTGGAGAGGAGGAATGGGTGACGCTTCAGGTCGAGACCCTTCTTCAGACTGAAGAAGGGTCTCGACCTGAAACATCACACATTCCTTCTCTCCAGAGATGCTGCCTGTCCCGCTGAGTTACTCCAGCACCTTGTAACGAGCCAGGTATACTGCAGTACGCACCAGGGACTTGAGCAAGTCCTGGATCACTAATTTCACAGCACTTTTAATTGATGGTTCCATTTAATTGGATTGAGTTTGAAATTGCTGCTGTGGGGCTGTGTGTTCAGCCATCTATCAGAAGTCAGCTTTCTGCTTCATTTGTACAACGCCGTCAATGAAGATCGCTACAAGGGGGGTGTTGGGCAGCTGGAGACTACTTCTGCTGGGGAATGAATCTCTGCTTGAAACAGCAATGATGTGGATAATATCAGGGCTGTACACAGCATATCTGTGTGTCTGCACAGTTTAACATGTTGTTTGCACCCTTTCACTGATGTTATGACAGGCTTATAGGCTTTTGGCTTCTAGTCCTCGTTCTCAATATGAAACTTCACATTTTAAGAGCTGCTGTTTCTCATCATTGTAAATCCAGTCTCATATCCAAAGATAACTTGAACTGCGCTTTAATCGTGGTTGTGGGACAATTCATACCAGATGGACACTTTAGTGAGCGTTTCATAATTCTGCTTTTAACATCTCACAGGAGATTTCTCACATTGCACAGGCAAACTGTTCCCGCCCTGCCATTGAGTGCCACCTCCCCTCCGGCTGGCTTCAGTGGCCCAGACCCTCGGTGGGAGCCGCAGCGAGGTAGGTCGAGCTTCCTTCCCAGGCTGGGTGCGGTTCGGGAAGCATTGGCAGCACTCCAGTAGTCTGACAGATTAAGGGCCTGTCCCACTTTCACAACCTAATTCACGGCCTCTGCGAAGTTTGCCCTTGACTCATACTCGCAGCATGGTCGTCACGAGGTTGTAGGAGATCGTAGCAGGTCACGATGCTAGTCGTAGGTACTCCTGGCATCAAGTAGGTCGGGGTGTTTTTCTAGCCTGATGAAAAATGTCCACGAGTAAAAAAGGTCGTGAATTAGATTCAAGATTCAAGATTCAAGAAGTTTATTGCCATGTCAACAAGTTGATAGGAATGTGTCTTGGTTTAGAGAGATAATGGGCCAAACATGCGTAGGTGGGACTAGCTTAGATGGGGCATCTTGGTTGGCATGGATGAGTTAGGCCAATGGACATGTTTCCTTGCCGTATGACTCTATGAAACCTTTCCATCCATTTTGTATCTGTGTTGGTTCTGTCAGAACTTTCCAAGGCATTCCAGTGACCCTGAGGCACTGACCTTCCACCCATTTATTGATAAGAGATGCAATGCCGTCAGCCATTGTGTGTGGCAGGGCATCCCATTCTCCAACAACCTCCTATGTCAAGAAACCTCTTCACTCCAAATGGCAGATACTGTAATGCTATGTTCACCACTGGACTTCAAACCACCCCCAATCTCCATTTACCAGTCAATGGCTTGTTTGGTAGTAAAATGTCATCTCTCTCTGTAACTACATTCTCCCTTCCTGCAGTATTGACCCTATCTGCACTCTATCATTTAATGATATGATGTTCTATTAATTACAAAGTTGACGACTACTTAAACTCTTAAATTCTGGGCTTGGTTATGACTTACTCCACCACCCAAAGTCCACCTAAAGTGTTAACAGAAATCGGAGACGTTTTCCGGGTAACTGGTTTGACCGCACACAAAGTATCGTGCAGAGTTCTGGTTTTCACATACTCGACAAAAGTGCAAAAGAGATTTACAGGAACTAAGAAGTTGTAAGCATCATGAAAGTCAAACATAACAAAGGGAAAGAGGGTCGGTGTTTTAATAGAGAATTTAAAACTTGGAACGTTTCCTTTCAAGTTCAACGTAAAGAAACTGTTTCCACTTATCGGGACATCAGAAACAGGGGACATCAAAATAAAGTGGTCACCGATAAACAAAATACAATGCAGGCGAAAGCATTTCATCCAGATTATGATTATTATCTTGATTTGTTGTTATACAGTGATGGTGGCAGGTAGGTATTTAACAGGAAACATCATCATTGCATGTATACACATATTTTAGGGGAAAAGGAATAAAATAATGTTATAAGGATGGATGAACTAACTCGACTCGTAGACGACTTGGGTGGTGCATAAACCTCAGCAGTCACCAGAAGAATGTTCCCAATGTGGGGCGAGGCCACAGTCTTAGAATAAAGGGGAGACCATTTAAGACTGAGGTGAGAAAAAACTTTTTCACCCAGAGAGTTGTGAATTTGTGGAATTCCCTGCCACAGAGGGCAGTGGAGGCCAAGTCACTGGATGGATTTAAGAGAGAATTAGATAGAGCTCTAGGGGCTAGTGGAGTCAAGGGATATGGGGAGAAGGCAGGCACGGGTTATTGGTAGGGGATGATCAACCATGATCACAATGAATGGAGGTGCTGTCTCGAAGGGCTGAATGGCCTCCTCCTGCGCCTATTTTCTATGTTTCTATGTTTCTAAACACCAATGGACCAGGTGCATAAATAACTAGACGTGAGCGTGGGTCAGAGGCAGGGGTATTTGATTGGAATGGCAGGATGAACTGTTCCCTGCTTCCCCAAAGTTTTCTGCCAACTACAAAGCCAGGAGCAGAATGGAAAGCTTTTGAAATGTGTAGGAAGGAACTGCAGATGCTGGTTTAAACCAAAGATTGACACAAAAAGCTGGAGTAACTCAGTGGGACTGGCAGCATCTTTGGAGAGAAAGAATGGGTGACGTTTCGAGTCGAGGCCCTTCTTCATGCTTGCAGCTCCGACAACTCTCCAGGTGCTTAGAACCGTCAGGAAGAGCAGCCTGCTTGATTGTTGTCAAGTCCACCCCTGAAACACTCTATCTGTCCACACTGGCAGCACTGTGTGTGTGCCATCTACAGCATGTACTGGCTCTGAATTCAGCGCAGACATAGAAACATAGAAACATAGAAATTAGGTGCAGGAGTAGGCCATTCGGCCCTTCGAGCCTGCACCGCCATTCAATATGATCATGGCTGATCATCCAACTCAGTATCCCGTACCTGCCTTCTCTCCATACCCTCTGATCCCCTTAGCCACAAGGGCCACATCTAACTCCCTCTTAAATATAGCCAATGAACTGGCCTCGACTACCCTCTGTGGCAGGGAGTTCCAGAGATTCACCACTCTCTGTGTGAAGAAAGTTCTTCTCATCTCGGTTTTAAAGGATTTCCCCCTTATCCTTAAGCTGTGACCCCTTGTCCTGGACTTCCCCAACATCGGGAGCAATCTTCATAAGAACCCTGACCCCCTCCAACAGACATAAGAAGTGAGACCCACTTCATTGTTGACAGACAGAATGATTTTGAAACAATGGTTGTTATTATCATTTTATACCGCCCATGACTTTCTCTCCACACATTCGGGCAGATAATGCATGTTTAATTTATCTTTTCACTTTGGTGGTGCTTTGTGTCAGGGTCAAATATATAAAATGCTGCCTGCAGTTTTCAGCAAACGATACTGGAGAAACAATCAGTGTAGCAGCCATACTGGGCACTCCAGAAAACAAGGACTTTCTCATCTTGTCCCTTCCACGCTTTCAGCTTGGCTCAGGTTTCTTTGCAGCCAGTGAGATATTGGGACTTTATCCATGAGCAAATGTTCTCCTCGTTTATGATGACTTTTAATGGGGTGCAAATCCCTCTGAGCTACTTGGCACGTTGTCTTTGTGTGTGAGTCCCTGTGGTGAATCGTGATGGGCAATTTGTCCACAAAGGTCATGAAAGCTCTCTTCAAATTGACTTCTGAATTGGGAAGAATGTGATTCAGATCGGGCCCTTCACCTGGGCTGCCATAGTTTATGAGTGTCCTTTAATGTTACTAACTACCTCTGGCGTAGGGAGAGACTGAATGGGCAACACATCTCTGGTCATTCCCGAGAGATCAAGACAGCACAACACCAGGCAGAGAGAGGCTCAACAGTAAGTGACTCCCACCTTGTGCAAACATGTTTGACCAAGGAGGCTGAATCGGGGCGGGAGACGATGGTGTCACACGTGGCGGCTCCTCCGTGGGAACGGAGGAATGTGGAACGAAAGACGGGAAAATGCAGGAATGTTCCAGATTAGGACCATTCAGGGCCTCTGACCCCCTCCAACACGGCCTGGCTCACGTGCATCTTATCTCCATTTGCTAAATTTGATTAGGTAATGTTAAACCCATTATTAAACCAAGATTAATACAATCCTATTGAATCGCACCTGAACATTTGCAATTGATCCCCACTCACAGTTCATGAAAGCAGTGTCCGAATATTCACAAACTTATTGGGAAGGAAGATCTCCCATCAACAGGGAGGGTTTTTAAATCTGCCCGACTCTTTCAATGAAAAAATTGCCTCAGGGTGATAGGGTTTAATGGTATGATGGAGTAAATGGAGGTCCCTTCCCCTCAGGTTATGATGATGTCAGTGTGTACAGGTTATGATGATGTCAGTGTGTACAGATTATGATGATGTCAGTGTGTACAGGTTATGATGATGTCAGTATGTACAGGTTATGATGATGTCAGTGTGCACAGGTTATGATGATGTCAGTGTGTACAGGTTATGATGATGTCAGTGTGTACAGGTTTTGATGATGTCAGTGTGTACAGGTTATGATGATGTCAGTGTGTACAGGTTATGATGATGTCAGTGTGTACAGGTTATGATGATGTCAGTGTGTACAGGTTATGATGTCAGTGTGTACAGGTTATGATGTCAGTGTGTATGATGACACATAGATATATAGACAATAGGTGCAGGAGTAGGCCATTCAGCCCTTCGAGCCAGCACCGCCATTCAATGTGATCATGGCTAATAATAGTAAGATTAAACGAGAACTTACCAGTTTGAAGTTTGATCTTGATTTTATGAGGAGTTACGATGAGCGATTACGTGAAGAAGGGCCATCCATCTGCGTGCGCGTCAATCTTCAAAGCAGCGGTGTTAAATCACAGATAAAAAGAACACCTGAGCATAGTAAGATTGAAGAAACTAGAACTTCCATGTGACCTTGATAGTATGAGGGTGGGAGCGGTGGGCACGTAATCGTTCATCGTAACTCCTCATAAAATCAAGATCAAACTTCAAACTGGTAAGTTCTCGTTTAATCTTACTATTTTACTTCGGAGTCACGTGAGTGACTACGTGAAGATTTCAAAGCTCTGTGATTTTACGCCGGTTACGAATCCAGGCGTCACACACTGAATGAATTGACCATGGATGCGTGTAATCATTAAAGCATTCAGACATTACGTAGTTAAGTAAGGACACTGATGCTTTAAATGAAAGAAAAGTTTTTAAAAACTAGTTTCCCCTCCCAACCTTGGGGGTAAACTAAAGGACAGAACTTAAAATGGTACGTGCAAACACCCCCAGTCCGGTAATAGGTTTGTTATAAAACCGGTGGACCGTTATTTCATTCGTCCATCCTGCAGCCACTAGGATGTTGTCAAGAGGCACGTCCATTGCTCTTGCTGCCGACGTAGATGCAGCCCTGGTGGAGTGAGATTTAACCATATGAACGTTCACTCTGTTACCGCCATTACCCCCTTTGACCATCTGGAGATGGTTTGTGTTGACACCTTCTGGTCTGTTCTGAGCCTCTGTGGTTCTCCGTAACTCTCAGATAGTGGTGTTAGTATGTTACCACACACACAACCGTAGGTCCTCTGGATATGCCAAGAACTGGATCTCCATCCCTGGCATTCCTGGCCTGCTTTGTTTATATCAGGTTCCTGATTACAAATGTTATGTTGTTCATATTGGTGGTCATGTGGCCCAACTATAGCTTTTGCAGTGTCTGGACTCTTTGTCAGCATACCACCTTCAGGGTTAGTTATAGGCGGTCCCCACTGTCAAAGTAGGGTTAGTACCATGCTCACATCCCATGTGTCCATGTACCTTGGTCTTAGAGGTATTAGATTGTAAATTCTCTTCATGAATTTTGTTGTAAAGGGGTGCGTTCCTATCGACCCGTCCCCTGCTTGCAGCATCAGATAGGAGGAAAGTGCGCCTCTGGCACTATTGATTGCACTATAACTTTGTTTATAGTTATAGTGCTGAGTTGATAGGAAACTCCAAGACATCTGTTATCCGAACTGTGTTGTATTTGTTCGGACAGCCCTATGCCTTGAAATGGCCTCCTCAGAATCTGCAGACCAACAAGTTAATACGTTCGTGTAGTGGATGATTACTCCTGTAACTGGGTTCACTAGGAGGTCTCTGCTCTTGGGTACAGCCATAACTGGCTGGACTATAGTTCCCAAAATTTTTGGGGACCAGGCTTGAGTAGGCCAATCTGGCACTACCAATATGCCTGTGGCTTAGTCTTGCTTGATTTTGGTCAAGCATCGGTTTGTGAGACAAATTTGCGGAAAGCATGCATAAACAATCCTCCCCAATTGAGGGAGAAAGCATCCACTACCTTTGTTCCTGGATCCTGCTTGCAGGACACATATCTGGGTAACTGATGGTTTAGTCTAGATGCAAATAGATCAAAATCTGGTATGCCAAATCATGTAGTTATTTTGTTAAATACTGCCTGATTCAACATCCATTCTGTGTTGTTATTAAACATCCGTGATCCAGCATCTGTCACCGTGTTATATCTACCTCGTAGATTTCCCAAATATTCCTCTTGATACACCAGTGCCAAATGAGGTTCGACAATCTATCGTAAGATACAGATTTTACACCACCCTTGTTAGTGGATATGTGCCACCGCAGTGGTGTTATCAATCTGAATTTGAACAAGCACCGGTTGCATATTGCTACAGAACCCCTTGAGTCCAAATTGTGCCCCCAACAATTCTGGGTAATTGATTCCATGTGTTGGGGAATTACAGACTCCTGCTCATTCCATCTGCCCCCACAGCTCTAGACTGTGTTAGTGGCTCCCCATCCTTAGCCGCTAGCATAGGTCTGAAGAACCCTCGATGGCTTTCAAGCAAATTTACTTTGAGCTTTCTCACGTTCGTTATCCACCGTAGTTATTCAACAATGGCAACAATCAACAACAACAATCCATAGTTTTGCCAATTTTGCCTGCATGGAATCTGAGTGTTCGTTCCTTTGCTCGCTGTAATTCTGGTAATGCAAAGGCCCGTACGTACTGCTGGAAATGCAGCTACTATTTGCCAATTACACTCGCTGTTTGCCTGATAGATGGCTAGTATTTGACTATCAGGTCATAGCAGGCTTGATTAATATAGTTGTTTGCCCCTAGGCAAAGTCACCAACATATTTACTGTTTTTGATAGTAAATTCTAGGTAATCAATTACCCTTGTAGGTGTCAATTTTGATTTAACTGGATGGATGAGGTAACCAATTCTATCAAACAGGGTTTTGGTTTGCTTTGACTGATGCTTCTGCCAATTCTTGGTGACTCCAAAATGAAATTGTCCAAATATGCCATTATTATGTGGTTCTGAGACCTTTGTAGACCCAGAATTGGTTTCCGTAGTTTTGTCAATAGTCTAGGAGCTGATGTCAACCCATTTGGCAGATCCATACTTGTACTTCCGGTGGCGCTGGTGCCAGCTGCCTCCACCTTCAGCCCGGTATCTTTTTGTTTTTTCGTTTTTTTGTTATGTTGAAGTGTGTTTTTTATGTTTTTTTTAATGTTTTAATGTGGGGGAAGAGGGTACTGTAAGGGGGATACCGTCCTTCAGTCACTTCCTGGAGAGGACGCGACTATTATTCGAGTCGTGTCCTCGCCCTCCCCAGCGGCCTACCTACTGGATTGGCGCGGCCTTTCCTGCCTGGACCGACCAGAGCTCCAGCAGCGGCGGGACAGCGCTGATACATCGCGGGGCTGGCGATGCCTTACCGGGGATCGCCGTCTGAAGCCCGGAGTGCTGGGCCTGCGGCACCGACACCCTGGAGCTGTAGTTCGCGGAGCTCCCAACGCGGGCGGCGCTGACAAACATCGTGGGGTCCTGCGACTCTGCCCTGCTCGGCCTGCGGACTCGGGAGCTGCGGACTCCGGTGGGAGGCGGCTGATTGGGAGGTCCGGGCCGCTGAGGCGGGTTTTCACCGTCGGGGTTCGGCGTCGGCGTTCCATCAGCCCGGCGAGAGGGCCTGAGCATCGGGCCGCCCGGGGTGGCGACTGCGGGTGCTTGGAAGGCCCCGACCACGGGTGAACATCTGGGAAGATCGGAGAGGAGGCTGGCTGGACTATGGTGCCTTCCTCACCAACTTTCTGTGTTTGTGCTTTTTTTAAAATTCTATTTTATTTTTAATATGTTTTATTATTTATTATTTATTTATTTTTATGATACTGACTGTAAAGGGAACTTCATTTCGTTGTCTCTAATTGAGACAATGACAATAAATTTGAATACCATCCAGTTAAACTTCAAATATCTCCTGTTCTTAGTGAATAGACACCGAATAGTATGCATCTTTGAGGTCGATGCATGCCATGTGACCATTTTATAGGAAGCTCCTATAAAACAGTAGTTAGACCGTAACAAAACTGTTTCTAAAAGTCTATACTGCACAAATGAGTTAAACCTGGATGAAGTGACATCCTCCATCTGTCACATGTCCTGAATGGCAATCCTGCCCAAAATTACTGGGCCTGCCTCGAAGACAATTCCAGTCCGAGTTCCAAGTCTGCTTGGAACCTGTGTATGTTGTGCAGTAAAATTATCACGTTATTATCTGTTTTCTTTTTTTTTTTAAACCAGTTCTGAAATTTCATGTTATTGTCATTTTGAACAAGAACACAAGAGTAAATTACCAACATGTAACTGCTCCACAATCCCTTGTTTCAGTAAACCCAGACCCACCTACCTCCATGGCTACCGGTGGTCTTGTGGTAAGCCCAAAGGCCCCTGATGCGGATTGCTTTTCTCTCCTTGATTGGGAGTAGGACTGGTAAGGAGTGTGGATTCCATGTTTCTCCCGACCTCTGCTTGGGTCTGGTCTGAAAACCTCATCATACTGAGCCTGCCTTGTAGGACAATTCTGGCCATTATTTTGAGTCTGCCTTGAAAGACGACTCTGATCGTATTTCCGTGCCCAGCTTTCAAGCTACCACCGGATTCAGTGAACCGCTTTCCCCCCGTGGAGGTGTGGGGTGTGTTGTCGCCTATGCGGATATTCTGCCAACTGCTGGCTCTTGAGGCCATATGCATGTGCTTCAGTATGTTCATACTTTAAATTCGAGATCAGTTACCTACTGATCATTCACACTCCCCTCTACTGAGAGTGAGGTTCGTAGGCAGCCTTGAAAACAGGTGCTGCCGCAGGCCCCTGAGGATACCTGTGCTGACATGGCCCTTCCAGTGGACCTAAATGAGATTCTAGCTTTGGTCAGACTGAAATGGACCATGAATGCTCCTCTCCTCAGAGCAGGAGACATTTGTGCAGCCCTGAAAACAGGTGCTGCTGCCTGCGGGTTCTCCATAATACCCGGGCTGTCAAGAGCTAGATTCCATCCAGGGAAGCACCCAGTGGAACCTGGATGATTGCAGAAGCACTTATTTTCTGTTTGTTTGTATGGAAGCTTATTATTCCTTTTATGTAAAGCATTTTGGTGTTGACTTAAACAGTGCAATATAAGTAAAACTTACTTACTTACTTCCTTTCTTCTGCTTGTCCCTGGGAAGGTTTCTTCCACTTGTAGTTCCCCCTCCAATGGGGAAGACATTGGGCTGCCCCATGTGCGAGGCTCCCGGCACCGGCACTGCTGTAGGCCGTGCTGATACTGCTCCCTCCTTTGGAGCAGATCATTGTTGGAGCAACTTCTCCATAAGTTGCTCCATGTGGGAGAAGTCGTCCTCAGACGCTCTCCGTTGAGGGAGGGTATCCCTCTTCCCCGGACTCATCTGAGTCAACGGGTTCGTTTAGACTTGCGGGTGGTATTACGTCTCGCAGGACAACCATGGAGCTCCTGCTCCCGCGCAAAGTCTCCTGCCGATTCTGCTGTCGGCGCTAATGTCGGGAACAAGACCGTCGCCCTCTATTTGGAAAGCTGCGGTCTTCGGCAGCCGACATCCCCGCGGGCCGTTTCCTCGACATCTGGGCTCTGAAAAAAAAACTTCAAGCCCGAAAGAACGCAGGTAAGTGATTCAACTTTCCTTACCTGCTCATCCCGACGGCCTGGGAGGACTCAGTGCCTGCCAGTCCGTCGTGCGTGTTGCGTTCAGACGTAATGACGCGCACGCAGACGGACGGCCCTTCTTCACGTAGTCACCAAATCCACCATCAGTACCCCGTTCCTGCCTTCTCCCCATATCCCTTGATTCCGCTAGCCCTTAGAGCTCTATCTAACTCTCTTTTGAATACATCCAGTGAATTGGCCTCTACTGTCTTCTGAGGCAGAGAATTCCACAAATTCACAACTCTCTGGGTGAAAAACTTTTTCCACGTCTCAGTTCTAAATGGTCTACCCCTTATTCATAACTGTGGCCCCTGGTTCTGTACTCCCCCAACATCGGGAACATGTTTCCTGCATCTAGCATGTCCAATCCCTTAATAATTTTATATGTTTCTATAAGATACCCTCTCATCCTTCTAAATTCCAGGGAATACAAGCCCAGTCGCTCCATTCTTTCAACATGTGACAGTCCAGCCAACCCGGGAATTAACTTGGTGAACCTACGCTGCACTCCCTCAATAGCAAGAATGTCCTTCCTCAAATTAGGAGACCAAAACTGCACACAATACTACAGGTGTGGTCTCACCAGGGTCCTGCACAACTGCAGTAGGACCTCTTTGGTCCAATACTCAACTCCTCTCGTTATGAACATGGGCCGCGGAACCGGGGGGGGCTGGGGAGCTGCAGCCCCCCCACTTTTTTGCCTAGACACATTTCAGTGTTTTTGGCTTTGGACGAGGCGCTGCTGTGCTCTGAGCAACCTGGTCGTGGGTGTTGGAGGGCTGGGGAATGGATGGAAGCAGAAGCAGTGGCGGGGGCAGATACGGATGGGGAGCCGGGGCTGGCGAGTGTTTGCGGGGGCTGGCGAGCCTCTCGCTGCAGCTCCAGCAATGGAGTAGCCTCAGTGCAAGAGTCCCGGGCTGTCGGAGGCGGCCGGGCCTCGGGTCGAAGGCGAGGAGGAAGTGTTGCGCCGCTGCCGTGAGAGTCTCTGCGCCAAATTCGCCCTGGTGACCGGCATGGACCAGGCTGAAGCTCAGTGCATCCTGGAGGACAACCAGTGGCTGCTGGAAGTAGATACCAAACACTGGGTAGAAACAGTGGAAGGTAGTGCCCTTCAAATGGGGGTGGTTGGACAAAGCATCCTGCTTGCCTGCTAGATTTTCACTCTGACTGTAACTGCAGGAAGAATTTTCCCCATGTCCAGAACCAGGGGTCACAGTTTAAGAATAAAGGGAAGGCCATTTAGGACTGAGATGAGGATAAACTTTCTTCACCTAGAGAGTTGTGAATCTGTGGAAGTCTCTGCCACAGAAAGCAGTGGAGGCTAATTCACTGGATATATTCAAGAGAGAGTTACATTTAGCTCTTGGGGCTAGTGAAATCAAGGTATATGGGGAAAAATAACAGGAAAGGAGTATTGATTTTTGATGATTAGCCATGATCATATTGAATGGCGGTGCTGGCTCGAAGGGCCAAATGGTCTATTCCTGCACCTGTTTTCTGTTTCTATGTAACTTGCTCATGCTTGAGTATAGGGCAATAAATCTCAACCACTTGATTTTGAAGCAATCATGCATGGTGGACGTATAATGTAGTCACAGAATGATACAGCCTGAAAACAGGCCCCTTGGCCCAACTTCCTCCCTACTACCGATGTCAGGCTGACTGGTCTATAATTCTCTGTTTTCTGTCTCCCGCCTTTCTTAAAATGTGGGACAACATTAGCTACCCTCCAATCCACAGGAACTGATCCTGAATCTATTGAACATTGGAAAATGATCACCAATGCGTCCACGATTTCTGGAGCCACTTCCTTAAATACATTGGGATGCAGACCATCAGGCCCTGGGGATGAATGAGCCTTCAGTTCCATCAGTCTACCCAACACCATTTCCTGCCTAATGTGGATTTCCTTCAGTTCTTCCGTCACCCCAGATCCTCTGGCCACTAGTATATCAGGAAGATTGTTTGTGTCCTCCTTAGTGAAGACGGATCCAAAGTACCTGTTCAACTTATCTGCCATTTCCTTGTTCCCCATAATAAATTCACCCTTTTCAGTCTTCAAGGGTCCAAGTTTGGTCTTAACCAATTTTTTCCTCTTCACATACGTAAAGAAGCTTTTACTATCCTCCTTTATATTCTTGGCTAGTTTACCTTCGTACCTCATCTTTTCTGCCTGTATTGCCTTTTTAGTTATCTTCTGTTGCTCTTTAAATGTTACCCAATCCTCTGGCTTCACGCTCATCTTTGCTATGTTGTACTTCTCTTTTATTTTTATACTGTCCCTTGTCAGTCATGGCCGTCCCTTACTCCCCTTGGAATCTTTCTTTCTTCCACTTTGGAATGACCTGTTCCTGCAACTTCTGTATTATTCCCAGAAATACCTGCCATTGTTGCTCCACTGTCGGGTATGTTTCCAGTCAACTTTGGCCAGCTCCTCCCTCATGGCTCCATAGTCCCCTTTATTCAACTGTAACACTGACACCTCCGATTTACCCTTCTCCCTCTCAAATTGTAGATTAAAATAGTAAGATTAAACGAGAACTTACCAGTTTGAAGTTTGATCCTTATTTTATGAGGAGGAACGTTGAGGGACTACGTGAAGAACTCGCTTACGACGCATGCGTGTCATTCTTCAAAGCAGCGGTGTGGAATCACAGATAACTATAATGACTAAACATAGTAAGATTAGACAACAGATACCAGTTCAGACTATGATCAAGGGTGGGAGCGGAGGGCACGTAGTCCCTCAACGTTCCTCCTCATAAAATAAGGATCAAACTTCAAACTGGCAAGTTCTCGTTTAATCTTACTATTTTACTTCGGAGTCGCGTGAGTGACTACGTGAAGATTTTAAAGCTCTGTGATTTCATGCCGTGGAACGAGTCCATGCATCACATCTGCCTTGATTTTTGGGGAGAGTAGAGTTAACAACATTAGACATCAATACGATATTGAAATCCAACAGTAAAATTATGAACACCAATTATTGCCCCTATTTATGGGTCTATTATATTACAGAACTTAAATTTGTTTCTGTAAATGTTTCAGGTTCAATGACTGGTTTGTTATAAAGTCGTTGGAAAATTCCTCCGCTGGCCATCCTGCTGTCGTGAGGATTTCGTCCATTGGTACGTCCAACTTCATAGCTGCTAATGTAGCTGCAGCCCTGGTGGAGTGAGATTTGAAATGCTAGTTCCCACTCCAGCCTATTTAGGACTTGTTTTAGCCATCCAGAGATGGTCTGGACTGTCACTGTTTTAAATGGCTGTTAGTAGCTGATTAAAGTGACATTCCTCCCCTCTGATGATCTTAGTATACTTCAAGTATGATAGTAAGTGTGTTATAATACAGAGACGACCATCTGTAGGGCAGACCCTGAATTCTGTTTTTTAGGCCTGCTGACCCCTGTCTGTTCTGTATGACTATTACACTGATGTAAACCATAAATTCCAGATGAATTAATCATGTTGTCCAACCTTGTTTTCTGTGGTGACTGGACCCTTGTGGCGTGACCAGGACCATCAGCATGACTGTTTTCATAGTCAGTTCCCGTAGGAACAGAGCTGTAGCTGGAGACCAGTTTCTTAACATGGTCAGTACAATGCTCACATCCCATATTTGGGAGTACCTGGTTCTTGGGGACTAATTTTAAAATGCCCCTCATGAGTTTGTTTACCAGGGTTTGTCCCAACAGAATGCCGCTCTGTACCTTCATTCCAGCATCTGCAGTTCCCTTTTGAACACCTTCAACAGGTATATTGACAGAGCACCTCTGGCGCAGTTGATGGCACTATGACTGAGCCTCTCATCGTAATGGAGGCTTGCCAGGAATTCCAGAACAGACGGGATGTTCATAGATCTGTGGGTGATGATTGTTGTTGTGACAGTACTTCCCATTCCTAGATGATACCAAGTACTGATGTTTAGGTGGACTGTCTGTGACCCGCTGAAATAATTCCGCATTCGGTCCATCAGTCCCAGGTGTAGAAGAGGTGCTTCCAACTCTAAATAAATAGGTTAATATATAATAGTGACGGGTAACTCCCCTTGTTGCGGGAAGACCCAGTAAGTTAGGTCTATGATGGATGGTGATGTATGGTTCTGCCCCATGTTGATATCACCAGTACCTCTGGTTGCGTAGGGCAATCAGGTATTATCAAAATTCGAGACGTGAAGTCTATAATTTCTTCCTAAATAACCGACTGATGAGGCAAAAGGGAGGGATGCATAAATGATCCCCCAATCAGCGAAGATACATCTGAACCACTGCCCCAGGTTCTGGCTCCCAAGAACATAATTTGATAACTGGTAAGAGCATGGATGTGAATAGGTCGTTATCTGGTGTTCCATACCAGCTGTTCCAGCAATACATATTTTATCCAACATCCATACAGAGTTTTTAGACTTAGCGTGACCTGTTGTCTGCCACTAATTCAGTTTTCCTGGTAGTTGGAAGCTGATATCCAATCTCTATCTGGATACGCTATTAATCCAGATTAATAGAGACAGTGACTCTAAGACTATTGCCTGCATCACAGAGTGGAGGTACCCGGTGAACTCACCGCGGCGGATGCCAGCCCGTGTCCATTGTGTGCTGCTAGTATTACATGTATGGCTGCAGGCAACAACATCTCGTTCAGCCCGAAAGGTCTGATTGACAAGAAGGATTCAATTCAATTCAATTCACAAATATTGTTGGCCAGATAGTCACATGGTGTCGATATGTTTCTACCCATATGGTTGACATATGCTACCCCGGTGGTGTTGTCAATTTGTAGATTAACATACTGGTGTTATAACCCAAAACAATTTGACTTAAAGCCATGACTAGCTCTCACTTCCCCAGGTATATATGCCCAACGTTAGTAGTGATGCTTCTTGAGCATTCCATCTCCCCCACAGCTGGAGATGGAATTAGTAGCATCCCAATCCAAGGCCCATCAGTATGTGGTTCCTTAGACGGATAACTGTGTTTGGTTGTTTCATAAGTCGGTCAGAATGACCCCCACATAATTTCTTGAGTGACGCGTGTAGCGCTCTGTACTATGATTATGTAAAGGTCCGATATCATGTGGCTGTCACACAGCCCCTAATGCCAATTATTCTACTACCAGTCTGATGGCTGGTTTAGTTCCCTGGAAGCCTCCATAAAGGCTGTACCCTTTCTTACGGCAAAGTTACTGCCATGTGAAGTGTGTTAACGGTGGATCGCAGATGATCTGTTGTGTTAAATACATCTGTGGGCACCTTCAATGAGTCCTATATAGCAAGCGTATTTTAATACCATGCTTGCCATGTAGTACCCTAGGATCAATCCCTTAGTTGCACCAAAGGTTCCCATTTGTAATGAATATAAAGTACGAAGTATTCAAATTAGTCAATCTAAGATGAAGTGGCAACCACCTCTAAATTATGAGAAGGATATTTAGGACACGAATCCCTGTGATTCGTGTGGATGTCCTCCATAAGTCCTATAATATATGGGCACTGTAGTTCAGTATGCTCTTTAGTTGTTTCTTTCCCTGTAAGCATGAACATTCAGTTCGGTACATGCTGAACTGGAGGGTAATGGAATGAAGAATTCTAAGGTATACCCCTGTACTTCTGAATTTTAAGTGTCGGTAGAATAATTCTATGCATACAGATAGATCTGTTATCCACTACCAACCTCCCTGGTTCCTATTAGTAGGTTAGTTACTATTTCGGCATCCTCCGTGGTGCCGGTGTCTGATGAGGGTAGCACATTTCTCAGGAAGTAGTTTTTAAGACGTTCCTTAATGTGTCCCAGAGTTCCCTCGATGTGAAGATCTTTCCCCGTTAAGATAAGACGCCTCCAAATTTTAATATTGGAGGTTGGGAGGTTCCAGGTTTTCATCTGTTAGGACTTAGAACATTCTTTCGTTTCAATTCCCTGCCCTACCATGTTTAGGTTGATACTGGGAACATTCAGGTTTTGCAGTTCCCTGATGGTAAGTGTTTTCCCATAGGGTTTCCGCACCCTAAGTGTACTAGGGGTATGTTCTGCTCCCCTGTTCAAGTGGAGCCCAAACTTGACCCCCTATACTCCCCTCTGATGAGGGAGAACACTGTGCAGCCATACAAGAGGTACTGCTGTAGGACTTACTAGCTGCCCCTCTGTGACTAGTCTCCATCTCATGGAACTGCCACTTACATGCTCCAACAGCCGCTCCAGCTGGTCCCGATGCTCTCGGGCACCCTACCGGCTCCAATGCACATGATCACTGGCCATCGCGGCTGCTCCTGAAGCCGTTACTCCTGAGGCTGCTCCTGCTGCAGTTCCTGCAGCCACTCCATCCGGCTCCAATGCTCACGGGCAATGGCCGTCACTGAAGCTGCTCCTGCAGCCAGCCCAGGATTGAATCTCGGTGTTCCCCTCTGTTGAGTGAGAAACTCTGTGCCGCCCCACAATGAGTACTGCTGTGGGGCTTATTAGTTGCCCACTGTGGCTTTGCCACTTTGGAGTATTTCCACTCTGCAGCCCCACAAGGGGTACTGCTCCTGCAGCCGGTCCAACCGGCTCCAATGCTCTCAGGCACTGGCCGCTCCCGGCTGCTCTTTATCCTGCATGCTGCAGCCGCTCCAACCGACCCCGGTGCTCACGGGCACCAGCCGCTCACGGCTGCTCGTCATGCTGCAGCCGCTCCAACCGACCCCGGTGCTCACGGGCACTGGTCGCTCGAGGCTGCTTAATTTCTCCTGCAGCCGGTCCAACCGGCTCCAATGCTCTCGGGCACTGGCCGCTCCCGGCTGCTCTTTATCCTGCATGCTGCAGCCGCTACAACCGACCCCGGTGCTCACGGGCACCGGCCGTCACGGCTGCTGGTCATGCTGCAGCCGCTCCAACCGACCCCGGTGCTCACGGGCACTGGTCGCTCGCGGCCGCTTGCCATCTCCTCCAGCCGCTCAAACCGACCCCCATGCACACGGGCACTGGTCGCTCGCGGCTGCTCCTCTCCCGACCGGCCGGGGCCGGCGCGGGAGCGAAGTCGGGAGCGAAATCGGGCACAGCTGTTCCCATTACGGGAGATCAGCGTGCCGTTTGCTGCTGCTGCTGCCGGCTGCCCGCAATTTTGCAGGTTCTCCCCCGCCAGCTTTCTCGCTCCTTCCAGCGCCTCGGACCCATGTATAGGTCTGTGGGGCTGTAATCCGAGTCGTCGGAAATGACTGCTCCAGACATGCTCCACTGCTCCTGGAGCTGAAGTCGGCTCCGGCTCCCGTTTTAAGGGAGAAAGCAGTGCCCCGGCCGTTGCTGGCTTCCTGCAGTTCTGCAGACTCTCCCGCAGCCAGTTCTCATCAGCCTTCTGTAGAAAGAAAAAAGGTAAGTAAAAGAAACGACGTTCCCTCACCTTACTGTTGCAGGTTCAACCCCTGCCGTTTGGGAGGAACGTCCTTCCTCCAGCAATGACGAGTTCGAATGCGTGTAGCGTAATGACACGCATGCGTCGTAAGCGGGTTCTTCACGTGGTCACTCACGTGACTCCGAAGTAAAATTTATCATATTATGGTCACTACCTCCTAATGGCTCCTTAACCTCAAGTTCCCTTATCAAATCCAGATCATTACACACCACTTAATCCAGAATTGCTTTCTCCCTGGTAGGCTCCAATATAAGCTGCTCTAAGTATCCATCATGGAGGCACTCCACAAACTCCCTTCCTTGGGGTCCAAAACCAACCTGATTTATCCAGTCAGTGGGTAGTTGTCAGTGTGTTCAGGTTGTGATGTCAGTGTGTACAGGTTATGATGTTGGTGTACTCAGCGGGTGAGGCAGCATCTCTGGAGAGAAGGAATGGGCGACGTTTCGGGTCGATACCCTTCTTCACTCTGAAGAAGGATCATGACCCGAAACGTTGCCCATTCCTTCTCTCCAGAGATGCTGCCTCACCCGCTGAGTTACTCCAGCATTTTGTGTCTACCTTCGATTTAAACCAGGATCTGCAGTTCTTTTTTACACATTATGATGTCAGTGTATTCCACATATTAACACTGGGCTGCCTCAGGTTGATATATAAATGATTAAACATTTTTTAGGAACCTAGGACATTTGAATACGGTTTGTGCCAAATAGACCAGTGTTAAGAGCAGGCTTTGTGCACTAAGAACAATAACTAAACCCTGTTCCCTGTCTCACTGAACAGGTTGCAGTTCGCACTCTGCCCGAATGTCTCTACTCCACGAGAGATGTCAAGAGTTACACGGCAATAAATACTCATCTCACTTGGACTGCTGCCCCAGTAGGAATTTGGCAGTCCTGTTCCACCAGTCTTTATTAATAATCTAGTTGGATTTATCTAGTAACCACAGCTTTCCATTGGCACTAGAAGTCAGTCTAAAATTCGAACTTATTCAGAACTGAATTCTCCAATTGATGATAAAATATGCTGAACTTCAGTTGCCGTAGCTCCACACACGTGTGCAGCAGCTTGTTTATTGTATCTCTTAACTCTCACCCTCCTGCCTTACCTGGGTGGATGCAGTACGGCAATTGCACCATTGCTCCGGTGTCTGAATTCCACCAGTGCTGGTGATGTTGCATTGTTGCTTTCGAGCTGCATTGTTTGTGATGCTGCATTGTTGATGCTTCCACAGAGGTGCCTAACCTCCAGTGCTAATGGGGTTGCATTGCTGGAAGTGAGGCAATAATGGGAGTACTGCAATGTTTTGTAATGCTGCACTGTTGGAGATGCTTATTGTTGGCCCTTTGCAGTTCTGTGTCTTGCTTTCAATGTTGCAGTGTTGGTGGTGCTCTGATTTTGATGGTTTGTGGTTCTCGGCAGTGCAGCAGTATTTGTGGTGTTGCGATAGTTTGGATTCGTTTATTGTCACGTATACCGAGGTACAGTGAAAAGCTTTTGTTGCATACTAACCTGTCAGCGGAAAGACAATACAAGATTACAATCGAGCCATCCACAGTGTGCAGACACAGGATAAAGGGGATAATATTTAGTGCAAGATAAAGTCAGTAAAGTTTGATCAAGGATAGTCCGAGAGTCTCCAATGAGGTAGATAGTAGTTCAGGACTGCTTTCCAGTTGTGGCAGGATGATTAAGTTGCCTGTAACAGCTGGGAAGAAACAGTCTCTGAATCTGGATGTGTGCATTTTCACACTTCTATACTCGATGGAAGAGGGGAGAAGAGGGAGTGACCAAGGTGCGACTCGTCCTTGATTATGCCGTTGGTCTTGCCGAGGCAGCGTGAGGTATAAATGGGGTCAATAGAATGGAGGTTGATTTGTGTGATGGTCTGGGCTGCGTCCACAATTCGCTGCAATTTCTTGTGGTCTTGGATGGAGCTGTTCCCGAACCAAGCTGTGATGCATCCTGATAAAATGCTTTCTATAAAATGCATCTGTAGAAGTTGGTGAGAGTTGAAAGGGACATTTTCTGAACTAAGGAAGTAGAGGCATTGGTGTCCTGACATTGGTGGTTATTGTTGGAGTAGCAGTGTTGGTTGTACGGTGTTTCTTGCGATGTCACAATGTTGGTGATGTTGCAATGCTGGTTTCCTTTGTAAAACAAAAGCCCATTCATCTATAAATAACGGGGATAATAATACTAAAGCACTATTCAAAGAGGTGCTCCATCTGATATCTCAGCCAAAATGTATTTATCAGCATGAAAAGCTGCTTATTTAGACGTTTGCCTTATCTGTGCGTTACGGTATTTACTGTGTCACAGACTCAACTGTTCAGAAATAATCCATTAGTTGTAAGGCTCTATAGAGTGAAATTGCAGACTCGACTGGGATTTACTTCAAATAACCAGGACTAGATTTTACAGACTTTAGTTAAATAAAACTTATTGTAGCAGATTTCTTTATTTGTTATATTTCCCTTTCATTGCAACATAAATCTTCACAAAGACCAAGGTTGCTGGTACAGAATGAACAGGTTGTAAGATCTTTCTTTATATTCTATTCTCTGGTATTTATGGCTTTGGAGTAATATGCTTCACATTGTGGAAGAACCTTCCTCACTAAAGCAATGCTGATGGTCAGTGTCGTCTGACCTGTGTGTGTGTGTGCGCCTGTGTGTTAGAGAGCATGGCAAGGAGTTTGTGTACAATGAATACACACAGTGTTCAAATATGTATCCCACATGGATGGGTTGATCTGCCAAGTCGCCTGTTTCACATTAGATCTTAAAATGAGTTACCACAAATTCTGGCAATTTTACAAAGAGCTGAATATCAGGTTTTTCTTCACTACTTTTTGTTAGCAGGCATATTTGGAGTTGTTTTCGTGAATAAGATATTATCTTCTGAAAGATTCCAAATCAATCTCAAAAAATCAAAATCAAAACCAAACCAACCTGCCGCATGCTTTCATAATTTTATTTTGAAATTGGAAAAATTACTTTGAGAATGAATAATACATCAAGAATTTGAATGTTTAAAGTTTGGTTCACTATCTAAATTGCGATTTCATTTGGAATTCTTAATTAAACAGAAGCTGGTGAGGGAGAGGTCTGTTAGTGTCAGGCTTCAAGGTGATTCAAACATGGAGTCATGGAAACAAAGTCCTCTTTCATACAGGATAATATCAGGCCCTTTGGCCCAACTCATCTATGGTAACCAAATGGAGCTAGTCCCACTTGCCTGCTAACAGCCCATATCTCTCCAAACCTCTCCTTTCCATCTACTTGCTCAAACACCTTTCACTGTAAATGTCAGCCATGTGTGGATGATCAACCAATTGAATGGCGGTGCTGGCTCGAAGGGCCGAATGGCCTACTCCTGCACTTATTGTCTATTGTGTATTGTCCATTGTCATAACTGTACCTGCCCCGACCACCTCCTCTGGTAGAGTCCATGAACCAATCCACCCCTTGCACCTGGATCCACCTATCAAGTGTGTAGGAAGGAACTGCAGATGTTGGTTTAAACTGAAGATATGCACAAAAGGTCAAGACCTGAAACGTCACCTATTCCTTCTCTCCGGACATGCTGTCTGACCCACTGAGTTACTCCAGCTTTTTGTGCCTATCCACCTATCGAGTGCCATCTTTGCCTCGCCTCCCTCTGCTCTTTATACTGGTTTTCCCCCTCAACACTCACCAGATGCTCTTAACCTGAAATGTTGACAGTTCATTTCCCTACACAGATGCTGTTTGACCCGATGAGTTCCTCCAGCACTTTGTGTTTAGATTCAAGGAAACTTGCAATCCTCTGATGGAAGACTGCAAATAGTGGTCAACTTCTGACCTCCCCATCATCAAAGTGTTCTACAGGAGTCACTGCCACAAAAAGGCAGCCAGCATCATCATTCCTACACACTTGATAGGTGGATCCAGGCTGGGCGGACTGCTGGCCGAGTGCGAGTCGACAGCGTTGGGGGGAGGGGGTTAATGTAACTTGCAGCTCGTGCAAAGACTGCGGCCAGCAGGCTGCGCGTTGAAAACTCTGCGCAGCTGGCCGTGAGGAGCAGAGCCATTGTGACGTCATCAGCTCGTTAGCTTTAAAAAATCTCAGATTTGTGAACAATTTAAATTAAAAACTCAAGAAATAATGAATCAAATTTTCAGATGAGGCGATTTTCGAGATCATGAGGTAAATCTCTATCGGAATATGTAAAAATTTCACCGTTAGTGAGTCGTGTTTTCGAGGAGATGTGAATCACAGAAAAACACACAAATGCACACACACAAATATACAAATACATCCACATCCAAGATCATAGTTTTATAAGTAAGTATATATATATATATATATATATATATATATATATGTGTGTGTGTGTGTGTGTGTGTGTGTGTGTGTGGGTGTGAACTTTTTTTCTTGTTTATTGTATTGTTTACAGAGTACTATGTTTACATATTCTGTAGTGTTGCTGCCTGTAAGAATGTCATTGTTCCATCTTGGACAAAAACCAATAAAACACTCTTGAGGTCATTCAAGTGTTCCTTTGCCGCTTTTCTGAGTGCAAAAGGCATTGGTTCCACATCCTCAGGCTGTTGACTTGAGGAAGAGTACAGTTCTCACTCACCAGACGATGTAGATTGAAAGGATGAAATTATGCTCGGTATTCTCCAGTCTAGCTTATCCCTGGATAGACACAAAATACTGGAGTAACTCAGCAGGACAGGCAGCATCCACGGGGAGAAGGAATGGGTGACATTTCGGGTCGAGACCCTTCTTCAACAAGCCCTTCCATTCCCTGGAAATGAGCGGTGATTTAATCACCTCTAATATGTTCAATGGATTCATTGACGGGGCCAATACAGGTGGAGTGTCCGGGTGGGGACCACCTATCTTCAGCTAGAAGACGAAGCCCGACCCGAAATGTCACTTATCCATGTACCCCAGGGAAGCTACCTGACTCGCTGAGTTACTCCAGCACTTTGTGTGCTTTTGTGATTTAACCAGCAACTGCTGTTCTTTGTTTCTACAGGTGAAGTAGTTATTGGAAGGGGAATGCTGAAGAAAAAACACAAAAGTGAAATGATGACCATTGTCCAGGTACAAGTCCAGGTTTGTCCAGGTACGTCGTGTCACATTCAGTCTCACTGCACCAGTCAGAAGTTTTGGCCGCTTGCTTCATTTATTGGATGGATACAAATTCAAACATTGTAATTTTCCAACTCCCTGGCACCGGGTTTTGAACAGATGAAAGATGTGGTGAGAAATTAATTCAGATGGCAGAAGGAAATAAGATAATTGCTCCAAGCCTGTAGATTCAAAGGAGTGATTGGGACTTTCTGGAGTGGGATCAATCAGTTCTTGTTTGCTCAGGTATTTCAGGATATGGAGCAAAGCCAGGAAATGGAGGTAATGTAGAGAGTAACCATAATCTCGATGAATGGTGGTCTTACCTCGAAGGGCTGAATGAAGTCCCTTTGATACACCAAAGGGGGCATTTTTCCACTTAGAACAAACTTTCTAATATCAGTTTCCTCTGAATGCTTTGTGTTAGATTTTGAATAAGCACTTTCCCAACAAAGGTTTTGCCCCTTTGTCAGAAGACTATATCGGTCTGTGGAGTTTATCGTGGCAGCTTTCAGCTGGGAAAAATTGGACAAAGGTTGGACTTGAGATGCAATCAATCCCCAGAATGTCAGTCTTCCAGTAAACACTTCTCCAGCACCAATCCGATCATGCCATGGAATGTCGGATGCAGTTCTGAAATGAAATGGACGCTTCTCACCCAAGATTATATGGTGTGCTTACTTTCATCGGTCGGGGCATTGAGTATAAGAGTCAAGAAGTCACAATGTAGCTTTATAGGACTTTGGTGAGCCTGCATTAAGGGGCATTGCGTGCAGTCTGGGCGCCCCACTGCAAGGGGATGTGGAGGCTTTAGAAAGGAACAAAGATTTCCAGCAGAAAGACACAAAATGCTGGAGTAACTCAGCGGGACAGGCAGCATCTCTAGATAGAAGGAATAGGTAATGTTTTGGGTCAAGACCCTTTTTCAGACTGAGAGTCAGGGGAGAGGGAGACGCAGAGATAAGGAAGTGTAAGGAGGGAAAATGAGATGTCATGAGATTCCAGGAGTGGAATAACCCCGGCCATGGCGGAGGGACAGGCCTTAACACTGAGCACTCAGGAGGTACAGTGCGCTCTGCGTAGGATCAATCCACGCAAGGCTGCAGGCCCGGATGGAGTCCAGGGAAGGGTACTAAAGGACTGTGCTGTACAGCTGGCGGAGGTATTCACGAGAATCTTTAACCTGTCTCTATCTCTGGCAACGGTCCCCAAGTGCCTGAAGACAGCTACCATAGTCCGGAGTCGAAAAAGTCTAAAGTCACCAACTTGAATGACTACCGGCCGGTTGCCCTAACTCCAAAACCAATGAAGTGCTTGGAAAGGCTGGTCCTCTCCCACATCAAATCCAGCATCCCTGCCTCACTGGACTCTCATCAATTTGCATACAGGGCAAATAGATCCACAGAGGATGCCATCTCTCTGGCTCTTCACACTGTCCTGACTCACCTGGACAGACAGGGCACGTACGTGAGGATGCTCTTCATTGACTATAGCTCTGCATTCAATACGGTCATCACCACCAAGCTCACCACCAAACTCCACCAGCTAGGCCTCAGCTCGCCGATATGCGATTGGATCCTGAATTTTCTGACGGAGCGACCGCAGGCCGTGAGACTGGGCCCGCACCTGTCCTCCACTATCACCCTGAGCACTGGCACACCACAGGGCTGTGTACTAAGTCCCATGCTCTACTCCCTCTTCACTCACGACTGTGTTCCTGCATTCAACACCAACACCATCGTGAAGTTTGCAGATGACACAACAGTGATTGGGCTGATCACCAACGGTGATGAAACAAAATACAGAGCGGAGGTGCAGAACCTGGCGGACTGGTGCGCACATAACAACTTGTCACTAAACACCTCCAAGACCAAGGAGCTGATTATCGACTTCATGAGGTCACAGAAGGGGGAATACGCCCCAATCTCCATCTACGAGGACAGTGTGGAGAGAGTGTCCAGCTTTAAGTTTCTGGGCACTCACATTTCAGAGGACCTCACATGGTCCACCAACACCGCTGCGCTGGTCAAGAAGGCACAGCAACGACTGTTCTTTCTGAGTACATTGAAAAAGATTGGTCTGCCCCAACAGCTGCTGACAACGTTCTACCGCTGCACGACAGAGAGCATATTAACATATGGCATCTCTGTGTGGTATCTCAGCTGCACGGAGGCGGAGAGGAGAGCTCTTCAGCGCATCGTCCACAGAGCGCAGAAGATCATTGGGACATAGCTACCAGCCTTGGAGGGCATCTACCGCACATGGTGCCTCAGGAAGGCCGTCAGCATCCATAAAGACTCCTCACACCCTTGTAATGGACTGTTCGAACTACTTCCTTCCGGCAGACGTTACAAGGCCTTCTACGCCCGAACCTCCAGACTCAGGAACAGCTTCTTTCCCAGAGCTGCTCTGAACCGGCTCTGCTGAGTGCCCCCCACCCCCACGGACTGTCTCCCTCGGATGGTCACGTCGCACAGACACATCTGCACTTTAGTCTGTTTTGATTATTTTACTGTTGTAATGTTCTTTGTACAAACCATGTTCTCGGGGTATCTAAACCTAAATTTTAGTAGTTACTTAAGTTATGATGTCGGATGGAAGCTGCATACCCAAATCTCGTTGCACTTATGCGCAATGACAATAAAATATATTATTATTATTATTATTATTATTATTATTATTATTAAAGGGGATGAGGCTCAAGGGAAATGCAGAATAGATCATTGTTAGCAAGGAGAAGGTGACAACAAAGCAAACAGAGATAAAATTTAATTAGGGGACAGTCAGACTAGTCGGAGAACTAGGAAGAGGGAGAGAAGGAGATAGAGGGAAAGTAAGCATTTCTTGAAGTTAGAGAACTCAATATTCAGGGCGGGGGGGGGGGGTGTGTGGGTGGGGGAAGGGGGAAGGGGGAGGGGGGAAAGGGAGGGGAGGGGGGGGGGCGGTGTCTTTCTCCGCAGTTGCCAGTTTTCCATGTTGAGTTAACATGGTGCATGAGTCAATGTAATTGCTTTGGCAGGAGAAGATCACATCAGCGCTGCACTAGAGTTGCTCTCGCCCCTGGCTGATGACCCCTCAAACTCTATCCTCAGCCGTGCAGTGTGGCCCCACCATGGCATGGTTCCACGTGCAGCGTTCCATGCCAACTGTTGGCTCCCAACTAGTGAATGAAATTGCCGGCAATTTAACACCTGTAACATTCGGGGAAAACAAACTTGGCAATGGAGCCCAATTCCTCTATTTGTGAAGTTTATAAAAATAAGCTATTGTTAATTAGATAGTTGCAAAGTGAGTCGTTCAGTGGAACATGGCAGACTTGCAGATTCTGTAACTCTTCCCTTGAGAAACTATTAGAAAAAGTAACTTCTATTTATATCAGAGGGTGGCTCCACCAGTGACTGGTTTATGAGGAGGCTTTTTTTAGAGCAGGAGTTTTGCTGTACCCCGGGGCCAGTAAGGACGGGAGGCATTGCTCTTTAGCATGCACGGCACCAAAATCCCGTAGGAAGGATAATTCTACTCTGAATGAAAATGCTATTAAAAAAATGAAATTGTAATTTGTATATAAGCATTGAAGCTCTTTTATCAACCTCGATATACCTTGGAATTTTCTACATGAGGGGAGTGTCTAGTTCTGTCCACAATAGTTTCACCGGTGTCTCAGTGAATAACGTTTGCATTAGGGTCAAGGTTAACGCGGTCAGGGTTAGGGTTAGGGTCCACCATGGTTGGATTATGTGCCTTAGTACCCGTGAAGGGAAGGCCAATCAGAATTCTTTCGTTTGTCACTGAATAACATGGAGGTCGGGGGAGGGTGGGGACCAGGGTCACTGAGGGGTACAGACCAGGGTTAATGAGGGGTGGGATCAGGGTCAATGAGGGGTGGGGACCAGCATCACTGGACTGTCGCTAAGACAGGAGGCTGCTCACGTATAATCTTAACACTCAACCCAAATCCAATCTAACCACAGCTGATCTAAACCCATTCGTATATCCCTCAGCCACCTGCCTGCTGTATCTGCAGAGTGTCATGTCCAGTCCAGGAAAATATACTCCAGGTGGAAGTCAGCGAGCCCACCTGCTTCCCGTCCCTCAGCCCCCTCCCCTACCCCAACCCCATTCCCCTCCCCTACCCCAACCCCCATCCCCTCCCCTACCCCAACCCCCACTACCATCCCCTTCCCCTCCCCTACCCGCACTCCCTTCCCCTCCCCTACCCCAACTCCCACTACCATCCCCTTCCCCTCCCCTACCCCCACCCCCTTCCCCTCCCCTACCCCAACCCCCACTACCATCCCCTTCCCCTCCCCTACCCCCATCCCCTTCCCCTCCCCTACCCCCACCCCCTTCCCCTCCCCTACCCCAACCCCCATCCCCTCCCCTACCCCAACCCCTACCCCTCCCCTACCCCCACCCCCCTTCCCCTCCCCTACCCCATCCCCTCCCCTACCCCAACCCCCATCCCCTCCCCTACCCCAACCCCCATTCCCGCCATTCAATTCACAACACACTGTGTGAAAATGTTTTTGCTCATCTCAGCTCTAAATGGCCTACCCCTTATTCTTAAACTGTGGCCCCTGGTTCTGGACTCCCCCAACATCGAGAACATGTTTCCTGCCTCTAGTGTGTCCAATCCCTTAATAATCTTATATGTTTCAATAAGATAGCCTCTCATCCTTCTAAATTCCAGAGTATACAAGCCCAGTCGCTCCATTCTTGTAAACATACGCTGCACTCCCTCAATAGCAAGAATGTCCTTCCTCAAATTAGAAGACCAAAACTGCACACAATACTCCAGGTGTGGTCTCACCAGGGCCCTGTTCTCCAGGTTTTCCTTCATCTGGTGGAATGAAGCGGATGGGAGAAGAGTGATTTCCCCAGAGATATTTCCTCTTGAAAACTTTTGAAGGAGGAGACAAGGTTCATATTTTTAACTACACATGCAGCTCTTCTTTAATGTTGCTTACTGAAAGATACAGGTAGAGTACAAAGGAACAGAGTGGTTAATTGATGTCTGTACCAACAGCAGAACTATGAACATGGACACAAAATGCTGGAGTAACTCAGTGGGACAGGCAGTATCTCTGGAGAGAAGGAATGGGTGACGTTTTGGGTTGAGACCCTTCTTCAGACTGAGGGTCAGTGGAGAGGGAAACGAGATATGGAAGGGCACAAAGAACATGTAAGGTGGGAAAAGAAAGTTTGTCAGCCATCATCCTCCGCCTGTTCCACCGTTGAGGTCTTGGCTGGATTGCTCTTTGAGAGAGACCTCCCCCTCGACCTTACCGCCATGGGTGGCCCTACCAAAGCAGACGTTGATCAAGGAGATGTAGAACGGTTCATGTTGGATGAGGGGAGGATGAGAACGAGGCGAACAAACAGTAAAACTATTCAAGAGGACAGTGAAACTAGTCAGAGAACTAGGATGGGGCAAGGATGGAGAGAGAGGGAAAGCCAGGGTTACTTGAAGTTAGAGAAATTAATATTCCACACGTGCCTGGCCCGCTGGGTTCCTCCAGCGCTTTGTGTTTTCACAAGTTACCGGAGTAGAATTAGGTCATTCGGCCCATCGAGTCCACTCTGCCATTCAATCATGGCTGAGTTCTGCCTCCTAATCCCATTTTCCTGCCTTCTCCCCGCAACCCTTGACACCCATTCCAATCAGGAATTTGTCTGTCACTGCCGTAAAAATATCCACTGACAGCCTCCACAGCCCACAGTGGCAATGAGTTCCACAGATTAACTACCCTCTGACTAAAGAAGTTCCTCTTCACCTTTCTAAAAGAGTGCCCTTTAATTCTGAGGCTATGACCTCAAGTCCTAAACTCTCCCACCAGTAGAAACATCCTTTCCACATCCACTCTATCCACTATCTACGCCTTTCATCATTCTGTAAGTTTCAATGAGGTCGTCCCCCCCCCCCCCCCCCCCCCCCCACCCTTCTAAACTCCAGCGAGTAGAGGCCCAGTGCTGTCAAACGCTCTTGTTTTGCTCTGGATGTATGCGTGTGTCAGTTTGTATCGACCCCCAAGAAAGGTGCAATTATCCTTCCCGTTGTGGCTCTTCGTAAGACAAAGCAGCAGAATTGGGCTATTCAGCCCATCGGGTTTATTCTGCCGTTCAATCGCCATTAGGGGGCGCCATAGTGCGTAGCGGTAGGTGCTACTGCCCTGCAATACTTTCATTTCCCCAAGAGAGAAGAGAGGAAATTTGAACAAAGAGCAGTATAACACAAGGACGGGCCCATCGGCCCATAGTGTTGGAGTCAATGCCAAGTTAACCTGATCTGAGCTGCCTGTAAATGATCCGTATCCCTCTACTAAGATGGCCTTCTAGCCAGGAGACTCCACGTCCTGGTCCCAGAAGTAGATCTGCTGACACTCAATACAATTTGATCAGCAACATTTCCCACGCCAACTGGGCTCTACATCTTCTCCCTCCCCATTATCCTGTATCTACACTGGACGGCTTGATTGTAATCATGTTCTCCATGGATTGTCACCTTGTCGTGGTGGAGAAGCTTGTGTGGACCTGAGATCCTGAGAGCGATGCCGTCTGGAGCTACGCTCCTGGTAGGGCCACCCAGGTAAGGTCGAGGGGGAGGTCTCTGACAAAGAGCAATCCACCCAAGACCTCAACGGTGGAACAGGCGGAGGACGATGGCTGACATTAGTGGAGCGTCACAACGGCTGGGAAGGCGGATGAATGCTGCAGCAGGGAAGGGTCCCCGGTCGTCTTGGACTCCATGCCACTGGATCCTGACCCAGATCTGTCAAGGACCATGTGGGATGGCTGCCTGTGCACCAGTCTGCCCACGTGAAACAAAGTCACGCACAGCCGTCCTCCATAGAGAGGACAGTCATACTCGTTTTGAGTGCCCGCCGATGATGATGATTCAACACATACAGTGGAAGTTATGTTCCTACCCATTGACTTTGATGCCATTCCTCCAATTTGTGTTTGGCCTCACTCTGACAATGGAAGAGGTCCAGGACAGAAAGGTCAGTGTGGGAATGGGAGGGAGAGTTAAAGTGATTAGCAACCGGGAGATCAGGTAGGTCCAGGCGGACTGAGCGGACAGAACAATGACATTCTTACTTGACCACGCCACATGATGTATGGTCACACCTGATCCTGAATACCAGCGCAACGAGAGCAACTCCAAGACTTAATCCCTCAATTGTACTTGTGCACTTAGAAAATTGAAATTCAGATCGTAGCGATAAAAGAGACATTGCACTTATCGGACTCATCTCAAGTTTCCCGGTTACCAGACATTTTAATTCCCTTTACCCATTTCCACACTGACCTTTCTATCCTCGGCCTCCTCCACTGTCAGAGTGAGGCCCAGCGCAAATTGGAGGAACAGCACCTCATATTTTGCTTGGGCAGCTTACACCCCAGCGGTATGAATAGTTGATTTCTCCAATTTCAAGTAACCCTTGCATCCCCTCTCTCTCTATCCAACCCCCACCCAAATCGTTGTACTAGTTTCACTGTCATCTTGTTGAGCTTCATTGTCTGTATAACTCGTTCGCACCATCACACAGCCAACAATAGCCTGTTTCCTTTACCATCGTTATTTATTTGCTAATCTTTCTTCATTCATTCTATATCTCTCTATAGCACCATTTATATCTCATTTCCCTCTCCCTTGCCTCTTAGTCTGAAGAAGGGTCTCGACCCAAAACGTCACCTATTCCTTTTCTCCACTGATGCTGTTGGACCTGCTGAGTTACTCTAGCTTTCTGTGCCTATCTTCGGTTTAAGCCAGCATCTTCAGACACACGTCAAATTTAACTTAGTTCTGTTTAGTTTATTATCATTTTCACATGGTGGTGGTCTTCATTATGCTGGTGGTCTTACCAAGGCAGCGTGAAATGTAGATAAAGTCAACGTTGGTTTACGATATATGATACAATACGATACAATACGATAGAACTTTATTCATCCTGGGAGGGAAATTGATCTGCCAACACTCATAAAACACAAGATACATGAAACATGAGATTAAAGTGACGAGTGGAAAGGATTGGGGATGTGCAAAGATCGGGACGGGGGGGGGGAGGGGAGTCAGTCTACCCCATGACCGAAGGGGGAGGAGTTATAGTTTGATAGCCACAGGGAAAAGGATCTCCTGTGGGCGTTCTGTATTGCATCTTGGTGGAACCAGTCTGTTGCTGAAGGTGCTCCTCAGGTAGACCAGTGTATCATGGAGGGGGTGAGCTATATTGTCCAGGATGCTCTGCAGTTTGAAGAGCATCCCCCCCCCCCCCATCCCCCCAAGACCATCTCCCATGAATCCAACTCCGCCCTCAGGATGGAGCCAGCCTTCCTAATGAATTTGTTAATCATGTTGGCATCCACGGCCTTCGCCGCTACGATATGGTCTGTGCTACGCTGCACATTACACTCACGGACACACTCAAGTGCTCTTAGTAACGGAAGAAACCTACAAACAAAATTCAAAGCAGTCATTTTTCTGACTATAAAAGCTTTAATATGCCTGATGAGCTTAGGAACGCCTTTCTTACATTCATTAAACTTCATTGCATTTCACGCACCATCTTCAAAGTGAATCGTTTGAAGGCCAAAACCATATAAGATGCACAAATGTGGGGGGCATTAATGAAACAAGGTGATGTGGATCCAGCACTGTGGTGTTACAGTGACGGACACACTGTTGGGTCACACTGACCTCTTTGCTGGAGGTCCCGTTATTAGCTTCCCCACATGTTATCAATTGGCAAGAGCTTTCTCATAAGCACTCACTCTAACCACGCAAAGCAAAAATGCCAGGATTATGGACTCAAAGCTGATAAAGCACAGGGAAATAGCAACACAATAAGTCACTCATTTGAATCACATCGGGGGGCAGGCACGGTTAATACAAGTGGGCTTCTCAAACAACACCCGGCTTGTCTGATTTTTGCGACACATAAATAAATTAACATTTAATTTGCATTCATTACAATTTTTTGTACAAAATGCGACTGTCAATTTGCAGCCTGCAACAAACCCCTCTGAAGATCCTTTGTCCCTTTAAACCCGATCTTTCTGCACAAACACTTCTGCCCGCGGGGATCGGTGTCTTTAATTATGGAGTGACCATCTGTGTTGTGGACAAGGTATTGTCTCTAATGTCCTTACACTGACATCTGCACATTGTGCATCACCCTATGAACAGTGTCTAGTTGCATGATGGAGTACAGGTTGGGAACGGAGAGGAATCAACCTCGTAATGCACAGATGTTACATTCATAAGTCATGTGATAGGAGCAGAATTAGGCCATTCGGCCCATCAAGTCTACTCCACCATTCAATCATGGCTGATCTCTCTCCCTCCTAATCCCATTCTCCAGCCTTCTCCCCATAACCTCTGACACCCATACTAATCAACAATCTACCTCTGCCTTCCAATATCCACTGACTTTGCGGTTCCCAGACTCGCCAGCCGCCTGCCACTGTTGCGGGCTGGAAGAGTCTGTGTACCACGTGTACATGGAGTGCGTGAGGCTGCAGCCACTGTTTGAATACCTAAAGGGGCTGCTCCTTGCCTTCTGGCTGCATTTTTCACCCACCATCCTCATCTTTGGACACCCTGTGCGTAGGGGAGAGGGTAGGGCTGAAGATGTCCTGGTTGGGTTACTCCTGGGCCTGGCCAAGCTGGCCATCCGCGAGTCAAGGCGCCAGACAGTGGAGGGCTCTACCTGAGCCGGCTGCCTGCCCCTTTTCCGGGGATACGTCTGTGCCCGGGTGGGGTTAGAAAGGGAATACGCCCTGTCTACGGGCACCTTGAGGGAGTTGCGGGACCGCTGGGCTCCGCAGGGTGTTGAATGTATCCTCAATAAGGATTGTAACATAGTTGTATAGTAGTTTATTATGGATACATGTTTGTATTGTATTATGGTGGTGGGTTCTGGCTTGTTTTATTGTAGTGTAAATATTAGTTTTTAATAATTGAATAATTTTTTTTGATTAATAAAAAATAAAAATAAATAAATAAATTAAAAAAAATATCCACTGACTTGGCCTCCACAGCCATCTGCGGCAAATAATTACGCCGATTCACCACCCTCTGACTAAAGAAATTCCTCCTCGTCTCCTTCCTAAAAGAACATCCTTTAATTCTGAGGCTGTGACCTCTGGTCCTAGACTCTCCCACTAGTGGAAACATCCTCTCCACATCCACTCTATCCAGGCCTTTCAATGAGGTCCCCCATCATCGAGTTTTCCCGAGTACCTGCCGTTAGTGTTACAAGCCGCTAAGAGACGTCCCCGAGCTCCGACGTACCCGCTGCGTTCATTGTCCGTGCTTACCACGAGTTTCTGGGGAGAGCTCTTGGAATGAACTCGTACCGTGGGACAGGGTTATAACACTATCCTACACAAACTAGGGACAAATCACAATTATACCAAGCCAATTAATCTACAAACTTGTACACCTTCGCAGTGTGGGAGAAAACGGGAGCTCCCGCAGAAAACCCACACAGGTCACAGGGAAAGCGTACAAACTCTGTACAGACTGTACACCTATGTAGGATCGATGAAGACTGAGAAGGCAGAGATCCTGGCGTTGGTCTGATGGAAGAAGAACCATCCCTGTGGCTGGGAGATCCTGGGTGAAACCTGTCCCTGGAGAGTGAAACCTCTCCTATCCTGGTGCATGGATAGGACAAGTTTGGAAGGATATGGACCAAACGCAGGCAGGTGGGACTAGTGTAGCTGGCACCTGTTGGCCGGTGTGGGCAAGATGGGCCGAAGGGCCTATTTCCGCGCTGTATCTCTCTATGACTATGAAACGCCCAGCCAACGTCCGGCACTCTGCCAGACGTCTGGGGACCTGGCACTGGCTGGAGGAACCTGACGGCAGTCACTCCACAATTATTACATCTCAACAAATGGAGAAGAGTGGGGGAGAGTCAAGGGAAAAATCTTCTATTGGGACCAATATACATATTGATACAGTACGGTGAAATGTGTCATCTCATCATGAGCCTCACTGAATTTAAAATAGATGGAATAGACAAAAAATTATTATTCAAAAAAATTATTGTGTGAGGCCAATCTCTGGTGTACATGTGGTACAGAAGAGAGCACATTGACTGGTCGCATCATGGCCTCGTTCGGCAATTTGAATGCCCAGGAATGAAAAAGGCTGCAAAAAGTTGTGACCACTGCCCAGTCCATCACAGGTTCTGACCTTCCATCATCGGAGGGTTTTACCGGAGTTGTTGCCTCGATAGGCAGCCAGCATCATAAGAGACCCACACCACCCTTGCCACACACTTATTTCACCCCTGCCATCAGGAAGAAGGTACAGGAGCCTGAAAGATGTAACGTCCAGGTTCAGGAACAGCTTCTTCCCCACAGCCATCAGGCTATTAAACCTCACAACCTCCAATAAGTTCTGAACTACATAGACTTGGTGGCATTGATTTTGTCTTTTTACACTATTGTCGTTTGTTGGTTATGTGTATATATGTATGTGTGTGTATATAATATATATATATATATATATGTACGTATGAACCCTGAACTTTTTTCTTGTTTATCATATTGTTTACAATGAACTATGTTTACATATTCTGTTGTGCTGCTGCGAATAAGAATGTCGTTGTTCTATATGGGACATACTGTATGACAATAAAACACTCTTGACTCGTCTCCAGAAAGTTGCGATTGTAGTGAGCTCCATGGACTTCCTTCAGTGTTCACGATCTCAGACCATTTCCCTCCGTGAAGCCGCAGCCCCGACGTATATCCTGGCAGATGCGCTTACCTGAATCGCATACACTGTGAGTGTGTGTCGCCCCGTGGAGCAGAACCTGCCCACTTCCTAAACTGGACACCGTATGAGTGGCCCATTTAAAGATCAAGGGACAACAACAATGTCTTTACATTGCATCTTTAATGTAGTACAACATCCCAGGAGCATTAACAGACATAAATTGACACAAGGAGCCACAAGGAAATATTAAGTGGCCAAAAGCCTGAATAAAGAGGTAGGTTTTATTAAACACCTTAAAGATGGAGAAAGAGATGGGGGAAGTTTAGGCGGGGAGGTTTTAGAACACAGAGTCAATGCCGATGAAGGCATGATCAGCAGCAGCATAGTGTAGGAAGTAATCAATGGTTCCTGCTGTTGTGATAACAGCTCATTGACCCAGAATGTTAATTCCATTTCCCCCTCTACAGATGCTGACTGACACTGCTGAGAATATCCAGCATTTGCGATTTCCAGCACTGCTAATGTTTTAGTTTACTGTTCAGATTACTGCCTCTTCACTGCACAGCATTTGACCAGCGGGGACTCACTGAAGAGTAACTTTAGAAGACTTATACCCCCTCAGGTAACGATATTGCTGGTAGCTATTGTTACACCACGCCAACTCCCATGTAAAACAATATCACACTGATAACACAACATGATGTTGCCCTGGAATACAAATATAATGAATGGGCTGCATTTTCACCTAAGTACATCAACATTCAATCAGTTTGATTTCTATGTTACATCCAAGTAATAAATTATCTGTTTGGACTTTAACTCGTTTATGTTGTTCAAGAACTAGTGATGGACTGAGAGGCGTGTGGTTTATGATTGTACCATAGACCAGCACAGGAAGAGGAGCTTCAGTCTGTGCTGCATCTTTTTGAGTATTCCAGTTAGTCCCAGTATCCCTCACTTTTTCCAAAATCTGCTGTTTGTTCCCTGATCAAGTCTTTACCCAATTCCATTCTGAGTGCTGATATTGAACTGGCAAACTCTCACACAGAGAACTGCACGTCCTAAGCACACATTTTATACTTCACTGCTGTCATCTCTGGTTCTTTTGCCAATTGTCTTAGACCTGTGTTCTTCAGTCATTGCTCCGTTGGCCATTGGAAGGAGACATTCCTATCAAAACCCTTCATAATTGTAAACTCCAATGACCTAATTGCCTTCTCTGTTCCAAGAATAAGATGCCACTATCACTTCTATTTTCCAGCGATACTTTCAAATCCATGCCCATCTCCGCTAGTTAAATCTCTTTCGCAGCTAACTTTAATACCATGTATTCAACTATGCTTCCATGCTCAACGTGAAATGATCGGCAAGAAAGGTGTTGCATCTCCAGCAGTCTTATATCAAATGTTAACTGTGTCAAGCAGTATTACAATCATTTTATGGTTAATTGCACTCTTGGTTATAAGATCTTATAGAACAATGAGAGATCTTATTGAGGCAAGACTCAATACCATCACAGACCTTGTGTCTAGGGCGACATGATGCAGTTTATTCTGGTTTTGATAGTTCTGGTGGTCCCAATGAGGTGTCACTGACCTGAGACACTAACTCTGTCCCTTCACCACAGTTGCTGCCTGACCTTGTGAGTATTTACAGTATTTTTTGTTTTATTCCAGTTTATTCTATCAGGTGGACACAAAAGAATATTTACAAAGAACAAGCAGTTATCTGTGGAGTCCTGGACAGTGTTCATTCCTCAACCAGTAACATTAGAACAGATCACCTCATTGGATTTGTTGCAAGTTGCCACCTGTAAATAGATTGCTTCAAATCCTGTGTAAGAAGGAACTGCAGATGCTGGTATAAACCAAAGATAGACACAAAGAGCAGTAGTAACTCAGTGGGACAGGCAGCATCTATGGAGAGACGGAATGGGTGACATTTCGGGTAGCGTCTCGACCCGAAACGTCACCCATCCCTTCTCTCCAGAGATGCTGCCTGTCCCGCTGAGTTACTCCTGCTCTTTGTGTCTATCTTTGCTTCAAATCCTGGATTGCAATAGTAAAACAGACTTGGTCATGGAGTTACACAGCAAGGAAAGAAGAGATGTGAAGACGAGGCTCTATAAGGCACTGGTCAGGCCGCATTTGGAGTACTGTGAGCAAATATGGGCCCCGTATCTGAGGAAGGATGCGCTAGATCTGGAGAGGGCCCAGTTTACAAGAATGAACCCAGGAATGAGTGGGTTAGCATATGATGAGCGTTTGACAGCACTGGGCCTCCACTCGCTGGAGTTTAGAAGGTTGAGGGGGGAACCTCATTGAAACTGACAGAATAATGAAAGGCATAGATAGAGTGGATGTGGAAAGGATGTTTCCACTGGTGGGAGAGTCTGGGACCAGAGGTCGGTTACAGCCTCAGAATTTAAGGGCACTCATTAAAAAAGGTGAGGAGGAACTTAATTAGTCAGAGGGCTAAGAAGGCCATGTCAGTGGATATTTTTAAGGCAGAGATAGATAAGTGTTTAAGAAGGAACTGCAGATGCTGGAAAATCGAAGGTAGACAAAAGTGCTGGAGAAACTCAGCGGGCGCAGCAGCACCTATGGAGCGAAGGAAATAGGCAACGTTTCGGGACGAAACCCTTCTTCAGACAAGACGATAGACAAGTTATTGATTAGAACGGGTGTCAAGGGTTATGGGGAGAAGGCAGGAAAATGGGATTAGGTGGCAGAGATCAGCCATGATTAAATGGCGGAGCACTCGATGGGCCGAATGGCCTAATTCTGCTCCTCTAACTTGTCCCTCAGTCCACCGAGTCTACCCTGAACAACAAGCACCCTCTTTGCATCTTTTCCTAAAGGATGGGGTTAGATTTTGTACATTACAAAATGTGGCAATGATTCCAGAGTCTCTGGAACTTTTGACAATGAGTATGATGTTCACTATCTCCGCCCCCCCTTTGAAACCTGGCCCTGCACAATTATCACCTTTCAGCCCAATCAATATCCCATTTACTATGTTTTTCTAATTAATGTTAAAATCTCTTTCAGCTCCTCATTCACTCTAGACCAATGTCTCTCCATTATTTCCAAGAAGGATTATTTTATTCCCCAATATAATTTCTCCTGTTTCAGTCTCTAAGGGACCCACACTAATTTTAGCTGAAGGCTTCCTTTTTACAGCTACACAGTCCCTCGTTATGCCTGTCATTGATGGCTCTTGGATCCCATCCCCTTCTTATCCATGCCTGCTCATTCTTTTGTAGGATACGGGCATTTTCTTCATTCTCCCGCACACCAATATTGCTGCCAACATTATCGACCCCCTTCTTGTGATTTAATGTCAACTTTAATTTCTCTTGACAACTTGGACCATTTTTTGCGTTTGTTTTTCTTTCGCCTCAAATGGATAATATTTCTTGCAACCTATGTATTAATCCTTCAACTGTTAGCCATTTTAGCGTTACGCCTGAGGGGGTTTGGAGTTTGGAAGTTTAAGATCATAAGGAGTGGGCTATTGGAGCAAACTCTGGTGGAATGGGACTTGTTTCAATATGTGAATACAAGGAGGAGGAGGGGAGCAGGAGCAGTCCTGGACAAAGGAGCAGACTTGACTATTACACCATGTGGAAAACAAAGGAATACAGATTTCCCCTGACTCTCAGTCTGTAGAAGGGTCTCGACCCGAAACGTAACCTATGCCTTTTTGCTGTCTGACCCTCTGAGTTACTCCAGCTTTTAGTGTCTATCTTCGGCTTAAACCGGCATCAGCGTTTCCTTCCAACAGAATACAGATCATCCTAGGTCACATACACTTGACCGTGGGCACCATGCACGCACAAACTCCAGAGAGGAGGCTGCATTTGTCCCGTGGGAATGGAGCATTTCCATGTCCTGTCTCTCTCCCCTCCCCCACCCGGCCACAACAATAGGGGGCTGGGTGGAGCTGAGAGCTTGTAACCAAAGATCCTGTAGCAAGCAAGATAGACCACTCCTGCTAAATGCAATGGGCTGATGTGTAGAACGCAACGGAGCAGAACGTGGGCCTTTTTTTCATCCATTTCAGTAACCCGACCCGACCCGCAGTGTAATCAACGTTGCGAGGGAACAGTTTGTGTTGATAAATTATAATTCTGAAAATGAGGAGAAGATATTTACCAAAGAACTTTTATTTTTTCGATGATGTTTCCGTAACCGGCTTCCGTCTCCGCACTAGTATCTTTGCTCCGCTATGGGATCTTTGGTGCGGAGACGGAAGCCGGTTACGGAAATGGGGCCGAAAATTACCCATGAATCTGCCCATGACCGTACTACATCTTTTTCGTCGAGTGGTCCATCTTGCTCGCTGTAGGATCTTTGCTTGTAACAGACTCACCTCAGCTCGTCCCCCCACCCGCTCACTCTCCCATCACAATGCCTCTGTGATCCTCTTCGGCACATTCATTTTATTCATGTCTAGCTTATACACAGTTCAGGTTGCAACCAGTTCTGTGGAATGGAAGCCTGTCATAAACTGGGGACTTAGTACACCAGAAAAGTAAAGACAGCTTCCCTCTATCAAAACAATCTTGGCCAAATATTAAAGTTGCAGACAAAGGCCTGGATAGGGTGGATGAGGAGAGGATGTTTCCACTGGTGGGAGAGTCTAGGACCAGAGGTCATAGCCTCAGAATAAAAGGACGTTCCTTTATGAAGGAGACGAGGAGGAATTTCTTTAGTCAGATGATGTCAAATCTGTGGAATTCTCTGCCACAGAAGGCTGTGGAGGCCAAGTCAATGGATATTTTTTAGGGCAGAGATAGATAGATTCTTGATTAGTGCAAGTGTCAGTACTTTTGAGGAAAAGGCAGGAGAATGGGATTAAGAGGGAGAGATAGATCAGCCATGATTGAATGGCAGAGTAGACTTGATGGGCCTAATGGCCTAATTCTGCTCCTATCACTTATGAACTTGTTACGGCCTCGTTCACAAGTCTGGCATTCTGCCGAGATGATGTTTAATCTGTAACGTCACACCGTGGCTAAAATCCTGTCATATAAAACTGGAATGAACCAAAATAATAATCAACATTCTTACTAATTCAGATGTGTTCTGTCTCAGTGTTCTACTGACTGATACAGCAGAGTTCCAGTAATGTAGCAATGTACTTCCAGTAAAATAGTAATTCTGAGGCAGAATTCACAGAAGATGTCAAGGGACCAGTTTAATGGAACTGTGCTGGATCATTAACGAGGGTTCTGATATACTTGCTCTTTCCCTACTGCCATGTTAATGCCTCCCCATGAAGAATTGACATCAAACCTTCTAAAATGTTCTAACTGGATCTGCGTCCGGCATTCTGTCGGGCAGACATTTGCAAACACAGCAAGTCCCCATGATAATAGACAATAGACAATATGTGCAGGAGTAGGCCATTCGAGCCAGCACCGCCATTCAATGTGATCATGGCTGATCATCCACAATCAGTACCCCGTTCCTGCCTTCTCCCCATATCCCCTGACTCCACTATTTTTAAGAGCTCTATCTAGCTCTCTCTTGAAAGCATCCAGAGAACCGGCCTCCACCGCCCTCTGATAAACATACTTGGCTTCTTTCTGCTTTTCTTTTAATCACATCCATCAAGTCACGTTGATACCTCGTTATAAAACTTTGTATTATTTTCTCATTCATCGCACATTAACATGCGCTGAGTCCCAAGAATTTCCCAGGAGATTATTATCACAGATCAAAGAGAAATGTGGTCATCTATGTCACGCCTGTCATCAAACCACGCGGTCAGGTGTGATTAAGGTTAGAAATATAAAAGTGTGTGCTGTGGGCAGTTTATTTCCTACTGATGGGCACTGGATCACACAAAGAAGATGTGATTACAGATAGGTCAATGATTGAGTCAAATGTAATTGCGTGAACCTTGTTGGGCCGAGGGACCTGGTCACAATGGCTACTTGGCAAACCTGTTTAGGAGCAAACAGAGAGAATGATGGGGATACACAGCAGGTCAGGCAGCGTCTACAGAGAGAGAGAGACACACACACATGATGCTTCACATCAATGACCTTTCATCACAACCTGTTATCATAGTTCTATGAAAGATCATCGACCTAGAGTGTTAATTTTGTTTCTTGCCCCACAGACGCTGCTTGACCTGCAGAACACCCCTGGAATTACATAAACATAGAAAATAGGTGCAGGAGGAGGCCATTCGGCCCTTCGAGCCAGCACCGCCATTCATTGTGATCATGGCCGATCGTCCGCAATCAATAACCCGTGCCTGCCTTCTCCCCATATCCCTTGACTCCACTAGCCCCTAGAGCTCTATCTAACTCTCTCTTAAATCCATCCAGTGACTTGGCCTCCACTGCCCTCTGAGGCAGGGAATTCCATAAATTCACAACTCTCTGGGTGAAAATGTTTTTTCTCACCTCAGTCTTAAATGACCTGCCCTTTATTCTAAGAATAAACCTAATCATAATCTAAGAATAAACTAAGTATAAATTCTCTCTTTCTGGTATTGGAATAGGGGTTGGAGAGCTGGAGAAAGGGAAAGACCAGTGTCGGACTTGGCTGTGGCCAGGCAGCTTCCCACACCCACAGTTTAGTCTCAGTTGACAAGGTAATGGAGAGCATCAAAGTCAATGCGTAGGAACATAACTTCCACTGTATGCGTTGAATATCGACTTCTCTAACTTCAAGTAACCCTTGCTTTCCCTCTCTCTCCATCCCTCCCCCACCTGAGTTCTCTGACTAGTTTCACTGACCTTCTGATTAATTTTGCTGATTGTTTGCCTCCTTGTCACCTTCCCCTCAGCTAACAATGAACCGTTCTACGTCTCCTTCACATCGGCTGCGTTGATCTGTCATTTTCACACCTTAGCCTTCCATATCTCTAGTTTCCCTCTCCCCTGACTCTCAGTCTGAAGAAAGGTCTTGACTTTTCTTCACCCGTTCCTTTTCTTTGAAGAGTTGCGAATTGTGAAGCTAGAGGAAGGAATGGAGGGGGAGGGGATAGTTGCGAGTCCAGGTGGGACAATGTGGACGGGAGGTGTTGGGGGCAACAAGGAGGGTTGAGAAAGGTCCGGACCCCGAAACGTCACCTATCCATGTTCTCCGGAGATGCTGCCTGACCCGCTGAGTTTCTCCAACGCTTTATATCTTTTTGTTGTAAACTGGCACCTGCAGTTCTTTGGTAGACAAAAGTGCTGGAGAAACTCAGCAGGTGCAGCAGCATCTATGGAGCGAAGGAAATAGGCAACGTTTCGTCCCGAAACGTTGCCTATTTCCTTCGCTCCATAGATGCTGCTGCACCCGCTGAGTTTCTCCAGCACTTTTGTCCACCTTCGATTTTTCAGCATCTGCGGTTCCTTCTTAAACACCTGCAGTTCTTTACGAGTTCTCACTCGCGGTGACTGGCTTGCCCTCAACAACCATCCACCCACAAAACCTTCTTCAGTGCTCCACCTCCAAACTGGAAACACCAGGATCCTGCCCCTTGAAAAGAAGTGTGGATTCCACGAGATTATCCAAGGAATATTTCAACAGGTGTGTTGACAAAGAGCTTTGAAGATTGATTGTAGAGTTTGAGCATTTGACAAATCTTCCACCCTGCAAACAAAGACTGAAGTAGCGGTCACTAACATCACTACCACATCCCTTCATCTTTCTGTCTTCACCACCGTGTGTCTGTCTTGGGTCAAAGAGATTTGCGGACCGCTCCTCGCTGGTGGTGGGGACCCGGGAGGCTTCCTCACCCACCAAGGGTGCAGCTCTAGCCTCTGCAAGGCCAAAGTGCGGGCTCCCCCAGGATTCACATTTAGGAGGAGAAGCAGAGACCGCAGCACTCCATGCATATCTCCAGGCAGTCGGCTGACTCACAGCAAGCGTCCACAATGCCGCAGTCCAGGTCGCAGGGCAGGTCGCAAGCCGCACACTCCTCAGAGCCGCAGCAGAAGCAGCACGAGGTGTCGGTGCTACACGATCCACATGTGGCACAGTCCAGCACGATGTTGCACAGTGTGAGGAACTGGCAGAAGAGGCAGGCCAGGATACAGTGCACACAGCAGTCTGTGGAGGAGAGGGAGAGAGAGAGAGAATGTGAGAGAGAATGTGAGAGGGAGAGGGGGAGGGGGAGGGGAAGGGGGAGGGGGAAGGAGAGGGAGAGGAGGAGGGGGAGGGGGAGGGGGAGAGGGAGAGATCACACAGCAGTCTGGGAGAGAGAGGGGTCAGTGATGCATCTCACTGTCACGATGACCAGTAACAATCCTGCACATATGTGTTCCATCCTGTATTCATGTGTGCAGTACATGCTGTACACGTGTGTGTACATCTGTAGAGGACATTGAGCAAGCCCAGGGCTATTCTCAACCAGTGGGCAGCAGGTAACTGGGCAGAGATTGTGAGCAGGAACTAGGAGTCATTGCTGCTCTCCAGTGTAGCAGTTACTGACAGTCGAGGAGGGTAGCATATCCAACCTCTGTCCTAATTCTCTGACGTGGGAGTGAGTGGTTGGTCATGAGGAGCAGGGATCCTGGCTGAAATGCTTCTCCGCATGGACATTGGGCAAAGGTTGGGAGCAGGAAGCCTCTTTATAAACCACAAGTTCCTTTACAGCAAATCAGGTGTACACAGGAATCCCGATTCAGTTCTACGAAGTGAGATGGTTGCCCACCTCTTCACAGAGTGTGGACTTACAAAGAGAGTCTGGAGAAGTTTGCAAGGGTCCCTGTCATAGTTAATCCCGAAAAGCCCCGTATCAGAGGACTCTGTTCCCAAGGGACACATTCAGAGATTGACATCGAACGCTGTTGGAAGGTCATCAACTCGGTGAAAGACGCTCTTTGGTCTGCCCGAGCTTTGTTCACCACCCAGCAGAGCGAGATGTCCGTTGGGGAAAGTTGCCGACTGGCCCGCTCCAGATTGCAGGAGGACGTGCTGAGGGACGCACTGAAGCTCGGTGCAGCCAACGCCAAGGCTCTGTGGGGGAGGACCACAGTATAGGGTCCCTCCGCTGCTGGGCATGGGGGGGGGGGGGCATGGGGGGCACCCCTCAAACAAGGGAAGGGATATCACCCCAGGGGACCACATGAGGGGGGGGGGTAAAATTTGTAAACACTGCGTTACGACGCAATGAATGGATGTATAGCCTTCGAGAATGTCGGAAGAAGCTTTGCCCGGTACATGTTTTGTATATATCTTTTACTCCAAAATAAAGTTATTTCGAATTTTTCTCCACACCGAGGGTCAATGGGCAACAATTAGGAGTGGGAAATAAGCCTATTTCTGTGCTCTGTCTAACAGAGTATGTTATTGGTGGGATCACTTAACTGAAAAGCAAGTTGGGAATGTATCTGAATCCGTTTCATTGTGCCTGAAGCTCACAGTTTTATCTCATCCTAAAATTCCACGTTTCCCGAGATGAACTTCTCCCAATCCTGAGAGGAACAGTTTCAACTTGAAAATATTTCCTCACATTTAATTTGTTATTTCCAAATTGGACCCAACAGTTTCTGTGGCAATATCGAACCTTCCTGCACCCAGGTAAGCCTGAGGTTGACAAAAGTGCTGGAGAAACTCAGTGGGTGCAGCAGCATCTATGGAGCGAAGGAAATAGGCAACGTTTCGGCCCGAAACGTTGCCTATTTCCTTCGCTCCATAGATGCTGCTGCACCCGCTGAGTTTCTCCAGCACTTTTGTCTACCTCCGATTTTCCAGCATCTGCAGTTCCTTCTTAAACCCAGGTAAGCCTGAGCCCTCTTAATGGAAACAGACAGAATCACCATGTGTGCAGCGGTAGAGTTGCTGCCTTGCAGCGCCAGAGACCCGGGTTTGATTCTGACCACAGGTGCTGTCTGTACGGAGTTTGTACATTCTCCCCATGACCTGTATGGGTTTTCTCCGGGATCTCCGATTTCCTCCCACACTCCAAGGACGTACGTACAGGTTTGCAGGTTAATTGGCATGGTATAAATGTAAAATTGTCCCTAGTGTGTGTAAGATAGTGTTAATGTGCTCGGATCTCTGGTCGGTGCGAACTTGGTGGGCCAAAGGGCTTGAGCTGTATCTCTAAACTAAACTCGATTCATCCTCACTAATATAAGTTATTATCTACAATTGGAGAGGGAGAAAGGTAAATCGGAGGTGTCGGTATTACAGTTTAAACAAAGGGGACTATGGTTCCATGAGGGGGGAGCTGACCAAAGTTGACTGGAAAGATACCCTAGCAGGGTTGACAGTGGAACAACAATGGCAGGTATTTCTTGGAATAATACAGAAGGTGCAGGATCAGTTCATTCCAAAGAGGAAGAAAGATTCCAAAGGGGCGACCGTGGCTGACAAGGGACGTAAAAGACAGTATAAAAATAAAAGAGAAGAAGTACAACGTAGCAAAGTTGAGCGGGAAGCAAGAGGATTGGGTAACATTTAAAGAGCAACAGAAGATAACTAAAAAGGCAATACGGGGAGAAAAGATGAGGTACGAAGGTAAGCTAGCCAAGAATATAAAGGAGGATAGTAAAAGCTTCTTTAGGTATGTGAAGAGGGGAAAATTAGTTAAGACCAAAATTGGATCCTTGAAGACTGAAAAGGGTGAATTTATTATGGGAACCAGAAAATGCCAGACGAGTTGAACAGGTACTTTGGATCCATCTTCACTAAGGAGGACACAAACCATCTTCCTGATGTACTAGTGGCCAGAGGATCGGGGGTGACGGAGGAACTGAAGGAAATCCACATTAGGCAGGAAATGGTGCTCGGTAGACTGATGGGACTGAAGGCTGATAAATCCTCAGGGCCTGATGGTCTGCATCCCAGGGTACTTAAGGAAGTAACTCTGGAAATTGTGATTGCATTGGTGATAATTTTCCAATGTTCTATAGATTGAGGATCAGTTCCTGTGGATTGGAGGGTAGCTAATGTTATCCCACATTTTAAGAAAGGCGGCAGAGAGAAAACAGGGAATTATAGACCAGTTAGCCTGACATCGGTGGTGGGGAAGTTGCTGGAGTCAATTATAAAAGATGAAATAGCAGCACATTTGGATAGCAGTAGCAGGATCGGTCCGATTCAGCATGGATTTACGAAGGGGAAATCATGCTTGACTAATCTTCTGGAATTTTTTCAGGATGTAACTAGGAAAATGGACAAGGGAGAGCCAGTGATTGTAGTGTAAATGGACTTTCAGAAAGCATTTGATAAGTTCACACATAGGAGATTAGTGGATAAAATTAGGGCACATGGTATTGGTGTAGGGTGCTGACATGGATAGAAAATTGGTTGGCAGACAGGAAACAAAGAGTAGGGGTTAACTGGTCCCTTTCAGAATGGCAGGTAGTGACTAGTGGGGTACCGCAAGGCGTGGTGCTGGGACCGCAGCTATTTACAATATATATTAATGATTTAGATGAAGGGATTAAAAGTAACATTAGCAAATTTGCAGATGACACAAAGCTGGGTGGCAGTGTGAACTGTGAGGAGGATGCTATGAGAATGCAGGATGACTTGGCCAGGTTGGGTGAGTGGGCAGATGCAGTTTAATGTGGATAAATGTGAGGTTATCCACGTTGGTGGCAAAAACAGGAAGGCAGATTATTATCTAAATGGTGTCATGTTAGGAAAAGGGGAAGTACAATGGGATCTGGGGGTTCTTGTTCGTCAGTCACTGAAAGTAAGCATGCAGGTACAGCAGGAAGTGAAGAAAGCGAATGGCATGTTGGCCTTCATAACAAGAGGAGTTAAGTAGAGGAGCAAAGAGGTCCTTCTGCAGTTGTATAGGGCCCTAGTGAGACCACACCTGGAATATTGTGTGCAGTTTTGGTCTCCAAATTTGAGGGACATTCTTGCTATTGAGGGAGTGCAGGGTAGGTTCACAAGGTTAATTCTCGGGATGGCGGGACTGTCATATGTTGATAGAATGGAGCGGCTGGGTTTGTACACTCTGGAATTTAGAAAGAAGATCGGGGATCTTATTAAAACATCTAAGATTATTAAGGGTTTGGACACGCTAAAGGCAGGAAACATGTTCCCGATGTTGGGGGAGTCCAGAACCAGGGGCCACAGTTTAAGAATAAGGGGTAAGCCATTTAGAACAGAGGTGAGGAAATACTTTTTCACACAGAGAGTGGAGAGTGTGGAATTCTCTGCCTCAGAGGGCGGTGGAGGCCGGTTCTCTGGATGCTCTCATGAGAGAGTTTGATAGAGCTCTTAAAGATATGGGGAGAAGGCAGGAACGGGGTACTGATTGTGGATGATCAGCCATGATCACATTGAATGGCGGTGCTGGCTCGAAGGGCCAAATGGCCTATTCCTGTATCTATTGTCTATTGTCTCTCGATCTCCAGCTGCATGCACATCCCAAAGGGGGCTGATATTTTCTGATCAATGATCATGAGAAACTATTCTGTTTGTCTAGTCTTTACTCTGGCACTAGTTTATGTGAGTTAATTTAACAACACCAGTTTAGATTAATTCTTCATCAGCACTGGATGCTGTAGATAAAAATAGACAATAGACAATAGGTGCAGGAGTAGGCCATTCGGCCCCTCGAGCCAACACCGCCATTCAATGTAATCATGGCTGATCATCCACAATCAGTACCCCTTTCCTGCCTTCTCCTCATATCCATTGACTCCGCTATCTTTAAGAACCATGTCTAGCTCTCTCTTGAAAGCATCCAGAAAAAACATGTATTTAATGTTACACTTGATGAAAGGCACTCCCTGTAACAGGATGATTCCATTGTAATCACTGAGTGTTTTTCTACTAGAACAAATGGAGTGCTCTCCACCCTGGTGCCAGAAATTCAGGATTTCCATGCGTCTCCAGAACATTGATTTCCAATATTTCCAAACCAATGTTTGCCAGGGATTGTTGTAAATACATTAGGGTTAGGGCCAGCTTTGATAGTGGACTCTGACCAAGTGCAGCCATGGTGAAGTGTTGCAGCAATTACCAGGGCCCCATAACGGATCTATCTCCACCTGTAATCCTGCTACACAGGCTCTCCTTAACTGAGAAGCATTACTACTTCCTGATTCCTCTTTAATTTCAAATGACATTAATGATTTTAACATGAGTTTGTGTTTAGTTTGGTTTAGTGATACAGTGCGGAAACAGGCCCTTCGGCCCACAGAGTCCGTGCCGACCAAGGATCCCCGCACATTAACACTATCTTACACACACTAGGGGCAATTTACACGTACACCAAGCCAATTAACCTACATACCTGCACATCTTTTATTATGTTTTATATTTATATTTATAGAATTTCAAAGTAGTTTAATTGTGTTTTATAACTCAATCTATTTGGGCGGCACGGTGGTGCAGCGGTAGAGTTGCTGCCTTACAGCGCCAGAGACCCGGGTTCGATCCTGACTACGGGTGCTGTCTGTAGGGAGTTTGTACATTCTCCCTGTCACCTGCATGGTTTTACTCCGAGATCTTCATGTTTCCCCCCACACTCCAAAGGCGTACAGGTTTGTAGGTTAATTGGCTTGGTATAAATGTAAACTGTCCCTAATGTGTGGTAGGATAGTGTTAGTGTGCGGGGATCGCTGGTCGGTGCGGACTTGGTCGGCCGAAGGCCCAGTTTCCGTGCTGTATCTCTAAACTATAAAAAAACTATTTTTAATATTCTGCAATTGATGGTGTTTCTGATCAGGGCCGTTTGGGGACATTCATAGTTTTTCACAGTCCGACAGTCAGATGAACTGAGAACACAGAGTGCTGGAGTAGCTCAGTGGGTCAGGCAGCATCTCTGGAGAACATGAATGGGTGAGGTTTCACAAAGTGCGGGAGTAACTCAGCGGGTCGGGCAGCATCTCTGGAGAACAAGGATGGGTGAGGTTTCGGGTCGGGGTGGACTGAGGGATGGGGAAAGCTTTCTGTAAACATCCGTGTACATTGCTATGACTTATTTAACCTTCCCCAAACTGCAAGGTTCAGGGATCGCCTCGTTGCAGCAACTTGGCTGGTGAGTCTGAGCTGCCCTTGTGCTCAATGCGGGCGGGGTCAGCATTGGGTCAGTGCGGGGTCAGCATTGGGTCAGTGCGGGCGGGGTCAGCATTGGGTCAGTGTGGGCGGGGTCAGCATTGGGTCAGTGCGGGGTCAGCATTGGGTCAGTGTGGGCGGGGTCAGCATTGGGTCAGTGCGGGGTCAGCATTGGGTCAGTGCGGGGTCAGCATTGGGTCAGTGTGGGCGGGGTCAGCATTGGGTCAGTGTGGGCGGGGTCAACATTGGGTCAGTGCGGGCGGGGTCAGCATTGGGTCAGTGCGGGGTCAGCATTGGGTCGGTGTGGGCGGGGTCAGCATTGGGTCGGTGTGGGCGGGGTCAGCATTGGGTCAATGTGGGCGGGGTCAGCATTGGGTCAGTGCGGGGTCAGCATTGGGTCGGTGTGGGCGGGGTCAGCATTGGGTCGGTGTGGGCGGGGTCAGCATTGGGTCGGTGTGGGCGGGGTCAGCATTGGATCAGTGTGGGCGGGGTCAGCATTGGGTCAGTGCGGGGTCAGCATTGGGTCGGTGTGGGCGGGGTCAGCATTGGGTCAGTGTGGGCGGGGTCAGCATTGGGTCGGTGTGGGCGGGGTCAGCATTGGATCAGTGTGGGCGGGGTCAGCATTGGGTCAGTGTGGGCGGGGTCAGCATTGGGTCGGTGTGGGCGGGGTCAGCATTGGGTCAGTGTGGGCGGGGTCAGCATTGGGTCAGTGTGGGGTCAGCATTGGGTCAGTGTGGGCGGGGTCAGCATTGGGTCAGTGCTGGCCCCGTTTACTGGGCATTGATCGTGTACAATAGACAGCTGATCTGTGTGGGTGGCAGGTGTGCGGCTCCATACTCACCTTGCTCTGCGTCAGAAGGGATCTGTGATGCTGTGGATCGGGAGCTGGACTTGCTCTTCTTGCTGCTGTGGCTGTTGATGGAGGGGAAGGACTGCAGTTTGCCGTGCTTGCCATGAGAGATGGAGGGTGTGGAGCACACCACGTTGCTGCCCTGCACCCTGGCTCCGAGCGGTGAGAGAGGAGCCGGGTTGTGTGGCCTGTCAGCGGCTGTGGTGGTGGAGCTGTTCGGCTGCGAGTCCTGTCCCGTGGCGTTTGGTGACGGTACCGTGGTCAGAGCACCATTTCCCGGTGTGATGGAGCTTGTTGAAGGAGCAGCCTGGGGTTGACCTTTAAACAAGCAAGACAAAACAAAATTACTTTAATTCCCAGCGTTATCCAGTGGCCGATTCCTCCGCAGCTCAGCAAAGCTTCAATGGTCCGTAACCACTGGGCATTGGACACAGACGTCACCACTTACTGGCAGCTATGGGCCATAGAGACTGGCACTGACCAGCATTGACCAGAACTGACTGGCAGTGACCATCACTGACTGGTAATGGGGTGAAGGCAGGTGAATGGAGTTAGGAGGGAGTGATAGATCAGCCTTGATTGAATGGCAGAGTTGACTTGATGGGCCGAATGGCCTAATTCTGCTCCTATCACTTGGTAACCCACACCAAGCAGACACTGTTCATCTGTTTTGCACAATTCATATCTAATTTTAGTAAAATTATTTACAAATACATAATAGCATTTTATTAGTTTTAGTTCAATTTATTGTCAGGTGTACAGAGGTACAGTGAAAAGCTTTTGTTGTGTGCTAACCAGTCAATGGAAAGACAATACATGAGTACAATCGATCCATTTACAGTGTACAGACAGTAAGAAATGTTACTGTAGGAGGAGAGATTTAAAAGTGTGGAGCGATGTGGCTGGCATGCAAACAGTCGCCTGGCTTGGCTGCCATCTGAAGCTAACTTCCTGCAGATCAGCGGCACAGCTGTTAGAGCTCCTGCCTCACAGTGCCAGAGACTCGGGTTTGACATGACCTCGGGTGCTGTCTGTGTGGAGTTTGCACATTCTCTCTGTGACCGCATGGGTTTCCTCCTGATGCTCTGGTTTCCCTCCACATCAAAGACTTGCGGATTTGAGGGCTAACTGCTCCTCTGTAAATTACCCCCAGTGTGTAGAGAGAGTGGATGAGAAAGTGGGGCAACATAGAACTAGTGTGATGGCCGTTGTGGACTCAAGGGGCTGAAACAGGGCCTGTTTTCACACTGTATCTAACCTGACCCAGCTCCCTTCTTGCTTTAGTTGTTGAATTGCCAATGAAATAGATTATTATTGCAGTGGGAATGAGGTGTTAATGACCATAAACGAACCAAAATTAATATTCACTGCCGACCCACACAAGCAGTACTCCCCCAGAAAGGAGAATGAGAACAAGTCTTGCTCTGGACCCTCCAGGACAAGTAACAGGTCAAGCACTGGACTACTGTCTCAGCAGTCTCGCAGCAGTGACCCTCAGACTGTGCAGCACCTTGAAGTACTGGCCCTGTGAGGTACAGCACCACCTCACCTCACCAGTGACCCTCAGATAGTAGTACCGGGTCTGTTGCGCTGGCCCTGTGAGGCATAACCTCAACGTTGACTCTCTCTCAGTGCGACACTCCCACTGTAAAGACCCTCAAAAAGATAGACACAAAATGCTGGGGTAACTCAGTGGGACAGGTAGCAGCTCTGGAGAGAAGGGATGAGTGGCGTTTCGGCTCGAGACCCTTCTTCAGACCCTCAGACTTCGCAGCACCCTGTGGCACTTGCCCAGTGATGCACAGCACCTCCTCACCTCACCAGTGACTTTCAGACAGTGTAGAACAAACTCGGACTGTGCAACACGCTGTAGTACTGGCTCAGTGACCCACAGTACCTCCTCAACACAGCAGTAACGCTCAGACAGTGTAGAACAGCATGGACCTTCCAACCCTGAGGCCAGTGATGGAAATGGGGGGGAGGGGTACGCAGGAGGACGTCGTTCCCCTACTTTTTAGTTTCCAGTCTCCATAACAGGGCTGCCAACTCTCACGCTTTGAGCATTTTTACATATTCTCACGTTCTCACGCTGATCACATATTTCCCACGCTCTGTTGTGAAAAATTCTGTGATCAACGAGAATTTAAAAACTCATATCAACTGCATGGGCTGCGGGTGTTGGAGAGCCGGGGTTGAGGGAGCGATGGAAGCAGAAGCAGCAGCAGGGACAGATGCAGGCGGGGAGCCGGGGCTGGCGAGTGTTTGCTGGGGCTGATGAGTGTTTGCCGGGCTGGCGAGTCGCTTGCTGCAGCTCCGGCCATGAAGCAGCCTCAGTGCAAGAGTCCCGGGCCGTCGGAGGCGTCAAAAGCATTGCACCGCTGCCGTTAGAGTCTCTGTGCCGAATTCGCCCTGGTGACCGGCATGGATCAGGCAGCGTCTCTGGAGAGAAGGAATGGGTGACGTTTCTGCTTGTGCCCTCTGCAGGTGCCACCTGGCCCGCTGAGTTCCTCCAGCATTCTGTGTTTCTTGTTTGGCTCTGGAGTTGACGGTGGACACGGGGGGCTGGGGTAACTCAACGGGACGGGTGGCGGCTCTGGGGAGAGGGTGGCGTTTCAGGTCGAGACCCTTCTGCAGACAATCACAAGTACTCTCACCGACGAGAGTTCAGTTCAGTCTGAAGAAGGGTCTTCTCTCCAGAGTCGCTGCCTGTCCCGCTGTGTTACTCCAGCTTTATGTCTATCTTCAATTTCAAGAGTTAAATAAAAAACACAGAGTGCTGGAGGAACTCAGCGGGCTAGGCGGCATCTGTGTGGAGGGAATGGATTAGGAGTTGTTTTGGGCCAGGGTTCAAAGATCAAAGATACTAGAGCGGATACTAGTATCTTTGCTGCAGATCAGGCATGATATTCTTCCGATTTAAATTGGAATTCCGATTTTATTGTTTTCCTATTTGTCAATTTTTTGTGCCCGATTATTTGGCAGCCAATCAACCGCTGTCTCTAAGGGGGTTGCGTCCAATCACCGACCAGCTTCCCTTAAAATTCCCGTCCGATCAACAAAACGGTCTCCTCCCGTCCAATCAGCCTCTGTCTCCAAGGGCATTGTGTCCAATCACATAATGCGTTGGTCACTTGGCGGCCAATCAGACACAGTCTCCGAGGGGCTTTGTGATCAATCGCCGACCTGCTTCCCTCACTGAAGCAGACAATGGCTGCAGCCAACACAGAGAGAGAGAGAGAGATGCAAGAAAGCAGCTATGACATATAATACACATTAAACTATATTATAAATACACAATAAACAAGTTATGCATTATTGTGCTCTTACATGGGTATGGCCGCACATAAAAAAATCCCCCCCCTCCCCCCCTCCCTCTACTTCCCAACCTCAGCTTCAAGGACCTTAGAGTACCCCTAGTTCCTAAAACCCATTTCCATCACTGCCTGAGGCATTGACTCAGTGTGACACTGGACGTTTCTCCGACTCCTTGGGCTTCAGCCCATAATTCGTTTAAATCCAGGAGACAAGATATCAGCCACAGAGATGTGCAGACAGGTACAGCTAATGAGATTTCAATTAAAAGGCCTTGCATGTCCAGGGTGAGATAATGGTGCCTGGATGCAGATTGAATTAGTATGGCCCCATTTTACACAAATACACTACATTATCTGCCTGTGCTAATTAAAACCTGTGCATTGGAGAGAATATAAAGACCCTGGGAAACTGAAATCAATCATCTCACTTCACATCAACTCACTCAAGCAATTTAATTTTAACTTTTTAATTTAAGATACATTCTGTGGTTGGTTCCTATCTGAATCAATTTGCTTTGCATTACTGAGCAATGTAGCACAGCTTCTGCCTTTAGCCTGCTTTTGTAAGTTTATTCCGAGGTTTCACTATCTTTGCACTCCCCTGTCCCACCCTCTCCCTTGTCCACAGCCTCCCCTCCCCTGTCCCCACTTCCCCTCACTGCCCTGTCCCTTGTCCTGCCCTCCCCTGTCCCCACATCCCATCACTCCCCTGTCAACTGTCCTGCCCCCCCCCCCTCCCACACCCTCCCCTGTCCCCATTAGCCCCACACTCTCCTGTCACCACTGCCTCACCCTCCCCTGTCCTCACTGTGCCCTCCCTCTGGCCTCACTGTCCCACACTCTCCTGTCCCCACTGTCACCCCCCCCCCCCCACCCCCCTTTGGGTGAGAGAAATTGCAAGAGACCAAGCCAGAGGGAGCGTAGCAACGGAAGGGGGAGTACAGAGCTTTTGCATTTTTCAGCTTGAAATTGTGCAATCTGGTGCACACTGTAGCGAGTCTTTTAACTTACACTTGAATGCAATATTTATGCTTTGCATTTGGATTAGCTATGAATAAGGTTAGGCTAAATTACATTCATAATTACATTCCACAGTAGAGTCCAGGCTCTGATCAACAGGTGCACCACATGAATGATCTTAGTGTGTTCATGTAGGGAAATCAGATTATTATCAAACACTTGGCCCATGTTGACCAACCTGAGTCTCACTGTACACCTGGTACTACTCCTGACTCCAGTTGCATACCTTCGCTCATTCCTGACCCTGAGTCGAGCCTTACACCTGCTCCCCCCCCCAAGTCCAAAGTTGCTTATCTAATGCGGTAATCTTTTATGGGGCACTTCACGGACCAAATTTTGTATACACGGACCAATGCTACATCCGTTGGCTTCCTTGTTATCTAACATGCTAGTTACTTTGTCAAAGAAGTCATCAATTGGTTGAACACAATTTCTCAGCCATAGAATTATACTCACTCAGCTGTATAAGTATTCGGTTACCATTTCCTTCATTTTCCTAACACACTGTCCTGAAGTCATTTTCACCCCCAATATTTTCAGTATTTTGCTGTCTTCCTCTTAGCTGGGACTTTTCCGAAATGCAACGTCCAATCACTATATATTTAAGCAATAATATTCTATTTAATGTGACCTTGAGAGTACATTATATTTTCTGTGGTATTCATAACAACAATGATTTAAAAATCTTTGTTTTGATTGCACCTACCAAAATGCATACATTATTATATTAGTTAATATGTATCGAAGGCATTTTTGTTCCAATGCTCCCCATTCCCAATTACTTTTACATTGAAGTGATTGAAATCCAAGTGAAGTTTAAATGGCATCAGAAAAATAAAACCTCCGGAATGGATGATATTCATTACGTGGTTGGTTGGCGTCAGTATCAGCACAATTAGTGTATTAAACTTTGAATCTTCAGATGTCCTGGTTCAAGCTAAAACTAAAGGCAAATAATAACCTCCTCACACATTCTCCTGCAAGTATCTCTGTCACTCCTTTAAAATATGCCCCTTCTTTGAACAAACTCTTAAACATCACATCTGAATCAGTTTCCATCTGATTACACTCCTAGTGTTCATCAACGTATTCAATTAATAAAACAATGAGATTGGGGACATTTCTATTCAACCTGTCAAAGGAATTTGTGAGGTTTTTTTCTGCCGTAACTGTAAGTAAAAATCTTGCAGGCAAGCACGATGCTTTCTCCAACCACCCCTATTTAATGACCACTATCTTCCACGCAACAAAAATGTTTCCCTGTACCTCGGTACACGTGAAATAAACTAAACTAAACTGAACTGACATTTATGGCACAGAAGAAGCCACTGTGTCCACACCAGCTGATAACTTGTCCGTTCTAATCCCACTTCCCAGGTGTACATTTAGAGTCATAGAGTGATACAGTGTGGAAACAGGCCCTTCGGCCCAACTTGCCCACACCGCCCAACATGTCCCAGCTACACTAGTCCCACCTGCCCGCATTTGGTCCATATCCCTCCAAACCTGTCCTATCCAAGTAACCGTCTAACTGTTTCTTAAATATTGGGATAGTCCCTGCCTCAACTACCTCCTCTGGCAGCATGTCCCATACACCCATCACCCTTTGTGTGAAAAAGATACCCCTTAGATTCCTATTAAATCTATTCCCCTTCACCTTAAACCTATGTCCGATAGTCCTTCACCTACTTTGGGCAAGAGACTCTGTGCGTCTACCCAATCTATTCCTCGCATGATTTTATACACTATAAGATCACCCTCATCCTCCTGCGCTCCAGGTAATACTCAACCTCTCCCTATAGCTCAGACCCTCTAGTCCTGGCAACATACTCATAGAGTCCTGGAGGTCATAGCATATAACGTGACATTCCAATTATATCTTTAAATACAAAGTGTCTTTGTTTCAATTGTTATTTGAGGTTGAGAACACAATATCCATTCATATTGCGTGATTTATTATTTTCTCAACTTACTCTTATTTGCTTACCTTATCTTAAATCTAGGATTCCCAGTCCTTCCCTGCTAGGGGAATTAGGTTCTTCTTATCCAGTTTATCTAAACCTTGTGTAAATGTATACGCATCAATTATTTTGCCTTTCATCCTTGGCTGTGCCAAAGTAAATAACCCAAGCCGAGGCACTCTACTTATTACTAACACTTTCCAGTTCTGGCAACATCCTTATAAATGCCTGCTCTACCCTCCCCATTGTGGCCACATCAATGCAACACAGCTATGACCAAGCCCATGCAGAAACTGGGACCCAACTCATGTTTGCCTCAGTTTTAGTTTAGTTTAGTTTAGTTCAAGTCAAGTCAAGTCAAGTCAAGTTTATTTGTCACATACACATACGAGATGTGCAGTGAAATGAAAGTGGCAATGCTCGCGAACCAAACAACCAAACAAACTATAAACACAATCATAACACACATATTCTTTTACATAATAAATAATGGAAGGAAAAACGTTCAGTAGAGTTAGTCCCTGGTGAGATAGGCGTTTACAGTCCGAATGGCCTCTGGAAAGAAACTCCTTCTCAACCTCTCCGTTCTCACCGCATGGCAACGGAGGCGTTTGCAGGGGTGGAAGGGGTCTCTCATGATTTTATTGGCTCTGGAGTTGCACCTCCTGATGTATAGTTCCTGCAGGGGGGCGAGTGAAGTTCCCATAGTGCGTTCGGCCGAACGCACTACTCTCTGCAGAGCCTTCTTGTCCTTGGCAGAGCAATTCCCAAACCAGATGGTAATGTCCCTGGACAAGATGCTTTCCACCGCCGCTGCGTAGAAACACTGGAGGTGGTAAAGGCGCTGCCTTGCCTTACTCACGAGTGCTGAGGCGTGTGATGCCCATGTCATATCCTCGGAGATGTGGACTCCCAGATATTTAAAACAGTTCACCCTATCCACAGGATCCCCATTTATCCTCAATGGAGTGTACGTCCACGGATGATGTGCCCTCCTAAAGTCCATGATCAGCTCCTTCGTTTTTTTGATGTTCAAGAGGAGGCTGTTATAATAATAATAATAAATTTTATTTTCGGGCGCCTTTCAAAGTCTCAAGGACACCTTACAGAAATTAGCAGAAGAGAAAAAAACATATAGTCTGAGTAAAATAAATAATAAGGACATCACCAGTACACAAATTAAAGACAGAAATCGCTCCAAAGACAAAAAATCAAAAAACACAATGTGAAGAGAGAGCAGCGGCAGCTAAAGCGCGCCAGCGTCCACTCTCCCTTCCGACAGCCATCTTGGACACAGACTAACATGTTAACTTAACACACAGAAAAAATCATCCCCCCACAGTGGTCACCACTGTGGGGGAAGGCACAAAGTCCAGTCCCCATCCCCAGTTCACCCAAAGTCAGGCCTATTGAGGCCACCGCTATTGCCTCTGCGGAGGCCCAATGTTCCTGGCCGTTCTGGCCGGGTGCTGTTGCCCCGGCGTTGGGAGAGTCCTCACAGCGGCTGGGCCACCTGGAACGGCCGTTTCCTAGCTGGAGGCCGCGGCTTCCGAAGCCGACAAGGCCGCGCCGGGTTGGAGCTCCCAGGCTCCCGATGTTAGAGTCGGCGCCGCCCGCTCCGCAGACCCGCAGCCCAGAGGTGTTGATCTCGGCGGTCACAGCTCACCGGAGCTCCAGCGCGTCGATCCAGCGCGGCGACCCAGGCAAGGCATCGCCCGCTCCGCTCCGCGATAGCGCTCCAGCGCTGTGCCGCCAACGAAGCCGAGGTGATGGACGGTCCCCGCCAGGAAACGGCGCTCCACCCCCGCTGGTAGGCCACGAGGACGGGTCGATGGGGCAGCCCGGAGAAAAAGCTGCCTCACCAACCAGGTAGGGACCTAGAAGTATAATTACCTCCTTATCCCACATTAAAAAGTCCATTTCTCTAACAGACGAAACACAAAACTTACTAAAAACTTCAAAAAAAAAAGAATTAAACAGACGGCTGCTGGTTAGCAGCCGTTCCCCAAGATGGCTCCTCCTCCTCATGGCACCAGAGTGCTAGACCAGCCACCTCCTCCCGGTAGGCCTTCTCGTCGTTGTCTGAGATCAGGCCCACCACCACAGTGTCATCAGCAAACTTAATTATTGAGTTGGAGCTGAACCTAGCCACACAGTCATGTGTGTACAGGGAGTACAATAGAGGGCTGAGGACGCAACCCTGGGGCGATCCTGTGCTCAGGGTGAGGGACTTTGATGTATTCCCTCCCATCTTGACTACCTGGGGCCTGACGGTGAGAAAGTCCAGGACCCAGGCACACAGGGAGGTGTTGAGCCCCAATTCCATTAGCTTCCCGGCCAGTCTGGTGGGGACTATCGTGTTGAAGGCTGAACTGTAGTCTATGAACAGCATCCTCACGTAGCCCCCCTTCTGGCTGTCCAGATGGGAGAGAGCGGTGTGCAAGACCTGGGAGACCGCATCGTCCGTGGGTCTGTTCGGACGGTATGCGAACTGCAACGGGTCCATGTTCCGAGGGAGGAAGGCGCAGATGTGTTTCTTCACCAGCCTCTCAAAGCATTTCATGACTACCGAGGTAAGTTTAGAGATACAGTGCGGAAACGGGCCCTTTGGCCCACAGAGTCCACGCCGACCAGTTATCGCCGCACACTCACACTATCCTACACACACTAGGAACAACTTGCATTAATACCAAGCCAGTAGGTTATCACTATTTGATCACTATTATCACTATTTGATCACTCTTACCAATGGAAGTGTTTGATTACTGGGATCCCATTATCACTATTGTCACTAATAGCACAGAATGCCTGACCACTGAGATAACTACTTTCACTATTGATCACTATTGTCACTTTGATTACTATTTGATCACTCTTACCACTGGAAACGTTTGATTACTGGGATCCCATTATCACTATTGTCACTATTAGCAGTGCATATCTGCAAACCTGTATAACTTGGGAGTGTGGGAGGAAACTGAAGCTCTCGGAGAAAACCCATGCAGGTCACGGGGAGAACGTCCAAACTCCATACTGACAGCGCCCGTACTCAGGATCGAACCTGGGTCTCTGGTGCTGTAAGGCAGTAGCTCTACTGCTCCGCCACCGTGCTGCCCACTTGTAGCACAACTTCTCAGCTTTTGCGCTCCGAACCTCAGGTAATAATGGAAAGTGTTCATTCTGCCCTCTCAGCAATCTTACCCAGCTGTTCAGAAACCTTCAAGCAATCCAGTATCCCCTTTTCTCCGCAATTCTCAATATTGTACCAGCATAACAAAGATAAAATGTCTCTGGGGATCTTAGATAATTTGTTTTACACAGAGTGGTTGATATCTGGGACGTGCTGCAGAGGAAGTAGCGGCATTAGATTCTACTATTACATTTAAGAGACATTTCGACAGATATTTAAATGGGTAAGGCATGGATGGACATAGATCGACCAAGGGCAAATGGGAATAATGTTGATGGTCAAAAAAGTTAGCATGCACATGATGGGCTTAAGGGCCAACTCTGTTCTGTATACATCAATAAATCTGACAACATTATCTAAATGTGTCCAGCTCAACACTCAGAGCAAAACTAGAACCCAGTGGCCTCCGCTCACAATGACGTAGCCACATAGCAAGTGCCGGGTGAGGTACAGTCAATAGACAATAGACAATAGGTGCAGCAGTAGGCCATTCGGCCCTTCGAGCCAGCACCGCCATTCAATGTGATCATGGCTGATCATCCCCTATCAGTACCTCGTTCCTGCCTTCCCCCTATATCCCCTGACTCCGCTATTTTTAAGAGCCCTATCTAGCTCTCTCTTGAAAGCATCTAGAGAACCTGCCTCCACCGCCCTCTGAGGCAGAGAATTCCACAGACTCACCACTCTCAGTGAGAAAAAGTGTTTCCTCGTCTCCGTTCTAAATGGCTTACTCCTTATTCTTAAACTGTGGCCCCTGGTTCTGGACTCCCCCAACATCGGGAACATGTTTACTGCCTCTAGTGTGTCCAAGCCCTTAACAATCTTATATGTTTCAATATGTTTCAGTCCCTCACTCCCGCACCACAGTGAGACCGTGGCAGCTCCCATACCCACACTCTACTTCATGCTCCACCCTGAACCATTCAATGGTGCTGCAGCCTAAACATCTACCGGCCATTCTGTCCCAAACATTACCAGTGACAACGGTGACCAAACAGTGATTTTACTTCGGAGTCACGTGAGTGACTACGTGAAGAACCCCGCCAGGACGCATGCGTGTCATATCGCTACACGCATTGCAACGAGTTACAGCAGCGGGAACGACGTTCCCTTAGCGGCAAAATTTGAAAGCCGGGAACAGCAGGTAAGGAGACTCTGCGTTCCAGAATTTGAAAGTCGGGAACAGCAGGTAAGAAGGCTCTGCGTTCCTTCCACTTACCTTTTAGGTGGAGACATGGACCGGATCCACGAAGGCTGCGGGAAATCTGACGGGAGAGAACCGCGGAGTTGCGGGCAGCCGGCAGCAGCAGCTAATCTCCCGTAATGGGAACAGCTGTGCCCGACTTCGCTCCCGACTTCGCTCCCGCGCCGGCCCCGGCCGGTTGGGAGAGGTAAGCAACTAACAGAGTCGTTGACTGCGAGGAGTCCGACTCTGAATAGCCGCGAGCGACCAGTGCCCGTGTGCATGGGGGTCGGTTTGAGCGGCTTTAGGAGCAGCCGCGAGCGGCCGGTGCCCGTGCGCACGGGAGCCAGTTTGAGCGGCTGGGAGCGGGGAACAAAGCAGCCGCGAGCGGCCAGTGCCCGTGAGTACGGGAGCCGGTTGGAGCGGCTGCAGGATGGGTCAACAGCAGCCGGGAGTGGCCTATGCCCGAGAGCATAAGAGCCAGTTGGAACGGCTGCTGGAGGAAATACCCCAAAGTGGCAGGAGATGGAGGCTAGCTACAGTGGGCAGGTAGTAAGCCCCTCAGCAGTACCTCGTGTAGGGCTGCACAGTGTTTCTCCCTCATCAGAGGGGAACACCGAGGGTCAATCCTGGGCTGACTGCAGGAGCTGGAGCAGGAGCGGCTTCAGGAGCAGCCGCGACGGCCAGTGCCCGTGAGCATTGGAGCCGGGTGGAGTGGCTGCAGGAACTGGAGCAGGAGCGGCCTCAGGAGTAGCGGCTTCAGGAGCAGCCGCGATGGCCAGTGACCATGTGCATTGGAGCTGGTTGGGTGCCCGAGAGCATCGGAGCCAGCTGGAGCGGCTGTTGGAGCAGGTAAGTGGCAGGCTCCGGGAGATGGAGACTAGTCACAGGGGGCAGCTAGTAAGTCCTACAGCAGTACCTCTTGTAGGGCTGCACAGTGTTTTCCCTCATCAGAGGGGAGTATAGGGGGTCAATTCTGGGCTGCACCTGAACAGGGGTGCAGAACATACCCCTAGTGCACATGGGTGCAGAAAACCTATTGGAAGACACTTACCATCAGGGAACTGCAAAACACTGAATGTTCCCAGTATCAACCAGTGTATTTGAAAACATGGCAGGGCAGGGACTTGAAACGAAAGATAGTTCCAAAAGTCCTAACAGCGGGTATTACGGGTTTCGCCCGCACAATAAACAAAAAGACATGACACTAGATCACCAGGATGCACTGGCCTTATTTTGCTAACTACCAATATGAGTAAACAGCATTAGGAAGAAGTACCATCCAACCGGCTTTAGAACCTAATTTGCAGGCCTCTGCAAACCTGGAACCTCCATACCACCAATATTAAAATTTGGAGGCAACTTATCTAAACAGGTAAAGACCTTGACATAGAGGGAAACCCTGGGGCTCATTAAAGCAACGTCTAAAAACTACTTCCTGGGGAATGCGCTAACCCACAACACAGACCCAACTACAGATCCAGACACCGGCACCTCAACGACCACGGAGGATGCCGAAAAAGTAACAAATCTACTAATAGTAACCATGGAGGAAGAAGTATAGGGTTATACCATAGAATTATTCAAAACATAATCCTCCAGTTCAGCATGTACTGAACTGAATGTTCGTGCTTACAGGCAAAGAAATAATCAAAAGCGCATACTGAACTAGTGCCCAAATAAAAAAGGAGTAATGGAGGACATCCAACACGAATCACAGGAATTCGTGTCCAAAAATCTTTATCATAAAATAGATGGTGGTTGCCACGTCATCATAGATTTGTCTAATTTGAATACTTTCGTACTTTATATTCATTACTAGATGGGAACCTTTGTTACTGCAAAGGTATTGATCCTAGGTTACTACATGGCAAGCATCGTATTAAAAAATGCTTACTATACAGTACCCATTAGAGGTGACCACAGATGTATTTAACACAATGGATCATCTGCGGTTCACCCTTAACTTAGCTCACATGTCAGTGACTTTGCCGTAAGAAAAGGTTACAGCCTTAATGGAGGCTTGCAGTAAACTAAACCATCCATCAGACTGGTAGTAGAATAATTGGCATTATAGTGGCTGTGTTCCAGCCACATAAATCGGACCTTTACATTATCAAATTACTGAGCGCAAACATGCGTGCACTCAAAAATTATGAGGGTCATTCTGACAGACCTAAGAAGCTACCAACAGAGGCCACAATGGTACTAAAATGGTGGAAACATAACATTAGGCATTGTTCCTATCCAAACATTAACAGCTACCCGTCTATGGAACTACATACTGATGGGCACTTGGATGGGATGCTACCAATTCCATCTCCAGCTGTGGGGGAGATGGAATGCACAGGAGGCATCATTACATACGCTGGGCATAAATACCTGGGAAAGTTGAGTGCATTCCATGGCTTTAAGTCATATTGTTCTGGGTTATATCACCAGTATGTTAGACTACTAATTGACTACACCACCGTGGTAGCATATGTCAACCATATGGGTGGAAACATATCGACATCATGTGACTATCTGGCCAACACAATTTGGCAATAGTGTATCCAGAAAGATATTAGGATATCAGCTACCAACTTACTAGGTAAACTGAATTTAGTGGCAGACAACAGGTCACGCTAAGTCTATGAAAACACTGTATGGATGTTGGATAAAATATGTATTGCTGGAATTACAGCATGGTATGGAACACCAGATAACGACCTATTCACATCCATGCTCTCACCAGTTATCGAATTAGGTTCTTGGGAACCAGAACCTGGGGCAGTGGCTACAGATGCATTTTCGCTGCATTGGGGGGTAATTTATGCATTCCCTCCTTCTGCCTCATCAGTCGGGTATTTAGGAATAAACAGTAGACTCCGCATCTGGTATTTTGATAGTACCCGATAGGCCTACTCAACCATCCTCAAGACAGCAGGATGGTCAACGGAGGAAACTTTCCAACGACTTTATAACAATCCAGTAATTGAACCTGGAACATTTGCAGAAACAAATTTAAGTTCTGTAATATAATTTACCCCATAAATAGGGGCAATAATTGGTGTTAATATTTTTACCGTTGGGTTTCAATATCGTATTGATGTCTAATGATGTTAACTCTATTCTCCCCAAAATCAAGGCAGATGTGATGCATGGACTCGTTCCACGGCATGAAATCACAGAGCTTTAAAATCTTCACGTAGTGACTCACGTGACTCCGAAGTAAAATAGTAAGATTAAACGAGAACTTACCAGTTTGAAGTTTGATCTTTATTTTATGAGGAGTAACGTTGAGGGAATACGTGCCCTCCGCTCCCACCCTTGATCATATACTCAACTGGTATCTCTTCTCTAATCTTACTATGTTTAGTCATTACAGTTATCTGTGATTTCACACCGCTGCTTTGAAGATTGACACGCATGCGTCCTGGCGGGGTTCTTCACGTATTCCCTCAACGTTACTCCTCATAAAATAAAGATCAAACTTCAAACTGGTAAGTTCTCGTTTAATCTTACTATTATAGTGGTCAAATAGTGATAGTAGTGATCAAAGGGATAAGAGTGAGCAAATAGTGAGAGTGTGATGCCAGTGGTCAAATACTACCAGGGCCAATCGTGACAATAGTGACAATGAGATCCCAGAAATCAAACACGTCCAGTGGTAAATCGTAATCAAATAGTGATAATGGTGATCAAAGGGATAAGAGTGATCAAATACCGAAAGTAGTGATCCCAGTGGTAAAACACTCCCAGTGCCGATCGTGACAATAGTGATGAGATCCCAAATATCTTTAAGAAGGAACTGCTGATGCTGGAAAAATCGAAGGTAGACAATAATGCTGGAGAAACTCAGCGGGTGAGGCAGCATCTATGGAGCGAAGGAATAGGCAACGTTTCAGGTCGAGACCCTTCTTCAGAATGATGTTGGTGCGGGGGGGGGGGGGGCGCGAAAAAGAAAGGAAGAGGCGGAGACAGTGGGCTGTGGGAGAGCTGGGAAAGGGAGGGGAAGGAGGGAGAAAGCAAGGACTACCTGAAATTGGAGAAGTCAATGTTCATACCGCTGGGGTGTAAACTACCCAAGCGAAATATGAGGTGCTGCTCCTCCAATTTGCAGTGGGACTCACTCTGGCCATGGAGGAGGCCCAGGACAGAAAGTTCGGGTTCGGAATGGGAGGGGGAGTTGAAGTGCTGAGCCACCGGGAGATCAGATTGGTTGGTGCAAACTAGCGAAGATGTTGGGCAAAGCGATCGCCAAGCCTGCGCTTGGTCTCACCAATGTAGAGCAGCTGACACCTGGAACAGCGGATGCAATAGATGAGGTTGGAGAAGGTGCTCTGCCTCACCTGGAAAGACTGCTTGGGTCCTTGGATGGAGTCGAGGGGGGAGGTAAAGCGACAAGTGTAGCATTCCCTGCGGTTGCAAGGGAAAGTACCAGGGGAGGGGGTGGTTTGGGAGGGAAGGGACGAATGGACCAGGAAGTTACGGAGGGAGCGGTCTCTGCGGAAAGTAGAAAGGGGAGGAGATGGGAAGATGTGGCTAATGGTGGGATCCCGTTGGAGGTGGCGAAGATCCCAGATATCAAACACTTCTAGTAGTAATCGTGATCAAATAGTGACAATAGTGATAATGGTAATCAGATGATGATAAGTAATCCCAGTGATGAAATACTCGCAGTGATAATAGTGAGCAAACAGTGATAATAGTGATCAAACACTCTCAGTGATAATAGCATCTATATATTTCTGGGTGAACGAACATTTCATCACTCACTGATTGAATGTGCTACACTGAATAGTCATCACTGCTTCTCTTGCACAGATGCTCTGATAAGCAAGAATTCATGCCCTGTGAATGCACAACCTATATTTCATACATGTTCAATGCAAACACACCCGCAGGGCTTCGCAACGTATTTCATTGTCAATAAAGTACTTTTTGAAATACCGTGTATGTTATAATGCAGGAAATGTGTGTGTGGAAAGGTCTCACAGATATTAGCCCAGGTGGAAGACATTTTCTTCAAACAGTTTAGTTTAGTTTAGCGATACAAAGAGGAAAGAGGCCCTTCGGCCCACTGAGTCTGTGTTTACCAGCGATTCCCATACATTAACACTATCCTACACACACTAGGGACACTTGACACTTATACAAAGCCAATTAACCTACAAACCTGTATGTCTTTGGAGTGTGAGAGGAAACTGGAGCAACTGGAGAAAACCCACGTGGTCACGGGGAGAACGTACAAACTCCGTACAGACAGCACCTGTAGTCAGGGTCGAACCCGAGTCTCTGGCACTGTCAGGCTGCAACTCTACCACTGCACCACCATGCTGCCCAGTATTGTTTATATTTGCCCCAGTACTTGGATTAAGTTGAACTCACTTCTCATTTTTGTCTCCCTTTATATAAATGTCACCATTTGAGGGATGAGATAGAGAATAAACCAATGTTTAACCATTCTCTTCCTGGGCAGATGGCACAATTCGGTTTCAATTCAGCCTCACACTCCTGACCTACAGGCATGCGGTGGAGAAATTAAAGCTTGGGGGTAAAAACCACCAAATAAAAGCAAGGATAGACATAGAGGGAGAGTTGCCATGGAGGTCTGACTGAAGGATCTTGAGCCTTCACTGGAGATCGTCCCACAAAGAGATGGTCCACCTTTGTTGTCACCTTCTCCTAGCTAATTATCATCTAGTCAACATTTTCCTTCAACTTTGTTCCCTTTGATGTTTCGTTTTCACACCTTACCTTTCCTTATCTCTGTGTCTCCCTTTCCCTTGACTCTCAGTCAGAAGAAGGGTCTCGACCTGAAACGTCACCCATTCCTTTTCTCCAGAGATGCTGCCTGTCCCACTGAGCTACTCCAGCTTTTTGTGTTTAGCATTCCAATTGTTTGGTTGTTCTGACTCATTCTTGCTCTACGATTTTAAACCTCAGCCTATCTCCTTACTTGGTACCCTTCTGCATCATAAGATCATAAGGAATAGGAGTAGAATTAGGCCATTCGGTCCATCACGTCTACTCTGCCATTCAATCATGGCTGATTTATCTCTTCCTCCTAATTCCATTCTCCTGCCTTCTCCCCATAACCTCTGACACCTGTACTAATCAGGAATCTATCTATTTCTACCTCAAAAATATCCACTGATAAAGAATTCCACAGATTTACCACCGTCTGACTAAATAGATTTCTTCTCATCTCCTTCCTAATTCTGAGGCTATGACCTCTAGTTCTAGACTCTACCACTAATGATAACATCCTCTGCACATCCACTCTATCCAAGCCATTCACTAGTCTGTACATTTCAATGAGGTCCTCCCTCATTCTTCTAAACTCCAGCGAGTACAGGCCCAGTGCAGACAAACGCTCATCATATGTTAACCCACTCATTCCTGGGATCATTCTTGTAAACCTCCTCTGGACCCTCTCCAGAGCCAGGACATCCTTCCTCAGATATGGGGCCCAAAATTGCTCACAATATTCCAAACGCGACCTTACCAGCGCCTTATAGAGCCTCAACATTACCTGTTTTTGTATACAAGCCCTCTTGAAATAAATGCTAGCATTGAGTTAGCTTTCTTTACTACCGATTCAACTTGCAGATTAACTATTTGGGAATCCTGCATCAGCACTCCCAAGTCCCTTTGCACCGCTGATTTCTGGATTCTCACCCCATTTAGAAAATAATCTACACCTTTATTCCTACTACCAAAATGCACGACTCCACACTTTGCTACACTATATTCCATCTGCCACTTCTCTGCCCACTCTCCCAACCTGTCCAAGTCATTCTGCAGAATCCCTGCTTTCTCTACACTACCTGCCAATGGCCACAGGAGTGGAGATATGTGGCCACAGGAGTGGAGATACCATTGTCATCTGTCACATTGTACTCATACACCCAAGAGAGAGAGAGAGAGAGAAGACTGAGACAACCAGTTTTGGACACGTTTGTACCAAAGATGAAGACACTGAGCATGTGACTTCTAAATCTTGAATGCAGGTCATAATGAAATATGGATTGAGTGAGTCCAGGTTGTGCTACAGAAGAAATTCCACGTAATTCCACTTAGTTCCATTCTGCTGGCCCGGGTTCGATCCTGACTAGGGGTTCTTGTCTGTATGGAGTTTGTACGTTCTCCCCGAGACCTGCATGGGTTTTCTCCAAGATCTTCGGTTTCCTCCCACACTCCAAAAACATACAGGTTTATAGGTTAATTGACTTGGTATAAATATAAATTGTCCCTAGTGTGGGCAGGGTAGTGTTAATGTGCGGGGATCACTAGTCGGTGTGGACTCGATGGGCCAAAGGGCCTGATTCTCTAAAACTAAAACTGAAACAAAAAACGAGTGATTTGGAGCATACGAAGCTTGCCGCTGCCTTCACGCATCAGCCTGGGGCGTGTTTGCTGGTTCTGACATGATATCAAATGCACATGATTGTTGTCTGTAAAAATATTGGCTCAATGGTCACCTTTCTCAAAAAGAATCAAAGCTTACATATCAAACAGAGGCTCTATTGAGATCCTGCAAAACATCAAATAAACCTGTTTGGGAAAGTTCACCCCCTCTTGAGACCAGCGGAGATGATGCAAATCCCAAATCTGCCTTTGTGGCACCTCCATGAGACAGGCACACATTCATTCAAGGACATTCAGAAGCTTGCACGTGTGCACATTTATACACACAACCCTACTTTCACAACGATACACAAACTGACAGGCAAACCATCAACACACTTACGTACTTACTAAGATGCATACATTTATAATCATGCACCCCTACAAAAAAAAATATATTGTTCCGATTAAACATACAAACACACTCCTTGTGTACAACACCATGAAGTGTGTTGGTGGGATGTGTAAAGTTGTGACCGGAAATATACACAAAATGCTGGAGTAACTCAGCGGGACAGGCAGCATCTCTGGAGAGAAGGAATGGGTGACATTTCGGGTCGAGCCCTTTCATCAGACAGCCCGAAACATCACCTACTGCTTTTCTCCAGAGATGCTGCCTGTCCCGCTGGGTTACTCCAGCATTTTGTGTCTATCTTCGGTGTAAACCAGCATCTGCAGTTCCAACGTTTGAAGTTGTTCCTAAATTCGCATTTTCCTGGGAATAGATTATTATCTTCATCTTCAGTATCCTGATTGCAAATTTGTGCAAAAATTGCCTGATCCATTTCTCTTTCAGATTAATAACTTTGTGTGTGGCCTTGGGACAAGTGAGGGGGAGGGGGAGGGGGAGGGGGAGAGGGATGGGGGAGGGGGAGGTCAAGGGGGAGGGGGAGGGAGAGGGGAAGGGAGAGGGGAAGGTGGAGGGGGAGGGGGAGGGGAGAGGGAGAGGGGGAGGGGGAGAGGGGGAGGGGGAGAGGGAGGTGAGAGGGGGAGGGGGAGGGGGAGGGAGAGGGGGAGGGGGAGGGAGAGGGGGAGGGAGAGGGGAAGGGGGAGGGGGAGGGGGGAGAGGAGAGGGGGAGGGGGAGGGGGAGAGGGGGAGGGGGAGGGGGAGGGGGAGGAAAGAGGGGGAGGAAAGAGGGAGAAGGGAAGGTGGAGGGGGAGGGGGAGAGGGGGAGGTCAAGGGGAGGGGGAGGGGGAGGGGGTGAGGGGAGGGGGAGAGGGGGAAAGGGGAGGGGGGAGGTCGAGGGGGAGAGGTGGAGGGGGATGGGGAGAGGGGGATGGGGAGGGGGGAGGGGTGGAATTGAACAGGCGGTGGTTGTAAAGGTGGAGGCGATGTAGGTGCGAGCGAGGGGAGTTGATGCAAGGGGGGGGGAAGAGCAAGACTGGATGAGGAAATGGAGCAGCAGCAGTGGCAGGGTGAGGAAGGGTGTTCAGCAGTACAGTGGGAATGGGGGCTTGGGAGCACAAGGCAAGTCTGGTGACAGTCAAGGAGAGGTTGGTTTCAGTTTCAGTTTCAGTTTAGTTTATTGCCACATGTACCGAGGTAGAGTGAAAAGCTTTTGTTGCGTGCTAACTCAGCGGAAAGACAATACGCGAATACAATCGATCCATTTACAGTGTAAAATAAGAAAAGTTGCTGCAGGAATAGAGACTTAAAAGTGGAGCGATTATAATATGGGTTTGTAGATCTTCTTCTGCGGAGAGCACGCAAATAGTCGACTGGGCCGGGCGCCATCTTGGAATAAGTGATGGGAATTAGTAGAGGGGAATATCAGAGACAGATGCAAGGATAGTTTCAGCCTTAGTAATGACTGGTTTATGTTTATGTTAGTGTGGAAAAAGGCCATTCAGCCCACCGGGTCCACGCCGACCAGCGATCCCCGCACATTAACACTATCCTACACTCACTAGGGACAATTTTTACATTTAGCAAGCCAATTAACCAACAAACCTGTACGTCTTTGGAGTGTGGGAGGTAACAGAAGATCTCGGAGAAAACCCACGCAGGTCACGGGGAGAACGTACAAACTTTGTACATTCAGCACCCGTAGTCAGGATCGAACCCGGGTCTCCGGCGCTGTATTCGCTGTAAGGCAGCAACTCTACCGCTGCACCATCGTGCCGCCCATGTGAAAGTTTTCTGTCGGACGACGAGGCGTTCTGCGTGAGCAAGACCATGGAAAGCCTTCTTCTTCTTCTTCTTGCGAATGAAACATAAACCAAAGGAATAGTTTGATCTCAAGCCGGGTGTTGAGCAGCCAAGTTGTTGTCTCTGTTGGCGTCAATGTCTGCCGGGCCCTGAGCTCCATTCGGTGGGTGGTAGAGCGGGCACCCAGAGATGACATGGTTGGCTGTCTGTTGTTCTGCTCTGCATTCACAGGCTGGGCTCTGGCGTGGCGGAGCCCCCATCTCCACACGCTGGCATTGAAACGCCCAACTCCAGTACCAAGTCGGTTGAGCTTCACCCATGCTCCTCTGGGGAGGTCAGACCCTGGACAGCTTTTATCTGGTAAGCGATGTAGCTGTGTAATGGAGGTAGGGTTGCCTTCCACTCCTGTGACCACTTGGTGGCTATCCAGTGTGCTTTTGGAAAGTGACATCGGGAAACACTTGGCAAACTCCAGCTGCAACTCCCAATGGATGAAATTAATTGATATTTGCGTGGATGAAATAAGCAAAGACCAGTACCAGGAAATAAAGAGATGGAAACATGAGCACATGGGTAAGGGACTGTCTTGGTGCACTGCCGGTTAAATGTAGGTGTCATAAGAGGTCCAGGTTGAAGCTGGATCATGTTGAGAAATCAATGGAGAAATACTCCCACCCGCCCCACTTTCACTTGCATAGCTTAGTTTAGTTTAGAGGTACAGCGCAGAAACAGGCCCGCACATTAACATTATCCTACACACACTAGGGACAATTTACACATACACCAAGCTAATTAACCTGTACCTCTTTGGCGTGTGGGAGGAAACCGAAGATCTCGGATAAAACCCAGGCGGTCACGAGGAGAACGTGCAAATTCCGTACAGACAGCACCCGTAGTCGGGATCGAATCCGGGACTCCGGGGCTACAAACGTTGTAAGGCAGCAACTCTACCGCTGCGCCACCCGGCACACACTTGTCTGTGCACTTAATGTGTAGGAAGGATCTGCAGATGCTGGTTTAAACTGATGACAGACAAAAAATGCTGGAGTAACTCAGCGGGACAGCCAGCATCGCTGGAGAGAAGGAATGGGTGACGTTTTGTTCGAGACCCTAATTCAGATTAGTCAGCGGGATGGGAAACGAGAGATATAGACGTTGATGTAGAGAGATATCGAACAGATGAATTTAAGATATGCATAAAAGTAATGATGATAAAGGAAACAGGCCTTTATTAGCTTTGCTAGGTGAGAATGAGAAGCTGGTGTGACTTAGGTGGGGGAAAGCTGTGCCTGAGTAACAAAGCACTGAAGCCATCTGATGCCACAGTAATTTGTGCTGAAGCTGGCGATCCTGGCACTGGTTGACCTGTTTGTGCCGCAAGTCCAGTACGGACATGGATGTCTCGTGGTTTCCCTGTGAAAACCTGTTAAAACACATTTATCCATGGACGCAAAGACAAATGGGGGTGGCTGAGCACTGAGATTACATTAACAAACTCACTGACAGTTTATGTTTTGCTCCGAACTCCAGCATCTGCAGTCTCTTCTGGGTCCAATCTTCAGCCTCACTGATAGTCACTGACTTAGAGGCACACACACACCACACACGCACACACACACACGCGCGCACACACACACCACACACGCACACACACACACACACACACACACGCATGCACGCGCACGCACACACGCGAACACACACGCACACGCACACATATACACACGCACACGCACACACACACGCATACACATACACACACATATACGCATACACACATACACATACACACACATGACACACACACACACATGCTCACATACACAGTGCATACATGCACGCTGGCACACACGCTGGCACAAACAACACACGACACACACACATGCCATGTACACACTATGCACACGCATACACACACGGCACACCCTTTGTGTCATGCAGGCACACTCCACAAACATGCCGTTATACATTAGCAGCGGCCAAACAATAAATACAAGCTTTCAATCTTACATTTTTTCCACCACAGGCCAGGATGCAAGCACACATGCGGCGTGCCGCTTATTAAGCTGCCATCAGAGAGAAATGTTTTAACTCCTTGTGGTCAGGGATGCCTCAAAGCTTTGAAACCTTAGAAATGTTTTCCTGTACTTTGAGTTTGAAATAAATTAACGACAAAGTATGCGAGCTGAGTGGGTTCTTCACCTCTAGTCAGGTCCACTGCAGAGGGCACACGAGCCACGAGGAGCTTCAACAAAGTGTGTGCAATTTATGCGAGTACCTTCACCGCTCATTGATTACTGCCATGGAGTTGTAAATCACAGGCACAATCCTTCAAGGTAACAGCATGGCATTAACTATTCTGGGTCACAACTAATATCACATGTGCTGCACACCTGGAAAGTCTTTCCTGATGTTACAGATTTAACCTGGTCACAATATTTCACACTCTATAACCTCAGCGTTGGTGCTGATAGTTTGAGTTTTGAATTCACGGATTCACCACTTGTTCTTGATCCAGAACCGGGGGCCACAGTTTAAGAATAAGGGGTAAGCCATTTAGAACGGAGACGAGGAAACACTTTTTCTCACAGAGAGTGGTGAGTCTGTGGAATTCTCTGCCTCAGAGGGCGGTGGAGGCAGGTTCTCTGGATGCTTTCTTCTTGACTAATCTTCTTGAATTTTTTGAAGAGGTTACTAGGGAAATTGACGAGGGTAAAGCAGTGGATGTTGTCTATATGGACTTTAGTAAGGCCTTTGACAAGGTTCCTCATGGAAGGTTGGTTAAGAAGGTTAAACTGTTGGGTATAAATGCAGGAATAGCAAGATGGATTCAGCAGTGACTGAATGGGAGAAGCCAGAGGGTAATGGTGGATGGCTGTTTGTCGGGTTTGAGGCAGGTGTCTAGTGGGGTGCCTCAGGGATCTGTGTTGGGTCCTTTGTTGTTTGTCATGTACATCAATGATCTGGATGAAGGGGTGGTAAATTGGATTAGTAAGTATGCAGATGATACCAAGATAGGGGGTGTTGTGGATAATGAAGAGGATTTCCAAAGTCTACAGAGTGATTTAGGCCATTTGGAAAAATGGGCTGAAAGATGGCAGATGGAGTTTAATGCTGATAAATGTGAGGTGTTACACCTTGGCAGGACAAATCAAATAGACGTACATGATAAATGGTAGGGAATTGAAGAATACAGTTGAACAGAGGGATCTGGGAATAACCGTGCATAGTTCCTTGAAGGTGGAATCTCATATAGATAGGGTGGTAAAGAAAGCTTTTGATATGCTAGCCTTTATAAATCAGAGCATTGAGTATAGAAGCTGGGATGTAATGTTAAAATTGTACAAGGCATTGGTGAGACCAATTGGTGTACAATTTTGGTCGCCCAATTATGGGAAGGATGTCAACAAAATAGAGAGAGTACAGAGGAGATTTACTAGAATGTTGCCTGGGTTTCAACAACTAAGTTACAGAGATAGGTTGAATAAGTTAGGTCTTTATTCTCTGGAGCGCAGAAGGTTAAGGGGGGACTTGATAGAGGTCTTTAAAATGATGAGAGGGATAGACAGAGTTGATGTGATCAAGCGTTTCCCTTTGAGAATAGGGAAGATTCAAACAAGAGGACGACTTCAGAATTAAGGGACAGAAGTTTAGGGATAACATGAGGGGGAACTTCTTTACTCAGAGAGTGGTAGCGGTGTGGAATGAGCTTCCAGTGGAAGTGGTGGCGGCAGGTTCGTTGGTATCATTTAAAAATAAATTGGATAGGCATATGGATGAGAAGGGAATGGAGGGTTATGGTATGAGTGCAGGCAGGTGGGACTAAGGGAAAAAAGTTGTTCGGCACGGACTTGTAGGGCCGAGATGACCTGTTTCCGTGCTGTAATTGTTATATGGTTATAAGAGAGAGCTAGATAGGGCTCTTAAAGATAGTCGAGTCAGGGGATATGGAGAGAAGGCAGGAACGGGTACTGATTGGGGATGATCAGCCATGATCACATTGAATGGCGGTGCTGGCTCAAAGGGCTGAATGGCCTACTCCTGCAGCTATTGTCTATTGCATGATCCAGCTCTGGACTCAAGCCCTGTTGGCTCAGCAGAATTGTAAAATGTTTATTCTTCAACAACTTCAGAAACCCCACCTTTGATCTTTCTTTCTCCTCTGCTCTTCACCCAACAGTTTGTTGGGAGCAAGTAGTCTACCTGCAGTTCCAGAATTTCTGGTCTTCACAGGGTACGGTCCAGAACCAATGTGTAGGAAGGATCTGAAGAAGCTGGTTATACACAGAAGATATCCTCACTGCTTAGAACCATGTACACACCAATTCCCCAGTGTCCTGCGTGATCGACTCGAACTAATCTAATCCGGAGGTCCCATTACAAACACTTCACACACACTCAACTCTTCACCTGGTGGCTACTGCTGTAATCTTTATTCTGTTTCAAGTGTCTTTCCTTCCCCAGATAGAATTAAAATGCTGGAGTAACTCAGCGGGACAGGCAGCATCTCTAGAGAGAAGGAATGGGTGACGTTTCAGATCAAGAGCCTTCTTCCCTCTTGATTTCCAAGGTGAGTAAGACCCAGTGGCATCGCGAGTACCTCTACACAGCATTTCAACGGTTGTAGACCATTGTGGAGTGTGCCATCCATGGAGAGTTTGGCTGCACCACCATGCAAGTTTTGTGAAAGACTTTGCATGCAGTGGTTGATGCATGATCCCGTGTTCCCTCTCCACCCACGTTGAACGGTTTTCATTTCATACTGAACACTTGTCCTCAGCCTTTTCCCAAGTAATTTATAATAACTCCGTGGCACTTTGCATTGAAGTGCTGCATTTACAGCATGCTATACATCTACCAGCTCATCCCCCAACATCATTGTCAGTGACGGGACAAGGAACAAACCCTCGGACAAAGGTCTTCATCTTCACAATCCCCAAGTGTTCTTCAAGAGTTCTTCTGAAATCCCGATTAGCAATTTCATTATTTTGTACGTCCAATCTGTGCAACCTTCCTCGGTGGACAATTCATCGCGTGTGAAATAAAACTTGGGTCTTCTTTCAGCCCTGTCCCTTAATCACTACATTGCCATTGCCAATAGACAATAGACAATAGGTGCAGGAGTAGGCCATTTCGAGCCAGCACCGCCATTCAATGTGATCATGGCTGATCATCCCCAATCAGTACCCCGTTCTTGCCGTGACGAGGACATTGCCTTCCACCACCCGAAGAGAATTAATGTCAAATTTGATGTCCCCTTTGGCTTCTGCATAAGGTACAGTAGACACACAAAGCAACCACTGCAACATAGACACAAAATGCTGGAGTAACTCAACGGGACAGGCAGCATCTCTGGAGAGAAGGAGTGGGAGACGTTTTGGGTCGAGACCCTTCTTCAGCATTGGTTGCACGACTTTCAATGCCAGTCATGCTGAGGAAATAGGATTGCATCATGACCACTTTTTCGATTGAATTGATTGAAAGATACAACATGGAAACAGGTCCCTGGACCCACCGAGTCCACGCCGACCATCGACCACCTGTTCACACTAGTTATGTTATCCCACTGTGTCCGTGCAGGCTACTGCAGAGAGTAGACTTTCACAGGCTCCTTCTGATCTACAGTATGTAGGAAAGAGCCGCTGATGCTGCTTTACACTGAAGATAGACACAAAATGCTGGAATAAGTTTACATTTATTGTCACATGCACCAATTGGTACAGTGAGATTTGATTTCCCATACAACCACATGAATAAAATAAACACAACACACAATAGACTTTACCATGAACATCCCCACGCAGCAGAATCAATGTTTCCCACTGTGAGGGAAGGCAGTAAAGTTCAGTCATCTTCCTCTTTGTTCACCCGTGGTCGGGGCCTTTGAGGCCTCTGCAGTCGCTGCTATGGCAGCCCGATGTTCAGGCCCTCTCGCCGGGATGATCGGATCTCCGACGTTGGAACGGAAGAACATTCTCAGCGGCTTGGAGATTCCGAATCGGCCACTTCTTACCAGGGACCGCGGCTCCCGAAATCTACAGGCCGAGCTGGGCGGAGATTCAATACTGGCGACCCTCGGCAGAGGGATCCCAGGACTCCGCGACGTTGATGTCAGCGCCGCCCGCGGCTAGAAGCTCCGCAACCACAGCTCCACGATGTCAAAGCAGCAGCCCAACACTCCGGAGCTCCAACACGGTGATCCCCGGTAAGGCATCGCCCACAGCGCGATGGTAAATCAGTGCTGCGCCACTGCTGAAGCTCTGGTCGTCTCCGGCCGCAAAGGCCGCTCCAATCCAGATGGTAGGCTGCGAAGGGGGGAGGGGAGGCGAAGACGCGACTCGGAGAATAGTCGCATCCTCGACCAGGAAGTGACTGAGACAACACCTCATATTCCGCCTGGGTTGCTTGCGTCCGGTTGGCATGAACGTTGAATTCTCCCAATTTTGCTAGCCCTTGCTGTCCCCTTCCTTAACCCTCGAGCTGTCTCCTCCCATCCCCCTGCCCTCGGGCTCCTCCTCCTCCCTTTTTCCTTCCTTCTCCCCCCTACCCCCCATCAGTCTGAAGAAGGGTTTCGGCCCGAAACGTCGCCTATTTCCTTCGCTCCATAGATGCTGCTGCACCCGCTGAGTTTCTCCAGCATTTTTGTGTACCTAGTGACTGAGAAACGGTTTCCCCCTTACCTTACCCACCTACCCCACATAAAAGGACTAAGAAACCTCCAAAAACATACTTTTAAACAGACTAAAAACAACAAAAAGATAAAAAACCAGACAGACTGTAGGCAGAGGCTGCCATCATACGGCTCCCCTGAATAACTCAGCGGGACAGGCAGCATCTCTGAAGAAAGGCTTCGATCTGAAACGCCACCCATTCCTTCTCACCAGAGATGCTGCTCCAGCATTTTGTGCCCACCTCTGTATCTATGTGTGCTATCGCAACCCAGAGAGCAGTTAGTCACATTAACGATCCCTAATGAGGTAAAAATATTGTCCACGAGCAGGATTATATTAGCTCCTTTTCCCTCCTTGTGTGTTAGCTTTCCCTTTGCCATCTGCAAGGTAAAATACAATGAGCAGTGCTGCCTCTGGTGCTCGTGGATGATAAAGAGGCAATGTTCCGCACGACCTCGCACCTGACCCCAAAGGAACAAATCTTGTCAAAAACTCAAGTGGTTGAAAGTTGTGCAAAAAGCAAGTTGGATGAACCATGATGTTTTACAAAGGAATCGGCAACTGAGAGTCATGGCCGAGGTTCAGGTATGAAGTTGCGCACTTAACAGTTTATTGCTTAAGGGCCTGTCCCACGAGCATGCGACTGCATGCGGCAAGCGCGACCAAACCGGAAGCGTGGGCCGCGCGGAGGTCAAGTGATCCCGTACGAGTTGACGTGAAGTTCGAGCGAAGTCTGCGGGAAGTTCGCGCTAGGCTTACGCCATCAAGACGCTGCGTACGGCCTCAATGCGGCGGCGGGACGGCACGCCGTTGTCGCGTGGAATTTTTGGACAGTGTCAGTTTTTTGGAGCCCCGCGCGATGTCGGGACCAGCTCCGCACAACTCCATACGGCTCCGGCGATCGAAGTGGGACCGGCCCCGCGAGGCCGTACGGCTCAAGCGACCACGTTAGGTCACGTTTGCCGCATGCAGTCGCATGCTCGTGGGACAGGCCCTTCAGAGATTATATCTTGTTCCAGGTGCTACTGAAGACTTTTCTTGTACTAAATAACATCTTCTGCCACCTCTCTTTCTCTCCTATTTGCTTTCAGTCTTTAGATTAGAAATGAGAGGAAATATTAGGCACTGAAACATAGAGCCTTGTGCTCAGGTAGAGCTACTGCCTTACAGCACTAGAGACCCGGGTTCAATCCTGACTACGGGTGCTGTCTGTATGGAGTTTGTACGTTCTCCCTATGACCTGGGTGGGTTTTCTCTGGGTGCTCTGGTTTCCTCCCACACTCCAAAGACGTACAGGTTTGTAGGTTAACTGACTTCTATAATTGTATAATTGGTGTGTAGTATACAGGCGATCGATCGCTGGTCGGCACAGACTCGGTGGGACGAAGGGCCTGTTTGTGTGCTGTATCTGTAATCTCTAAACTAAAACTGTATCTCGAAACTGAACTAGCACTAGGCAACAATCATCATTGGGCTATTTCAAGGAAAAGTTGTATAAATATGAAATAGGATTAACGTTGATAGAAGATAGACACAAAAAGCCAGAGTAACTCAGCGGGACAGGCAGCATCTCTGGAGAAAAGGAATAGGTGACGTTTCTGGTTGAGACCCTTCTTCAGACATTGATAGAATTGAGTTCCAATGATGATGACTGTCAGTAAATGTTTCTGGAGAAACCTGTGATATCCTTCAGAATGCTACTGCTGCCAGGATTCGAGTAATAGCAGTGCAAGTGTGAGCAGACATCACCGTGATTTAATAGTGCTCATCCAAAGAAAAGAAATATAAATAGCATTACAGACTGTTACCGCGCAGCTATAAGGAATCGCAGGTTCAAATCTCATTGTATCATGTAGAAGTTATAACACAAAATCAGGACATCCAGCCCAACTGGCAATTGGATGGTACTAAATAATTAATAATAATTACAAATAATTAAATAGATTGATTGGATATTTAAAAGGACGTGTTGCAAATTACTTTTGCCTCAGAGGGCGGTGGAGGCAGGTTCTCTGGATACTTTCAAGAGAGAGCTAGATAGGGCTCTTAAAGATAGCGAAGTGAGGGGGTATGGGGAGAAGGCAGGAACGGGGTACTGATTGTGGATGATCAGCCATGATCACATTGAATGGTGGTGCTGGCTCGAAAGGGGCAAATGGCCTACTCCTGCACCTATTGTCTATTGGCTTCATTTTCTGCGTGCTGCAGGTGCGATAGTAAGCGTCTGATTGCCCTTGTAACTTGTAGCTGCCTGACACACTACTGTCTGAGGGAGTGATGTTCATTTACAGTAGCTCTGTGCCGGGTCTGTTGATTGTTCTACAGGTAGACACAAAATGCTGGAGGAACTCAGCGGGACAGGCATCGGAGTATGGCGGAGTAGAGGATGGGCCGAATGGCCTAATTCTACTCCTATCATTTATGACATGGGACAGGCAGCTTCTCTGGAGAGAAGGAATGGGTGACGTTTCGGGTCAAGACCCTTCTTCAGACTGATGTCAGGGGACGGAGATAGAATGTAGTCGGAGAAGGTAAAAGGGCCTGTCCCACTATGCGAGTTTACCCAAGAGCTCTCCCGAGTTTAAAAATAAATCAAACTAGTGGTAAGTATGTAGAATGTACGTAGCGGGTACGTCGGAGCTCGGGACGTCTCTTAGCGGCTCGTAACGGCAGGTACTCGGGAAACGCGGTAAGCTTGTGATGTTTTATCAACATGTTGAAAAATGTCCATGAGAGCCCTGAGTACCTACGAGCGGCTACTACCATAATTCTCTGAGTTCGAATCAGGGGAAACTCGGGAGAACTCTTGAATTACCTCGTACAGTGGGACAGGCCCTTTAGACTGGTGGGAGAACTGGGAAGGGAGGGGGGGGGGGGGGGGGGGGGGGGAAGAGGGAGAGGGAACGCAAGGACTATTTGAAGTTAGAGAAGTCAATGTTCATACCGCTGAGGTGTAAGCTACCCAAGCGAAATATGAGGTGCTGTTCCTCCAATTTGCGCTGGGCCACACTCTGACAATAGACAATAGACAAAAAGGTCAGAAAATCTGAATGGGATGGGGAGTTAAAGTGCTGGGCAACCGGAAGATCAGGTAGGTTCAGGCGGACTGAGCGGAGGTGTTCAGCGAAACGATCGCCGAGCCTGCGCTTGGTCTCGCCGATGTACAGAAGTTGACACCTGGAACAGTGGATACAGTAGATGAGGTTGGAGGAGGTGCAAGTGAACCTCTGCCTCACCTGAAAAGACTGTCGAGGTCCTTGGATGGAGTCGAGGGGGGAGGTAAAGGGACAGGTGTTGCATCTCCTGCGGTTGCGGGGGAAAGTACCTGGGGAGGGGGTGGTTGGGTGGGAAGAGACGAGTTGACCAGGGAGTTGCGGAGGGAACCGTCTCTGCGGAAAGCAGAAAGGGGTGGAGATGGGAAGATGTGGCCGGTAGTGGGATCCCGTTGGAGGTGGCAAAAGTGTCGGAGGATTATATGCTGTATGCGACGGCTGATGGGGTGGAAGGTGAGGACAAGGGGGGAGGGGGAGCAAGAGCAGAGCTGCGGGATATCGAGGAGACCCTAGTGAGAGCCTCATCAATAATGGTTCTGTGCTCCTCATCAAATATGATTGTTCTGCAGTCTCACCTCAAGGAACAGAGTGTGTTTATCTGCAGCGTGCCTCTCTCCCAATGAACGCACTGTTTGGCAGGTACTTGGTACTGTACAAGCAAATGAAGTCTCTTTACCTGCTGCACAGAATGAGAAGATAGACACAAAAAAGCTGCAGTAACTCAGCGGGTCAGACAGCATCTCTGGAGAAAAGGAATTTCGGGTCGCGACCTTTCTTCAGATACCCGACCTGAGACATCACCTATTCCTTTTTTCCAGAGATGCCGTCTGACCCGCTGAGTTACTGCAGCTTTTTGTGTCTATCTTCAGCTTAAACCAGTATCTGCAGGATACAGAATACAGAATACGAACCCTAGCTTGACCTGTACCTTGTGGACACAATCAACAATTTGCTTCAGTTCGACCCACTGACCCAGTGACACAGGCAGTCTTTGAATGTGGAAATGAACGAGTTAATTTACGCTTACGATGTGATATTTAAAATACTATTGCTGAAGAATGGACGATAGATAGCAGATTGCACGCACAGTGACAGGTTCTGGGAAAAGAATGAAATTAAATTCTACCAGTCATAAACAGGCAACATAAATTAAAATTTCCTTTGTACTGAATGTTACAGTATTTGAAAATTTAATGGCAGCTTCTGTTCATTTCAAACTCTGTAGATTTAGACCACATGGCTTGACTTCAAAATTCCAGAGTTTGTAAATATTTTTCATAATTAAAAACACTTGTCATAAATTCAGATCCACAGAGGAAGAAAATCGCTGATTTCAATTAAGCTGCAATACTTTTACAAATGGCTGTATTCTGGATTATGTGAAGCAGTTGCTATCTCTCGGCATTTCAAACTTTTTCAATTTGTCTTTCACTTGTGGTTCTACAGTGTAGGTTAACAGAGGTCAGCGTTAGCTCGATGGCCCTTATGCCCCATTTATGTCTGCACAATATGATTATGGTTAGCTCAGTTCCTGCCCCTCTATCCAGCTGAGTCTTTTTTTCCTCTTTCTCTTTTCCTCTCCCTTGCTCTCTCTCTCTCTCTCTCCCCTGCACTATCTCTCCCTCTCCACCTTGTTCACTCCCTTTTTCTTGCTCTCTCTCTCCCTCCCTCTGTCCCTATCTCTCTCCCCTGCTCCCTCTCTCCCCCCTACTCTCTCTCTCCCTCTCTCCCCCCTGCACTATCTCACCCTCTCCATCTTGTTCACTCTCTCTCCTTCTTGCTCTCTCTCTCTCTCCCTCCCTCTCTCTGTCCCTCTCCCTCTATCTCTCTCCCCCGCTCTCTCTCTCTCTCCCTCTCACGCACACAATTTCTTGTATTCTCTGGAAGAAAAAAATAACAAAGTGTGATCTTTGTTAAAGCAGCACAAATCTTTGCCAAAATATGTCAGTAGGTTCAATTCCCCAAAGAAACAATGAACGACTTGATTTTTTGTCAACTGGCTCCTGTCTTAGTTACTTTTATTAATGTTGATTGATGAGAAAACATTTTGAAAACTAAAATTAAATTGCTGAAATTCTTGGGTGGAATTTGAACTTGCATTCCCTGAAACACAAGCAGCACACAACTAACTCACCCAACAGTCTGTAGCAGTATCTTAAATCACCCTTTCTTCCTGCTAAGCATCTTACATTCACTTTACTTTTTACTGACTTTTGCCTATTTTGTTATTAAAGTATAGTGTGTTATGGGCCTGACCCACTTGGGCGAGTTTTTCGGCGACTGCCGGCAGATGTCACAGTCGTAGCAGGTCGCCGAAAAACCAGCGACTGGACCCCCCCACGACAATGTCTGCAAGCTATCGACAACCATTAGGACGTCCACCTACGACCACACCTACGACAACATACGTCCACCCGCACAAGCTATGACAAAGTAAGACAATTCAGTCGCTGGTATCTGTCGCCGGTTGACGTAGGTTGACGTAGGTAGTCACCAATGGAATTCACCGGAGTCAGCACCAGCAACAACCTACGACAGCATCTACGTCAGAAGTCAAGCTACGCTCACTGGCGTCAAGCCAACTGTCGCCGAAAGGTTTTGAACATTTTAAAATCCAGCGGCGACCAGAAAAACGCTAGGATTCTTTGGGCGACTGAGGAGACTACACACGACCATACAGGAGACATCCCGACGACCATGTGGCAACAGCCTGTAGTCACCTAATAAAATTGCCTAAGTGGGACAGGGGCATTAATGAGAGGGAACACTGCACTGTTTCTATAATTGGTATCTAGGGCCAAGATCAAACTCTCTTGCACAGTACTGCACTGATTAGACAAAGGGTAAAGCTTCATACAACCACTCCAGAGAAGATACAACACACATCTGAAACAAAGTAAAGCTCTCTCTAGATATAGAAACAAAGTCTGAAGAAGGGTCTTGACCTGAAATATCACCTATTTCTTTTCTCCAGAGATGCTGTCTGATCCGCTGAGTTACTCCAGGTTTTTGTATCTATCAAAGATTTCATCAGTCTGAAGAAGGGTCTGGACCTGAAATGTCCCCTATTGAGTCTGAACAAGGGTCTCGAGCTAAAATGTCACCTATCCTGGGCTTCTCTCCAGAGGTGCTGCCTGTCCCGCTGAGTAAAGGGCCTGTCACACTTGGGCGTCATTTGCGCGTCATTTGCGCGTAATTTACGTGACATCATTTACGCGTCACGATGCACGTGATGCGCGTGTGGTGCGTGGTGACGTAGGCAGTGGCGCGCGATCGCACGCGGCTCCCCAGGATGTTGGGATGTACAAAATCTTCGCGCGCCATCTGCGTGACGTGTAACTGACGCCCAAATGGGACAGGCCCTTTACTCCAGCTTTTTGTGTCTCTCTCCAGAGATGCTGCCTGACCCGCTGAGTTACTCCAGCACTGTGTCTTTTATAGCTCTCCTCTTGCAGCTGATCAAACACTCACAGTGCATGCACAGCACCAGGCCATTACTGTGCAAACTTTCCTCCACACTATCCCATCTACAACCATGGCGCAGGTTAGACGCACAGTAAAATCTGTCTCAGGTCAGTGTCAGCAGGAGGTAGATGTCACAGTGCACAGCGCTTGAAGAATGTTCAAGGGCCATTAATCCCTTGCTGTTTGCAAATGCCTCACCCGAATTACCAAGCAGAGATAACAGGTTAAAACAGATAGTGTATTAATTACAGAAAAGCAGGATGTGAACAAATCTCACAGCCCTGGCAGATAGAAGTTATTATTATGTCTGCACAAACTACACCCATACATTATATTTGCTTAGAATGTGTTTGGGAAAATATACAATTAGTGGTTGAGATATAAATGGCAAATGAATAATCAGTGTGAGTAATTCACCCTCCCTGCAATCAACGCAATCAGAACCCGCATTATGTTTCTTCAGATGTGAGCTGGCCTGTCTAAATTATATTTAAAGGGGCACAGTAGGAGGTCGTTCGGCCCTTCACATCTGTGTTGGCTCCCAGGGGAACAAGCCAACACTTCTATTCTCCCCCTCTGCCCCTGCAATTTATCTCACACAATGGTTCCACTCCCCTTTGATCCTTTCTGCCATTTCTCTGCAGTAAAAGTTAAGTTGCATCTACTCCAGCAGCGTCTTTGGGTCTGAAGAGGGGTCTCGACCCGAAACGTCACCCATTCACCAGACTGATTCCTGGGATGTCAGGACTTTCATATGGAGAAAGACTGGATAGCCTCGGCTTGTACTCGCTAGAATTTAGAAGATTGAGGGGGGATCTTATAGAAACGTACAACATTCTTAAGGGGTTGGACAGGCTAGATGCAGGAAGATTGTTCCCGATGTTGGGGAAGTCCAAAACAAGGGGTCACAGTTTAAGGATAAGGGGGAAATCTTTTAGGACCGAGATGAGGAAAACATTTTTCACACAGAGAGTGGTGAATCTCTGGAACTCTCTGCCACAGAAGGTAGTTGAAGCCAGTTCATTGTCTATATTTAAGAGGGAGTTAGATGTGGCCCTTGTGGCTAAAGGGATCAGGGGGTATGGAGAGAAGGCAGGTACAGGATACTGAGTTGGATGATCAGCAATGATCATATTGAATGGCGGTGCAGGCTCGAAGGGCCGAATGGCCTACTCCTGCACCTAGTTTCTATGTTTCTATGTTTCCTTCTCTCCAGAGATGCTGCCTATCTCGCCCGCTGAGTTAACCCAGCATTTTGTGTCTCTCTTCATGCTGTCTGATCCTATCTTTGGTTCAAATCAGCATCTGCAGTTCCTTCCTAGACAGCATGCCTTTGGGATACAGTAGTGGACTGGAAACCTGTGGTCACAGAGAGAGTATAAAGATATCTGAGGCCAGATGCAAGCAAGGAGCCTAAAGCACGGGGGTGAGGCATGAAAACATCATCTTCCTCCCCACACCATCCTTCTTGCAAACCAAGTCTCTTTTAAATCCTTGTTTGGGAATGTCAGGGAATGGGCTCGCTGTCTCGGGCGGTAGTGCGTCAAACACCAGTCAACTACACGTGTCTGGGTATCCACAACTTGTGCTGCTGCAACAGTTCGACGTCTGCAGCTCACATTGCTACACTGGCAGAAACGGCGTATGATCATTTGCAACATGATGCAACCAGTAGAAATGGAAGATATAGACACAAAAAACTGGAGTAACTCCACGGGTCAGACAGCATCTCTGGAGAAGAGCAATGGTTCGGGTCAAGATCAAGAGACGTCTTGACCCAAAACGTCACCTATCCCTTTTCTCCAGAGATGCTGCCTGACCCGCTGAGTTACTCCAGCTTTTTGTATCTATCTTCGGTGTGAACCAGCGTCTGCAGTTCCATCTCACACAGTAGAAATTGATATTAACTTTCAATATATTTACAGAAGCTCTCTAGATTATACACATGAAAAAATGCAGTGAAAATTCACTGAACTGATAATAGAGAAAAGGTTGTTGTCATGAGAAAAATTTGAGAAAACTGATTGCTTTTCTTTGAAAAAAGAGAATTGATAAAATGTTTGAAAGATTATTGAAGGTTTTGAGTCACGAAAGATTGTTTCCATCAGCTGACGAATAGATAGATTTATCAATGGAAGAATGCAGAGAAACCTGGAAGAATTTGTCCTCTCATGGATGATTGAAAGTGAACCGTTATGAACTGGAGAATATTCGATTCAATAGACAATAGACAATAGACAATAGGTGCAGGAGTAGGCCATTCGGCCCTTCGAGCCAGCACCTCCATTCATTGTGATCATGGCTGATCATTCCCAATCAGTACCCCGTTCCTGCCTTCTCCCCATCTCCCCTGACTCCGCTATTTTTAAGAGCCCTATCTAACTCTCTCTTGAAAGCATCCAGAGAACCTGCCTCCAACACCCTGAGACAGAGAATTCCACAGACTCACCACTCTCTGTGAGAAAAAGTGTTTCCTATTCTCCGTTCTAAATGGCTTACCCCTTATTCTTAAACTGTGGCCCCTGGTGAACCCATGTAGAGTCGGCTATTCAGTTCCAATCTTGTTTTGCAAATTGCTTTCCTTCTAGTGCTAATCCAATTTCTTTTTCAGAGAAAGACACAACATTCAGGAGTAACTCAGCGGGTCAGGCAGCATCTTCGGAGAACATGGATAGGTGACGTTTCAGGTCCGGACTGATTGTAGGGGATTAGGGGGTTGGGGTAAGCTGGTTGGGGGCAGAATCCACTGAGCGACTCCAGCACTCTGTCATTTATTTTATAAACAAGCACCTGCAGTTCCACGTGTCTCCTTTTTCAAAGCTCTGATTGATTTATCTTCCAGGTAGTCTGTTCTAGATAATAATCTATGCAATATCACTCTACTCTATCTAGAATTTCCATCGCACGGCGCAGTGTTTTTATGCTCCTTGCATGACAAATGTATTTGATTCCTGACTGCCGAACACAATCAGTACTCTTTAAAACACATCATGCAGGCACAAGGTTGTACCTAACCCCAGGGAGAGTCAAGTGTCACCTTGTACATGCCTGATGTGATTCAGTAGATTTTATCCTGATGCCACGTGACTAAGACATGGCTGTGCAGGGAACACTGAAGGTAGACACAAAAAGCTAGAGTAACTCAGCGGGACAGGCAGCGCCTCTGGAGAGAAGTAATGGGTGACGTTTCGGGTCAAGACCCTTCTTCAGACTGTGAGTTAGGGGAGAGGGAGACACAGAGATATGGAAGGGTAAGGTGTGAAAATGAGAGATCGAAGGGGACAAAGTTCAAGGTAAATGTAGAATAGATCATTGCTAGCTAGGGGAAGGGGGCAACGAGACAGGGAACATTGGCAGGTGTCTCCACAGGTCAGTCACATTACTTGCACTACTCTCTAACGCACACGAACAATCAATATACTACGCAGGGCTTATTCATGGTCTCAAACAGAAGGTGAGGGCTGTTGCTGTTACCAAAGATCATCCCCATCTACACCACAACTGCAGAATATGTCAGTAAACATCACCCAGTGTTTTCCTCGGCTAAATTCCCGGTAGGAAGATGGAGCCGTCCTTGGAAACACAAAGTGGAAGCCCATTTAACAATTGTACATCTTCCCCAAGGTTGCTCTGCTCATCATCAAAATCACAGCAGGTCTTCCACCTTAGCACCACTTTGGCTACTAACCCCAAAGATCAGACAATGAAGGCAGTGGGCAAACCTGTGCAGGAAGGAACGGCAGATGCTGGTTTACACCAAAGACAGACACTAAAATGCTGGAGTAACTCAGGTCGTCCTACTGGGAGAGTCTGGGACTAGAGGTCATAGCCTCACAATTAAAGGACGTTCTTTTAAGAAGATGAGGAGACATTTCTTCAGTCAAAGGGTGGTGAATCTGTGGAATTCTTTGCCACAGAAGGTTGTGGATATTTGTAAAGTAGAGATAGATAGATTCTTGATTAGCACAGGTGTCAGAGGTTAGAGGCAGAGAAGGCAGGAGAATGGGGTTAGGAGGGATAGATCGATCAGTTATGATTGAATGGCAGAGTAGACTTGATGGGCCAAATGGCATAATTCCACTCCATGGCCGTCCAAAGGGGGAGTCCGCTGGGTGTGACCTCACCCCCTTTTCCCCCCCAGAGTAAGAAAAAATCCCCAGAATTTTTTTTAAAAATCGGAGCACAATCAGCGTTTCCACTTTGTGGGAAATCGCCCGCAATTCTGGCTCCGGCCGCTGGGGGAGAAACAAATGCGCCCATCCGCGCCTGCGCAGTTGGGGAAGCAACGCAAAATGGCGCCACCTATCCGCGCGTGCGCAGTGGACCCGGGCGGGATCACTACCATTTGTGCTTCAGCCATTGAGTGCGATGTCTCGCATCTACTCAAGGTAAGTAGTGGGGTGGGGGGTGTGTGGGGGTGCGGGTGCGGTGTCTGCCCGCCCAGTACAGTCCTGCGTTTCCATCCGCGGCATCGGAGCCTCGCTATCGGCCAGCCTGGCGACCGTCCTCCCGTCGCCGGGCGGGAGCGACTGTGACCTCAACAACAGACGCCGCTGCGGCGGGGCCCAAACATTCTTCCGCCCGCACCACCCCCGCTCATCCCCCCCCCCGCTCATCCCCCCTCACCTCTCTCCGCCCCACCACCTCTCTCCCCCCCCCACCTCTCTCCCCCCCACCACCTCTCTCTCCCCCCCACCTCTCTCCCCCTCCCCCACCTCTCTCTCCCTCCCCCACCTCCCTCCCCCTCCCCCCCTCTCTCTCCCCACCACCTCCCTCCCCCTCCCCCACCTCGCTCTCCCCCCCACCTCTCTCCCCCTCCGCTCTCTCTCTCTCTCTCTCCCTCTCTCCCCCTCCGCTCTCTCTCTCTCTCTCTCCCTCTCTCCCCCTCCGCTCGCTCTCTCTCTCACTTGGTCTAGTTCTCTTTAATTCTACCACAACCAATGAAGAAGCTGCTAAAGCTATTGCCAACCTCTCAGATGCTCAGTAGCTGTACCTCATACAGAATCACTTTAAACTGGGTCCAACATACAACTATTGTGCCTTCTATAAGAATGGATGCTGGCGAGGATTTAACCCTGACTAGTTACGAGCATATCCCTGGCTTGTAGATAGCGATCATGTGGATGGCGTATTTTGCCTACCTTGTGCCTTGTTTGTGAACAACAGGAAATCATTTGTCATCAAGTCAAGGTAAGTCAAGTCTATTTGTCACATACACATACAAGATGTGCAGTAAAATGAAAGTGGTAATGCCTGGGGATTGTGCAAAACAACAGAACAGGTGCTCCTGAATGTATATTGCCATTTACCACTACCTCTACTAATGCAAGGGCATTGCCCTGCAAGCCAACCCTGGTTCTGCAAATCCTGCCATGCCACCCCCCTTTTTGAAAAGCTTCGTACGGGCCTGCACTCCTGTCACTTATGACATGGGACAGGCAGCTTCTCTGGAGAGAAGGAATGGGTGATGTTTTGCGTTGAGACCCTACTTCAGACTGGGCAAACATACTCTGCTCAAATTACTCATCATCCTTGGCACCGGTACCATAATGGTTAGACTTTAAATGTTTTAATTGGTTAGAAATTAGTTCATGTAGATCGAGGTTGTTATATAAATGAAATCTTCCAGAACGGAGCAGAGAGTTGGTCTATTGAACACGAACTGCAAACCTTTCAATCAGTCGATTTTTATTCTCACTCTGAGCATCAGGCAAAAAGACATCTTCAAAGGATTGTGGAATTTCACCGAAATATGACATGGAAAATATAGCAGAGGCAGGAAATGGGGAAGATTGTAAGGCTGGATAATGGACGCCCAAACAAGGGACATCCCTGATATTTAAGGGTTGTCCCTCAATAAGAGCAATAGAGATGAAGGGAAGCAGAGTGATCCTTTGTGCATGAAACTGTGAAAGTGGACTTCAAATCTGTGGGATGGGTTGCAGAGCAATAATCTTTGGGGAGAACAAGCCAACAGAGAACTCTGCTGGGTGCGAGTGATAAGAGAGGAATAGATCGGGTAGACGCACAGAGTCTCTTGCCTAGAATCGAGGACCAAGGGACATAGGTTTATAACATATAACCATATAACAATTACAGCACGGAAACAGGCCATCTCGGCCCTACAAGTCCGTGCCGAACAAAAGGTGAGGGGGCAAAGGTGAGGGGGAAAAGATTTAATAGGAATCTGAGGGGTAACATTTTCCACACAAAGGGTGGCGGGTGTACGGAACGAGCTGCCAGGTAGTTGAAGAAGGGACTATTGCAACATTGAAGAAACAATTAGACAGGTACCTGGATAAGACAGGTTTAGAGGAATATTGGCCAAACACAGGCAGGTGGGACTAGTGTAGGTGGGACGTGCTGGTCGGTGTGGGTAAGTTGGGCGGAAGGGCCTGTTTCCACAGTCTCTATGACATCACTCGTGGTAATTTTATCCATATAACCAGTGGAGCATTGGACATGATTCTGTTGTAAATAGCAGGCTGGATAAATGTACACTGGTTCATTCACCAATTACCCACCAGAGTCCCCAATGACCAGAGAGACGGGGATCCCAGTGAAATAAGTCCCTCTTGACCCCCTCAGTCCAGACTGGATGAAGTTGGAATTCTGCCGTGAATGGGGCTGATGCAGTGCAGGTATTAGTACGGGGTTAAAAGGTTATTACCAGTACAACTGAATGTGGTGTTAAGCAAAGATCCTACAGCGAGCAAGATAGATCAGTCGACGAAAAAGACGTAGCACGGTCATGGGCAGATTCACGGGTAATTTTCGGCCCCATTTCCGTAACCGGCTTCCGTCTCCACACCAAAGATCCCGTAGGATACTAGTGCGGAGCCGGAAGTCGGTTACGGAAACATCCTCGTAAAAATAAAAGTTATTTGGTAAAAATCTTCTCCTCATTTTCAGAATTTTAATTTATTAACACAAACTGTTCCCCTGCAACATTGATTACAATGCGAGTCGGGTCGGGTCGGGTCCGGTTACGGAAATGGATGAAAAAAAGGCCCACGTTCCGCTCCGTTGCGTACTACACATCAGCCCATTGCATTTAGCAGGAGTGGTCTATCTTGCTCCACTAAAGGATCTTTGGTGCTAAGAAGCTTACAGGCAAGATCTTATCACGAGGCTTAGCCAACTTGAGGGATTAGTTTTTCTTCCTGCTCCTGATTTGTTTGTTTATAGGTGAAAGGTTTGTGAGGGAGAGAAATATGCACGTTAGTTAAGTGGATTTTTTTTTTACAGGCATTTTGAAATTGCCACATTTTATTTTAGCTTTCAGACATCAATATCTGGTTTGAAGATAGCTGACCTTCCCATCCCTGCCTATCCTGGGCCCCTTCCTCTGCCAGAATATCGACATACAAACTGGAGAACAGCACCTCATAATCCACTGGGGCAATGTTGAAAGCCAACGGCATGAACACTGAATTCTCCAATAGAAAGGTCTGAGCAACAGGGAGGTTGAGTAGGCTGGGACTCTATATTCCTTGGAACACAGGAGGATGAAGGGTGATCTTATAGAGGTGTATAAAATCATGCGATGAATAGATCGGGTAGATGCACACTCTTGCCCAGAGAAGGGGAATCGAGGACCAGAGGACATAGGTTGAAGGTGAAGAGGAAAAGATTTAATAGGAATCTGAGGGTGGTAGGTGTATGGAACAAGCTGCCAGAGGAGGTAGTTGAGGCTGGGAATATCCCAACGTTTAAGAAACAGACAGGTACATGGATAGGACAGGTTTGGAGGGATGTAAGCCAAACATGGGCTGGTGGGACTAGTGCAGATGGGACATGTTGGCCGATGTGGGCAAGTTGGGCCGAAGGGCCTGTTTTCACACTGTATCACTCTATGACTCGACAAGCGATCTCAGCCACCCTCCTTCTCATCTACCCAGTCACCCCCACCCCAACCCCTCTTCCCATTCCCCTGTCACCCAGTTCCTTCCCCCCCCCCCCTCATCACCCTCCTCCACTCATTCAATGTCACCCATTTATCTTCCTCATTCCCATTCCCTTCTACCCACATCCCTCTGTCTGGTTCTACATTTCCCTCTCCATCGTCCTCTCTGATCAGATTCCACCATTTGTTCCCTTGTGTCTCCTCTACTTTCTCTGCCCCTCTCCCCCCCACCTAAAGGGCCTGTCCCACTATACAAGTCTACCCAAGAGCTCTCCAGAGTTAAAAAAAAAAATCAAACTCGTGATAAATACGTAGAATGTACATAGCGGGTATGTCGGAGCTCGGGACGTCTCTTAGCGGCTCGTAACGCTAACGGCAGGTACTCGGGAAACGCAGTAAGCTCGTGAAGTTTTTTCAACATGTTGAAAAATGTCCACGAGAGCCCCGAGTACCTACGAGCGGCCATTACCGTAATTCTCCGAGTTCAAATCAGGGGAAACTCGGGAGAACTCTTGAATTACCTCGTACAGTGGGACAGGCCCTTAACTCATCTGGCAATCAACCCTCCACCTGGACCCAGCCACCACATGTCAGCTCTCGCCCACTCCTTCCCCTCATCCCATTCCACCAGCTTTCTCCGCTCCCCTCCATCGGTCTGAAGAAGGGCACCAACCTGGAACGTAATCAGTCCATTTCCCTCCACAGATGCGGCCTGGCCCACTGAGTTCCTCCAGCACTGCGTGTTTTGCTCAACATTCCAGCATCTGCACTACCTTGTGTCTCTCTCTGACGGTTCTATTGTGTAACAGGTGATGTGAAGACTGATTTTGTTCATCAGTGCCTCGCATTCCGTGTCATTTTTCCAGCTTCCTTTCCCTACTCCAAGTCAACCAGCGACAGAAGATAGACACAAAAAGCTGGAGTAACTCAGCGGGTCAGACATCATCTCTGGAGAAAAGGAATAGTTGACGTTTCTGATCGAGCCGCTTCTTCAGACTAATAGGTGACATTTCAGGTCGAGACCCGTCTACCCTTGTACTAATTGATGCACAGCCATGCCTACTACATGAATCATGACCCCAGCTTCAGAGTAGAATTGATGAGAATGTTAGGGAGGGGAGTGGGGGGGGGGGGGGGGGGTAGCATGTGGGTTGGGTAGGGGAGTGGGAATGGAATGTGGGTGGGGGTGGGGAGTGGGGGGCTGACAGGGTGGGGGAGGGGGTGGGGGGGTGGCAGGGTGGGGAGTGAGGGTGTGAAAGGGGAGTGGGGGGGCGTGGAACGTGAGTGGGGGTGTGAGTGGGGAGTGGGGGGTGACAGGGTGGGTTGGGGAGTGGGGGGGTGGAACGTGGGGAAGTGGATACAAGTGGACAGGAATTGTAAAAAGGTAGATACCATTTTACAAAAATAGACAAAGTGCTGGAGTAACTGAGCGGGTCAGGCAGCATCTCTAGACAAAATGGATAGGCCGGGACCCTTCTTCAGACTGCAATTCTAAATTAAAAAAATAATAATACCTATGCATATTAAAATAGCGATACAATTAGAAACAATACATTTGCTCACATTGTGTACAAACCTGCTAATACTTGCCAACCTCTGCTAATATTTACCAACCTCTGTTAATGCTTACTACCCTCGCTAAAACTATAATGGGGAAGCAGTGGGAGAAGAGCGGTGAGCTGCCATGAATTTTATGGAATATTTTCCAGAATCGTGGAGAGTGATCCACCAGAGGAACTCTGGAAAATCTGCTGCGTGATCTTCTGGGCTTCTCCGACATATAAGTAGTAAACTGTGAGCAGTGGATGTCCATACTCCTGCCTTGAACTATGTGATGTCTTTGTACAGAGAACACAGACTGGTGAAAAGGGCGTGCCGCATCTCAGATCATCGAGTTGCAACCATGCTGGAACCAAGAGTCAGTCCCTCCTGGGGAGTTGAGGTAAAGAAGAGGAAAGTTGCTGGCGGATTCTCCACACAGAGCACCGTGTGCTGAGTACACAATCCAGCAATCCAGGCGTGAAAGTCATGAACAGAGAGGGGATTATGTGTCCTTTTATGAACTGCCAGCCTTCTGCTTCTCTCCTCATTTCAACCCATGTCATGAAAGGGAGTGCCAAACATTTGTCTCGGGTTTTGGGTGTCTGGTTTGCATTGTGCAACCACCCAAATCTGGAAGAAACATATGTTCATAAACACTGGAGCTAATGCTGACTTGACCTGAACTGTTAGAGATGATAATGGATCAGTCTCTCTGACCTCACCCAACCACATTGTAGATGCCAGGGTTCGGAGGAGATGCTCTTTGGGCAAGGGAGCTGTCCGTAAACAAACTGTTGCTGTTGTATCATAATGGGGATCATAAGATCATGTGATAGGAGCAGAATTAGGCCATTCAGCCCATCAAGTCTACTCCGCCATTCATTCATGGCTGATCTATCTCTCCGTCCTAACCCCATTCCACCGCCTTCTCCCCATGACTTCTGACACCCGGATTATAGACTGGTGTTGCCAGTAGCAACATCCATCTCAATTCCAGACCATCCCTAGATCCCGAGATAGTAGACACAAAGTGCTGGAGTAACTCAGCGAGTCAGGCAGCACCTCTGGAGAAAAGGTATGGATGAAGTTTCGGGTCGGAAACCTTCATCAGACTGACTGACTTCCCACTAGATCCAGAGGAGTCACTGATCAGTCGGATACGTGCCTTCACCTGCCGTCTGCTCGCTTGTGAAATACATCTCGCAGTTAGATTCAAGCACAAAGCTTTCTTTAATTTTGAACAAGTTGAAAATGTCACCCATCATGCCAATAGATGTTGCTGTTTATATGTACCTGTCTACCTTTAATAACTCAGAGGGCCAGGCAGCATCTCTGGAGAGAAGGAATGGGCGACTTTTTGGGTCAAGACCTTTCTTCAGACTGAGAGTCAGCGGAGAAGGAGACACAGAGGTATGGAAGGGTAAGGTGTGAAAACGAGAGATCATAGGGTATTAAGACTCTCAGACTGAAGAAGGGTCTCGACCCGAAACGTCACCTATTCCTTCTCTCCAGAGATGCTGCCTGACCCGCTGAGTTACTCCAGCTTTGTGTGTCTATCTTCGGTTTAAACCAGCATCTACAGTTCCTTCCTACACATATCCACCTTTAATACATGCTGGGCCACTGGGATCTCAGGATTTGATTGCTGAGGGGGCTTTACTCAAACACAGGAATCCCATCCTTGTGTTTAAATCCCTCTGTAGTTCTCCTCCCTCCCTATCCTCACAACCTAAACATACATCTTTGACCAAGCTTTTGGTTGATGGTTCAAACGACACCAGTTTTAATGTTCCCTTCTGTGGCTTAGTGTCAAATTATATCCAATTATCCTCCTGTGAACCACTTTCAGATGTCTCACTACAGCAGACGTGTGTTAGAAAATCAGTCATTGACAGAAGTTCAGAGTCTGCAAGGAAGTCAGGGAGAAGGTTCACACTAAGACAATGCTTCAGGAACGTCAGTGAAGGATATTAATGCAGGCAGCTGAAATAGACCCACTTGCTGGATGCAGAAGAGGTTGAGAACTGGAATGGGAAGCTGGGATTGATTTACTGAAAGGCCCAGTCAGTGCTGAGTTAGTGACCTTTCTCTGTTCTTCGAATCTCTCAAACTCCACTGTTTGGAAAATATTTCCCGTCACCCAAAGGATTATCTCCCTGTTGCTGGCTAACGCCAGCTCGCCTTCATCTGGAGCTCAATCTGTTATTTATAACTAAGCCAAAGGAATATGTTTGGTATTGAAGGTCTGTGGAAAATGTGCTAGCAATTCTTTTGGCATTATATTCACATGCAACTCTATACAAATCAAACAAACAACACATTCTTACTTCTCACAGGCCCTATCTGCCGTCAGGAGGCACAGACTGCAGCATGGTCTGAATGAACTCCATTGTATTTTATCCACCTGAGTCAGCTCATTACAGGGGCCTTACCTAAAATAATCTCCACTGAGGTCACAACTTGAGTCACTACTGCTGATCTGTTGGCGCTAGAAATAGAATGATCGGGTAATGTTTCGGGTTTAACTCAGGGCACAGTGTACTTGCTCTTTCACAGTTGCTGTTTGTGGCAATTGGTTGTGAACAGATTGCAACAATAACAGAGTTACTGGGTGGCACGGTGGTGCAGCAGTAGAGCTGCTGCCTCACAGCATCAGAGATCCGGGTTTGTTCCTGACTGTGTGGAGTTTGCACGTTCTCCTGTGATTCCGCCGTGCTTTCTCTGGGTTTCCAACCCCCCCCCCCCCCCACATTCCAATGATGTGTGGGTTTGTAGATTAATTGGCCCTCTGTAAATTTCCCCTCATGTGTAGATTGCAAACGTGGGCTACTATAGAACTAGTTTACAGGTTATCGATGGTCGGCATGGACTCGGTGGGCCGAAGGGCAAGTGGATGCATCATGGCTAGCATGGACTCGGTGGGCCGAAGGGCAAGTGGATATGTGATGGCCAGCATGGACTCAATGGGCCGAAAGGCAAGTGGATGCATCATGGCTGGCATGGACTCGATGGGCCGAAGGGCAAGTGGATTCATCATGGCTAGCATGGACTAGATGGGCCGAAGGGCAAGTGGATTCATCATGGCTAGCAGGGACTCAATGGGCCGAAGGGCAAGTGGATTCATCATGGCTAGCAGGGACTCAATGGGCCGAAGGGCAAGTGGATTAATCATGGCTAGCATGGACTCAGTGGGCTGAAGGGCACGTTGCCTTGCTGTAGGACTCTTTCTCCAGCTCTGCTACTATTTTCATCGACTTCCTGTTTCTTCTACATTCATATCTTCTCCTCAGGTTTCAAAGCTCTCTCTGGCATATGTCTGGAACAGGAGGTATAATGTGGAAAGATGCCACTTGCCATTCTGCAGATGAGATGTTGTCAATGCCACCCGTTTGTGCAGGGGGGCCAGGCGGTCAAGATCCACAATCTAAAGAGAGTGGATGTGGAGAGGATGTATCCACTAGTGAGAGAGTCTAGGACCAGAGGGCACAGCCTCAGAATGAAAGGACGGAACTTTGGAATGGAGACGAGGAAGTATTTCTTTAGCCAGAGGGCAGTGAATATGTGGAATTCATTGCACGGATGGCTGTGGAGGCCACGTCATTGGGTATATTTAAAGTGGTTGATTAGAAAGGGTGCCAAAGGTTACGGGGAGAAGGCAGAAGAATGGTGGAGAAGAAAAATTAGATCAGCCATGATTGATTGGTGGAGCAGACTCAATGGGGTGAATGACCCAATTCTGCTCGTATGTCTTATGAGCATTGCTTGGACAAGAACTGTGAGTTCCTGATGTTGCCTACAAAAGCAGGGCCTGTGTCCTCCAGTCTAAAGCATTCTGCACTGGAGATGTAACTGAGACAGACAGAAACTGCCCAAGGCTACATCACAAAGAGCTCCCAATGCCAGCACCAGGGTGAGCCTTTCATGGTGTCAGCCTGTGCAATCTCCTTGGTCTCACATCGCCTAGCCCGCCACATCAACATCCTAGACATGCCAGGCTTCAATAGCAACCAAGCTGCTGAAGATCGGCAGAGGTCACCAATGATTGAATCCGTCTGAAGAAGGGTCTCGGCCTGAAACGTCACCCATTCCTTCTCTCCAGAGATGCTGCCTGTCCCGCTGAGTGTCTCCAGCATATCTTCACCAATGACTCGGCCTGTTAGCTCAAATACAGAGCCGGGTGGCAGGGTTGTGAGCACTCACTGCCTGAAGGAGAACTAGTGCTGCAAGCTCTCATCACAAGGACTTGGTCAAGTTCCTGAAGGGACATCACCCACAAGCGGGAGGAATTAAATCACTCTTTTTGGAGCCAACATGGGCAGGATGGGCAGAACGGTCTCCACATGTGCACAAACATATCAGGAGCCCACGAGTCAAGGAATGGCTATTCAGCCCATTAAATCTGTTGCTTGCAGAAAGTACAGATAGTCAAATGCATCACCACACCGCTAACATGAATGTGTGGGAAGTCGTGGTTAGAATGTGATCGACCAGGTTGGAATCTTGGTCATATGACGAATGCACAAACAAAACATGCATCTAGTTAGTATCTGCATGACAAAACATCTCAAGACGTGTTTGGGTGGCACTCGACAGGTGAGGAAGGTTGGACAAGACACAACGCAGCTCCTCGGCGTATCACGGGAATTGCAAAATCCTTCCAAACAAAATCTCTCCTTGTCTGCGAGGTTGAAACTGGGATAACACAGCGGCCTGCAGCCGCCTGGATTAAACACACCAACCTTGACACCGACACAGACTTGTGACCCGGGGACTAAGACAGACAAACCGATCTCTATGTGGCCAACAGCACGCAATGTTTTAAAAGGGAAGAAACTTTTCTTGTAAATTGGATCATGGTACTATGAAAATATGAGGACACAAGGAGGCCATTCATCTCCTTGACCATTTCATTAAATCTGTACCATGCTTCATTTAACTGCCCATTCTCTGGCTCCCTTAATCCACTCACCCAACATCATTTATTGAAGGTACACAAAATTGCTGGAGAAACTCAGCGGGTGCAGCAGCATCTATGGAGCAAAGGAAATAGGCGACGTTTCAGGCCGAAACCCTTCTTCAGACTGATGGGGGGTGGGGGGGGAGAAGGAAGGAAAAGGATGGCCTCGGAGCCCTCCGGTTCTTCCTCGACCAGAGGAGCAACCTATACCCAGCCACTGACACTCTCCTCCACTTAGCGGAGTTGGTCCTCACCCTCAACAGCTGCTGCACCCGCTGAGTTTCTCCAGCAATTTTGTGTACCTTCGATCTTCCAGCATCTGCAGTTCCTTTTTGATCATTTATTGAGCTTGGTTTGATTTTAACTGCCCCCTTAGTATCTCCAAATGTTTCAGAGGGAGCTCCGAAGCCCCATTAATCCTGGAATGAGATGATTCATCCAAGTGGCCTTACTTTAGATGCTGCTGTCTTTGTCTGGGATTCCCTTCCAACAGAAAAAACCGATTCCACCAAATCCCATTAATACCTTAAACACCTGGATTAAAAATACCATTCAACTTCTAACCTTAGGAGAATACGGCCATCTTTTTGAAATATAATTCTGTAACATAATCCTTTAATATTCACCGAAGAAAGATTGTTTTAGCATCGACTTTTGCAACATCATTAGAACCTCTCTTTGTACAATCATACTTCTGTCTTCCAGCTGTTCCCGACCTATTTTGTTATTTTCTTCCTTTCCTCCTCTGCTCTGATTTAAAAAAGCTGCAAGTTTTATCTCTAACTTTGTCGAGTTTGGCAATGGATGGGTCATTGAGTTGAAACATTACGTTTCTCTCTCCCCAGCTGCCACTTATCTCCGAGGTTTGTTTGTTTTATTTCACAACTCCAGCATCTGCAGGATTTTGCTCTTGTTTTTACAGTTTGGTTATTGGTTACAGATTGCTGCTGTTATTCTATACACATTGGAAATATTGATGAAACCATTGACAGGGGCTGGATAGCCTTTGTTTCAATAAACTCCCATGTGTTGGACATTACTCGTGTCTTTCGCCAAGCCCAGCAACTCGGTCATTCCAGGCAGAGATTTGTAAATAAACTTAGAATGGGCATCACACTCGAGCGAATGTGTGAGTCAGTTCTGTACTGTTTCATCATCATTTCTGGCAGTGGCTTTCCACATCCCAATAGCTCAGAGTTTTTCCAAAAAAAAACTATCTCTAATCTCACCCCTGATGTCTTTTGTCAGTTTTGTTATTGCCGTTACTAATTTTCAGTGAGTGGGGACACTTTTTCTACTTCCCTATCAAATCCATTCTTAATTCTGAACACCGAATAATTCTCCCATGTCCTTTTTTATGTTTGAAGGAAATCAAGCATAATTTCTTCAGCCTCACCATATATCGCTTTTCCAACACCCCATGTACAATGGCAGCAGTTCTCTGCATGCTTACCAAGGCCTTGATAAACACAAGGCCCCTAATTCAGCAGACTCACAAGAGTCTTGGACCAGGGGCCATAGCCTCAGAATAAAAGCACGTACCTTTAGAAATAAGATGAGGAGGAATTTCTTTAGTCATTGCCATAGACGGCTGTGGAGGCAAGGCCAATGGATATTTTTGAGGTGGAGATTGACAGATTCTTGATTAGTACTGGTGCCAGGGGTTATGGGACGAAGGCAGGAGAATGGAGTTGAGAGAACAAGATAGATCAGCCATGATTGAATGGCGCAGTAGACGATGGGTTGAATGGCCTAATTCTGTTCCTAGAACTTATGTACATGACTCACCAGTGATTTCCAACCAGTTACCGTCCCCTTGTTTTTTCACTCATGTCCAGTAGTTATGAAGCCCGGAGTCCTGCATTCTTATTTAATTACCTTCTAAAGTGGGCGGCTACCATGGCGTAACGGTAGAGTTGCTGCCTAACAGTGTTTGTAGTGTCGGAGACCCGGGTTCCATCCCGAATATGGGTGCTGTCTGTACGGAGTTTGTACGTTCTCCCCGTGATCGCATGGGGTTTTCTCCGAGACCTTTGTTTTCCTCCCACACTCCAAAGACGTACAGGTTTGTAGGTTCCTTGGCGGTATATGTGTAAATTGTCCCCAGTGAGTGTAGGATAGTGTTAATATGTGTCGGTTTGGCTGTTTCCGTGCTGTATCTTTAAACTAACCTAAACTAAACTGTCCTCGAGCTTCATAACAGAGTATATTTCAAACTCGACCTTTAAAGACTTTTGCACAAACACTCGTTGGTTTCTGTGTACTTTGGAAACGGCACTAAATTTATATTAATTAACTGTGTCCCTTTTCCACTGTTTAATTGGGATGTATCTGTTCTCCCTCTGACCCAGCACCAAACAAACAGGAAATCATGAAAATCTCACTGTGGCAAAATCATCTCAGCTAATCGCACCCCAAAAGAACTGGAGAGCGCAATTATTCCCAAAGCCAGACTTGTCAAAGCAAATATCTTGGAGGCCACAGCAGGAATCAGTGATTGTAGATACTGTAATTGAGAGATTTCCTGTTGTTTAAAAACCACAAACCATGAAACTGCTCTTTGTTAATGTGTTGCAAGCTCCAAGCAAGTTGATCTCAACACAGCCGGAACGCTGGCAACATGCCCACCCCTCCAAACTAGGCAGTTTTGTGCATCCATCTCCCCTGCCCTCAATCCCCTCTGGGTCTAACCCTCCCAGGGTGAAGCCACTGATTCTGCCTCTTGTACAACTGGAGATGTTATCCCTTGCCAGAGGCGATAGGCCGATGGAGAATTGTTGCATTGTAAGTTGACAAATCAAATCGGGTTTTCTCAAGCTTAATGACAAAGTAAATTCCAAGCACTGCCAGGGGAACGTAGCATTGCAAGCAACCTATTCTTGCTCAGGGTGTTGTGGATAGTTCAGGATCTGAACTTAGAACCAGAGTGTTGGTATCTCCAGACGGCGAGCGATTACTGGGAGAGGCAAGTGTGCAACACTGGCACAGTTCCATCACCAATCCTCACCAGGAACAGAAGATTTACCTTCTAACATCATCATTAAGCAAGTTTTATATCAGACCATGCACACCATGGATTCAAAAGCTATGTTGCTATGTAAATGCAATATACTTTCGAGGCAATGTTCCCTCGGTTCTGCACCAGCGATGCTTCATCCGGCTAACACATTATTCCCCCATGGCAAGTCCACTCTAAGATGGCGGCATTTTCATTTCTCGCCAGCACTCCTGTGGTGTCAATGTGTGCAGCTATCAACCAGTAGTAACTTTTGTTTAATTGCAGGTAACATCCATGTGCTAACCTGTCCTGATCTGGAACTGGACTGACACAGACAAATTCATTTAATAAAACCTCAAAACATTACACCCATGGAAGGAAAACACACAGGATCTTCATTAAACTGATCCAAATTATGTTCCTATTCCCTCGCTCCCTCCCTCCCTCCCTCCCTCCCTGTAGTTTGGTGGTTATCACGCTTCCCCACCCTCCTTACCACATATCATTGAACCACATCATATTGTTCATGCCTTTCTTCTGCAACCCTGTATTAGTTCAAAGCCACATGCATACCTGCGCTTTCCCAGTCATTCTGTGTTTGTTCATTAAAACAATGATCAATTTTCCATTGATAGATGCATTGGATCTGTCCAAGCAGTTTTAGTCTCTTTACTTAAAGACCCTGTCGGGGTCAATTTGACTTGGAATAATGGGGAGAGATTGAGTAGAGTTGGTCTAAACTCACTGGTAAATGGAAGGAGAGATGATCTTGTCTTTGGACAGGGGGAAATGGAGCTGAGGTGCCAGATCTGAGATGATGTTGATATATGTCAGAGCAGAGTGGAGCCTACTCTTGTTCATGATGTTATCTCTCATTCTCTTGTAGGAACGACCCCCTATAACAAAGCATCCTGTTCATGTAAACTAACATGTAAAGAGAGAGAAAAAATCTCCTCATCTCTCTCCAAATTTATTTTACTTCAATTACCCTTGACACTAGATGTCATAGATCATAAAATATAGAAGATTGCAGCCCAGGAACAGACACAATGTCCGAATCAAACATGATGTTAAGTTGAACTTGATCTCCACTGCCTGCACATGATCCATATCCAGGTGCCTGTCTATGTATCTATCCAAAAGCCTTTCAAATACCACTATGGTATCTCACCACGCACCTGGCAGCATGTTCCAGACACCTACCACTCTGTGTAGAAAACTTGCTCTCCATTGAAGTCTGACCTGAAAATATGCCTTCCTGTCTTTGATATTTCGAAGAGATAATTGTTCCTTATTGACCCTATCTAAAAATGTAATGTTTTAAAAATACCAGAAATGTTCTTCATAGGCTTGGCTGCCCAGGAGGGTTGGTTCCAATATCTCTCGTCTCTTCTCGTGATTATCATTTCTCATTCCCATCTCTCTGGTGAATCCACTGCTTTCACAGCCTTTAATGGGGCAAAGACATCTGCAGTGTTTTAACTGTGGCTGAGAACAATTACAAGTTTATAACAACTGATTTATTCCACACTACCTTCCCATTTTTGTTCAAACTGCCCAAAAGTCCAATTGCCCTTTCGTGCGGATGTATTTACCTTCATCCACATGATTGGCCACTACTTCACAAATTTTAATACTCTGACAAACTTAGCTTGGCTTTAATAAATTGGAGCTGCCTGATTGATTCATCCATCGGTTTCTGAGTCCGAGACATTTCTTTCAATGGCAGATTTTGTTCTCATCTAAAACGCTGCTTAATGACCTTGCCTGAGTCAACCTCACACCATTCCATGAAGCATTGCAATGATCGCTTCCACTCCAGAGACAGTGTCACTCTCTCAGAACCACTGGCAAATTGCAACAGAAGATAATGGAGCATCCTCCATTAGTTTCTGCAGTTGTTGAGGATCAACATATAAGGTCATAAGTAATAGGAGCAGAATTAGGCCAAGCTGCCCATCAGGTCTTCTCTGCCACTCAATCGTGGCTGATCTATCTCTCCCTCCTAACCCCGTTCTTTCCATAACCCCTAACACCCGTACTAATCAAGATTCTATCTATCTCTGTATTAAAAAATATCCATCGACTTGGCCTCCTCAGCCTTCTGCGGCAATGAATTCCACAGATTCACCTCCCTCTGACTAAAGAATGGTCTTCTCATCTCCTTGCTAAAGGAACGTACTTTAACTCTGAGGATATGACTTCTAATACATGTCCACCTTGGAATCTGTTCAACCAATTTTGGAACAAATCATTTTTCACTGTTATCCGATAGGAGTTCCCATTTGTTCTTACAGGAGAACTTTGGCATGGTCAACTGAAGAGACATGTAACTGGTGGCCGTGGGGGATTTAAAGGTTTCTGTGCTAAGTCACCACGCCACCCAGCTCTCTCTGACCATGCGGTGACAAGATGCCATCAGCTGCTTTACAGCTCACACCTCGGGACCAGGATTGTAGACAGCTTGGATTAATAAACTAGGCAATGGGATCTTTAATCATATCATGGCAGTTGACAATTTGAATTCAATTTGAAGAAAAATGATCATGAAGCAATTAGATTGTCATAAAAATACAAGTCGTTTCCTAATGTCCTTTGGAGGAGGGAACCTGTTCCCGTTACACGTTCTGACCTTTACATGACTTTAGTTTAAGGTTAACTGTTAACGTGGCCACAGCAGGCACATTCTGTACACCAATGCTTCCCTTGACTCCCATTCCTAACAACGACCCAGAATATTCCCACTCTACCCTCTCACCTTTTGCCTTAATGTTGGTGGGACATCAGAGTAGATACAGAGGCAGTCATGACAAGCGAGTACAGGGTTACACCAGAAACATCAGCAGCAAGCCAGGGAACAGATTTCTATCAACAGTTTTTAACCACAAAAGTATTCTGAAGACGTTATCAGTTTACTTTAATTCGAAAAATCCTTTGAACTCACAGACATTTACTCCAGGCTTGTTATTGCAATAATAACAACCACATTGTGCCAATTTTATCTTGTTTGCACAGTGAACAATGACAAACAATCAAAGTTGGTTTTATCATTTGCCATGCTTTACACCCAAGGTGTGTGGAGGGAACTGCAGATGCTGGTTTACAAAGAAGATAGACACAGTATAAGGAGCAGAACGGCCAGGTTCTGCAACAGCTTCTTCCCCCGAGCCATCAGACTCTTGAATTTCATATAATGTGCCGCCACTATTATCTATTTTATCTTTTTATCTATTTTATCCTTTTGTTATTTTATGTTGCACGGTGAACCAGGTGCAACAAAATGTCATTCAGATTTGCATTTGTTGGTGTATTTTTGAATGACAATAAAGTGTTTGATTGATTGATTGAAGATAGACACAAAATGCTAGAGTAACTCAGCAGGACAGGCAGCTTCTCTGGAGAGCAGGATTAGGCACAGCGGTAGAGTTGCTGCCTTACAACGCTTGCAACGTCGGAGACCCGGGTTCGACCCTGACTACGGGTGCTGTTGGTACGGAGTTTTTACATTCTCCCCGTGACCTGCGTGGCTTTTCTTACACAGTACGGATATGTGGGTAAATTGGCTTTGTAAATGTCCCTAATGTGTGTAGGGTGGTGCTAATATGCGGGGATCGCTGGTCGGCCTGGACCCGGTGGGCCGAAGGGCCTGTTTCCGTGCTCTATCTCGAAATGAAACTAAAAAGGAATGGGTGACGTTTCGGGTTGAGAATGATTCTGAAAAAGGGTCTCGACCCGAAAGGTCACCCATTCCTTTGCTCCAGAGATGCTTCCTTGGCCGCTGAGCTACCCCAGCATTTTGTGTTTATCTTCTTTCTGTTGTTTAAGTTTTGTTCCTGTGTTTCACCGCATGTCCCACAGGAATGTGCCGTGACATTCTCCCTGGGACACACACCGTGCCTGCCTGCAGACGGCCGAATAATGTTCTACCACCTGCAGGGAGGTATAATAATAGACTAGAACCAGGTTTGTTGCCAAATGCAGCCACATGAAAAGCACATTCTGGCAGACGGAGACTCTCATGGAGACTGGTATGAAAGAATGAATGCACTTAAGCACTTAATGAGGCCCATACCATACGGCATGGTTTTCTAAGCATCACCATCTGTGCCACTGTTTAACACACAATGATAAGGAGCTAAGATTGCCAACAGTCCATAGACATAGAAAATAGGTGCAAGAGGAGGCCATTCGGCCTTTCGAGCCAGCACCGGCATTCATTGTGATCATGGCTGATCATCCCAAATCAATAACCCATGCCTGCCTTCTCCCCATATCCCTTGACTCCACTAGCCCCTAGAGCTCTATCTAACTCTCTCTTAAATCCACCCAATGACTTGGCCTCCACTACCCTCTGTGGCAGGGAATTCCACAAATTCACAACTCTCTGGGTGAAAACGTTTTTTCTCACCTCTGTCTTAAATGGCCTCCCCTTTATTCTAAGACTGTGGCCCCTGGTTCTGGACTCGCCCAACATTGGGAACATTTTTTCCTGCATCTAGCTTGTCCAGTCCTTTTATAATTTTATATGTTTCTATAAGATCCTGTTTGACTGTTGGCAGATCAATTTCCCTCCAAGGATATATAAAGTTCTATCGTATTGTACCATTTTGTATTGTATCACACAGAATAGATCCTTGGCCTGCATTGATTTGATTGACCTGAACTTCACTATAGTTGAGTTACCAAAACTGGCCTCAATACATTTTTGGCCTGACAGTAGAGTCTGCAGTAGAAATTGTTCTGATGCCAGTTCAGTTTTCATTATAACCATCAAAGTTCATTCAGCAAGGTGACCATCTAAACGAGACCAAAGATCACGAACCCACCATGAACTGTACACTCCAGCAAACCCGTCAAACGGCTTTGCTCCTTGGAGAACAAACTGAATAATGTGGTAGCGCAAGTCCCCCATTCCAACAATCATTCAAATAAATCATTCTCAAACCTTTCTCAAAATCAGGAGATTCTGTCTAAAACAGTGAGAAGAATTGGATGAAACATGACACAGGTAATTTAAAAAAAAATGTGTACATAAAAATGCAAGAGGACATTCAAGCCATGCTTGTAATCCTGATCATCAGATTCCACGGTGTTAGAATCCACTCCCTTGACATGTCCTGCCACTTTTAGAAGTATAGTTAGAGGAAGTTAATAGTCAGACTAGCAACATACCAATTTCCAGATAGTGACAGGTTGAAGGAGTGTGGTGGTGTGTTGGGACTAAGCACCTGGAACTAGTGTGTGGATCTCAAAGGAGACAAAGGAGGATGAGGAGAAGCCAGAGTTTGACAAGCAATTGGACTTACACGTTACGGTATCTGCTGGTGAGGTGAGACTCCCAGTCTTCTTCTCCATCTCCTGCTCGTCAAATGGTGCAGTGTCCTCTCTCAACAGTACCTGGTCCTCTCTGTCTTCACTTCCATTGCCTGCAACACGAGAAAACGTGCCGTTACTGGGAGAGATCTGGTCACCATCACTTGATGCTCCTGTACAATTGAGAATGGTTTCCCTTCAACAGTGACAACGTTTCAAAAGTACTTAATTAGCTGTAAAGTGCGTTCAGACATCCTGGGGTTATGAACAGTGTCACGCAATTTTTATTCCTTCTATCAATTATCTGCAGGTCACCCTGTGGGTGAAGTGCGAGATGAAATGAGCTCCGTTTGGTTAAATATTTTTGATCCAGAGCCCACATTAAGGATGAGCTGGATGTAAGAGATGTCAAGTTATCAGCACTACTTATTCTGACCTCATGATCCAGAAAAAACCCCCAATACTTGAAGAATCTTAGTGTAGAATTTTGGATTAAAATCGCCACTGAACTTATTTTCAGTGCTTGGCAATTCTACAAAAGCTACAAAGATAGAATTGCATAAGCCAATGAATGAAATTACATAAAAAATGATTCTAGTCTGTGAATAATTAGACACAAACCTCGACACGCCAATGCCAAGAGGAACCAGAAAGTTTATTCCAAATGGAAAAACTCTGAAAATAATTTATTCGTTTGTTTGTTGCAGTTTTTTTGGGGGGCAAAACAGTAAGTAAATATTCCGGTGGGTCTCAAAACCACTTACTTATTTCATCTTAAACATCTTCAATATAAATTTGGAGAATGTCAACATTTTGGGGATAAAGGGCATAATTGATAGGAGCAGAAAGAGGCCATTCGGCCTATCAAGTCTATCCCGCCATTCAATCATGGCTGATCTATCTCTCCCTCCTAACCCAATTCTCCTGCCTTCTCCCCTTAACCCCTGACACATGTACTAATCAAGAATCTATCTATCTCTACCTTAAAAATATCCATTGACGGCCTCCGCAGCCTTCTGTGGAAAAGAATCCCACCGATTTGCTACCCTCTGACTGAAGAAATCCTTCCTCGTCTCCTTCCTGAAAGAACGTCCTTTAATTCTGAAGCTATGGCCTCCAGTCCTAGACTCTCCCACCAGTGGAAACATCCTCTCCACATCCACTCTATCCAAGCCTTTCACTATTCAGTAAGTTTCATCGAGGTCCCCCCTCATCCTTCTAAACTCTAGTGAGTACCCGTAAGCCCCCGAATATTGTAATTTACAGTCGGAACTAACTTTGCGAGCCGTTTGGAATGCCTGTTTGCCATGGATAGTTGCTGGGAGCACATTCCAGCACTGTTAGAGATTTTTTGGAGGACAGGTTGTGTCGATGTGATCTGAGTCACCAACCTCACACTGCCCTCACCGCAATAGGCAGTTTAGTTATGCAACCTGCACACTCTCCCAATACCCATCATCTGTAGATGGCCATTAAATGAGAGGGGCCCAGTCACCACCCAGATAGGACAAGCTTGGGTCATTTCACAAGTGGATGTACTGATGTGCTGCTTGGTAGACAGTGTGAATCTTCAACACATTGCAGAGATAATTTAAACAGGAGAGATTTCTTCACACAGAAATTGGTAGGATTATGATATTCAGGAGGACGTGGACCAGTTGAAGCAGAGACCTTAGATCCAATAAAGACAACATCTTAAAGGAGAAAGAAACAAAATGACACAGGAGAGGTTGGAGAGTGAATCATTATCAAGACCATTTTACTCAATGTGTTTAGATTAGATTAGTTTAGAGATACAGCACGGAAACAGGCCCTTTCGCCCTCCGTGTCCACACTGACCAGTAATCGCAGCATAGTAATGCTATCCTACACACACTAGGGACAAGGTTACATTGAAACCAAGCCAATTAACCTACAAACCTGTTCGTCTTTGGAGTGTGGGAGGAAACCGAAGATCTCAGAGAAAACCCACGTGGTCATGGGGAGAACGTACAAACTCCACGCCGACAGCATCCATAGTCAGGATCGAACCTGGGGTTCTGGCGCTGAAAGCGATGTAAGGCAGCAACTCTAGCGCTCCGCTACCACGCCGCCCAAATGTCAGGTGAAAGAGAGACATCTACAGACACCCAGACAGGACCCATATCCCAACCTTGATCTTAGACCCTGTAGGATTTGATTCAGGCCCCTTGTAAGTCAGTGTTTGTGCTTCACTTTGAGGCAGAGAATTCCAGACACCAATGCCTATTTGCCCGAAAACCCCTTCCTCAGTGTTTCCACCAATGATCCTGTATAGATGGTGGCTAGATTTTTTTGCTGATGAGAATTAGGCGGTGGGTTTGGGCTGAGTCAATGAGCTGGGGATGGAGCTGTACAGATGCCACAGTTGGTCTCCCTGACAGATGGTGGTGGTGCGGTGAGCAACTCCTCTCGTGCTGCTGGTGGTATCCGGTGGTGCATCGACCTCTCTGACACCCAAGACAGGACCTGCCACATGTGATGTTACAGATCCTATTGTCATTTGGGGGAGGGGGTATGTGTGTGTGTGTGTGTTTGTCTGTGTTTGTCAGTCTGTGCCTGTGTGCGTGTGTGTAAGTGCATGTGCACGTGCATGTGTGTGCGCGTGCATGATGTTGGGAGTGGACAGGTGGAGAATCATCTGAAGATCCAACGTAACCACTGCTCGCTCTCTATCGGACGCGCTGTGTTTATTTTTCTCCGATTTTAACTAGTCGGTGACCCATGGTCAGTTTACCTTCACAGAGTGGGATAAGAGTGTGGTGATTGGGTGTACTCCCTACCCCGTCTGCAATAACACGCTATTAGCATGTGGGGCTCCACATGATAGATCATGGCTGATCTATCTCTCCCTCCTAACCCCATTCTCCCGCCTTCACTCCATAACCCCTGACACCTGTACTAATCAAGAATCAATCTATCTCTACCTTAGAAATATCCATTGACGGCCTCCGCAGCCTTCTGTGGAAAAGAATTCCACAGATTTGCTACCCTCTGACTAAAGCTTGTGTGGTCCTGAGATCCTGAGAGCGATGCCGTCTGGAGCTATGCTCCTGGTACGGCTACCCATAGCGGCGAGGCGAGGGGGAGGTCTCTGACAAAGAGCAATCCAATCAAGACCTCAACGGTGGAACAGGCGGAGGATAATGGCTGACTTTAGTGGAGCGTCACGACAGCTGGGAAGGCGGATGAAGGCTGCAGCAGAAAAGTGTCTCCGGTCGTCTTGGACTCCATGCCACTGGATCCTGACCCAGATCTGTCAAGGACCGTGTGCACCAGTCTTCCCACGTTAAACAAAGTCACGCACAGGCCTCCCCCTGAGGACAGTGATACACGTTTTGAGTGACCGCCAATGATAATTCCTTGTCATTTTCCCCGAGATAAACCTCCTGTCAACGTCATGTCCATTTCCTAGAATTGCCGCTGTTCTGTCCACATGGCGCCTGCTTCTCAGAATGCCCCTTATCACATCTGGACCACACCTCATCTGCCATCGGCTCAGTCAGGTTCTACTTTTACATTAAAAATTATGAGCAGAATTTGTCCAAAGTGCATCTTCTAAATCAGAGTTGCTGCAGGATGATTCTAACTCCACAGACATTAAACATGCTAGACATCAGAATTGAAAATGTTCTTGAATCCCCGGGATCTCATGCATATCCGAGCTTCACCTGATGAGGGGGGCCCAATGTGCAACTTTACAAAATGTTGCTTTCATTTCCAACTGCCAGAAACAAAGACAAGGAATGCAAGCATCATCCCTTCTATGAGTGGAAACCAATAATCACAATAACTACATTGAAAAAACATATATAAAAAGAGAAAAAAGTCTAACGTATAAAATGGAATCAGGGGGCAATATTACTAAAGGGCAGCACAGTGGCGCTGCTTTTCAGCGCCAGAGATCCTGACTGCGGGTGCTGTCTGCGCGGAGTTTGCACGTTCTCCATGTGACTGTGTGAAACATAGAAACATGGAAAATAGGTGCAGGAATAGGACATTCGGCCCTTCGAGCCAGCACCGCCATTCAATATGATCATGGCTGATCATCTAAAATCAGTATTCAAGAAGGAACTGCAGATGCTGGAAAATCGAAGGTACACAAAAATGCTGGAGAAACTCAGCGGGTGCAGCAGCATCTATGGAGTGAAGGAAATAGGTGACGTTTCGGGCCGAAACCCTTCTTCAGACTGATGAAATCGGCCCGAAACGTCACCTATTTCCTTCGCTCCATAGATGCTGCTGCACCCGCTGAGTTTCTCCAGCTTTTTTGTGTATCTAAAATCAGTACCCCGTTCCGGCTTTTTCCCCATATCCCTTGATTCCCTTAGCCCTAAGAGCTAAATCTAACTCTTTCTTGCAAGTTAGTCGAGTGGGTTTTCTCCAGGTGCTCCAGTTTCCTCCCACACTCCAAATACATGTTTGTAGGTTTGATTTGCTTTTGTAAAATTGTCCCTGGTGTTGGATGGTGCTGGTGTGGCGACTTCATGCCCATGTGGTTTTTAGGTAGCGCTTGTTCCCGTTGCCTAGCAACGTGCAGCGTCACGTGTGGGTCGAGAGGAGATTCAAACTCCGAGGTCAGAGGGGCCAACGGGCTTATCTGTACACGAGGAGTTATGAGGAGATTTTATTAAACGAACGACAAGGTGTTTGGCAAAGCTTAGTGTCGCTTGTCGTTTACTTTCCGTCGGGAGATTTAGTGGATCCTACACCTGGTGTATCGGGTGATCACTATCCAGCATGGACTTGGTGGGCTGAAGGGCCTGTTTCCACACTGTAACACTAAAGTAAAGTCTAAATGATTTTCACCCACCACCACTCTCTTGGCCTCTCATAATATCATACATTTTGTTCCCCATTATGCCACAGGGAACACTCCTACCATGGCCATTACATCCACACAGTTAATATTCTCTTGAATCTGCAACATCTCCTCAGCACCCTCTCGGTGCCCCATTCCTATGCTGCAGTGACCAGATGTGGACCTGATAGCCCTGATGACCAGGGCCGGATTTAGATTTGATGAGGCCCTAAGCTATTTGAGATAATGGGGCCCTTTATATGTCCAGATGTCCTATGTCGGTGACAAATTGTCGCTGTTTTTGTGTTTAATATACTATATGATTTTTTGGACCTAATAGATATCTGAAGCCATTTGCACTTGATAAAATATGTAATTTATCAAAGTAATTGTTAAATTGAAATTTTTTCGGGGGGGCCCCCTAGAAAGTGGGGGCCCTAAGCTATAGCTTGTTTAGCTTATACGTAAATCCGGCACTGCTGATGACCCCTAACTATCACTCTCATGGTGCTGACACCACCTCCCCGCTCCCGCCTGTATCAGCTGAATAACAGCAAGCATTGCATTTGTATGCAGCTTATCTACTTCTTGTGACCTTCAGGCATCTGTGGAAAATGCTTCCAGACCTTTCTGTTTCTCTGCACCACTTGGTTTTTTACCGTTTAACTGCTCCCCCTCTTCTGCCTTCCCCACATGGATTTTCTATGTCGAGTTATTTTCCGTTTTGCGTTCCATTTGCCCAGCTAAACATCTCCTCAGAGCTTAAAACCTTCTTGAGCACTGTTGACCACATTTCATTTTTGGACTTCTCTGTAATTGTTTTTAATGGTGGCCCCTACGGGTTACCAATCATTGGTACATTACACAAGGCAATGGACCTGGAACCAAATCTTGAAGAGGTGCACTGTACACTGCCTTCCTTTCATTGCAACTAAAAGACTTGATTCAAGTGGAGAGGGGTCGGTGTGCTCTCCTGTTTTTCAGTGCCGTGAGATGTGGATTCAATGTAATTCTAAGCTACATTGATCTGTCAGTAGTTTTCTGCAGGGCCAAGCTATTACCGCAGCTGAAAGTTTCTGCAGACTGAAGCAACACAAACAGTTTAATGTTTGTGTTCTTGCTATTTATCTGTTTTTCTGTTCCAAGACTCGTTTGTGGAATTGTGACAAAAGTGTAAATAGACGGGTGTAAATGAGAAGGTTGTGTCTGAGCAATGAGTCACTTCACCTCAAGCATGGAGTCTGACCATGAAGCTGTCTGAATCCAATCTCATAGTCTAAATATGCACATAGCTGCTTGCTATTAACCCAGACATCAGAGAACTAAGCAGCACAGCACAGCAAAGAGACTCAGAATTTAAACTGAACTATTTTACCAGATGGATGTGAATGCAACAAATTATTCTCACAAGGGAATTGAAAAAGGGCATTTTGACCCATTCAGCTATCTTCACTGATGAGACGAACAACTCATGCTTCACTGGCTTTCTCTAATTTATTTTCACTCCTCAGGGAAGTTCCGGCTGTTGGGAAAACTTCCAAGGGCAAGAAAATCTACCAAATAGTAAAAGGTGAAAATAAAATAGGGAATAAGAATGAAAGAATGGGAACTCTGTTAATGCAAGACACTTAGAGAAAGACTTGTGACTTCGGGAAATGTGTAAACTCTGTGGATTGTTTAGAAAGAGACAAATGTGAGTTACATGGTGACACAAGGAACTGCAGATGCTGGAATCTTGATCAAAACACAAAAAGTGCTGGAAGAACCCAGCAGGTTAGGCAGCATCTATGGAGGGAATTGTTATGCAATGTTTCAGGTCGAGACCCTTTAGTTTAGTTTAGTTTAGAGATACAGTGCAAAAACAGGCCCTTCGGCCCACCGAGACTGCACCAACCAGTGATCCCTGCACGTTAACACTATCCCACACACACTTGGGACAATTTACCAATAAACCAAGCCAATTAACCTAAAAACGTCTTTGGAGTGTGGGAGGAAACCAAAGATCTTGAAGAAAACTTAAGCAGGTCACGGGGAGAACATACAAACTCCGTACACCCGTAGTCGGGATCGAACCAGGGTCTCCGGTGCTGTAGGGCAGTAGCTCTACTGCCACGCTACTGTACCGCGCCACCCTTCATTTTAAGAGCTGCATATATTTCAGAGGAGAGAAGGGGAAAATGTTGAGAAGGTGGGGCTGAGGGCTGAGGCAGATAGGTTGAAGGTGGCAGCTAGATAGATCGATGATACAATGGTGGAGAGTGAAATGAGGAAGAAAAATAGCGAGAAGAAGAAAAATGTTGACTGTGGTTATAAGGTAGGATTGCAGAATATTGTGCGATGTATCATACCGCTGGGTTGTAAGATGCCCAAGCAAAATATGAGTAGTAATCCATCTGGTAGACCAATAATAATAATAATAATAATGGATGGGATTTATATAGCGCCTTTCTAGTACTCAAGGCGCTTTACATCGCATTATTCATTCACTCCTCAGTCACACTCGGTGGTGGTAAGCTACTTCTGTAGCCACAGCTGCCCTAGGGCAGACTGACGGAAGCGTGGCTGCCAATCTGCGCCTACAGCCCCTCCGACCACCACCTATCACTCACACACATTCACACACATTCACACACAGGCAAAGGTGGATGAAGTGTCTTGCCCAAGGACACAACAACAGTATGCACTCCAAGCGGGATTCGAACTGGCTACCTTCCGGTTGCCAGCCGAACACTTAGCCCATTGTGCCATCTGTCGTCCCGAATGGACCAATGGCCTGCAGGGAGGAAACTTCCATCCTTACCTGATGATTCCAAACCAACCAATATGGTTGAGTCTTACATGCCCCTCCAAAATTGTTTGACAAATCACTGAACTATATTGTTACTGCTGTTTCGTGAAAGAGTAAATGTGATCAGGCCACCTGCCATCGACCCAATCTCCGACTTCGGAGACAGCAGTGTTGCTTCTAGCACAGTTGACCTTGCAAAGTCCTCAACACAAACACATTGTGTCCAGGTTGGGAGAGCTAATCCAGGACTAGTCACGTCCGATACAATACGATACAATAGAACCTTAGAAATTGGTCTGCCAACGGTCATAAAACACAACGAGATGAAACATGAAATTAAGGTGATGTGGAAAGTCCAGGATTGGGAATGTGCAAAGGGGGGAGGGGGGAGTCAGTCTACCCCATGACGGAAAAGGGAGGAGTTGTACAGTTTGATAGTTGCAGGGGAAAAGGATCTCCTGTGGCGTTCTGTGCTGCATCTTGGTGGAACCAGTCTGTTGCTGAAGGTGCTCCTCAACTTGACCAGTGTGTCATGGAGGGGGTGAGCTGTATTTTCCAAGATGCTCCGCAGTTTTGTTGTTGTTGAATGGGAAGTTCCAAGGTTCAGACTCGGAGATGACGGATTGGCTACGTATATCCAGATCAGAACTGTGAGGGCCACTTCTTCTTCTGTCGTATGTCTTTTAGACCTGCAGCTCCATTGAGGCGAGCCAGGCCAATGTGTCATCGTCCAGGTCAATCAGACCTCGTTCACCATTCGGTGGCTGGATGGTGAGGGCCACTGCGATTCAGGAAAGTTGCTAACTTTCCTGACTTGCAGGAAATGTAGGGATGGGTAATAAATGCTGTATATGCCATGACCCTCAGCTCCAGAAGGAAATAATCCAATGGTTTCCTACTCATCCAAATGAAGATTGGGTCCAAATACAATGCTTGAGTTTATAAGTAAAGAGTTGACATTGCACCTGAAGTTACTGTTTGAGTACAGTTTTGTTCTCCTAATTTGAGGAAGGACAACCTAGTGTTTGAGGCAGTGCAGCGTAGGTTCACGAGATTGATCCCTGGGATGGCGGGACTGTCATATGAGGAAAGATTGAAAAGACTAGGCTTGTATTCACTGGAGTTTAGAAGGATGAGGGGGTATCATATAGAAACATATAAAATTATAAAAGGACTGGACAGGCTAGATGCAGGAAAATTGTTCCCAATGTTGGGCGAGTCCAGAACCAGGGGCCACAGTCTTAGAATAAAGGGGAAGCCATTTAAGACTGAGGTGAGAAAAACCTTTTCCACCCAGTGAGTTGTGAATTTGTGGAATTCCCTGCCAAAGAGGGCAGTGGAGGCCAAATCGCTGGATGGATTTAAGAGAGAGTTAGATAGAGCTCTAGGGGCTAGTGGAATCAAGGGATATGGGGAGAAGGCAGGCACGGGTTATTGATTGGGGACGATCAGCCATGATCACAATGAATGGCGGTGCTGGCTCGAAGGTCCGAATGGCCTCCTCCTGCACCTATTTTCTATGTTTCTATTTTCTATGTTACACCGACAGCTGAATTATGGAGTGTACTGAATCGATCTGTCAACATAATGCTTTAACCAAGGAAGAAATCCCAGCTAGACAAACATCAAGATGCTTAGGATGGATTTTGCTGGTAATCCTGTATGTGATCTGGTCAAACTTGCAGTATTCTCCTGGATATGTGGAGGTTTCTCGAAGTTGATCCTTGGAAAAATACAGCTGAAATCTTGAGACTAAGATAAAGAAGGCCTGATTAAGTTTTGAAAATGCACACTCCATACAGGTCAGCTAAATCTCACCTTGAGCAAGGTCGGTCAGAGTTTGACGGATACTATCTAAACAAAGTAATGGGCGTCTGTGTCTGTCAGATTCTCATTAGACTAGACTTTGGCCCGGATGCACTGCACTGCGTGAGTGTCTGAAGTATGAAGGCTTTACGTGCACAAAGTGCCCTTGCATTACAGCTCCGAGGGGAATAGGAGAGAAGGGCCAGGGCCCCCGACTTAACAAACAAAGAAAACAACTTTACAAAGGAGGTATTTAAAGAGTTGGAGCCGCCATATGGAGCCAATAAAGACGGGAAGGGCAGCATTCCAATCAACATATTTTTAAATAATCTTAAATGAGATGGTGAAATTAAATCAAGAAACTCACAGGAACATGAAGAGTGAGGCATTGCATCCCTTGGAGCACAGCTGCCACTCACACAAGGAGAGGTCTGTAGTCTAGGTTTTGTGTTCTCATCTCCTCTCTGCGGCTTGTATCCCTGTCAACATTCCCACATCACCTTCTACTGAGGCATGCTCCTGCCTTGCAGCTTTCAAATTGAACAATGGTCCTCGAGGTTGCTCATGTCGATATTCTGCACATATCGCTCCAGGGAATGTATGCAAAGCTCCATCACTACTGTCCCATGGACAAAGAGCAGGGACAACTCTGATTCATGGCAAACCCCCTCGGATGTGTGTCCGCCAGTGACGGAAATCGCTATCAAAGTATGGAGGGGACCGGGGCACGGGGGACACAATTTCTTGTGCATGCTCGCACTCATACACACACACACGAGGCTTCGAAGGCTTCTGCCGTGGGCCCTGTGAACGGTAATTACAGCTCAATCCAGCGCTAAATGCAGTTCAACTCTGCCTGTCTCGCCGGGTTAACCTACAGCCCTGCCTGGACTGACGGGACACCAGCCTGGAGCCGTGGAGCTAGCACTGCTTCTCCGCGCTGGCTGTAAACCTGGGCCATATTTCCCTTAAGTCCAGGCAGGGCTGTAGGTTAACCCGGCGGGACAGGCAGAGTTGAGCTGGGTTTAGCGCTGCTTCTCTGCGCTGGCTGTGGGCCTGGGGGGCACCGCGTCCGTTTGACTCCCGGCGTCTCTGGCCACCCCCGGGCGTGGGGGGGGGGGGGCACTTGGGTGGGGATAGAGATGGTCCAGTGGCAGTTTGGCAGCGATTGCAGCGTCAGAGAGCTAGCCAGGATCGGTCCTAGCGGCGGATGAGGCGCAGGTCTGTGTCCAGGGCTGCTGTTGTGACCCTATGACCTGGACACGTCTCCCTCCTCCAATCACCGTTACTCTCCTCAATCCCCCCCCCCCCCCCCCACTTCCACCTCTGACTAACACCTCCCTCCTCCAATCATCGCGCTGAATCATAATGTCCCGCCCCCCCTTGCCTGCTGACCGATGTCTCTCTCCTCCAATCGGCGCCCTCGATCAGCAGTCCCACCCCCACTGTCTCGCGGAAAGCGGAGATTTCACCGGGTTTTAAAATCCGGATTACAAAAAATGGCGGGGGTGTCGCCCCCCCCCCCATCTCAAAACAGAGGAGGGTGGGGCGTGTCCCCCCTGGCCCCCCCGAGATTTCCGCCACTGATGTTCACAACAAACTCAAAGCCCATATTCAATCTACACGCTCGTAGTCAAAGCCCACATTCAATCTGTACTCTCAGAGTTAATATTCTAAAAAAAAGTAACTGGATTACTTAGATATCGAGCGACACAGTGGCACAGCGGTAGAATTGCTGCCTTACGGCACCAAAGGTCCAGGTTCGATCCTGACTATGGGTGCTGTCTGCATGGAGTTTGTACGTTCTCCCTATGACCGCGTGGGTTTCCTACGGGTGCTCCGGTTTCCTCCCACACTCCAAAGTCGTGCAGGTTTGTAGGTTAACTGGGTTATGTAAATTGTCCCTCATGTGTCGGATAGATCTAGTGTATGGGTGATCATTGGTAGGCATAGACTCAGAGGGGTGCAGAGCCTGTTTCCATGCTGCATCTATAAATGAAACTAAAACTAAACTTAATTATTTGAAATGAAGGAAGAGCAGCGAGCGACAGTGAAGGCAGGGGAAATGATTGGGTTGTTCTTTTGAAGAGTCAGTGCTGGCATATTGGGCTGAGCCGTGGCATTCTAGAATGAACGATTGCAAGCTGCAGCTCTGGTTGTACAAAAGGACACGTGTATCTGGGTAAAGGGTCAGCCAATTCTTGCACCTTCTCACTGTCCAGCAGCTCCTGCAAGAATATGTGGACTTTGGCAGCTTAGGTCATGGTTACCACAAAGTAAATCAGTGAAATGTGTACAGAGTGTTCAGATAGCATGGAATGCTGCATAACCTCACTGCTGTCTACCTCATCTTGCTGGAGATGGGGGAAGGCCAGTTAGAGGAGAGAGTGGAGATATTATCATAGTCATGGAGTCATGCAGCATGGAAACAGGCCCTTCGGCCCAACTTACCCCTGCCAACCAAGATGCCCCATTTTACACTAACCCCACCTGCCTGTGTTTGGCCTTTATCCATCTAAACCTATCCTATGCATGTACGTGTCCATATGTCTTTTGAATGTTCTGACAGTACCTGCCTCAACTACCTCCTCTGGCAGCTCATTCCATACACCCACCACCTTCAGTGTGAAAAGGTTGCCGCTCAAGTTCCTATTAAATCTTTCCCTTCTCACCTTAAACCTATGTTCTCTGGTTCTTGATTGCCCTACTCTGGTCATTCACGCTATCTATTCCTCTCACACTTACACACCTTCATAAGAGCACCCCGCAATTGCGTTTAAGCTCTATAGTCAATCCATCTGCAAGTATGTGACTTTGCCCAAACCGTGAGCCATGCCAAAGTGACACACAGCTGACTCAGCTGTTTAACCAAAGCAATTCCTGTGTCAGAAGCATTTGCTACACAGTGGACCAGAGAGAGCAGGCAGACCAGAAATGACAGGATTCCTAGGTTCTGAGACAAAACGAGGAAGACGTGTAGGAAGGAACTGCAGATGCTGGTTTAACCTGAAGATAGACAGGTTAAAGCCAGAGTAACTCAACGGGTCAGACAGCATCTCTGGAGAGAAGGACTATGAGACCTTTTTTACAAATGAGAGATATAGCTGGTGATATGGAGAGATATTAAATGAATGAAAAGATATGTAAAAAGCAGCAATGATAAGAGGCAACAAGTCATTGTTAACTGTGTGCTAGGTGAAAACCAGTTACAGACAATGAAAGGCACCAGGACAAGAGTGAAATTAGTACAACGACTTTTGTGGGGAGGGAGGGGGAGGGGATGCAAGGAATCAAGAGAAAATGAGAGAAATCATAATTCATTCTGCTGGGTTTGAAGCTGCCCAAGCAAAATATGATTTGCTGTTCCCTTGCTCTCAATGTCAGTAAGACAAAGGAGATAGTGATCAAACACAGGAAGCAGGGGTACATACACCCTGGTTTGTTTTGATGGCACCGAAGTAGAGATAGTTGAAAGCCTCAATTTCCTAGGAGTAAATATCATCAACAACTTCTCCTGGACTATCTATATTGAATCAATGGCTGAGAAAGCACACCAACGCCTCTACTTCCTTGGAAGACTTAGAAACTGTTACAGATGCGTCATAGAAAGCATTTTATCAGGATGCATCACAGCATGGTTTGGGAACATCGAAAACCACAAGAGAGCACAGGGAATTGTGAATGCATCACACAAAACAACCTCCCTTCCATTGACTCCATTTATACCTTACGCTGCCTCGGCAAGGCCAGCAGCTTAATCAAGGATGAGTCGCACCCTGGCCACTCCCTCTTCTCCTCTCTCCCATCGAGCAAGAGGTGTAGAAGTGTGAAAACACACACCACCAGATTCAGGGACAGTTTCTTCCCAGCTGTTATTGTATAAATCAACCTTCCTGGAACCAACTAGAGAGTAGTCCTGAACTACTATCCATCTCTTCAGAGACCCTCGGACTAATTTTGATCAGACTTTACTAGCTTTATCATGCACTAGACATTATTCACTTTAGTCTCTTCATCATGTAACTGTACAGTATGAATGGCTCAATTGGAATCATGTATTGTCTTTCCTCTGACTGATTAGCATGCAACAAAAGCTATTAGTTGGACCCCGGTAAACTGTACACAATAAACTAAACTAACCTAACATGTGATAGCCAATGCTGGTAGCGATTAGAATGGTGATCTCATGGTAAGGTGCCAGACAGGGAAAGCACCCACTCAGAGAGTGACTGTCCGCAGGCCTGTCTGCTGTCTCATGCTTGGGGAATGACCACTTAAATCTGGCCAACACAGTGTGAGCGGTTCCTGATTGTCCACATACCCAACCTGAAGAGCACTGCATTCATCATGAGGCTCTTGCTGCAATCTCAGAGCACATAATCGGAACAGTCTGAAGAAGGGTCTCGACCCAAAACGTCACCCATTCCTTCTCCTCCAGTGATGCTGCCTGTCCCGCTGAGTTACTCCAGCATTTGGTGGCTACCTACAACACCTCTCATGACTGGCTGTCACTTGATGGGTGTTACAATATTAGAGACAAGGACAACAAGAAAGGGGTCCCAATCTGAAACGTCCCTTTTCCCATGTTCTCAACAGACGCTGCCTGGCCCGCTGAGTTACTCCAGCACTTTGCGCCCATTCCAATATTAGAGACCGATGCTACCCTACAAAATCAAAGAGAGATCCCAGGAGGTTGATGAACTTTTGCCTCTCGGCTGCTTTAGCTCTCCAGCAGATGATCAAATTACAATGTCACAGGAATGCCGCTACAGATGGCAATCAATGAGATTAAAGTGCTCAGACTTCTACAAGCTAGATGCCAAGCTCAAGGATTGTCTCCCTAAATCCAATGCCTCTATTTCCTATTATAAATGGGAACGTCTTAAAATATATCTGTTTAACCAAACTACTAGGCATCTGTTCAAATTATTTTTGCATTGGTTATTGTAAAATTTTGTTTGATAAATCTTGCCTTTAACTTTATAACAAAAGTTTATGTTTTGTTATAGTTGCGATATCAATGCAGGGAAATATTGTAGATGCTGCATATCTGCTGCTCGCATTCAGGGAGTAAAGGCTCACTCTCATGCAACAGGAAATGAGAAACTTTCATCCTCCTTTTAGGTTTTATTCCGGATTCAATCCCAGTGGAGCCAACATTGAAGGATCAAATCCCATAACTATCGAAGGGAAAAGGATTGACCCTAAAACGACAATATATGTTACAACTTGGCGTCTGATTCGAATCAGGCTCCCCTTCCACCAAGGTGTAGCAGTTATTAATAGCAGCAAGCCAACATGCAACATTAACTTCATGTTTCGTGTGACCGTGGTTTGAAAAGATAAATCACTAATGAACATAGATCTTATTTTCAAATGAATGGTGAACTGCTTCTACATTTTTTGTTTTAAATAAATTTAGCTTTGAAAAAAGGAGCTTGCTCATCCTTACGTTTTCAAATCTTCGATGTTCATTTGACCCTCATCAACGTTCCGCATGGACACGGACAATTAATAAAAGCTGCACACTTTACAGAGTGCTTCAATAGCAAGAAATTATTTATAATTAAGAGATTCAGTCAGTGCCTTGTGACCGGAGGCACTTCTCCCCTTGATTTATGAGTCCCATTTCACTGTGTCTACTGGTGATTAGTGATGAGTTACGGAAACATCTACAGTTCAGGCATTCCCAATCTCACCTGCAATCATCTCCCTCCACCCTTTCTCTCTCCCTTCCGCCCTGTTAGCTCTCCGTATTTCTGATAATGTGGTATCCTGTTCCGTCCAAAGGCCACAGCCCAACCTCCTCTCACCATTCCATCCTTTGGCATACCTGTATTAGGGTTGGGAAGATGGAGAGGGGCTGGATAGGTGGTCAGGTGTGGTACGAGATCTATGCTGGATTCCCTGCATTTAACATTATTGGGGTGAGGAGAGGAAGGATAGGGATGGTGATGAAATAAAGCTACATATGAGGAGGTGCCAGGTGAACTCACTGTGGTGGATGTTAAATTTGTGTTTATTGTGTGTTTTGTTATTTTATTACGTGTATGACTGCAAGGCAACAACATTTCGTTCTGACGGAAAGGTCTGAATGACAATAAAGGATACTTTGACTTTGACTTTAATATGACGGAGTGATGGGAGAGGATGGGTAGAGCAGCCACAGGAGAGGAGGAGTGGTGAGACATCCATCCTCAGGATATCTCCAACCAGATGTCCATTAAAGCCTCCACAATGGCCTCCAGCTTCTCCCTCCGATCCTGAAGTGTAAGCCTCCAAACTCTGCAATGTTAGTGGATTTGGGTGTGTGGAAGCTTTACGTACTACGAACCCTAATCGCCACTAATCAGAACTTAGGTCCAAAACATGTACCCATTTCAGCACCTCTGCGAAGATTTACCTTAGCAAATATAACCAAGACTGCCCAAAACCAGACGTTCAAAACCGCCATCTCATTTCACTTTTTCAATAACGTCTGCCCATGGATTTAGATGAGGAGGACAATTCTCACCCTTTGATGTTATCTTTCCTAAATCCTAACCTAAAATGTGCATGCAAGACCAATCAGCAGCCGGTGAGGGAAGTCTGGGTCTGGTTTGCATCTGATGCTGAGGGATGTGTGAATAGGAAGAGAGTTGCAATGAGCAATGCATGCCCGGGCACCATTCCTCTGATGTTTGCCCAAGCCTGTGTCGCGGGCTGGTCATGCACAGGCACATGACCTGTTTCAGTGTTACATAAAGAAGACCAGTGTGAACACGTCCCAAACAGTCAGCCCCAGTGCTGTGAACTCACCCCATCAAGGCACACTATTGTTAAATCTTAACCTTCCCCACCTTGGCCATGCCAACAATCTCTCAAATGCTTCAGGCGTACATTGTATCAGGAAACATGTGTGGCCTGGATGTAAGAGAATGATGGAGCAATCAATGTAAAGATGCTTACCAATTGTGTTTATCATAAATATTCTGAATAAAGCAAATCTTTGAAATTAGAAAACTTTACTCTTCCTGCCCACTCTCCTCCACTCACGATTCCCACCTCCCATCCCACAAAAACAATCTTATTCAACATGGATTTGTGCCTGGAAGGTCATGTTTGACTAATCCTCTTGAGTTTTTTGAAGAGGTTACTCGGGAAATTGATGAGGGTAAAGCAGTGGATGTTGTATATATGGACTTCAGTAAGGCCTTTGACAAGGTTCCTCATGGAAGGTTGGTTAAGAAGGTTCAATTGTTGGGTATTAATGGCGGGGTGGCAAGATGGATTCAACAGTGGCTGAATGGGAGATGCCAGAGAATAATGGTGGATGGCTGTTTGTCAGGTTGGAGGCCAGTGACTAGTGGAGTGCCACAGGGATCTGTGTTGGGTCCACTGTTGTTTGTCATGTACATCAATGATCTGGATGATGGTGTGGTAAATTGGATTAGTAAGTATGCAGATGGTGGGGGGGCAGGAGAGGGGAGTCAGTCTACTCCACGACAGATGGGGGAGGAGTTGTACAGATTGATAGCCACAGGGCGTTCTGTGCTGTATCTTGGTGGAACCAGTCTGTTGCTGAAGGTGCTCCTCAGGTTGACCAGTGTGTCATGGAGGGGGTGAGCTGTACTGTAAGCAGAGACAATTACAGGATAGAACGTACATGGACTGCGAGGGGAGATTCACTGAATGAGCATCATTGATTACTGGACAACATGTAACAACACTGGAGTCAACAGTCGTTCCTGTAATAGTTGAAATCTAGTAAGCATATGACAATATATTGGATAATGTCAGTCACTGTTCTATCATTCAATAGCACTGTGTTTAGTTGATTGGAGACCTCAGACTGGGAATAAAACTCATGGTTTTCCAGACAATAACAATCTTTGCCATCTGGTCTGCCTGCGGGATCTAGATGTCTACATTGGCAACTCAAGACACCAGGGCATTCCCCTCAGAGATTACAGACCAGGTGGGACCAGAGGTCAGAGAATTAAAGGGCGCTCTTTTAGAAAGGAGGCGAAGAGGAACTTCTTTAGTCAGAGGATAGTTAATCTGTGGAACTCATTGCCACAGAGGGCTGTGGAGGCCAAGTCAGTGGATATTTTTAAGGCAGAGATAGACCGATTCTTGATTAGAACGGGTGCCAACGGTTATGGGGAGAAGGCAGGGAAATGGGGTTAGGAGGCAGAGATCAGCCATGATTGATTGGTGGAGTGGACTCGATGGGCCGAATGGCCTAATTCTACTCCTATAACTTGTGAATTTGTGAGTGGAAGCAAGTCACCCCCAATACTGAGGGGCTGCTTGGGGAAGAGAAAGTCAGGGTCGTGTTTGTTGCTTCCACTTCTGCCGGGTTTTGGAAGCTTCCGTTTTTAATCCTTAGTAAAGCAGCAATTTAGTGATTTTTTTTTCAAACTTGTTTATTGCACCTCCACTTTTAGTTCTGTGAGACCAGAAATTAAAACGATGAAAACAAAAAAACATTTTCAACTCAAATGGATTTTTTCTAAATATATTTGTCATATCGTTTGCAGCTGTGTGTATTGGTGATATTACAGATTGCAATTTTAGAAGGGTCTAGGCATTTCAAATGTATTTTCTTGTGCTTGAATCAAAGATAATTATGAGTAATTTTACAATCTGAATATCTAAAAGTAGTAATGCACAATTTTTTTGATTTTTTTAATTTCAGTGCTCTTGCTTGTGGGATCCATTCCCTGCCAGTCTTAGTGCCAGATGGTAAAAATTACGCATTCATTTTCTTTTAATTGCAAATCTTCCGTTGACATCCACGGGCCACAGTTGCAGGTTAAAGGAAGGAAACCAAGAAGGAAATAGTGGTTATAGGTGATAGACGGTTGATCCTTTCAGGAGCTGTGCTAATGTCATCAACAAGCTTTGGTTCTGAGAAATACCGAGTTAAAGAGTAAGATTTGATGCGGTGCAGGTTAGAAGGTGAGTGTAAAGCTCAGCACGAACAGGAGAGAAAGGAACAGAGTGTGTAGGAAGGATGTAGGTAGGAGGGAGGGATGACAGAGATGGCTGTCTATTAATGATGGAAGGCAATGGGAGATAAAACAATAGACAATAGGTGCAGGAGTAGGCCATTCGGCCCTTCGAGCCAGTACTGCCATTCAATGTGATCATGGCAGATCATCCCCAATCAGTACCCCGTTCCTGCCTTCTCTCCATATCCCCTGACTCCGCTATCTTTAAGAGCCCTATCTAGCTCTCTCTTGAATGCATCCAGAGAACCTGCCTCCACCACCCTCTGAGGCAGAGAATTCCACAGACTCACCACTCTCTGTGAGAAAAAGTGTTTCCTCATCTCCGTTCTAAATGGCTTACTCCTTATTCTTAAACTGTGGCCCCTGGTTCTGGACCCCCAACATCAGGAACATGTTTCCTGCCTCTAGCGTGTCCAAACCCTTAACAATCTTATATGTTTCAATGAGATCACCGCTCATCCTTCTAAACTCAAAAGTGTACAAGCCCAGCTGCTCCATTCTCTCAGCATATGACAGTCCCACCACTAGGGCTCTGTACAACTGCAGAAGGACCTCTTTGCTCCTATATTCAATTCCTCATGTTAAAAAGGCCAACTTGCCATTCGCTTTCTTCACTGCCTGCTGTACCTGCATGCTTACTTTCATAGACTGATGTACAAGGACCCCCAGATCCCGTTGTAATTCCCCTTTTCCCAACTTGACGCCATTTAGATAGATAAACCCGAGACAAAAATTAATTGGTAATCAAAATGAGTAGATTCACTTAATATTATGTTGCAGGAACGATCAATCATCCATTTAGTTCCTACCCAGACTATAGGGTGCCATTAAAGGCACAATTAAATTAACATTATGTTTATTTTTCACTTGCATTTTGGATCAGTGCTTGGTCCAGAGAGAGAGAGAAGTGCCTTCTGGGGCAAGGGCAGGTTGATTCAGTTTAGCCATCATGCAGTGGGGGCTTGGAGGAGGCACACATTAGAAACGCTGGTCTCGGAGATGGTTGCTGTGGTGTTGCACCTTGTAATGTGTGGATGGTGGGAGGTGGTGATTGGAGTCTCTATTGAAACATACGGCACCAGGATGAGTGGGAGTTTGGAGGATTAGAGTCAGGAATGATGAAGGGAATTGGAGCCAGGGACAAGCAATGAGGTTGTTGATCAGAGGATGAGATAGAAGTATAGTGGGTCATTCAGAGATAAGATGGTTTGGATGGAAGCCTAGTGAATAGCGTTACCTTGGTGCAATTTCAGTTCAGTACAGTGCTAAAAAAACTTAGTTGTTCCGTGAGGCATCAAAGATGGAAAAGATTAATTAAAACAAATGTAGATCCCTTGCAGTCAGAAACAGGTGAATTGATCATGGGAAACAAAGACATGGCAGACCAATTGAATAACTACTTTGGTTATGTCTTCACTAAGGAAGACATAAATAATCTGCCGGAAATAGAAGGGGACCGGGGGTCAAATAAGATGGAGGAACTGAGTGAAATCCAGGTTAGCCGGGAACTGGTATTAGGTATATTGAATGGATTAAAGGCCGATAAATCCCCAGGGCCAGATAGGCTGCATCCCAGAGTACTTAAGGAAGTAGCCGCAGAAATAATGGATATATTAGTGATAATTTTTCAAAACTCTTTAGATTCTGGAGTAGTTCCTGAGGATTGGAGGGTAGCTAATGTAACCCCACTTTTTAAAAAGGGAGGGAGAAAGAAAACGGGGAATTACAGATCAGTTAGTCTAACGTCGGTAGTGGGGAAACCGCTAGAATCAGTTATTAAAGATGGGATAGCAGCACATTTGGAAAATGGTGAAATCATAGGGCAAAGTCAGCATGGATTTATGAAAGGTAAATCATGTCTGACGAATCTTATTTTTCAAGGATGTAACTAGTAGAGTGGATAAGGGAGAACCAGTGGATGTGTTATATGTGGACTTTCAGAAGGCTTTCGACAAGGTCCCACATAAGAGATTAGTATACAAACTTAAAGCACATGGTATTGGGGGTTCAGTATTGATGTGGATAGAGAACTGGCTGGCAGACAGGAAGCAAAGAGTAGGAGTAAACGGGTCCTTTTCACAATGGCAGGCAGTGACAAGTGGGGTACCGCAAGGCTCAGTGCTGGGACCCCAGCTATTTACAATATATATTAATGATTTGGACGAGGGAATTGAATGCAACATCTCCAAGTTTGCAGATGACACGAAGCTTGGGGGCAGCGTTAGCTGTGAGGAGGATGCTAGGAGGCTGCAAGGTGACTTGGATAGGCTGGGTGAGTGGGCAAATGCATGGCAGATGCAGTACAATGTGGATAAATGTGAGGTTATCCACTTTGGTGGCAAAAACAGGAAAGTAGACTATTATCTGAATGGTGGCCGATTAGGAAAGGGGGACATGCAACGAGACCTGGGTGTCATGGTACACCAGTCATTAAAAGTAGGCATGCAGGTGCAGCAGGCAGTGAAGAGAGCGAATGGTATGTTAGCATTCATAGCAAAAGGATTTGAGTATAGGAGCAGGGAGGTTCTACTGCAGTTGTACAGGGTCTTGGTGAGACCACACCTGGAGTATTGCGTACAGTTTTGGTCTCCTAATCTGAGAAAATACATTCTTGCCAAAGAGGGAGTACAGAGAAGCTTCATCAGACTGATTCCTGGGATGTCAGGACTTTCATATGAAGAAAGACTGGATAGACTCGGCTTTTCCTCGCTAGAATTTAGAAGACTGAGGGGGGATCTTATAGAAACTTACACAATTCTCAAGGGGTTGGACGCAGGAAGATTGTTCCCGATGTTGGGGAAGTCCAGAACAAGGCTCACAGTTTAAGGATTAGGCGAAAATCTTTTAGGACCGAGATGAGAAAAACATTTTTCACACAGAGAGTGGTGAATCTCTGGAATTCTCTGCCACAGAAGGTAGTTGAGGCCAGTTCATTGGCTATATTTAAGAGGGAGTTAGATGTGGCCCTTGTGGCTAAAGGGATGGAGAGAAGGCAGGGATGGGATACTGTGTTGGATGATCAGCCATTTTTCTATTGAAATCAGGGGCAAGACTGTCCCATTGAAATTCCAAGAGTCTGACCGTGTAGATGGCAATCCGGTGAATTGTGGAACCTGTGAGCCAGGAAATCCTAGGGGGGAGTTGAACTCCAGGAGGATGTCAGGGCTGAGGTTCTAACCTTCAACCAGCAGCCACCAACTTTTCATGACCAGTCCTCTGATTAAAGAGAATAATCTGCTCAAGGGAACCAACTTTGATATTTTACCTTCCTCCCTTCCCAACCCCGCCCTGTCTCCCATCCCCCCACCCCCACCTCATCTACCCCTCCCCTTGCCCCACCCCACTTGGCCTTTACCATTCCTCTTATAGACACAGCAACCCACCCAGAATTTGGTGAATAGATGAGCCTGTCCCAACAATGAAACTTTGCTGGGATCAGTTTGCGAGTGAAAAGCAAATTGGAAACAGATTTCACCTTTCCATTAACCAGCTGACGACTCTCTGTCACACCACACAACCTCTTGTGCTTCTGGCTGATTGCTGCTTTTATTCTCAGCGCGTGCAAGACCACTGCGGTCAGCTGCACCTCAATACATGCTCTGCCAAAACTTATTAGAGATTCAGTACCTTTTAATCCTATTGGAGCGTGGCCCAGTCTACTGGCAGTAAAACCGGCTTTGCTGGTAGTTTTGTATTTTAAAGGCAATGTCTGTCTAGTTTCTTCAGCAACAGACCGGTGCAGCAAAGAACGCCACAGGAGATTATTTTTGCCTGTGGCTATCAAACTGTACAACTCCTCCCCTTTCTGTTGTGGGATAGACTGAGTCCCCTTCTTCCCCACCCCCCCCCCCCCTCCCCCCCCACCCCCCCTTCCCTTCACCACCTCCCCCCCAACCCCCTCCCCTCCCATCTTTGCATATCCCTCATGCTGGACTTCTCCACTCGATAAGTTCATTCCATGTTTATGCAATATTATATATGTGCACTGGTCACTTAAATGCCATTATTATTATTAGAATGCACATGGCTAAATCTTTTGTAACTATTTCTTTTGACTGGTGGCAGGCCAATTTCCCTCTGGGATGAATAATATGGTATTGTTTCGTATCGCATTTCTCATGAACATCTAGAACAAATCTAATGGCCTGCCTGCGGTAGGCCTTGCTGAAACTGTTGACAGAACGGCAGTCTCCACGCTGTGCTGTCCTTGTCCAGGGAGGTTCTTGGAGGATCAGCGCGGAGGTTTGCTGTGTGGGAGCTTTATTTCCCATCCAAGCCGAGCTGTAGCCAGTCCAAAGCCGATGTTAAAAGTGGAAACCGCCCTGTTTCTGCGCCCCCATCCCTCATCCAGGAGGCCACAAGTCTCACCAAAAGAAAAACAAAGTGTTTTTGCAACTCCGTCCCATTGGTGCCAAATAAACAGGACAGATGTGAGTCAGAGCAGCTCTTGGCAGCACGAGGGTCAACAAGCACGCTCTCACCAGATCCCATTCACCACCTGAACACATAGCGGGCAATGCTATCAGTGTTACAGCATTTGGAAATAAATGTTTGTTTGCCTGTAGCACCCAGAGTTAAATATTGAAAGAACAAGGAACCACAGATTTTGATGTTGAAATTCTTGCTGCTTATAGAAACATAGAAACAGAGAAAATAGGTGCACAAGGAGGCCATTCGGCCCTTCAAGCCAGTACCGCCATTCATTGCGATCATGGCTGATCGTCCCCAATCAATAACCCGTGCCTGCCTTCTCCCCATATCCCTTGATTCCACTAGCCCCTAGAGCTCCAATGAATTAAAGCAACTGGAGCCAGCATTTGGAAAAAAGCAAGGGCTTAACAAGACGGGTGCTAACTCCAAAATGTCGGAGGAGAATTCTCCCACTCCCCACAGGTATTAATTGGTACACTACACGACGAATGTCACTGTTCGCCCACGTGTTGTCTAAACACTCACTGGCCTGACTCCATTCCACAGTGGTATGTGTCACAGTCAATTGGTCAATTCACTTCCAGCTTTCTTCCCCCCACCATCAGTCTGAAGAAGGGTTCCGACCCGAATCGTCACGTCTCCATGTTCACCGGAAATGCTGCTGAGTTACTCCAGCACTTTGTGTCCTTTTGTGTAAACCGGCATCTGCAATTCCTTGTTTCTACAGTCAATTCTCTCTCTGCTTGGGATCACAAGTTAGCAAACAGTAGCAAAATCCCTTGCACATACTTTCAGGCACACGTGGCTTTGTAGAACATCTCCCTTGGATTTAAAAGTTAATATTAGTAACAGTGACTGAAACTACTGTACAATCATAAAACATATTTATTGCACGAATGTTCTGCAGGGATGGATGTGTGCTGTCCTTACTGTAACTCGCCTTTATGTGACTACATAAGTGAGATGCAGAATTAGGCCATTCAGCCCATCAAGTCTACTCTGCTATTCAATCGTGTCTGATCTATCTTTCCCTCTTAACCCCATTAACCATATAATAACCATATAACAATTACAGCACGGAAACAGGCCATCTCGACCCCTCTAGTCCGTGCCGAACACATAATCTCCCCTAGTCCCATATACCTGCGCTCAGACCATAACCCTCCATTCCTTTCCCATCCATATAACTATCCAATTTATTTTTCCAATGTCCATTCTATTGTCTTCTCTCCATAACCCCTAACACCCGTACTAATCAAGTATCTATTTATCTCTGGCTTAAAAATATCCACTGACTTGGCCTCCTAGCCTTCTATGGCAACGAATTCCACAGATTCACCACCCACTGATTAAAGAAATTCCTCCTCATCTCCTTCCTAAAGGAACGTCCTTTAATTTTGAGGCTATGAACTCTGGTCCTAGACTTTCCCACTAGTGGAAACATCCTCTCCACATCCATTCTCTCCAGGCCTTCAAAAGATACATCCTCTTCTCACTTTAGAGGCATTTGCTGGTGGACAATAAATGCAACCACCGCCTGTGTTGTCCACAACCCGTACGCGAATGAACAGGTTAAACGAGAAAGTGAACCAGCAGAGTTCTGAAGCGGGTGGTTGCTCAGCCCGGCATCAGCTGATGGTGAAAGTTAACACACCTCTTGCCTTCCCTATTGCTTGCTTTATTCACATTCATGGCCTCCAGGTCCTTCTGAATGTCCATACATTCAATTTTTTGATCAATTAGTGATCAGATTCTTGATTAGTACAAGTGTCGGAGGTTATGGAGAGAAGGAAGATGCAGTATCAGCCATGATTGAATGGCGGAGTATTGATGGGCCGAATGGACTAATTTGCTCTTATCACTTGTAAATTAAAAAATATGCCTAATTTTCTATCCAAGTGGATGGCTTCATATCTTCCGCACTATATTCCGATTGTCATGTCCTCAGCCATTCTCACCTATCCAGTCTGCATTCCTCTGAAGCCTCACTGCATCCTCCCCACAACTCACAGCGGCAGCTAGATGTGTATCATTAACAAACTCGATATTCCACTCAGATATCTCATCAAACCAGTGCTGTCCATTTTGATGGTTGATGTCCCAGGGCTGCTCCTTGCAGCATCCCTCCAGCACTGCCTCCTGACCTGAAAGTTTAACCCATCCATCTATTTCTTCAGCATTCCATCTGTAACCAACTCTCAATCCAGTCCACTCTAAGTTTTAGATTTAATTTTAGTTTTAGTTACAGCGAGAAAACAGGATCTTCGGCTCACCGAGTCCACACCGACCAGCGATCCCCGCACATTAACACTATCCCGCACACACTCAGGACAATTTACACTTATACCAATCCAATTAACCTACAAACCTGTAGGTCTTTGGAGCGTGGAAGGAAACTGAGGATCTCGGAGAAAACCCACTCAGGTCACAGGGAGAACGTACAAACTCTGTACAGACATCGTGGTCGGGATTGAACCCGGGTCTCCGGCGCTGTAAGCGCTGTAAGACAGCACCTCTATCGCTGAACCACCATGCCGCCCTTCCATGTGCTTCAGTCCTAATTCAGTCTCCCAATTCCATGTGCTTCAGTTTTGTTCAATAATCTCTTCCAATGCCACCTTATCTAAGACCACCTGAAACTCCAAATACAACACACCAGTTAGCTTCCCTTAATCTATTCTTCCAGATACAACCTCAAAAAAGTAACAGATGCGTGAAATATGATTTCTCTTTTATGCTAACTTTGCCAAAATCCTGTTATTATTTTCCAGGATCAATATGATCACATATAGTTGCAGTAGTTTGCTGCTGATACTGATCTATAGTTCCCTTTCTACCTCCCCTTCCTTTTTTTGAATAATACGATCATATTTGGCGTCATTTGCTCCCGTTCGCGAAGCTCGGTTGAGCCGCGGGACTGACTACCATCGCCCGGTGGGGTAACAACATATCGCCTCAGCGCAGAGGGAGAATGAGGAGGGAAGAGACAGTAACTTTAAGACTTTTGCCTCCATCACAGTGAGGAGGTGCCTGGTGAACTCACTGTGGTGGATGTTAATTTGTGTTTATTGTGTGTTTTGTTGTTTATTATTATATGTATGGCTGCAGGCAACGACATTTCGTTCAGACCGAAAGGTCTGAATGACAAATAAAGGATCTAATCAAATCATTCCGGGATGTATGGAATTTTGGAAAGTGACAACTTATGCACCAATTATCTCCAAAATCATGTTTCCAGATGCCAGGGGTTCATTGGCTTTCAATCCCATGACCTTCCCCAAAGCTAATCTTTTTCCTCGTGGTCACTTGCTCCAGCTCCTCATTCTCTCTTGACCTGCTGCTCTCCTCCTGTTACTTCTTCCACTAAAGTAGACTGCTCTTGTCCTACATTGCTCCGACCAGCATTTATTTTTCCAACATAGCCACTTTGTTGTCAGTCTGCAGTAGACCTCATTGACTTTGAAGGTGTTTTACTTTTAAGTATCCGCAGATGTCTTAACAATCTGTTTAAGAAGGAACTGCAGATGCTGGAAAATGAAAGCAGATTGTTAAAAGTGCTGGAGGAACTCAGTGGGTGCAGCAGCATCTATGGAGCGAAGGAAATAGACAACGTTTCGGGCCGAAACCCTTCCGGGTTTCGTCCCGAAACGTTGCCTATTTCCTTCAGGGTTTCGGCACGAAACGTTGCCTATTTCCTTCGCTCCATAGATGCTGCTGCTGCACCCGCTGAGTTTCTCCAGCACTTTTAACAATCTGCTTTAATTTCCCTCATGTGTTTACCTCCAGTATTGATGCTTCGAATGGCAAAGAGTCTACATCCAGTTTAGAGTGGGAGCTGCAGACTCCAGGCCGTTACATTGGCAGGTTACTCAGCTCTCTCTGTTTCCCATGAATGCTACCTTCCAAGACAAAGTGAGGAACTCCAGCAGTGAAGTAGTGAAGACGACCTCTGTATATCATTCAGGATATCCTCCCTATTTCCAAAGAAGCTTATCCAATCCAAGTACATTGCTTATAGACACACACAAAATGCTGGAGTAACTCAGAGGCTCAGGCAGCATCTCTGGAGAAAAGGAATAGGCGACGTTTTGGGTTGAGACTCTTCTTCAGACTGATAGTGACTTTTTCAATCAGACTGACTCTTAGTCTGAAGAAGGGTCTCGACCCAAAACGTCACCCATTCCTTTTCTCCAGAGATGTTGCCTGAGTTACTCCAGCACTTTGTGTCCATCTTCGGTGTAAACCAACATCTGCAGTTCCTTCCTACACACATTGCCCATAATTCACACGTTCCTTGGCCCTGCAAACGAGAATGGTAAATCCGAGGGAAAGGTTCACATTACATACTGACGACAGATGGCACAATGGGCTAAGTGTTCGGCCGGCGACTGGAAGGTAGCCGGTTCGAATCCAGCTTGGAGTGCATACTGTTGTTGTGTCCTTGGGCAAGGCACTTCACCCACCTTTGCCTGTGTGTGAATGTGTGTGAATGTGTGTGAGTGATTGGTGGTGGTCGGAGGAGCCGTAGGCGCAGATTGGCAGCCACGCTTCCGTCAGTCTGCCCCAGGGCAGCTGTGGCTACAGAAGTAGCTTACCACCACCGAGTGTGACTGAGGAGTGAATGAATAATGCGATGTAAAGCGCCTTGAGTATTAGAAAGGCGCTATATAAATCCCATCCATTATACTCCAGCTCATCCACTGACGAGTCCGACTGGCCACTTAATTGGGATAATTTCAGAACAAAAACATATTTCAACATTGTATATATGTTGTGAAAACTATTCCAGTTTCCGTAAACAACATGTCAGAAACACGAGAGCCTGCACTGAAGCCCAAACTGAGCCAAGCTCGATAACTGGGAATCTCTGCAAATAATTAGATGCTCCAGCCATTTTCTCTTGTAAACTTTCCCTCATGTAATTCTCCCATTATCCTTCCTCCTGTTCCCAGGCCCTTGGCTATTATCCTAACTGAAGATTGGATATTCAAACCTCCTGGTTCTTGGCTGTGCGTGCGAATCTCTGCACATTCCTTCTCTCCAAACCCACTCCCAACTCACTCTATGTGATGTTGTCAAACGTTGGTCGTGAATGTCTTGTACACCTTATTACATTAAAGTTTCTCGGTATATCCACAAAATGGATCAGTTATTGTGGACATTTGATCTATCCAGTTCCAAAAGATTGATGGCTCCACAACCACAAGGGATCTTTGACCATCCTGAAGGGAAGGAAGTCCTGTCTCATTTTCAGGAGGGGATTTAAAACAGACCTTGGTTCCCTCATTTACAAATGTAAAGGGTCTTAGATTGGGAACAATGCCATCAAAGACCGCAAGAAATTGCAGAGTTTCACAAAAACCAACCTCCCTTTCATTGACGCCATTTTGTACCTCATGCTGCCTCGGCAAGGCCAGCAGCATAATCATGGACAAGTCGCACCCCGGTCACTCCCTTTCTTCCCTCTCCCATCAGGCAAGAGGTATAGAAGTGTGAAAATGCACACCAACAGATTCAGGGACCGTTTCTTCCCAGCTGTTATCAGGCAACTGAACCATCCTAACTCCAGCTAGAGAGCGGTCCTGAACTACTATCTACCTCATTGGAGACCCTCAGACTATCTTTGATCGGACATTACTGGCTTTATCCTCCACTAAACATTATTTATCTTATTCCCTTAATCATGTATCTGTACACGGTGAGCGGCTCGATTGTAATCACGTATTGTCTTTCCGCTGACTGGTTTGCCCGCAACAAAAGCTTTGCACTGTGCATCAGTACATGTGATGATAAACTAAACTAAACTGAAATATCTTGTTTAGATGATCGATTGGAAAAGCGATAGTTACATTTGATAATGCACCAGTGTCTCTGGTGTGGAATTTTCTAGTTCGTGTTAATGTGAAAGGTACCAAGACTATCTGCGCCACAGCCCAAGGGTTTGATACTGACCCGCAGTTGAGTTTTCCTGGAGTTTGCGTTTTGCCCGTGGCCCTGTGGGTTTTCCCGCTGTGCTGCAGTTTGCTCCCATATCCCAAAGATGTTCTGCTGGCAACTGTGACCTGCCCCTTGGTGTTGGTGGCGGAGCAGAGTTATGGTGGAGCTGCCGGGCATGTGTGGGGGAAACCGGCTAATGCTTATTAATTCCAGGGGAAATGGTCATGATCTGAGAGCTGGCATCTGCTGGATGGACTGAATGGCCTACAGTGCTGTTGACAAACTATGATAAAACATGGTGGTGAGATGGGAGCAGCAGGGAGCAGAGAAAGGCAACTACTGAAGGATAGTTGAGGACCTCTGAATTACAAATCAATCTCGGCTGGAGATGTGGTCCCATCTGCAAATTATATTTGAGATGGTTGCTGGAGCCTGTGATAATCCAGAGAGTTCTCCAAAAAAGGAATCAAGCATGATAGACCAGAGTGAAGAAGGGCCCCAACACGAAACGTCACCATCCATGTTCACCACAGATACTGCCTGAGCCGCTGAGTTACGCCACCACTTTTTTGTATAAACCAGCATTTGCAGTTCCTCATTTCTCGTGATAGATTTGTTCTACTTGGAGAAAAGGAGATTAAGATGTTTTCCAAAGTATGAAGGGCTTGATAGAGTAGAGAGTGAGAAATCTTTTTTCAGCAACGTTAGTCAAAATACCAGAGGACTTGGATTTATGACAATTGATTAAAAAAAACTTCAATGAAGACACGACTTTACAGAGTGGGCTGTTGGCATGGTCTGGAGTGTACTATCTGATAAGATGCTGGAAGCAAATTCTAAAATAACATAATAAACAATTGTATAAATGCCTGAGGGAAGGGGAATTGCTGAACTTTGGAGTGGGTTAGTTGCATTGCTGTTTCAATGGACCAAGACAGACAAGAGGTCTCTGCGATATATACGCCATTGATTCCACAGCCCCATTCCCTAAACAACGTCACTGCTTGCTCTCCAGCATTTCAGGTTTAGAGATTGATCCTGTGCTTGCAATAGGCACAACATTCTAGAATAAGGGACAGGCAGCATCTCTGCAGAGAAGGAATGGGTGATGTTTGGGGTGTTGAAGTCTGAAGAAGAGTCTTGACCCAAATCATCACCCATTCCTTCTCTCCAGAGATGCTGCCTCTCCCGCGGAGTTACTCCAGCTTTTTGTGTCTATCTTTAGTCTAAACCAGCATCTGCAGTTCCTTCCCACACAACGATCCTGTGCTTGGTACCTTGAGGACAATAGACAATAGGTGCAGGAGTAGGCCATTCGGCCCTTCGAGCCAGCACCGCCATTCAATGTGATCATGGCTGATCATCCCCAATCAGTACCCCGTTCCTGCCTTCTCCCCATATCCCCTGACTCCGCTATTTTTAAGAGCCCTATCTAGCTCTCTCTTGAAACCATCCAGAGAACCTGCCTCCACCGCCCTCTGAGGCAGAGAATTCCACAGACTCACCACTCTCTGTGTTTAGTCTCCGTTCTAAATGGCTTACCCCTTTAGGTATTTTTAAAGTGGAGATTGACAGGTTATTGATTAGCAAGGAAGTCAAACGGTTACGGGGAGAAGGCAGGAAAATGGGGTTGAGAGGAAAAGATAGATTAACCATGATTGAATGGTGGTATAGACTAGACGGGCCAAATGGCCAAACTCTGCTCCTATGATTTGTGAACTTAATACAAAGGAAGATGAAGTTTGAACAATAATCTGATCCAATGTTCATGAGAAGCTTTTTTGGTCGTTCGCTGATGAATCAATGTGAAAGGTAGCACCAGGGTTAAATTACCTTCCGTAGAAGGGTCTCGACCCGAAACGTCGCCGATTTCCTTCGCTCCATAGATGCTGCCTCACCCGCTGAGTTTCTCCAGCATTTTTGTCTACCTTCGATTTTTCCAGCATCTGCAGTTCCTTCTTAAACTTCTCTGCGGTTAATGCGATTTTATGATTCCATGTAACTCTGGCCATTCTCCAACGCACCATTAACTGGAATTCATTTAAAACTCAACCGTTAGTTTTCTGACTCGCCCCAGCCATGCTTACCCATCACCCCTGACCTACATTAGCCTCTCATAGAAATGATTGCAACTGAGAAAGTTTCAATCTAAAAATCGTTGCCTGTGTGTCCAAAACATGGCTCTCAATGCGAGCCTTGCCTCACCTGCCCTAGTATGTTCCCATGTGAATCATTGCCAATGCTGCCCAGCTCCTTGGGATGCTTCTTTACATTCTGAATGCCATGTATCCCCTGACAGACTGTGCTAAACCCCCCTTTCCCAATTCCAAACCGTGTCTCTTTGTTTGGATATTCACTCACATTTTAGGCCAACCTTCAATGTGACTTTGGTTTTCCGTTTAATATCCTGTATGTACTTTAAAGTCTCCACACTTCAGCTCTTTAGTGGAATGAAAGGAGACATTTTCCTTGGTCCTTCCTTGTTATTCATCAGGGGTGACATGTCCCGACTTGCATCTGAATAAGTTATTTGGCCGATCATGCTTATTTTGGCTCTTTGAAGCAATGAGTCGATTAATCACACTCTCGTGCTTTTTTCAGCAAAGCCTTGCAAAATATTCCCTTTCAAATATTTATCCAATTTCCTTTTGAAAATCGATATTGAATCTGCTTCCGTCAATCTTTTAAGCTGTAAATTTTAGATCAGAACAACTCACTGAATAAAAACCACGTCTCCCCATTCCCACTCGGCACTTCTGCCAGCTCTCCTCAATCTGTGACTCCAATTACCAATGTTCCTGCCGCTTGAAGCACTTTCTCTCTAATCAGAGTAATACAACACAGAAATACACCCTCCCGCCCACCATGTCCTTGCCAATCATCTTGCAGCTATCAGTCTGAAGAAGGGTCTCAACCCAAAACGTCACCTATTCCTTTTCTCCAGAGATGCTGCCTGACCCGCTGAGTTGCACCAGGTTTTTGTGCCTATCTTCAGCTATCTATACTAACCCCATTAACTGGCACTCAGTCCATTGCCCACAACACCTTGGTTCTTCAAGTGCTTGTTCAGATGCTTCTTAAATGTTGTGAGAGTATCTGGCCCACTATCTCTAGGTGAAAACATTCTTCCTCAGATTCCCTTTAAACCTTTCTCCTCGCTCTGGTAATAGACACCTCAGCCACGGGGAAAATGATCTGACTATCTCCCATTTCATAATTGTAACCAACTCCATCGGGTCTCCCTACAACCTACTCTGCTCCAAGGAAAGCAAACCCAGCTTATCCAGTCTCTCCTCTAAACTGACACTCTCCATCGCAGGCAACATCTGGTGAATTGGTTCTTCACCCATCCCAGTGGAATCACATCCTAGTGAGGCAACCAGAACTGTGCAACCAAAAACGACACAACCAGAATCACACTGGCAATATCCCTCATTTAACATCACCATTGAATCTCCCTTTTATGTTTCCTTCTCCATAGAAATCAACACCAATCTCCCCATTCCCTCCGGTTAATTAAATCCATAGTGGTACTATTCCATCATCACGTGTCTTACCAATGTTAATTAGCACAGGTCCACTTTAAAGCCCTTCCAGAGTGAGATCAAACTTACCGGCAGCATCTAGCAAGCAAGTTTATGAATGTTTGAACATTTTACAAGTCCCCTCCGCTTGGCACCATGTTCCGTGTTGTTCACTGAATGAAATTGAGAATCTCCTGCCTGGCCATGACAAGTTGACCTTCATGGCACATTGTCAAGTCTTCTTCAACTGCGCCTTTTATTATATTAATATTTAACATAATATTCAACACCTACCACAATAATAACACAAACTCCAATGGTGCAGGAGCATTTCCCAAAGCATTTTGTGCAAAAACAAACAAAATCTGATCCTGAGCCATAGTGTGCGATATTAGTGAGCCAGACTTAGTCCAGGAAGTTATTTCTATGAGTTTCTCACAGGAGGTGCTAGGATTAGAACAAGGAGTGGTGCAGAAAGAGAACTCCTGAAGCACTTGAAAGCAGAGGCACCAATGGTGGATTGGTGATGTGGAAGAAGGTGAGAATTACAAAAGGGAAGAGACCTGGGCGCTTGTTCGATTATGGATCGAATCCCAGATGGGGGAGGGAGGTCGGGTGGGCTCAATGACCATACAAGAGGGGACCATGGAGGTTCCCGATGTGTTCAGCAATCTCTTTGATACACATGGCGTGCTACTTACTCAACTTGCTATGCAAGTACAAGAGGTTTACTATGCACGTTGGTAAACAGAGTAACCCAATGCTGGAAAGGCAAAACTAAACTAAACAAATCTGCCCGCTCAAGGCAAATTGACATTTCTTAAATAGGCATTTCTTAAATAGAAATGGACATTTCTTAAATAGAACCTGTCTGCTGGTGATAAAATATACTCTGTAAATCATCAGCATCGAACGGATTCCCATCAGATTTATATATATTTGGCAATAAGATTGGAGTTTATACCACTCCATTTTAGAACCTTAATAACAGAAGTTTTGTTATTATATAGTGACATCAAGAATGTCAATAAAACACTTTTGAAAATGTATCAGGCAGTAAAAGCAACATCCCATAAGCAGGAAGAAGGGTCTCGACCCGAAACGTCACCTATTCCTTCGCTCCATAAATGCTGCCTCACCCGCTGAGTTTGTCCAGCATTTTTGTCTTCCTAGACTAAGTTTCCCAGACTTAGTCCAGACTTAGTCCCAGACTTAGTCCAGGAAGCAGAAGTTCCCACATGGCTGAGGGTTGAATTTCAGAGGTTATAACCTCTTGGTCAAAATAACAAAACGGGATTGTTTACATCTACTGGAGAGTAGATGGGACCTTTAGTTTCCCGTTACATGTGAAGGACTGCTCAGCACTGTTCAGTACCACACTGGGGAGGGAGACTCCAACACAAGAAGGGTCTTGACCCGAAACGTCACCCATTCCTTCTCTCCAGAGATGCTACTCCAGCTTTTTGTATCTATCTTCGCTGTAAACCAGTATCTGCAGTTCCTTCCTGCACATTTAGCCTGCAACACATACTGAAGTCGCCGAATGGTCTCACAATGTACACTTGCACCTCTTTAGCTCAAATATCTCATCCCAATGAACCATCACAATTCACAAATCGAGTCAGATTTCAACGTTCACAAACAAATATCCAACATTCTATTCAATGTAAAGGAAGATTTACACATTTTTGCTAGTCAGTAGTTAAAGCAATGAAACAAGGTGGAATCATATGTGTGCACCTGGATGTGTACCTTCAACATACCTGGCTGTGAGTATCCTGTTGTGTTTCTAGGTAGAGGCAGGGAACTGCAGACGGTGGTTTACCAAAGAAGACACAAAGTGCTGGAGTAACTCAATGGGTCAGGCCTCACCAGAGAAGCTGCCTGACCCGCTGAGTTACTCCATCGCTTTGTGTCTTTACTTTCATGTTTACCGAGATGCCCAAATGTTTGTTACTGACAGTTCTCTCAGTAACTGTGAGAAATCGTCTTCCATACTAAAACTGTTGGAAGTACTCAAGAATCAGGCAAAAACAAGCCTTTCTGGATGGAAGGAATGGATGACGTTTTGGGTCGAGTTCTTTCTACCCAGAGACGCTGCCTGTCCTGCTGAGTTACCCCAACATTTTGTGTCTATCTTTGGTATAAACCAGCATCTGCAGTTCCTTTCCTACAAACACAGGCCTTTTGTCAGTGGACTTTATCCTACATGTGTCCCCACCTCAGTTTGCGTACTTCTGTTACAAATTAGATTGTCACTCTGTCTATTGTGTCTGCATGAACGATGCCGTAGCTGATGTACATGTACCATGCCCGGTCCACTCTGTGGCCATGTGTGCTCATGGTTCATCCCTCTCAATGTCTCTGTAATTCTGTCAACATTTGTGGCGTGTGTGTGTGTGTGTGTGTGTGTGTGTGTGTGTGCGTGTGTGCTTGTGCGCCTATTTGTCTGTGTTTGTGTCTTAGTCTATGTGTCTCCTTACCTGTGTGTGTGTGTCTCTCTGACCCTGCCCTTGTATATCCCTTCCCCCGAGTGTGTGTATGTCTGTCTCTGTCCCTGTGTCTCCCTGCCTGTATGTGTTTATGTCTCTGCTGGTGTATCTATCTGTCTCTGTCCCTGCTCCTGTGTGTGTCTCTGTCCCTGCCTCTGTCCCTGTGTGTGTGTGTGTGTGTGTGTGTGTGTGTGTGTGTGTGTGTGTGTGTGTGTGTGTCTTTGGGTGTCTGCGTGTGCATCTGTGGCTGCATGTACGTTTGTGTGTCGGTATCTCTGTATGTGTGTGTCTGCATCTCTGTACGTGTGTGTCAGTGTGTGTGTGTGTGTGTGTGTGTGTCAGGGTGTGGGTATGTCTGTGTGTCAATGTGTGTGTCAGTGTGTGTGTCAGTGTGTGTGTCAGTGTGTGTGTCAGTGTACGTGTGTGTCGGTATGTGTGTCAGTGTGTATGTGTGTGTTTCTGTGTGTGTCTGCCTCTGTGTGTGTGTCTGTGTGTCAGTGTGGGTGTGTGTGTGTGTATCTGTGTGTGTGTGTGTCTGCCTCTGTGTGTGTGTCTGTGTGGGTGTGTGTGTGTGGGTGTATCTGTGTGTGTGTGTCAGTGCGTGTGTGTGTGTGTCAGTGCGTGTGTCAGTGTGTGTGGCTGTGTCAGTGTGTGTGTGTCAGTGTGTGTGTGGCTGTGTCAGTGTGTGTGTGTGTGTGTGTGTGTGTCAGTGTGTGTGTGGCTGTGTGTGTGTGTGTGTCAATGTGTGTGTGTGTGTCGGTGTGTGTGTGTCGGTGTGTGTGTGTCAGTGTGTGTGGCTACCCGCCTCTACCCCTGCCTGCTCCGCTCTGCCTGCCTGCTTGTGACCCTCCCGGTGTCGGGGCCTTACCTGTGTGGCGGGTATGCGAGGGTCCCAGCGCCGCCGCTCCGCGCTGAGGGCAGCCCTTGCCATTAGTTAGAGACATTGAGACATGGGTTGCGTTTGGAGACGGAGCTGGGTGAAGGAAGGGATGAAGCGGCAGCCACCAGCGCCCGTCCGTTTAACGCCGCCTCGCTCAGCAAGTTGACCATCTGCACAAGCTTTCCTGAAACCTTCTCGCTCCTCTTTTGAATTAGGCACGTCTTTTGTTAAACAAATGTTGCAAACCCGATCGACCGGACTGAAGCAAGAAAGTAAAGATTCTTAAAGTCCAGAATTCAGAAGTTCGGAATTGTCTTCAACTTTTAAAACTTTAAAAAATATCTGCAACTATTTTCTCTCCAAACTTTCCTGGACTCCGCGGGATTCTTCAGTTTGTTAGACGAGTTTGTTCCTCGGTGACTGCTCTCCAAACCTCTCTCCCCCTCCCCTGCCTCTCCCTCTCCCTCTCCCTCTCCCCGCCCCTCTCACGCCGCCTCTCTCCTGAAGCAAGAGGCGGAAATCGCCTGGATTTCGGGATTTCTCGGTTTCCTTCTGCAAGTTTCAGAAGAAAGAGCTGCAATTCGTGTGGAGTTCACCCCCAGACTCAGGGAGTCAGCAGACTCGCCAGCTACTGGGAGCCAAGGCGCTGGCTGCGTGGCTGTAAACCCGGGTGTGTCCGGTGATTCATCGGTGGGAGAAAGTTAGTTAATTATTTGGTAGCAAAAGTACTGGAGAAACTCAGCGGGTGCAGCAGCATCTATGGAGCGAAGGAAATAGGCAACGTTTCGGGCCGAACCCGAAACGTTGCCTATTTCCTTCGCTCCATAGATGCTGCTGCACCCGCTGAGTTTCTCCAGTACTTTTGTCTACCTTCGATTTTCCAGCATCTGCAGTTCCTTCTTAACCAATTAGTTATTTATTTGTTGTGTTTTTTTTCTTCCCAAGTTTTGAGGGGTCGTTAAGGGCCTTGCAATAACCATATAACAATTACAGCACGGAAACAGGCCATCTCGGCCCTTCTAGTCCGTGCCGAACACTTATTCTACCCCTAGTCCCATCTACCTGCACTCAAACCATAACCCTCCATTCCTTTCCCGTCCATATACCTATCCAATTTATTTTTAAATGATAACATCGAACCTGCCTCCACCACTTCCACTGGAAGCTCATTCCACACAGCTACCACTCTCTGAGTAAAGAAGTTCCCCCTCATGTTACCCCTAAACTTCTGTCCCTTAATTCTCAAATCATGTCCTCTTGTTTGAATCTTCCCTACTCTCAATGGAAATCGCCAGATTCTGTGGGGGGTGGGGTGGTGGGTGGTGGGGGGGGGGGGGGGGGGGGTAATATATTTTGACATCTCATTTAAAACTTTAAACAGTGTCTCTGTGTTCCAGAGATACGTGAGTTTTCCCAAGACACAGTCCAAGCACACTGGACTGAAGCAACATTAGCTTCTCTCCCACCTCTAAGGTGATCACCTCCCACAGCAAGTCACCCCCAGGGCCAAAGGGAAGGCATCTTTAACTTACACCTCCTCTTTCCTCTCAATCTGAAGCCAATGACATTCTTTGCAAGGCAGCACAATGCAATGGCCAACTTGGGTTGCAGCGTGGAGATCATTTGGTCATCAGTTTGGATGATGTATTGAGGGTGAAAGAGGTGATGAGTTTGGGGGAGAGAGGGAGAGAGTGAGAGGGAGAGGGAGAGAGAGCAGAGCATTGAATGGTGGAAGGGGGCATCTACAGCTGGATTCACTGTCCATAGACACAATAAAGCTGGAATAATTCAGCGGGTCAAACAGCATCTTTGGAGAAAGGAATAGGTGATGCCTCGGGACAAAAACTTCACCCATTCCTTCTCTCCAGAGATGCTGCCTGTCCCACTGAGTTACTTACTCCAGCTTTTTGCATCTATCTTCGGTTTAAACCAGCATCTGACTGCAGTTCTGTCCTACACAGATTGGCCACCCATGTTGCCGGCAGTTCCATCAGCCACTCGCTCTGCCCTCCACACTATCATGGTGCATTTTGTTCACTCTGTCTCTCTACCTCCTTTCCCCACTCTTTATCTTAAACGGTCATCCTGATTATCTGGGGTTTGGACATCCTGAAACTCTAAAGATGTACAGGTTTGTAGGTTAATTGGCTTGGTAAAATTGTAAGTTGTCTCTTGTGTGTGTGTGTGTAGGATAGTATTTGTGTGCGGGGATTGCTGGTCGCAGCAGACTCGGTGGGCTGAAGGGCCTGTTTCTGCATTGTATCTCTAAACTGAACTGAGCTAACCTAAAGGAGAATGCTTGGGTCTATGGGTCCGAAGACAAGGTAAAGGAGATCTGACTCCTGACAACGGGTCAGGCAGCATCTGTGCAAATAATGGATAGGCGACGTTTTGTGCCGAGACGCTTCCTCAGCCTGATTGTTTTATGTCCCATTGGAAATGGGAATGAGAGGCACTTGAAATGGTCACATCAAGGAGGAGAAATAACTTGTGGCATTATCATGAGGTCTTAAATGATAGGAGCAAAATTAGGCCATTCAGCCTATCAAGTCTACTTCCTCCATTCAATCATGGCTGATCTATCTATCCCTCTTAACACCATTCTTTTGCCTTCTCCCCATAACCCCTGACACCTGTACTAATCAAGAATTACAGTATTATCTCTGCTTTAAAAATATCCATTGATTTGGCCTCTTCAGCCTTCTGTGGCAAAGAATTCCACAGATTCACCACCCTCTGCGTAAAGAAATTCCTCCTCATATCCTTCCTCAAGGAATGTCCTTTAGTTTTGAGGCTATGACCTCGGGTCCTAGACTTTCCCACGAGTGGAAACATCCTCAAAACATGCACTCTATGCAAGCCTTTCACTATTTGTGAAAGAGAATTGTGGAATTCCCTGCCACAGAGGGCAGTGGAGGCCAAATCACTGGACGGATTTAAGAGAGAGTTAGACCTCTAGGGGATGGACTGGACAAGCTAGATGCAGGAAATATGTTCCCAATGTTGGGCGGATCCAGAACTAGGGGCCACAGTCTTAGAATAAAGGGGAAGCCATTTAAGACTGAGATGAGAAAAAACATTTTCACCCAGAGAGTTGTGAATTTGTGGAATTCCCTGCCACAGAGGGCAGTGGAAGCCAAGTTACTGGATGGATTTAAGAGAGAGTTAGATAGAGATCTAGGGGCTAGCGGAATCAAGGGATATGGGGAGAAGGCAGGCACGGGTTATTGATTGAGGACGATCAGCCATGATCGCAATGAATGATGGTGCTGGCTCGAAGGGCCGAATGGCCTCTTCCTGCACCTATTTTCTATGTTTCTAGAATCCCATTCTTCCCTGTTTCCAACCATCCTTTCCACATCTCCCAGATGGTATGGGACGACTGGAATTTTATTCATCTACAATTGTTTGGATAGTCGTGAGCAGAAATTCTAAAAGCTAAGGGATAATATTTCATCTGATCAAATAAGATTAATAGAGTACGGACATTTGAAACTTGTATCATCAGACCACACTGCCAGGCAATGGAGTTAAAGCAGTGACTACAAATATTAAGTACTAACGCAGGCTCATAAGAGAAGCTCATTGACGTCATTAAATCCATGTCAGTGGATTAAGGGACAGAAGTTTAGGGGTAACATGAGGGGGAACTTCTTTACTCAGAGAGTGGTAGCGGTGTGGAATGAGCTTCCAGTGGAAGTGGTGGCGGCAGGTTCGTTGGTATCATTTAAAAATAAATTGGATAGGCATATGGATGAGAAGGGAATGGAGGGTTATGGTATGAGTGCAGGCAGGTGAGACTTAGGGAAAAAAGTTGTTCGGCACGGACTTGTAGGGCCGAGATGGCCTGTTTCCGTGCTGTAATTGTTATATGGTTATATGGTTTATATGTTGGGGAAGAGGTACGGAAACATGAAGTCACACATACACAGGATGAGGAACAGCTACTCACCTAGAACCATCAGGTTCTTGAACCAACCTGCATAACTCTATGTGTAGGAAGGAACTGCAGATGCTGGTTTTAACCGAAGATCGACACAAGATGGTGGAATAACTCAACGGAACAGGCAGCATCTCTGGAGAAGGAATGGGTGACGTTTCCGGTGGGGACCCTTCCTGAGTCTCGACCCGAAATGTCACCCATTCCTTCTCTCTAGAGATGCTGCCTGTCCTGCTGAGTTACACCAGCTTTTTGTGTCTATTTTCTGCATAACCCTATCATGGCAATGGAAGGGTGACCAGCTCTTGAATTACATGGAGTTGCTTTCTAATTGCGTTTTACACTAATGTCTTGGTTTCGTCTTTTTCTTTTCACTCTCTTGCAGAATCTGTGTAATCTGTGTATAATTGATATCTTGTGTGTTGTCTGAATCCTAATGGGGCTTTTTCACGGGGCGAGTTGACGCAAGATGTCACCAGAGTGAAGTGGTCGTGGTCCAGCACGAGTCTCGCACGATATAACGGGGGGTAGATAAAGAGTTCCCACGGTACTCGGCATTTCTGTTATTTGTGCGAGTGACTTGTCCGTCTCCCGAGCTTTCCCGTTAATCTTGAATGAACATCGTGAACTGTAGTGTTGTTAATCACGTGGCACAAATGATGTTACTTTGTTTTCACACACTATATTGGGTTTTTTCACACACTATATTCCTCCCTTGGTTGAATTGGCTCATTTGGAGACATGCCTATACTAAGTATTTTCGAGTACAGGATGGTGGTTATTTTCATTGACGCGCTGTATGCAGCAGCCCACTATGTGCATCGAGAACGCTTGCGTGAAGGCAGAAGGGTGAGATTAATTAAAAAGAGAATTAAGAGGAAGTCTCACTGGGTGAAGCCCATCTTTCAACGGAGACCTCAATTTGGACAATATGATCAGCTGCTTAATGTGCTGTGCTAAGAGGATAAAAGTGCATTCACAAACTTTGTCAGAATTTCACCCAAGCTCAATGAGCTGAAGAATAATCGGGGTTTTTTTAGACAAATGTTGTTTGGTGTGATGCACCTTCTCTCAATATGTGCAAGAAGTCGTCTTTTTATTTTGTCAAATAGGAATAAAGACTTTGTCTCACATTGACCGTGATGGTTGTCTTATTTTATTATCTACTGAGAGGTGAAACTTTCAAACGTTTAACCAGTCAGTAGACAGACAATAAATAGTAACAATCTGTGGTGTATACATGGTGAAGGGAACAACGCTGTGTGCAAGATAATGTTTAAAATCATGCGAGGAATCGATCGGGTAGATGCACAGTCTCTTGCCCAGAGTAGGCGAATCGAGGACCAGATTACATAGGTTTAAGGTGAAGGGGAAATTATTTAATATGGATCTGATTAAATACTGTCAGTAGTAAACCCGATCAAAAACAACATCAGGACGTCTATTAAACACCATAGATCCCAGTAAACACCCAGCCGAGACTTATTACAGGTCTAGTGGAAAGACACAAAGCGCTGGAGCAACTCAGCGGGTCAGCCAGCATCGCTAGACAACATAGATAGATGATGTTTCGGGTCGGGACTCTTCTTCAGCGCTGAGTTACTCCCGCATATTGTGTCTTTCTAATGCAGATTAGCGTCTGCGATTCTTTGCTCCTGCATTACGGGGTCTATCTCGATTCCCGATAAAGTCTAAAACCCATCCTCCAGAGTTCTCAGCCCAGGGCGCCCATAAACAAGCCCTTAACTCCACACTGGGGACAGAGGCTGAGAGGTGTACAAAACCATGAGACGAACAGAGTCCAGGGTAATATATATCCTTTGCCCATAGAGGGGATTCGAGGACCAGAGGGCATAGGTTCAAGGTGAGGGGGGAACATCTAATAGGAATCTGAGTGAGGGGTAACATTTTCGCACAAAGGGTGGTGGGTGTATGGAACAAGCTGCCAGAGGAGGTAGTTGAGGCTGGGTCCATCCCTACATTTAAGAAACATTTAGACAGGTACATGGATAAGACAGGTTGGGAGGGATATGGACCAGACGCAGGCAGATGGGACTAGTTTCGATGGGACATTTTGGCCGGTATGGGCAAGTTGAGCCGAATGCCGGTCTCCACACTGTAACTCGATAAAGCCAGTGAGTATACGATCTAAGATAGTCCGAGGGTCTCGAATGAGGTAGGTAGTAGTTCAGGAATGCGCTGTGGTTGGTGTTAGGATGGTTCAGTTACATAAGTGCTCAAATGTAGGCACCGTTTTCGCAGTGGAAGCTCCGAGACTGTGCAGCGGGCGATTGTCGTGTTGGCTGGGATTCCTGTTATCCATGCAGGGGATTGACCTCAGTCTGAAGAAGGCTCTCGACCCGAAACGCCACCCGTTCCTTCTCTCCAGAGTTGCTGCCTGTCCGGCTGAGTTGCTCCAAGCAACTGGTGTCTATCTTCAAACGACTGACCACCGTGCTGGATGTCGGGGCTGGCGTGTTGCGTTTCACAGACCGAACTGTCGAATTAATGGTAACAGATGGGCACTGAGGGAAGCCCCCCCCGCCTCTCTGTTTATCTGCCCTTTCTTTAACGTTTGTGCCTCTATGCAAGTATCTCGCGAGCCATCCCAGACTGCCCATTTCTGCTCCCCCTCATCTTTAATAACTACATTTCCCTAACAATTACTATCTTTGTTAGTTACAGGAGCAAAATTAGGCCATTCGGTCCATTAAGTCCACTCCGCCATTCAATCGCGGCTGATCTATCTCTCCCTCTCAACCACATTCTCTTGCCTTCTCCCCATAACCTCCTGACAGCCGCACTAATCAGGAATGTATTTATCTCTGCCCCTATTCTTCACCCTTTTGACAGTAGTTTTGTTTTATTGGAGATGCGGGAGACAGCGGATGCTGGAATACTGAGCAAAACACGAAATGCTGGAGGAACTCGGTGCATTTGTGTTTAAGAAGGAACTGCAGATGCTGGAAAATCGAAGGTACACAATAATGCTGAAGAAACTCAGCGGGTGCAGCAGCATCTATGGAGCGAAGGAAATAGGCAACGTTTCGGGCCGAAACGTTGCCTATTTCCTTCGTTTCATAGATGCTGCTGCACCCACTGAGTTTCTCCAGCATTTGTGTGTGTGGGTGGGAGTAGGGGGGAGGGGGGGGGGGGGGAGGGGAGAGAGATAAGGCAGCCTGAAGAAAGGGTCGCCTGTCCATTTTACTCCGTAGATGCTGCCTGGCCCGCGGAGTTCCTACAGTCTTAGAAACTGCTTTAGACAAAAAGAGACACAAACTGCTGGAGTAAAATAGCTCAGCAAGTGAGGTACCTGAACACTCAAAAATGAAAAAGAATGAAAATGTGATTATTTCACCTCCCTTCAGCTATTTTGTGTTTCAGCATGAGAGGGATTATAACATTAGAGACATTCATTTTGTAGTGATGTGTTAATGAAGAATTGCAGACATCAATCTGATAGTAAAAAATATATTTATTTAACAATGAGGTAAAACAAGCACTGACAATCAAACTGCTCAGTTACTCACCGTTCGCAGGAGTTCACACGGTACCCGCAAGAGTTATTACGGATATCGCACGGATATCGCACTGGCCACTATGTTCATACAATGTTGCAATGCTCAACCACAAGTGTACAAGTCACTCTTGGAGAAATTCAAACTTTCTTGAATTTTCTCCCGAGTGACCAAGTTACACGACTACCTGCCGTTAGCGCCACGGTGGTCCACGGTGGTCCACGAATGCCGTACAGTTACCGCACGAGGTTCCCACGATGTTAAACTCTGGTTCACTCTTGCGTCAAGTCGCCCCGTGAAAAAGCCACTTAAGTGTCTGTGGTGCTGCTGCAAGCAAGATTTTCATTGTACCTGTACCTCACCATACTGTGCATATAAAAATAAACTTGACCTGTTCGGTTTCATTGTTATTTTGTTCATCTATGGAAAATTCAGCTATGGAAAAAAATGTGGGTGAATTTATTTTTCAAATATTGTTTGTACTGGTTACAGTTCAAAGTTAAGGGCCTGTCCCACTTTCACGACCTAATTCACGACCTTTTTGAATCGTGGACATTTTTCATCATGTTAGAAAAAAGGCCCGACCTACTTGATGCCACGAGTACCTACGACTAGCATCACGGCCTGCTACGACCTACCTACGACCTCGTGACGACCATGCTGCGAGTATGAGCCAAGCGTTAACTCGGCAGAGGTCATGAAAGTGGGACAGGCCCTTTAAGGCACTGAACATTCTTGTCATTGTTATGTAGTATTTTAGCATCAGAGAAATAGCAGCAGCTAAATGGATGAGAGAGAGGTGTGGATATTTTCAGACCCAGTTTGAAGAAGGGTCTCGCCCCAAAACGTCACCTATACCTTTTCTCCAGAGATGCTGTCTGACCCGCTGAGTTACTCCAGCTTTTTGTGTCTATTATCTGTGGACATTTGGATGTTACATTACACACAGAAAAAGATGGAACGGAATGGTGCGAAGGTTTACGGAACTAGATAGTTAGTTAGTTAGTTAGTTATTTATTTATTTCGGACAGAATAAAAGAATAAAAAGCAAATAGTCAATTCCTAGTCCGTGTAGCTCCTAAACATTTACAAATGAGAATCTAAAGGAATGCATCCTTAAATTATAATATTAATACATTATAGTTAAACAGTTGCCCTTAAAATGTTGCGGCATGTTTTGTCACATGTTTTTTTTATTACTCCCCCTTCTTCCCTTATGGCCTGCAATCTCATCTTGCCCATGAGAGCCATTTCCTCATTCCTTAACCTATTCTGACTAAATAGCTTATGAAGAAGAGTCCCGACCTTAAAACACCACTTATCCGTGTTCTCCAGAGATGTTGCCTGCCCTGCTGAGTTACTTCAGCATTTGTTTATTTTTTGTAAACTAGCATCTGCAGTTCCGAGTTTCTACTTCTTATCTTCCATGACAGCTGGTATTATTCATAGTTCTCACTTCTCAGAAGTGGTCTACTCCCTTTCAAATCTGTCAACATTTTTTTGAACCCCCGATCTTTCCACCATCACAAATAATCTCCAAAGCCCAATTTTTCCTTCCAATCTCCTTGTATGTGTTATCACTCGCTCAATGTTTGCCCAGAGCTCCATCTCTGAATTATTCCATTCAACTGTTTATCTTTTAGTTTAGTTTAGAGATACAGTGCAGAAACAGGCCCCACGGCCCACTGAGTCTGTGCCGACCAGCGATCACCCATTCACACTAGTTCTATCCTACACACACCAGGGACAATTTACAATTTATTACCAAAGCCAATTAACCTACGAACCTGCATGTCTTTGGAGTGTAGGTGGAAACCGGAGCATCCGAAGAAAACCTACGAGGTCACAGGGAGAACGTACAAACTCGGTACAAACAATGCCCGTGGACAGGATCGAATTGGGTTCTCTGGCGCTGTAAGGCAGCAACTGTGCCATTGTGAGACACTGAGGTAAATGGTCTCTCCCCAGTAGGTACTGGGGTAAATCTCTATAAGGGAGTCCTCCCCCTTTACATCGGGGACCTGGGGTGGAGAGTGTTGCACAAAGCCGTGGCCTGCAACAGGTACTTGAGCCGGTTCACGGACTCGCCACCCGCCTGTCACTTCTGCGGCAAGGAAGAGACCGTGTTCCACGTCTACATGGAGTGTTCGAGGTTGCAGCCTCTGTTTGAGTATCTGAAGGGGCTGCTCCTCAAGTTTTGGCTCCACTTTAGTCCAACGTCATTGATTTTCGGGCATCCGGAACAGAGGGGGGAGGGTGGAGGGGGCCTCCCTGTCGGTCTGCTCCTGGGCATTCGCGGGCCCAAGCAGCGAGCAGTCGACGGCTGCACAGCAGCTGGCTGCCTGCCCCTTTTAGAAACATAGAAACATAGAAATTAGGTGCAGGAGTAGGCCATTCGGCCCTTCGAGCCTGCACCGCCATTCAATATGATCATGGCTGATCATCCAACTCAGTATCCCGTACCTGCCTTCTCTCCATACCCTCTGATCCCCTTAGCCACAAGGGCCACATTTGGGGTACGTCCATGCCCGCGTGTCCCTGGTGAGGGAACATGCGGTGTCCACGGGGACTGTGGAGGCCTTCTGTGAACGCTGGCCACCGCGGGAGGTTGAATGTATTGTTGATAAAATTGTTAAAATTTTAATATGATAACTTTGTAAAATGCCAATATAGGCATTCTTTGATCGTGTTACTACTTTGTATTTTTGTTTGTTCTGAATAAAAGCATTTTGTATGGGGGGGAAAAAAGAAGAAAAAAAAGAGATAAATGGTCTCAGTTCCACCCATAGCCTTTGACACAGATGCACTATTCTCCACCCTGTTCAACAACACCATTGTCTGACTGGATTGGAATAGGTTCATCTATTTACTTTAGAATTATCTACAAAGGCATCTCCTTCCACCCACAGTTACTTACCAATTGTTTCCCAATCTTTTATTGACTCATCCCTTATTTTCCCATAATATTTGGTAATGTTTTGAAAAGGAGGGTTAGTCCCAAAGTGGGCATTGCCAGCTACCACCTTTCCCTCCCACTGCCTCTCTCTACTCCTCCATCGGCCCCTGTTTGCGGACATCCAATGCTGGAGGGATGAAATTGATTCCAATTAACCTGTTCACTGCCACCCCCCCCCCCCCACCCCCCCACCCCCCCGCATATACTTGGGTCAAAGAGTGCCAGTGAAAACAAATCTTGGCAGTGAACAGGTTAACACAAAAGATAGACAACAATGCTGTTGAAACTCAGCGGGTGAGGCAGTATCTATGGACCGAAGGAATAGGTGACGTTTCGGGTCGAGGCTCTTCTTCAGTGAAGAAGTCAGAAGAAGGGTCTTCACATCAGTTTGAAGGGTCTCGACCCGCCGAAACGTCACCTATTCCTGCACTCCATAGATGCTGCCTCACCCGCTGAGTTTCTCCAGCATTTTTGTCTACATTTGATTTATCCAGCATCTGCAGTTCTTTCTTAAACAAGGTTAATGCGAAACGTCACCCATTCCTTCTCTCCAGAGATGCTGCCTGTCCCGCTGAGTTACTCCAGCATTTTGTGTCTATCTTCGGGAAGTCTCAAGCCATTCGTTTTCTGTTCCTGCCACTAACTTTTATACCTGGCCAAGGACTCCATCTTCCTTCTAAACAAATGTTTGAAGCTGCCTCAGAGAGCAGCAAACGTGATATCATTTTTGTTTCTGAGATGAACTTGTGCCCAAACTTCATTGCATCATTGAGTCTGCCCATTGCCACTCCTCTACAATGGCCTCATTCTGCCCTTTCCTCAGCTCTTCTGTTGCTGAAATCTTTGTTGCCTTTGTTATCTCTAGATCTACTTCCCGCATGGTCTAGTCACCGTCAGATCAAATTAAGCTAGTTAACTCTAGGTTAAATATGTAGGAAAGAACTGCAGATGCTGGTTTACACCGAAGATAGACACAAAATGCTGGAGTAACTCCGCAGGTCAGGCAGCATCTCTGGAGTAAAGGAATAGGTGACATTGCAGGTCAAGACCCTTCTTCAGACTGCGAGTCAGGGGAGAGGGAAACTGAAGGTATAGAACAAACCAGAGCCGGCACTGATGGCCAAGGAGCCCACAATGGTCCATTGTTGGCTGTGGAGAAGGTGATAATGAGGATATATGAATAGTGAAATTAGCAGGAATTAGATGGTTTCCCTTCCCATTCGCATACAAACCTTTCTGTCCTGGGCCTCCACTGTCATAGTGAGGCCACATGCAAATTGGAGGAGCAGCATCTCATATTTCGCTTGTAGGCAGCTTATAACCCAGGGGTACGAATATTGATTTCTCTAATTACTAGTAACCTTAGCATTCTCTCTCTCACCATCTCTCTCTGTAACAAGTGCCAGTAAATAGGGATATTCTGATGGTTAGCATGGACAAGGTGAGCCGATGGTTATGTCATGATTTATGACACTATATATAGAAGACCACGTTAATGAATGGACATATAAAGTGGGTGGTACAGTGACCCAGACTACGGGTGCTGTCTGTACGGAGTTTGTATGTTCTCCCTTTAGGGTCCACGTGGGTTACTCTGGGTGCTCCAGTCTCATCCCCCATTCCAAAGATTTGGAAGGTTTGCAGGCTAATCAGTTTCTGTAATTTGTCCCCAGTGTGTAGGATAGAACTAATGTACGGGGATCGTGGTCAGCACGGATTCGATGGGCCGAAGGGTCTGTTTCCACACTGTATCTCTAAACTAAACTAAATAAAGAACAAGAGAGAAGCCCCTGGCCACTGGGAGATGAACATGACCAACTCACATTATAAAATAACACAGATTCTAAATCATTTGCTTCAGCATCTATCATGGAAGCTTAAATAGTTGAAACGACACAAGATCAAGAAGAATAGAATGGCACTTAAGACAATGGATGGGGGAAATAATTGCTAAGTTTCTCAAATGTAACATGAATCAAACCTTTGGTCCATATGGTTTGCATTCATACATACATATTAAAAGATGTTCTGAAAGAAATACCAGGGCGCCAAATAACCCATCTGAAAAATCACTGAACCATGTGTGTAGAACATTGAGAAAATGAAATTGTGCTAATTGAGAGACGGTGAATGCAGTCCCTATTCATAGAAAGGAGTTAGAACAAGCCCAAGGAGTCACGGACCAATTAGTTTAACATCAGTGGGAGGAAGGATAATGGAACTGTTAATCAAAGATTTAAAAGAGAAGTGACCAGAAACCAAAGATCTGATTACCCAGGGAAAGTCTAGGTGTTTACCCTGGTAAGTGGCAAACATCCCCTGCATAACAATGTGGCCGTTCAGAGTGTGTGATTCTGAAGTTGTGGTAAGTCAATGGCCTCCGTTGATGAAGCCGAGGAAAGGAGTGCAAGGTTACAGTGAATTAAGGAAACAAATAGCTTGATATGTGCAACGGTGGATTAGTCTGAAAGCAGGAAGCAGTTTTACATTGCTGTTCAGCCCCAGTGTATATTCAAATGCCCCAGACTACAGAGACCCCAGACTTCAGAAGGGATCGTAAGGTTATATTCAAACACCAGTCTCTGCAATCAATGTGTACTTTCAATGCACCATGCAGTTTGCATCATTGATCCAGAACAGAAAACCCCAAACCTAATATGAGGTAGGTACACAAAAATGCTGGAGAAACTCAGCGAGTGCAGCAGCATCTATGGAGCGAAGGAAACAGGCAACGTTTCGGGCCGAAACCCTTCTTCAGACTGATGGGGGGTGGCGGGGAGAAGAAAAGAAAAAGGAGGAGGAGGAGCCCGAGGGCTGAGGGATGGGAGGTACCTGGGTGGGGCACCAGAAGTCTGCAGGGTGGTTAATTCATGTTGTGCCTTTATTAGGAAGGGCTTCCAGGACAAGCTATGGAAGTACAAACCAGGGAGCCTTACGTCAGTGATGAGAAAGCTACTAGAGAAGATTCCAAAAGATGAGATGTGTTTGCGTTTGGACAAGGCAAGGACTAATTATGAATAGTCTCACATAGACCAATGCAGATAGGAAGGCTACTGGAGGTGATCCTGACGGATAAAATGTACACGTCATGGGTAGATAGCAGATAATCAGCATGGCTTTGTATGTGGGAGATAATGTCTCACAAATTTGATAGAGTTTTTTGAAGAAGTAACCAAGAAGGTTGACAAGGGCAGGGCTGCAGACATTGTCTATTTGGACTTTAGCAAAGCCTTTGATTAAGGTTTTGAATACAATAACAGTTCTCACAAATTTGATTCCGTTTTTGGAGAGGCGACCAAGAGGATTAACGAGGGCAAGGCCATTGATGTTGTTCAGCAAGACCTTTAACAAAGTCCTGTATGGCAGTCTGGTCTGGAAGATTCGGACACATGGGATCAAGTGAGAGCTAGCCAATTGGATATACATTGGCTTAGTGGTAGGTGGCAGAGGGTGGTAGTGGAGGGTTGGTGTTCTGAGTGAGGGCTATGGCCAGTGAAGGGCTTGTTGCTGTGTCTTCTGCAGATTGTCAAATATTGTCAAATATTGTCAAACTCATCTGCCATTTCCTTGTTCCCATAATAAATTCACCTTTTTCGGTCTTCAAGGGTCCAACTTTGGTCTTAACTAATTTTTTCCTCTTCACATACCTAAAGAAGCTTTTACTATCCTGCTTTATCCTCTTGCCAGCTTACCTTCGTACCTCATCTTTTCTCCCCGTATGGTCTTTTTGGTTATCTTCTGTTGTTCTTTAAACATTACCCAATCCTCCTGCTTCCGTTATACTTTGCTACGTTGTACTTCTTCGCTTTAATTGTTATACTTTCCCTGACGTCCCTTGTCAGCCATGGTCGTCCCTTTCTCCCCTTGGAATCTTTCTTCCTCCTAGGAATGAACTGATCCTGCACCTACTGTATTATTCCTAGAAATACCTGCCATTTTTGTTTCACTGTCATCTTTCCAGTCAACTTTGGCCAGATCCTCCCTCATGGCCTCATAGTCCCCTTTATTTAACTGCAACACTAACATACCCTTCTCCCTCTCCAATTGTAGATTAAACCTGACCATGTTATGGTCACTGCCTCCTAATGGCTCATTAACCTCGAGGTCCTTTATCAAATCTGGTTCAGTACATAACTGTTGCATAGACTGATGGGACTGAAGGCTGATAAATCCCCAGGGCCTGGTGGTCTGCATCCCAGGGTACTTAAGGAAGTGGCTCTAGAAATTGTGGCTGCATTGGTGACAATTTACCAATGTTCTATAGACTCAAGATCAGTTCCTGTGGATTGGAGGGTGGCTAATGTTATCCCACTTTTTAAGAAAGGCGGGAGAGAGAAAACGGGGAATTATAGACCAGTTAGCCTGACATCGGTGGTGGGGAAGATGCTGGAGTCAATTATAAAAGATGAGATAGCCGCACATTTGGATAGCAGTAACAGGATCGGTCCGAGTCAGCATGGATTTACGAAGGGGAAATCATGCTTGACTAATCTTCTGGAATTTTTTGAAGATGTAAGTAGGAAATTGGACAAGGGAGAGCCAGTGGATGTAGTGTACCTGGACTTTCAGAAAGCATTTGATATGCTCCCACATTGGAGATTAGTGGGCAAAATTAGGGCACGTGGTATTGGGGGTAGAGTGCTGACATGGATAGAGAAGTGGTTGGCAGAGTTGGGATTAACGGGTCCCTTTCAGAATGGCGGGCAGTGACGAGTGGGGTACCGCAAGGCTCGGTGCTGGGACCGCAGCTATTTACATATACATCAATGATTTGGACGAAGGGATTCAAAGTAACATTAGCAAATTTACAGTTGACACTAAGCTGGGTGGCAGTGTGAACTGTAAGGAGGATGCTATGAGAATGCAGGGTGACTTGGACAGGTTGGGTGAGTGGGCAGATGCATGGCAGATCAATTTTAATGCGGATAAATGTGAGGTTATCCACTTTGGTAGCAAAAACAGGAAGGCAGATTACTATCTAAATGGTGTCAAGTTGGAAAAAGGGACAGTACAATGGGATCTGAGGGTCCTTGTTCATCAGTCTATGAAAGTAAGCATGCAGGTAAAGCAGGCAGTGAAGAAAGCGAATGGCATGTTGGCCTTTATAACAAGAGGAATCGAATATAGGAGCAAAGAGGTCCTTCTACTGTTGTACAGAGCCCTAGTGAGCCCACACCTGGAGTATTGTGTGCAGTTTTGGTCCCCTAATTAGAGGAAGGACATTCTTGCTATTGAGGGAGAGCAGCGTAGATTTACAAGGTTAATTCCCAGGATGGCGGGACTGTCATATGCTGAGAGAATGGAGCAGCTGGGCTTGTACACTCTAGAGTTTAGAAGGATGAGAGGGTATCTCATTGAAACATATAAGATTGTTAAGGGTTTGGACACGCTAGAGGCAGGAAACATGTTCCCAATGTTGGAGGAATCCAGAACCAGGGGCCACAGTTTCAGAATAAGGAGTAAGCCATTTAGAACGGAAATGAGGAAACACTTTTTCTCACAGAGAGTGCTGAGTCTGTGGAATTCTCTGCCTCAGAGGGCGGTGGAGGCCGGTTCTCTGGATGCTTTCAAGAGAGAGCTAGATAGGGCTCTTAAAAATAGGGCTCTTAAAAAGGGGATATGGGGAGAAGGCAGGAACGGGGTACTGATTGGGGATGATCAGTCATGATCACATTGAATGGCGGTGCTGGCTCGAAGGGCCGAATGGCCTATTCCTGCACCTATTGTCTATTGTCTATTTGCCTAATTTAGATGAGAATGTAGGAGCATGAGTGTGCATTCCTGCCCACCACACTAGGAAGGATGTGGTTAAACTAGAGACGCTGCAAAGAAGAACCAGAAGGATGTTGCCTGGACTGAGATATTTGAGTTACAAGGAGAGATTACATAGGTTGGATCTGTTTCTCTAAAGCGAAGATGGCTGAGGGGGTGACCTCATAGAATTTTTAAAACCCAAGAGGGGCATAGATAGGGCAGATAGTCACATCTTTTTCCCAAAGTAGGGAGTTGAAGAGATCACAAGTTTAAGGTGAGGGGGAAAGATGTAGTGCAACAGCAGGTTTTATGTTAGTACAGCACAATATCAACATTACCCAAGGAGTCACTGCCAAGAGTGGTGTTCCACCAATCAGTATGACATTTCTCATTTCATGCATCAGCTGGTGGAGTGAATTCACTGAATGAGGTCCATGGGTTCATCACCACCCATTGACAAGCTATGGTCAGCTTTGTGGCCCCAGACAAGAATAAGATGATACTCAGCACACAAACCAGTTTTTGCCATTCAGTCAGATCTTACAAACATATGTGAGTTCATTCAGCAGCAGATATACTGTGCAGGTCTCATCTCTGACAAAGCATTGTCTAAAGGGCCTGTCCCACCAGCATGCGACTGCATGCGGCAAGTGTGACCAAACCGGAGACGCTGCGCACGCCCGTCGAGGCGGTGCGTACGGCCACAATGCGGCTGCGGGCCGGCAGGCCTTTGCCGCACGGAATTTTTGGACAGTGTCAGTTTTTCGGAGCCCCGCGCGATATCGGGACCAGCTCCGCACAACTCTATACGGCTCCGGCGATCGAAGTGGGACCGGCTCCGGGAGGCCGTACGGCTCAAGCGACCACGTTAGGCCGCGCTTGCCGCATGCAGTCGCATGCTTGTGGGACAGGCCCTTTACACCATGTTAAAGCCTATTTATGGACAAGCCTCAATTAACGTAGGGTTTCTCCACACCCTCTGGTGCCCTGGCATAACGAAACCCGATCAGTCTCATGTCTGAAATTTCCAGGCAACTCTCATCATTCATTTGTGAGGGAGATTGTGACAAATGCTGATGAGATTTTGTGGGGAGAAGTGCTTTGTGGTTCTTGCTCCTGAACAGCCTAGCTCCAGCTTGGGCTGCAATCTTTGCTCAAGATTCCACATGTTTGTCTGCTTAGTTGGCACTAAACCTGAACTTCCCCCTCGCTCTCTGTGAAACACACAAGGCAGGGACCCATAGGCTGGTCGCATCCATCAGTCCCCTGAGCCAAGTCCTGCTGGTGTAGTCAGCATCAACCTGGGGCTGGGTCTACAACCCCAGTCCTCAGAGGCAATTACAAGGCTAAACTCAAAAGCAGAGTGGAAGGTAAATGATATACTCCAATTATTTCATTTCACTTTTATTCTTTAATTAATTTTAAATATCTTGTGTTACAGTAAATTGCATTTTGTCATTATTTTCATTAGTTTAGTTGTTTATGAATGCCTCTGACCCTCAGACAAGCCGACGTCAGTATAAGTCTCTTGCAACTATTACAACGGGCTCCACTCCATCCCCGCTATGTCAGCTGTCGAGGGCCAGCCTGGGCATCTCAAGGGCGGGCACTCAACCTTCTCACAGCTCAGTTCAGCGTGGAAACAGATGCTGGTTTACACAAAAGGACACAAAGTGTTGGAGTAACTCTGCGGGTCAGGCAGCATCCCTGGAGAACATGGATAGGTGATGTTTCGGGGTCAGTACCCTTCTTCAGCTCAGTTCCTATTGATGGACCCCTGCACGCAGAGGGCAATGAGTCTAACCCTCCATATCTGGCTAAGGTGAGTGGACACAGGGCCAGGGAGCAGGAGCCTGCCCTTTATTCTGAATCAAATCCGTTATCAAGAAACAAATTCAACATTATAAATACCTCCAATGGATTGGTCTCAGCTAACCTCCGATACCTTGTAACATAGAAGGTATCCTGATGTGGCCTCTGTTACATCAGCGAGATCAAGCGTTCCACCCAACACTTACGCACTCACCAACATGTGCAACACTGAGGCATGCAGGATCTCCTGGTTACCAACCATTCACCTTCCCATTCCCACGCTGACCTTTCTGTCCTGGGCCCCCTCCACTATCAGAGTAAAGCCCCTGTTCCACTTAGGAGACCTAAAGAGCAACCTCTGGTGACCTTGCCCGCCACCCAAGGTTTCCATGAGGTCACCGGAGGTTTTGGTCACTCTCCCTAATGGTTGAAAGTGGTTTCCACGTGGTCGAGGCTTCATCTAGGTCGCTGCTATTTTTTCATCATGATTAAAACCGGCCTCGACTAAAAATAGGTTGCCGTTTTAAAAATCGATCATTTTTTAGTCGCAGGTCTAGTCGAAGCCGGTTTTCTTCGTAGTCCAGGAAGGTTTTCAACATATGCGTGGGAGGTGGTAGGAGGTTGCAGGTCACCTCGACCTTGATTTTTTTTTTGGGGTGGTGGGCAAGGTCACCAGAGGTTGCTGTTTAGGTCTCCTAAGTGGGACAGGGGCTTAAGGCCACATGCAAACTGGAGGAACATCAATTCTTAACCTGCAACCAAATGGTATTTACATTGATTTCTCCAGTTTTGAGGTAACACTTTTTACATCCATCTTTCCTGCAACCCCCTCCCCACCCGAATGCACACCTATTTATCCCACATTCCCACCCTCTGTTCCCCCATCATCTTCTTCTACCAATAGTCCACCCTTCCACTTTATATTTCACACCTTTCTCCTTCTCTGACACTCTTTTTGTCTCCCGTCTCCTTTTTCTCTCCGTTGTACCTCTCATCTTTGTCCACACATCTGCCATTAGACTTCTGCTTACCTGCATTTTTACCTGTCGCTTGCCAAACGTTATATAGTCTCACCTCTTTTCCAGCTTACTCCCCTCTACAATCAGCCTGAAGAAGGGTCTTGACCGTAAACACCTCGTATCCATATCCTCCAGAGTTGCTGCCTGCCCTGCTGAGTTACTCCAGCTCTTTGTGTTGTAAGTAAGATTCTGGCATCTGCATTTCTTTTTTTGTCTCCAGGGCGACAATCCATGTTGTGCAATTTGTTCTCAGAATTTAACTGTCTAAACTCTTGCCCTCAGGTTCTGGATTCTGACTGGCTCAGATACACCCAGCCAAATTATTCATAGTCAATGGTACAGAGAAGCTTTTGATATTGTGTTTAAACCCAAGAGAACATCAAGCATCATGTAAGAGGTTTGAAATGTAAGTGGAAGGAGCAGTAACTTCACAGACTTCGCCGATTGTATCTTCATATCGTGCATCGTTACCTCCACCTATCCTGGCTCATCTCCCAACCCCTCCTGCACTAAACCTGCACCTCAGAAGGAACTGCAGGTACTGGTTTACACCAAATATTGACACAGAATGCTGGAGTAACTCAGCGGGACAGGCGGCATCTCTGGAGAGAATCAGAAACCTGTTGCCAGCGACTGATCACAATCAGAGTCCCAGTCACACATTAGCTCTGTGCTCACTGGATAACAATAGACAATAGACAGTGGAGAATGGACAATAGACAATAGGTGCAGGAGTAGGCCATTCGGCCCTTCGAGCCAGCACCGCCATTCACTGAGATCATGGCTGATCATCCGCAATCAGTACCCCGTTCCTGCCTTCTCCCCATATCCCTTGACTCAACTATCTTTAAGAGCTCTACCTAACTCTCTCTTGAAAGTATCCAAAGAATCAGACTCCACTGCCTTCTGAGGCAGAGAGTTCCTCAGATTAACAACTCACTGGGTGAAAATATTTTACCTCATATCCATTTTAAATAGCCTACCCTTATTCTTAAACTGTGGCCCTTAGTTCTGCACTCCCCCAACACCTGGAACATGTTTCCTGCCTCTAGCATTTCCAATCCCTTAATAATCTTATATGTTTCAATAAGATTCCCTCTCATCCTTCTAAATCCCAGAGTATACAAGCCCAATCGCTCCATTCTTTCAACATATGACAGTCCAGCCTTCCCGGGAATTAACCTGGTGAACCTACGCTGCACTCCCTCAATAGCAAGAATGTCCTTCCTCAAATTTGGAGAACAAAACTGCACACAATACTCCAGGTGTGTTCTCACTAGGGCCATGTACAACTGTAGATGGACCTCTGCTCATATACTCAACTCCTCTTGTTATGAAGGCCAATATGTTGTTAGCTTTCTTCACTGCCTGCTGTACCTGCATGCTTACTTTCAGTGACTGATGTACAAGGATACCCAGATCTCGTTGCACTTCCTCTTTTCATAAATTGACACCATTCAGATAATAATCTGCCTTCCTGCTCTTGCCACCAAAGTAGATAACCTCACATTTATCCACATTAAACTGCATTTGCCATGCATTTGCCCACTCACCCAACCTGTCCAAGTCACCCTGTATCCTCATAGCATCCTCTTCACAATACACACTGCCACCCAGCTTTGTGTCATCTGCAAATTTGCTAATGTTACTTTTAATCCCTTCATCTAAATCATTGTGATGAATATGTGATTCTGTTACATTCTGTTTGTAGTTTGTTTGGTTGTTTGTTTGTTTGTCTTTTTGCACAAAGTCCGTGAGCATTGTCACTTTTCATTTCACTGCTCATCTCGTATGTGTATGTGACGAATAAACTTGACTTGACATTAATTCTGTGATCTCAGCACCGAGCCTTGCGGTATCCCACCAGTCACTGCCTGCCATTCTAAAATGGACCCGTTAATCACTACTCTTTGTTTCCGGTCTGCCAACTAATCTATGTCAGTACCCTACCCCCAATACCATGTGTTCTAATTTTGGCCACTAATCTCCTATGAGGGACCATATGAAAGGCTTTCTGAAAGTCCAGGTACACTACATCCACTGGCTATCCCTTGTCCATTTCCCTAGTTATAAGATTAGTCAAGCATGATTTACCCTTCGTAAATCCATGCTGACACGGACCGATCCTGTTACTGCTATCCAAATGTGCCACTATTTCATCTTTTGTAATTGACTCCAGCATCTTCCCCACCGACTGGTCTATAATAGTAAGATTAAACGAGAACTTACCAGTTTGAAGTTTGATCTGTATTTTATGAGGAGTTACGATGAGGGATTACGTGAAGAGCCCGCTCAGCACGCATGCGCGACATACTTCAAAGCAGCGGTGTGGAATCACAGACAGACACAGTTATTGAAATAAACATAGTAAAGAAAAGGAGACCTTAGTTATCAGTTTGACCTCTATTATTGATGGTGGGAGCGGAGGGCACGTAATCCCTCATCGTAACTCCTCATAAAATACAGATCAAACTTCAAACTGGTAAGTTCTCGTTTAATCTTACTATTTTACTTCGGAGTCACGTGAATGACTACGTGAAGATTTTAAAGCTCTGTGATTTCAAACCGTGTAACAGTTCATACTTCACTCGCTGCCGAAGTCATTCGAGGGAGGAAGTATGTTATTGTAATCAACCATGAATCTGTTTGTAAAACAATAATGGTGTTATTAACAATAACAAGACCAAAATGCTCTCCCGGGCTTAAATTATATATTTTTTGCAGATTCTTTTTCTGCAAACGATACAGGTTCTGTCAGTGGTTTGTTATAAAAGTTTGGAACGTATACTCCCTAGACCACCCCGCTGTAGCCAGGATGTGGTCCATTGGCACGTCCATCCTCTTAGTCACTGATGTGGATGCTGTCCTGGTGGAGTAAGATTTATACACGTTAGTATGTACTCCAGCAACTCCCAGTACCTGCTTGAGCCACTTGAGATAGTTTGGCTCGAACCCGACCATAAGGTTTCTTGTGGCTGACCCATAAGGCTTTTTCTCTCCCTCGAGGATTACTTATTGTGTCGATGTAGTTCAATAAGTGGGTCATGACACATAACCGTGGTTCAGGTGGGTATGCCCGGAATTCCATGACTAGACCTGATGTTCCCGGTCTGCTCTGTTTGCCCAGTCCCTAATGGTAATGTAACATGGTGTAGTGGACCATATTGTCCAATCGTAGTGGATGGAGGAGACTGGACTCTTTGTGCTGAGACAAGGCCATCAGCATGTCCCTTCAGGGTGGGCTGTTCCAGGGTGAGGGACCTGGCTGGTGACCATCCCCTAAGGTACGTCAGGTCCATACTGACATCCCAGATTTGGGTGTACCTGGGTCTGGGGGATTAACCTCTCCTAAATTTGATCACCAGCGGGACGTACCCTATGGCCTGTGGTCCTGGTGCCCGAGTTAAGTAGGCTGACGGAGCACCTCTGGCTGAATCCTTCATTGTGGTGTAGACCTGCCAGAACTCCAGTACAGGTTTGTTGTAGTTGAATATGTAGTTCCTGTATTTAAATGGTAAATAGATTTTCAAATCTGCAATCCAGTAGTTTAATTTATCGTGGCATGTGCGTAGTACCTGACTGATGAGGCCGTAGTACCTGATGAGGTAGGAAAAAAGGGGAAAAACATAGATTAGATTCCCCCCTCACACTCCCTAATTCAGTGGGAATGAATTCATTGCCCCTGCCTCAAATTTGGTTTCTTGCGACATACATCGGTACGTGGAGAATTCAATTGAATACAGTGAAATCGATATCGGGTGTTCCATATTGCTTTGTAATTCCAGCAATACTTGGGTTTAATATGTCTGTTTACAGTATTTAGCTCACCTAGTAGGTAAGTTTGCTGATGATCGTATATTTTTGACGACCTGTAGTTTCCAATTGTTAAATAAATGTCACATGATATCGATTTATTCTGCCCAAGTGGTTTGTATATGTCACTACTGTGATATTGTTAATTATAAACGAACATGCAAAATGGTGCACTGCAGGATAATATGCTTTGCCAATAGAGCGTACTCAAAATTTCCAAACTAGGTTTTACGCCTAGTGTCTATAGTGATGACGACTCCAGATTAGTCCATATGCCACCATGTTTTGGGTGAGGGTAGTTTAAACATTAGCACCTAGCCTTAATGGAAGGTTCAAGTTAAGAAGCTGGAACAGCTGCTACTAACTCCCAATACTCTTGCCACTGTTGAATGGTAGGTAGATACCATTAATTGTTACATGTTGTGTCATACTGACTCTCCTATGCCAAGTTAAAGGTAAGCGGGTAGAGTGTTGAATACCAAATAGCCAACAGTAGAGGATTTATATTTCAAGGTACTGGTTGATGCGTGGAGTGGACGGAGCAAGCCCCTCCCCATCTCCCTGTTCCAAATCAATTGATATATAGTCCCTTGATAAGGGACGAGTCAAAATAGAACTAACAACAACAGATACTCCGCTTGATCTTAGTTAAGGCTGAGAGCGATGGTTTCAATCGTAGATATATCTGGATTGCATGACAAGCTCGGCTAAAAGAATAATAGCTAAAGCTGTGATAGCTATACCCATGGATTAGTCGTCGTTAATACAATTGGAACATGCCATGACGATAGTTCCTTAATATAGCCAGGACTGGTTAGAATATCTGGAACCAGTTTGGCTGTAATAGCCATAGTCGATAATTAATACTGCCAAGTTATCTCCAAGTTGTTTGAATGGGTACTGAATAGTATGCATCTTTTAAGTTGATGTCTACCATTAAGTATGCTTGGAATGAAAGGTTGGCAGTTTCAATATTCCAAGCGTGGCCTGGCGATACTCAAGTGGCAAGTCAATGACGGTGCGACATATACCATGTTGGGATTTTTAGAGCCAAAGGTTCATACTGGGTTTATTATGATCATCATCATAATATGACCATCATCAAGTTCGCTGACGACACCACCATTGTGGGGCGTATCACTGATGGGGATGAGTCAGAGTACAGAAGAGAGATCGAGCAACTGTCCATATGGTGCCAGCGCAATAACCTGGCCCTGAACACCAGCAAAACCAAGGAACTGATTGTGGACTTTGGAAGGAGTAGGAGGGGGACCCACAGCCCCATTTATATCAACGGGTCGATGGTTGAAAGGGTCAAGAACTTCAAATTCCTGGGGGTGCACATCTCTGAAGATCTTTCCTGGTCCGAGAACACTAACGCAATTATCAAAAAAGCTCATCAGCGCCTCTACTTCCTGAGAAGATTACGGAGAGTCGGATTGTCAAGGAAGACTCTCTCTAACTTCTACAGGTGCACAGTCGAGAGCATGCTGACCGGTTGCATCGTGGCTTGGTTCGGAAATTTGAGCGCCCTGGAGAGGAAAAGACTACAAAAAGTAGTAAACACTGCCCAGTCCATCATCGGCTCTGACCTTCCTTCCATCGAGGGGATTTATCGCAGTCGCTGCCTCAAAAAGGCTGGCAGTATCATCAAAGACCCACACCATCCTGGCCACACACTCATCTCCCTGCTACCTTCAGGTAGAAGGTACAGGAGCCTGAAGACTGTAACAACCAGGTTCAGGAATAGCTACTTCCCCTCAGCCATCAGGCTATTAAACCTGGCTCGGACAAAACTCTGATTATTAGCAACCACTTTCTGTTATTTGCACTACCAGTTTATTTATTCATGTGTGTATATATTTATATCATGGTATATGGACACATTTATCTGTTTTGTAGTAAATGCCTACTATTTTCTGTGTGCTTAAGCAAAGCAAGAATTTCATTGTCCTATACAGGGACACATGACAATAAACTCACTTGAACTTGAACTTGAACTTATGACCCCTTGATATCAATGATGGCGACATTACCATCTTGGTTAGTTGGTACCAAAGGTTCATATAGGCTTCTATATGACCCCTGTATAATTATTACCCCCAGTTGCTAGTCCCTCATGTTCTTATTAGTGGGAGGGTAGACCCCTAGGGTGCATGCTGTACTGGTATTGTATGGTCCCTGGGAAGGGACATATCAGATATAAACTGATAAGGCAGTTACTATTAATCTTAGCCAAAAGGCCGAGCAGGATGGGATCTAATTTAATTTTATCCTTGAATGATTTGTTAGTACAAACCCTTCATCTTTTGTGTGATGGGAGGAACCATACTTATCTTATTTCACTGTTGTTCCGTGGTGTGTTCATCTCTTCGGTTTCCGGTTCCTTGTCCGTAGGGATGGTGTTGTTGGGGGTGGCACATTTTTCAGGGGGCCCACTCTGGACCCTGGCCTGAAAAAACAGGGCATGCGGGCCCCGAGCTTACACCAGTACTATTAGGTGGACGCCTACTGGTGGACGCGTAGAGGCACTGCTGCTGGTTTCGTGTGGTGCTCATTCCAGACCCTGCCCTCTAGATGCCGAATTTTGGATACTTCTCCAGTTTTTTAGGCTTAGTTTGATAACTTAGCCAGCTAGCAGGGTCTGTGGTTGAGAGGTCGGCATTCTCACAGTCCTGTAATTTTTTAAGTTGAGGGCAGGTTTTATAACTTCCTAAGAAGTTGCGGAGCACTGCAAGCAGTAGGGTCAGGTGTTTTGCCATACTACCCTGTCCCTCTGAAATGAGCATGCGAAATGATAGCCGACGTCAGGGATATCAAACGCATTTTAAGATATTTGGGTTTTAAAGCTATGCTCAATGTACCCCCCAATAACGGTGGGCACTTTGAGTAAATGCAATTTAGGGGCGGCGTAATGAATCCAACACCTCATGACTACCTGTCTTGGAGAGGTTTTTTGAAAAGAACAGATAGTAAGCTGGCCATCAGTTGAGACTGAAAAGCCATCTCGCTAGTGGTGGAGCCACATAGCGGCCACACCCAGCAGCTCTTCCTGATCCTGTACCTCAAGCATACTCCCGATAAACTTCAGCCAGTGACCCCTCTTCTTGACCAGCCCAGCTCTGGTTCCCATCAATCCCTCGACAAGGGAGATGGCCAGTGCTGTTAGGCACTGGAGTGGGAGTGTTAGCTCCCTTGGCGGACTTGCCCCTGCTCCTGAGGCAAGTCTCGCTGGAGTTTTTAGCTCCATGACCTTCCTCTGGCTTGGAGTAACAGACACTCTTGTTTCTTGTTTGAAGTGCTGATCCCATCTTCCGTGTCTGTCTCCAGCCTGAGGTTGGTCCTGACCTTGCTGTTAGAGGCTGTCTGCCGTTTTCGGGCGGCATTTCAGCGGTTCTCGGGCGGCGAGTCTCCTTGTCGGGAGTCTGCAGGGGTGCCGGCCGGTTTTTGAATTTCCCTCCAGTCCGCTGCTGTTGGTCAGACAGCTGTTTTAGCGGACTGGGCATCAGCGCAGCGCCCGTGTCTGTGGACCGCAGTGTGTGCGGTCCCGTTGCCGCCTCTCCCCCCTCCACTGTCGGCTCCTTCCCTGGAGTCGAACGGGGGCCGCTTCCCTCTGCTGCTTTGCTCCCCCTGGAACAAAAACAAATGCAAAGTCGCTAGTTTAAACTGAAGGTAAGTACTTACCTAACGTTCCTTTCCTTCAGGCTCGTAGCGGGAGCGCCTGACTCCCGCTGCGTCGCTGTTGCCTGCGTGAACGCAATGGCGCGCATGCGTGCTGAGCGGGCTCTTCACGTAGTAACTCACGTGACTCCGAAGTAAAATTCCCTGTTTTCTCTCTCCCTTCTTTCTTAAAAAGTGGGATACATTAGCTACCCTCCAATCCACAGGAACTGATCCTGAATCTATAGAACATTGGAAAATGATCACCAATGCATCCACAACCTCTAGAGACACCTCCTTAAGTACCCTGGGATGCAGACCATCAGGCCCTGGGGATTTATCAGCCTTCGGTCCCATCAGTCTACCCAACACCATTTCTTGCCTAATGTGAATTTCCTTCAGTTCCTCCGTCACCCCAGATTCTCTGGCCACTATTACATCTGGGAGATTGTTTGTATCCTCCTTAGTGAAGACAGATCCAAAGTACCTGTTCAACTCATCTGCCATTTCTTTGGTCCCCATAATAAATTCACCTGTCTCTGTCTTCTAGGGACTCACATTTGTCTTAACTAATGTTTTCCTCTTCACATACCTAAAGAAGCTTTTACTATCCTCTTTTATATTCTTGGCTAGCTTACCTTCGTACCTCATCTTTTCTCCCCGTATTGCCTTTTTAGTTATCTTCTGTTGCTCTTTAAAAGTTTCCAATTCTCTGGCTTCCCGCTCACCTTTGCTATGTTGTACTTCTTCTCTTTTATTTTTATACTGACCCTGACTTCCCTTGTCAGCCACGGTCACCGCTTACTCCCCTTAGAATCTTTCTTCCACTTTGGAAAGAACTGATCATGCACCTTCTGTATTATTCCCAGAAATTTCTGCCATTGTTGTTCCACTGTCATTCCTGCTAGGGAATGCCTCCTCCCTGAACTCAGTCCAGGGACCCCAACAGTCCTTTCAGGTGAGGCAGAGTTTCATTTGCACCTCCTCCAATTTCATCTACTTCATCCATTGTTCCTGCCAGGTGTGGACTCTTATACATTGGCGAGACCAAACATCGACTGGGCGATCATTTCGTTGAACACCTTCGCTCATTCCGCCTTTGCTTGTGCGATCTCCTGGTTGCCAAACACGTTAGCTCCCCTTACCATTCCCATACTGACTGGGCCTCCTCCATTGTCAGAAGGAGGAAAATTGCTAATTGGAGGAACAGCACCTCATGTTTCACTTGGACAGCTTACACCCCAGCAGTATGAATATGTCTGAAAAGGGACTTGACCCAAAACATCACCAATTCCTTTAAGGGCCTGTCCCCGGATGCGAGTTCACCCAAGAGCTCTCCCGAGTTTAATAAAAATCAAACTCCTGGTACTTCATCACGAGTATTTTTTTACTCTTGGACATTTTTCACACCATTGAAAAAACTTCACGAGTTTCCACGTTTCCAGGGTGCCTGCCGTTAGCATTACGAGCCACAACGAGACATCCACGAGCTCCGACGTACCCGCTACGTACATTCTACGTACTTACCACGAGTTTGATTTTTTTTTAAACTCGGGAGAGCTCTTGGGTAAACTCGCATTGTGTGACAGGGCCTTTACTCCAGAGATGCTGCCAGACCCGCTGAGTTACTCCAACGGTTTGTGCCTATCTTTGGTATGAATATTGATTTCTATAACATCAAGTAACCCTTGCATCGCCTCTCTTTCTGTCCCTTCCCCACCCTAGTCTCGTACTAGTTTCACTGTCATCTGGTTGAGTTTCATTGTTGGCATTTCATTACCACCGTCCACAGCCAACAATGGACCCTTTCTTTGATCATTGTTGCTTTTTTATATATCTTTCAATCATTTGTTCTATATCTCTCGATATCACCATCAATATCTCTCATTTCCTTTCCCCTGATTCCTAATCTGAAGAAGGGTCTCGACCCGAAATGTCACATATTCCTTTTCTCCAGAGATGCTGCCTAGCCGTTGAGTTACTCCATCTTATTGTGTCTATCTTCAATTTATTTTAAAGATGTAATGAACCTCTATGACTCAGGAATGTTAGAAGAACATGGATTTAGCAGGACCAGGCCACCATGGTCAGTGGCAACTCTCTTCATACAGAGGAATTGCAGAGCAAGACCCCACAGCTCAGGAATGTTCACTGCATCCACTAGCTAATTCAGGGTATCACCATCATTAATGGTCAGTAGTCCCTCAGAATTGGGAACATTAATTCCTGAGAAGTTTAAGACACCAGTCTAGACAGTGAATTTGAATAAGGTCTGACGGCTGAACTCTGAGCAAAATTGCTTCATCCATGCAAGTAGATGAGCAAAGCCAAGCATCACATTCCAGAGAATCACTCGCTGTTGAGAAACAACCTTTTAATAATAGCCTTGTGATTGTTGTCTGGAATGTGTTGCTTCATTGCTGATTCTATTAGCTGTTGCAATGTATTTCCAACTGATCACTCTCTCTCTCAGTAAAACTATTGCGCAAAGTACCTTTGCAATGTCAACACAGGGCATTGTGGGGGCACCACGTTCAGCTTCTCCCTACCACCCAAACATATTTTGGCCATTCCTTCAAGATAGTTGGGTCAAAGTCCGTGGCCTCTCTAACTAACGGGGCTGTAGATGTACAGTCAAGTGTCAACTGAACGGAGCATTTAACAAGTAGCCATTAAAATAAAGAATGTAAGGTTAACATTAAGGCAAACCAAGCACTGGATGTCATTACTGAAATGTGATAATTAATAAGCAGAGGAGTTAGTGAATACTCTTTATAGAAGCATTAGGAAAGTGTGTAGAAAAGGTTTGTAACAAAGCTGAGAGGCAAAAGCGATTGAAAAACCTCTTAGGTTCTTGTACTTTACTCTGGGCAGAGGAAGGGCAGAGAGATGAGATAACTGAGCTTTCTATCAGAATGCAAGGGCAACAACGGGTAGGTGTGGAATTGAGAAGGGAAGCGGCAAGAGACAAGGCGAATGGGTGGGAGTGGGAGAGGAGAAAGAGAAAGACAAGGAGCAGTTGTGTCAGGTGGTACATTCCTCCTTTAACACTTTAACTCCCATTCCCACACTAACCTTTCTGTCCTGGGCCTTCTTCACTGTCAGAGTGAGACCCAACGCAAATCGGAGGAACAGCACCACATATTTTGCTTGGGTAGCTTACAACCCAGCAGCATGGATATTGACATATCTAACTTCGTAACCCTTGCTTTCCCTCTCTCTACATCTCTCCCCCATCCAAGTTCTCCAAGCAGTCTGACTGTCCTCCTGATTAAATTTTATCTTTGTATGCCTCATTGCCACCTTCCCCCGGCTAAGAATGATCTATTTTACATTTTCCTTGAGCTTCGTCCCCTTTGATCTCTCATTTTCACACCATACCGTTCCATATCTCTGTGTCTCCCTCTTCCCTGACTCAGTCTGAAGAAGCGTCTCGACCTGAAATGTCACCCATTCCTTCTCTCCAGACATGCTGCCTGTTCCGTTGAGTTATTCCAGCATTTTATGTCTATCTTCGATGTAAACCAGCATCTGCAGTTCCTTCCTACACATTCTTCCTTGGTTTCCATCACCTTATTATCTCTAGTTTCAGGCTCAGGCCACCGTAATTGCGCTGTGGTTAAAGTCAGTGATGATTAGGTATCAAACTCCCGATCTATATACTTTGGCATGACCAATTACATGACATCCGAGTCTCTGCCAAGAAAATTCATCCTGGAAGACCACCACCCAATGGACACAAAATGCTGGAGTAACTCAACGGGTCAGGCAGCCTCTCTGGAAACATGGATAGGTAACGTTTCACAAAGTACTGGAGTAACTCAGCAAGTCAGGCAGCATCAATGGAGAACATGGATAGGTAGCGTTTTACAAAGTGCTGGAGTAACTCAGCAGGTCAAACGGCAGGTACACAAAAATGCTGGAGAAACTCAGCGGGTGCAGCAGCATCTATGGAGCGCAGGTGAAACGGCATCTCTGGAGACATGGATAGATGACGTTTTGGATCGGGACCCTTCTTCAGACGTCCAGTGGCGGGGGACTCGGGCGTGAAAGGGAGGCCAGTTACTTGCACAAGAATCGCCTTGTGTTACTCTGAAGCCGCTTGGCTTTGCCATGTTAATCATGCTACACAAAATGTAGGTGGTTGTTCTTATTGTTGCCTGCGACAACAATGTGATTGATGCAGAAGGCAACTCCACCAAGAGTAAACTGGGCCGGTTTCACTTCACCAGCCAGTGGCAGTAGCAGGCCAGACTCCCGGTGAGAATGGCAACAGGAGTTGAAATGTGTGCCGGCTGAAATTGCCTGCTGTGTGTATGTCTGTGTCACATGGCGCTGGATGTCGAGGGCCTTGGTTCTAATCAGTCACAATAAACTCCTTTGTTCTGCAGCCACATGACTTCACACATCAATAAGACTGGTCCAAGATTGAATTTTCCTTTGAACGGTTCTGAATTGATATTGAAGAGCATTTAATAATGTGTTATTTGAGTTGAGGCGGGTTACAGGACAAGTTGTGTTTTCTCTCTCCCTCGCTGCTTTGTCAAGAGGCCCTGCTGTTCTCGCTGAGGGTTATCGTTCACTTTCAATCCTCTGACCCAGATAAAAGATTGTTTGCCACATGCTCCGTTTTATTATCTGCCAGAGAAAATCGGTCCACTTCGACAAAAGGTGCTATTTATTACAAATACAATTGGACCAAACACACTCAAGCGAGGAGGCGGAAAGGTTCCTCACCCACTATTCTCTTCACCCTAAATCCTAGAATGAAAGTCCATCTTGTGATGATTTAATCTCGCTGATGGAGGTGCAACTGTCTGGAAGCAGTTTCTGACCCATTGCCTGTGCAGTATGGTTTGCATAAGATTAACAGATAGACAGCGATATAGAGAGGTCTTTCATTCATTTGTTCTATATTATATCGCCATCTATATCTCTAATTTCCCTTTCCCCTGACTCAGTCTGAAGAAGGGTCTCGACCTGAAACATCGCCCGTTCCTTCTTTCAAGAGATGCTGCCTGTCCCGCTGAGTTACTCCAGCACTTTGTGCCTATCTTAAATGTTTTCAGTTGTGATTAAGGCTGCATCTGTGAATATAAATAAAAAATATTAAATTAATAATTCCAGTCATAAAAACAGGAACAACTTCCATACCTGGAGTCTTTTGACAGTTGGTGTGACATAGAGTCACAGTGATACTATGTGGAACCAGGCCCTTTGGACCAACTTGCCCACACCGGCCAACAATGTCCCAGCTACACTAGTCCCACTTGCCTGCGCTTGGTCCCAAACCTGTCCTATCCATGTACCTGTCTAACTGATTTTTAAACGATGGGCTAGTCCCAGCCTCAACTACCTCCCATGGCAGCTTGTTCCATACATCCGCCATCCTGTGTGTGAAAAAGTTACCCCTCGGATTCTTTTCCCCTTCACCTTGAACCTATGTCCTCTGGTCCTCGATTCCCCTACTCTGGGCAAGAGACCCTGTGCATCTACCCGATCTATTCCTCTCATGATTTTGTACACCTCTATAAGATCACCCCTCATCCTCCTGCGCTCCATGGAATAGAGACACAGCCTACTCAACCTCTACACACAATCCCCCAGAATGAAGAAGCGAAAACAGGTGTTTAGAAATTTTTGAAAAGTAATTAAAAAGAAATAACTGAAATATCACATTTACATAAGTATTCAGATCCTTTGCTATGACACTCAAAATTGAGCTTAGATTCATCCTGTTTCCATTGATTATCCTTGAGATGTTTCTACAACTTGATTGGAGTCCACCAGTGGTAAATTTAATTAATTGGGCATGATTTGGAAAGGCACACACATGGTCCCACAGTTGACGGTGCATGTCAGAGCAAAACCCAAGCCATGAGGATGACGGAATTGTCCGTAGACCTCCGAGACAGGATTGTGTCGAGACACAGATCTGGGGAAGGGTATAAAACAATTTCTGCAGCATTGCAGGTCCCGAAGAGCACAGTGGCCTCCGTCATTCTTAAATGGAAGAACTTTGGAACCACCAGGACTCCTCATAGAGCTGGCTGCCCAGTCAAACTGAGCAATTGAGGGAGAAGGGCCTTGGTCAGGGAGGTGCCCAAGAACACGATGGTCACTTTGACAGAGCTCCAGAGTTCCTCTGTGGAGATGGGAGATACTTCCAGAAGGACAACTAAATCTGCAGCACTCCACCAATCAGGCCTTTATAGTAGAGTGGCCAGACGGAAGCCACTCCTCAGTAAAAGGCACATGACAGCCAAAAGGCATTTAAAGGACTCTCAGACCATGAGAAACAAGATTCTCTGGTCTGATGAAACCAAGATTGAGCTCTTTGACCTGAAGGAAACCAGGCACCGCTCATCACCTGGCCAATACCATACCTACGGTGAAGCATGTTGGTACCAGCATCATACTGTGGGGATGTTTTTCAGAGGCAGGAACTGGGAGACTAGTCAGGATCTAGAGGGAAAGATGAATGGAGCAAATTACAGAGAGATCCCTGATGAAAACCTGCTCCAGAACGTTCTGGACCTCAGACTTCACCTTCCAACAGGACAATGACCCTAAGCACACAGCCAAGACAATGCAGGAGTGGCTTTGTGACAAGTCTGTGAAAACTTGAGGCTATAATCGCTGCCAAAGGTGCCTCAACAAAGTTCTGCGTAAAGGGTCTGAATACTTATGTAAATGGGATATTTCAGTTATTTCTTTTTAATTACTTTGCAAAAATTTCTAAACAGCTCTTTTTGCTTTTTTATTATGGGGTATTGTGTGTAAATTGATGATTTAAAAAATGGATTTAATCCATTTTAGAATAAGGCACTAATGTAACAAAATGTGGAAAAAGTGAAGGGGTGTGAATACTTTCTGAATGCACTGTATAGTATTCCCTACATCCACGTGGAATATACTTTCTAGAAATGTCTTGCATTGTTTTGACGAACTGATCATAGATTGGTGAGATTGGCTCGAGATCAGATAGGGCTCCATCCAGATTTCTGGCAAACTGCTCCCAATCAGCTTGTTGAAAGTTGAAACGCCATCTTAGAGGAACACTCTGAAGTACCACAACAGCAGTAATGCCAATGATGATTGGTCTGTGTTGTGCGAGTGGTATTGGCTCTAAGACTAGTTTTTTGCTTTGACATGTTATTCGGTCACTTGTAAAGACCAGTTCCGGACAAGCTAGATGCAGGAAAAATGTTCCCAATGTTGGGCGAGTCCAGAACCAGGGGCCACTCTTAGAATAAAGGGGAGGTCATTTAAGACTGAGGTGAGAAAAAACTTTTTCACCCTGAGAGTTGTGAATTTGTGGAATTCCCTGCCACAGAGGGCAGTGGAGGCCAAGTCACTGGATGGATTTAAGAGAGAGTTAGATAGAGCTCTAGGGGCTAGTGGAGTCAAGGGATATGGGGAGAAGGCAGGCATGGGTTATTGATAGGGAAAGATCAGCCATGATCACAATGAATGGCGGTGCTGGCTCGAAGGGCCGAATGGCCTCCTCCTGCACCTATTTTCTATGTTTCTATGTTTCTATGTCTGGATATTGTGGAAGAAGGAACTGCAGATCCAGGTCTGGATTATAACTTTTATTCCATCGGCAACTATTGAATGTAGGAGGAAGTTTGGCATCATGAATTAGTCAAGATGATGTGCTTCTGCCTAACCCACGACAAGATTACCATCCTCATTGGTTTCTTTATAGCCCAGTGAGGTGCTGTGGCTGTTGAAATCCCCAATAACAACATTCAAGTGTAGGTAACTCAAGGTTACTGTATCTAAAGCAGCACTAATATCACTCTAATTTATTAGGGAATAAAAAACATATTGACAACTAAAGAGTTAAGGCACATCATAAATCTAAAAGTAACACATTATATCAAGGCAAAAAGGCAACAATGCACAAAAAAAGAAAGGTAAAAAAATTGCAAAGAATATTAAAATCAATATCAAGTGATAACAAATATAATGGGGAAGACAGGGAGTGAGCATTTTAAAGTATAATTTACAGTAAAAACAATTAAATTGTGGATTTTTGTGTAGACTTTGGAGGACGGCATTCCAGTCAAACCAACAAAACTAATATTAAAATAGGAATGGGTGACGTTTCGGGTCGAGACCCTTGTTCAGATGTCTGAAGGAGTGTCTCGACCCGAAACGTCACCCATTCCTTCTCTCCAGAGATGCTGCCTGTCCTGCTGAGTTACTCAAACTTTTTGTGTCTATCATCGATTTGAACCAGCATCTGCAGTTCCTTCATACTCCATATTAAATTAGGGAGAGGACCATTAATAATATTTTTAATGATATAACAGAAATAGGTGACATTGCACAATGACATATACAAGACCAGATGTTTGCTGAGGAAGTTGATTGCGGATGTGCAGTACTTAATTTTCCAAAGTTCTCCAAATTCAAGAACTGTTCCTTTTTCTTATAATATAATATTCCAGTTAATTTAAGGTCTATTGCTAGGAAATGATCAAAGTCTAAAATTAAGGATAGAGCAACTAGCTGCACAGTGTGTAGAGCCACCATGGATTGGTAGAGCCTATCCCGTGCCTTGCCAACCTGACAAAATAAATTCTGAAGAAGGGTTTTGGCCCAAAACGCTGCCTATTTCCTTCGCTCCATAGATGCTGTTGCACCCACCGAGTTTCTCCAGCACTTTTGTCTACTTTCTATTTTCCAGCATCTGCAGTTCCTTCTTAAACAAAATAATTTGAACAGATGGTTCAATGTGTTATTGATGTTAATTGTAAGGACCTTAAGAAGGCATTTGATAAAATCCTTCATAAGAGACTATTAGTTGCTGGAGTTAGATGTGGCCCTTGTGGCTAAAGGTATCAGGGGGTATGGAGAGTAGGCAGGTACGGGATACTGAGTTGGATGATCAGCCATGATCATATTGAATGGTGGTGCAGGCTCGAGAGGCCGAATGGCCTACTCCTGCACCTATTTTCTATGTTTCTATGTATCTATGTAGTTGATATTGAAGCTTGTGGAAATGAAGGATTAGTTTAGTTTATTGTCACGTTCACTGGTATAGTGAAAAGCTTTACCAGAAGGTGCGGTACAGCATTACCTGGTCAGGTGACACGTCGATCTGTGGGGAATGCCAGCGTCTGCATCTTGGGATGACCTACTGAACTGCAACATGGATTTACCAAAATATTACTTGGACCCAAGGGTTAAATAACAATCACACAAATAAAGAGTGTATTTTTTGAATTTAGAAAACATATTGATGATTTGATTGAAGTTTTAAATACCTTCAGGGGAACTGATAGAAACAATGTCTACGGATTGTGGAGGAGTTAACAAGGAACAGTCAAAGAACATGAACCAGACTCTTCAGGTGTGAAGATCAGAAACACTTCAGCAAAGAGTAGAAATTCAATCATCATAGCACTGAGCAGAGCTTCATCACTTACTTACTTGCTGTGACACAATTGTTCATTTGAAACCTGAGTTTGAGAGATTTGGTTAACCAAAATTATTCACAACATAGCAAGAAGGAAGGGGGGTGGGGGGGTGGGTGACATTTTCTGATTACTCTCAGCCCCGACAGGAACATCCAGGTCAGGCTGCAGAAAGTACCCGCTATCTTGTCCAACACGTGCAACCAAAATCTGCCTCTTATTTGAACAAGGCATGAGAAGGAACAACGTCTCCTATTTTGCTTGGGCAGCTTACACCCCAGCAGTATGAATATCGAATATCTCTGACTTCAAATAACCCTTGCTGTCCCTCTCGCTCCACCCCTCCCCACCTTAGTTCTCCGACCAGTCTGACTGTCCTCCTGATTACATTTTATCTTTGCCTCGTGGTCACAGCCCCAGCTAAAGGGCCTGTCCCACTTTCACGACCTAATTCACGACCTCTGCTGAGTTTGCCCTTAACTCATACTCGCATCATGGTCGTCATGAGGTCGTAGGAGGTCGTAGGAGAATGTAGGTAGGTCGTAGCAGGCCGCGATGCCAGTCGTAGGTACTCGTGGCATCAAGTAGGTCGGGGCGTTTTTTTAACATGATGAAAAATGGCCACGAGTAAAAAAGGTCGTGAATTAGGTCGTGAAAGTGGGACAGGCCCTTAACAATGTTCTATTCTACATTTTCCTTTACCTTCGTCATCTTTTATCCCTCATTTTCACACCTTACTCTTCTGTGTCTCCCTCTCCCCATGACTCTCAGTCTGAAGGTCTCTTTCCTGAAATATCACTCATTCCTTCTATCCAGATATGCTGCCTGTCCCACTGATTTACTCCAGCATTTTGTGTCCAAACAGCACCTGCAGTTCCCTCCTGCACAAGAGACGGTCGCTAGCGGGTGTGGATGTAGAAGCCTCTGCTTCCAAAACATTAGAAGGGGTGGGAAGAGTACCTTTAACTCTGTCTGCAGTTTGTCAAATGAGTTGGTGAAGCATAAATATTGTCAGGAACAAAAATGAATCAAGCTTCAAGTAACACGATTTCTTGAAGGAGTCACTGAGGTGTTTTTCAAACACCAGGAAATTAAACAGCACCGGCATCTGGTATTTGGCTTGGTCGGCAGGGATTACTAGTAGTAAAGTACTGTTTATGACTCCCCATCTCACTGTATAGTTCACATGAAAGAAAAGTTCTGTAAAAATATGATTCTTGATTGATGTATATAGTGTGCAATAAATTCCTCACGTACAATATTGCCAAAGTAATCAGAAAAAAAGCTGACTATGGATTATTGGAAGGAATGTTGGACAAGGAACAAACTTTATAATAAAACAATTGTATTTTAACAGTGGCGCTCACATTAGCAAAAGATTAAAACCTCCTATGCTTGCCAAACGTAATCCAAGCCAGGTCATTGAAAGCCAAAGAGCAAATTGACCCATCTGTCCAATGAAATTGGAGACAGCAATGATGTAGGGAATCCTGAGCGCACGACTAAATCTTGGAAAGCTAAAGGTTCCACCAGACTACAATCCTCACCACCAACCGGGCCGGGAGAATCGAGAGCACGGGTTCAAGATGAGAGGGGAAATATTTAATTGGAACCTGAGAGGTATTTCTGTCCACACAGAGGGTGGTGGGTATATGGTACAAGCTGCCAGAGAAGGTAAACGAGGCAGGTATTAAAACAGCATTGAAACAACACCCCCACATATATATGAGACCAAGCGCAGGCTCGGCGATCATTTCACTGAACACCTCCACTCAGTCCACCTTGCCCTACGTGATCTGCCGGGTGTTCAACTCTATAACTCCCCCTCCCATTCCCACACTGACCTTTCTGTCCTGGGCCTCTTCCAGGGTCAGAGTGAGGCCAAATGCAAATTGGAGCAAACAGCATCTCACATTTCGCTTGGGCTGCTTACACCCCAGCGGTATGAACATTGACTTCTCTAACTTCAAGTAACCCTTGCTTTCCCTCTCTCTCCATCCCTCCCCCACCCTAGTTCTCCAACTAGTTTCACTGGCCTTGATTAATTTTACTGATTGTTTGCCCCCTTGTCACCTTCCCCTCAGCTAACAATGAACCGTTCTACATTTACTTATTATCGTCTACTTTGATCTGTCATTTATACTTCTTACACCTCCCTATCTCTGGACTCCCTCTCCCCTGAGTCTGAAGAAGGGTCTCGACCTGAAATATCACCCATTCCTTCTCTCCAGAGATGCTGCCTCTCCCGCTGTGTTACTCCAGCATTTTGTGTCTCATGGATATGAAAGGTTTAGATGGACATGAATAAGTTGGGCTGAAGCGCTTGTTTCTGTATTTTATGATTCTATGACACTGATGACTACTTTATCCTTTATCCTAATGACTATTTAGCCCTTCATCCTACTAAATAGCAACCACCACCAGCTCCAGGTACATATCCAGGCACCCAGTGACCATAACAATGTTAATCATAGCCATGCGATGATTCTGTTCCTCTGAAGGATCTTGTGACATTATTCTGCAAGATGTCTATACAATTTTATTTAGCGAATGCAAAGTCCTTTAGCCAAGCAGTTGCCTCTTGATCTGCTGTATGAAGGGTGACAAGTCCTCCTTTGAGTCTTTGTTGAGGGCATGCTTCAATGATGTGTTGCATTGTTTGCTGCTCTCCACAAGCACACCATGGGGTTGGACTGCTGCCCCATTTGTGAAGGCTGGCCAAGCAGGGGCCATGTCCAGTCCTGAATCTATTCAGCGTCGTCCACTGCTTCCTTGGGAGATTGGTGCCAGGGACCGGTAGGGTGGGGTCTGACACCAGATGTTTATTTGGGACGTCCTTGGACTCCCATTCCCTTTTCCAAGCTGATTGGATGGTGAAATCAGCTGGTGGTGGGTTCTTCCAAATTGGTCGTCTAGATGGAAGTCGAGCAGTGGGTGGGTTGAAGATGTCCATGTGAATTGGCAGGTGAGGGGAGTTTTTGGTCTTTTGGAGCATCCTTTGAGTGAGGACTACTCGCCGGATGTGTGGAGGGGCTATGTTGGATAGGACAGGGAGCCAGGGGAGTGGTGTTGAGCGGATTGTTCCTGTGATGATCCTCATTGTTGAGTTCAATTGGGTATCCACATGGTGTGTGTGGGATGACCTGGACCAAACAGGGGCACAATATTCGGCTGAAGAAAATGCAAGGGCTAGTGCTGAAATGCGCAGTGTGGGGGCTGCTGCCCCCCACTTTGAGCCAGCAAGCTATACAATTATGATGTGGTTTGGAAAAGTCAATGTTTTCAGTGTAGGAAGAAACTGCAGATGCTGATTTACACTGAAGATAGACACAAAATGCTGGAGTAACTCAATGGGACAGGCAGCATCTCTGGAGAGAAGAAATGGGTGATGTTTTGGGTTGAGATTGTCTTCAGAAGTTCACTGAGAGTCAGGGGAAAGGGAAACGAGAGATATAGACAGAGATATAGATAGATCTTTCATTCATTTGTTCTATATCTCTAAATCATTGTCTATATCGCTTAACTCTCTGTCTGAAAAAAGGTCTCAACCCAAAACATCACCCATTCCTTCTCTCCAGAGATGCTGTCTGTCTTGCTGAGTTACTCCAGCATTTTCTGCATATCTTAGATGTTTTCAGTTGTGGGCGAGGTTGCATCTGGGATCCTAAATTTAAAAAATTCAAAATTAATAATTCCAGTCAAAAATTCAGGAACAACTTCCATACCTGAAATCTTATGAGAGCGGCTGTGCATGTAAGGGGAAGCTGGATAGGAACACAAGGGAGAAACAAGGATGTATATGGCAATTGGATGAACTGTGTGTGGAGTATAAATACCACACAGGCCCGTTGGACCCAATGACTGTTTCTATGCTCCAAATCCCATGCGATTCCTTGAGGACTGGAGATTGATTGGAATTAGGTCTGCTCATTCATTGAGGTCTTCCAGTCAATGATCCAATGTCTACCTGGACCTAAACAGTGTCCTTGGAAGCAGAAAGAGTCTGAAGGAATGTTTGCAACAACAGTGTCCCCTCTGGAGGCAAGAAGCTGGTGGAGTTCTTCTTTCTTTGGGTTTTAGGGGAGTCTGATAATAACACGTTAGGGCTTGTATAGATGGTTAAATAAAATTGACAAGAAATGAAGAAAGAAAAGAATGCAGCATAGTTGGTTATCCCCTTAAGTTCTGTTGACTTACAAACCTGAGAAATATTGGAATAATTTCAGACAGGACAATGATTTGCATTAAATGCCAGGACTTGGAAAAGCTCATGGCCATTGGATAGGTTTTCCAATCAGAGGGATGACATTCCTTCTGGGGTTCCCCGAGTTGTGATTATGGGGGATCCCAGTAAGAACAGAAGTCTTCACTTCAGCTCACTGAAGATAGCTCAATGCCCTTCCGATGTCAGGAGAACCCCCATGGTCATAATTCCCAAATCTCCTGTTGATTTCAATTTCTGAGGTCTGAGGTCCCCACCTGCTTTATAAGGGCATCAATAATACCAGTGCCCAAGAATAGCAAGGTGATGTACCTCAATGATTATCGACCAGCGGCACTAACGTCTGTGGTGATGAAGTGCTTTGAGAGGTTGATCATGGCACATATCAACCCCTACCTCGACAAGAACCTGGACCCACTGCAGTTCGCTTACCGTCACAACAGATCAACGGTGGATGCAATATCACTGGCTCTCCACTCCGCTCTGGACCACTTGGACAACAAAAACTCATATGTCAGGCATTGACTACAGCTCAGCATTTAATACCATCATCCCCTCCAAGCTGGTTACCAAGCTCTTAGATCTGGGTCTCTGCGCATCCCTCTGCAATTGAATCCTCGACTTCCTCATTCACAGACCACAGTCTGCCTGTATTGGTGGAAATGTGTCATCCTCGATAACAATCAGCATGGGAGCACCACAAGGCTGCGTGCTCAGCCCCCTGCTGTACTCACTCTATACTCATGACTGCGTAGCCGGACATGGTGCAAACTCCATCATCAAGTTCGCCGACGACACCACTGTTGTGGGACGTATCACTGATGGGGATGAGTCAGAATATAGAAGTGACCAAATGGTGCCTGGCTCTCAACACCAGCAAAACCAAGGAACTGATTGTGGACTTTGGAAGGGGTAGGATAGGGACCCACAATCCCGTTTATATCAACGAGTCGATGGTGGAAAGGGTGCATATTTCCAAAGATCTCTCCTGGTCCCAGCACACTGATGCAATTATAAAGAAAGCACATTATAATTGCCTCTACTTCCTGAGAAGATTACGGAGAGTCTGTATGTCAAGGAGGACTCTCTCGAACTTCTACAGGTGCACAGTAGAGAGCATGCTGTAGTGTGTTGCATCGTGGCTTGGTTTGGCAACTTGAGCGTCCAGGAGCGGTAAAGGCTGCAAAAAGTTGTAAGCACTGCCCAGTCCATCATCGGCTATGACCTCCCTACCATCGAGGGGATCTATCACAGTCGCTGCCGTAAAAAGGCTGCCAACATCATCAAGGACCCACATCATCCTGGCCACACACTCATCTCTCTGCTGCCATCATGTAGAAGGTACAGGAGCCTGAAATCTGCAACATCTAGGTTCAGGAACAGCTTCTTCCCCACAGCCATCCAATTATTAAACACAACTTCAAACAAACTCTGAACTATAACAGCCTATTGCACTTTATCTGTCTATTTATGTGTATATATATGGTCTATGGTATATAGACACACTGATCTGTTCTGTATTTATGCTTACATCACGTCATCTGTTGTGCTGCAGCAAGCAAGAATTTCATTGTCCTATCTGGGACACATGACAATAAACTATATTGACTTGACTTGACTTGACTTGACTGTTTTAGCAACCAGAACGAAAGGCTTGAGTGACAACAATGGTGGGGAAGGAGTGAGAGCCAATTTCTTCCCTGTTTTGGAGACAACACCAATGTGGGTCAGTTGGTGAAGAGTAGGAACAGCACTGCCTTTGTGTGTGTTGTTTTTACAATCATCCCTTAACAACAGAACATGATGTCCCATCTCCTGCACTGCCCGGGTATGTTTTGATATCTAATTATGTCTCCGTACTGGAGTTGGGCGTTTCAATGCCAGCGTGTGGAGATGGGGGCTCCGCCAGAGCCCAGCCTGTGAATGCAGAGCAGAACAACAGACGGCCAACCATGTCATCTCTGGGTGTCCGCTCTACCACCCACCAAATGGAGCTGTGTCAGGGCCTGGCAGACATTGACGCCAACACAGACAACAACTTGGCTGCTCAACACCTGGCTTGAGATCTAACTATTCCTTTGGTTTATTTATGTTTCTTTCGCAAGAAGGTCTGTGCACAATGTCACGTTTATGCTATGCAGTCTTTCTTCTTTCAGAGAAATGACATGATGTACATATAATTAATGCTTATGTGTGTTGTGATGCTGTGTGCTTGTGATGCTGCTGCCAGCAAGATTCTCATTGCACCTGTACTTCACCACATGCAGATACATCTCCACTTCACCCTTTAAGCGACTCGTGTCATTTTCAAGCCTGTGCATTTATTTTCATTCTGTTTTTTTCTTCCAGAGTTTGGGTGAAGTTGATGACATGTGAGAAGTCTGAAGAAGGGTACCGACCTGAAACGTACTTACTCCTTTTCCCCTGGGATGTTGCTTGACCCGCTGAGTTACTCTAGCATTTTGTGTCTATGGTATAAACCAGCTTCTGCAGTTCCTTCCTGCACATGTCGTCTGCCCCAATGTGAAACCTCCTCAAGGTATACGTTGAGGTTGTTAGGGGTTATGGGGACAAGGCAGGAAAATGGGTTGGAGAGGGAAATAGATCAGCAATTATTGAATGGCGGAGTAGACTTGATGGGCCAAATGGCCTATTTCTGCTGCTAGAATGTATGTACCTACTATGAAGAAGTTCTCCTCTTGTATCCGACAGGAGTTTGCTGCACCTTCTCCCACTGCTCCCTCTGCATGTCGCCGCTGATTTGTTTTGGTCTTAACTTACCTCCAATTCCTCTCTCCCCCTATATATATCAGAAGAAGAGTTCTAACCCAAAATGTTTCATTTTCTATTCATTTTCTCCAGAGATCCTGCCTGACTCCCTATTCGTTTTCTCCACAGATGCTGCCTGACCTGCTGAATTACTCCAGCATTTAGTGAATATCTCAGAGCAAAATGGACTGGTGGGATTGAAGGTACTGGGAAGTTGGTGCATATTTAATGAGGTAGAGGTGTGTTGTTGGCGGGAGAGAGGACACTACCCTATTGTGAAAGTTAGGTCAGGTGAGATTCACGGATACATTGAAATGGTTACCAAAAGAGGTTGAGTATGTGGGATAAGGAAGGCGGTGGTTGGATGATTTGGGGAGAAGGAAGATAAGGGCTGTTGGGGTACTGAATTGATTTCAGGGCGATTGCAGCAGGATGAGGGACAAGAATATGGTGTGAATATGGCTTGACCAGATTGGGTAGGAGCAGAGTTGCGGGACTTCAGGGATGTGCTATCACACTGGCTTATAAATAGGCAGTAGGTTCAATCATACTGAAACACACGCTGATTGATTCTTGATTAGTGCGGGTGTCAGAGGTTATGGGGAGAAGGGGGTTAAGAGGGAAAGATAGATCAGCCATGATTGAATGGCGGAGTAGACTTGATGGGCCGAATGGACTAATTCTGCTGCCATCGCTTATGAACTCCCCACCTATACCAAATATATCCACACGCACAAAACACACAGTCAGAAAAACTCCAGAACGTTGCACTGATCAAAAAACAATCTTAACATTCACACCCAAAAAAAGACCAGCACATTTTTGTAAACAGTGTGATAAGTTTTTTATTGCATTTTATAATGCCATTGTCAATAATTAGTACTGAATACATGCAACTAAAACTACTGTACATTTGTTTAATGTCTGCTGCTCAGACGGGGAAGGTGGGGTTACAAAGATGCCACGGATGTTTGGAGAGCTGAAGGGACGGCGGTGCCTGTCTGTCGGCGAGGCCGCTCACGGCCCCTGCGCTCACAGACTACAATGCAATTTTACAAATACCATCGGCAGCAAGATTTAGGAATAGTGGAAAGGGAGGAAAGAGCCGAGCATGGTTGTCAGTCTCTGCGGGATCTCCCTCCGCCGCCTGACCCTGCTATCGGATAAGATCAGGACAAATAAATATACAAAGAAACCGGTTTCAATCGAGCAGTTGGTCCCTTGATCTCAAGTTGTTACAACCGCGTTGCGCTGTGATTTCTGTGGTGAAAAATGGGCTGCGTTAGAGCGCACAGGCGGGGCAGTCTTGCCATGTTTAAACATGTTTCCCATGTTGTTACCTTGTTTACCACCGTTACCATGTTTATACAATGTTTACCACGGTCACCATGTCTTCCTATGCTTTTACCATGTTGACTACGTTTCCCATGTTGTTACCATGTTTATAGCATGTTTTAACCATGGTTTGTGCGGTGAGAAACTCTACACAAGCTGTTCACCAGTGCCCCCCCCCCCCCCCCCCCCCCTCGCCACGGGGCTGAGCCCACCCGAGTGGGTAACTTAAAACAACCTCAAACAGTGTTCGGCTCTCGCTCGCTGACAGCTCCAGTTCTGGGTGAACACTGTTGGTTCAGACTACCCGCGCCCGCCTGTGCAAGATCATGTTGAACACAAACCTTTGTCTCGTTCACTTCACTCATCTTTCACCCATCGACCCTCTCCGTTGCTACAAACACCACTGTGAGAACATTTTAAACCAGTCCCCAGATACATGGTCCGCTTGCCAGCACCGCGCTGGGACCTCGCCGGCGACAGGCAGCTCTGTGGTAAAGTGGCCGGAGAGTGTGATAAACTTCACGCAAATAAAGTCTTTGCTATTTTAGATGTGGATTCTTGGGGCGAATCACACCACACATCCACCTCAACCCAGCCCGGCGGACACAGAGGCTTTAATGTCCGCGGTGCTGAGCTTCCATCGTCCCTCCATCTAATACCAGCGGCTGCGTGATCCCTCCCGGCCACTCTCGGTTGTTTCCCCTCTCCCTGGATCACCCAGACTCGCAGCTACAAGATCAGCTCACCCATCCCGCGGCACGGACTCGGTCTGACCCTCCCCGGGACGATTGAACAAGAGCCAAGCCGGACCAGGGGAGGGTTGTCTGGCAGATGCTCACTGCGACTGTAGCGGTCCCCTGGGAAGTGGCACGTCTACTACCCTGGTTACAGAGCGCCTGGACTAACCGTGGCGGCGCCGTCAAAGGACGAGAACCTCGCATTTCACCCCGCACAGTAACATGAATAGATGTTCCTGGCGAGGGCACACACGGTCCATACAGTCAACCCACGCCCATCCCACCTCTCCCCTCTCCCACCCCATCCCTCCCCTCTCCCACTCCATCTCTCCCCTCGCCTGGGCTCCGCCACTCTGGGGATTAGCGGCGAGCAAGTTGATGTTGGCAGTAGCCGCTCGCCTGGGTCAACTAGGGACCGCTAGAAGCGGCGTGTGAACGCGGTTGGGTGTAGACCCCATCAAAACACAGTCCACGCAGTGTTGGGTCCCAACGCATTTAAACACGAACCTGACTGGCTGCATTCATGAAACTTTCAATTAAAAACGTTCAACTCTTATTTTTTCTTTGGAAACATTTCTGATGCCTTAAATGAACGACCAACAAGACAACGTACAGATTGTGTTCCTTGAATCTAATGTCAATGAGCGCGGAGTGAAGATCTCTATTATTTAATTTTTGGTCCTATTTACCATTTAAAAAAAGGTTTCTCCTTGAGGTAAAACACACGATGAATACAGGAATAAATCGAGAAAAATAATTAAAAATCTTCGCATCCGAGAGATTTAACACAACACGCTGATTAGGGAAGTATCAAAATTATTCTAAGATAAATATACAAACATTACCTAAACCACTTATCTTTAAACCTACGTGACCACCCACCCACCCTTCCGAAAGTTGATAACATCGCCTCAAATGCCATATGGAATAACAAGGCAATCAAAATAATAGTTTAAACTACCCGCTACGTAAGCTGCCGCGAGGTCCGGCAGGAAAGAAAGCACGTCGAGAGCAGAACAAGCGGAAAATCAAACCCAGAACTTGAAGCCGTACGATATCTAAACAGGGGAGGTAGAGCAACTGACAGAATATACACCAGTACATAACATATCGCCAAAACCGAGCCTGCTCTTAACGTCCGTTCTGACTGGGTAACGAATATTAATATTGTGCACTTTCAATTTGTTTGCGTTTTTACAAATGTGTCTTAAAGTTTTATTTATTGAGGTCTCCAGATTCTTCCTTGGAAATAGGGAAGAACAATAACATTAAGAGTTTATTTCATCTCACGCCCTCCCACCCCATCCCTGAACGATCCACATGTGTTGTGTGGTCTGAGCTTCAAGCATTTATTAAACCAGGCGGCTTCCTGCCCAATGCTGTCCAACCACCGCCTACTTCTGGGCATCTGCCATCTCCAGGGACACAAAGCTTGCAAACTGCCCACACCTGGTGCCACCTCCATCTGTTAACACCTAGTGCCACTTCCACATGCCAACACCGCACCCACCTCCACCTGCCCACACCTGGTGCCACCTCCACCTGCCCACACCTAGTGCCACTACCACATGCCAACACCGCACCCACCTCCGCTTGCCCACAACTGCCCACACATAGTGCAATCTCCACCTGCCTGGTGCCACCACACCCATCTCTGCTTGCCACACCTGGTGCCACCGCATCCACCTCCAACTGCCCACACCTGGTGCCACTGTACCCACCTTGACCTGCCCAGGAACCCTAGTGCCAGACATCAGGTCTGGGTGAGAGTTTTGTCTGTTATCTCTTTCTGAATTGCCAAACGTAATTGAAAAGGATAATATACAAATTACTGATTACAGATTTGAATGAGCAAAACTAAGGGGTGCTGGAGTTCTAGAAGTGGTCGGAGTGCAGGATTATATGCAGCCCACTGCAGTGTCTCAACAAACAGTCCTCGGACAAACACAACTCGGGGCAGATAATGTGTAAACCTTCCCCCACTCATTGTATCCTCACACAATGCAATGTTAATCCACACCACACTGTCCCATGTCCCAGGTTGTGCATCGTGCAAGTCTCCCATCACAATGTACCATTAAACACTCCCAGGGTATGTGCAAGATAGGTAGATAGATACAGGGTACAGCCAACTCCTTCAGACAAAAGACTCACTAGGGAACTGACTCAAATTCCCAAGGACCTTCATAGAAACATAGAAAATAGGTGCAGGAGGAGGCCATTCGGCCCTTCGAGCCAGCACCACCATTCATTGTGATCATGGCTGATCATCCCCTTCACTTGGGATCTGTTTAATTGATAGTCCTGACTTGGTCTATCCTGGCAGACTTCAATGTGACAGCATTGAGTCGATATTAATAAATGCTTGAAGCTAAAGGAAAGAGATAAAAAGAACCTGGTGGAATAATCGAGCCCCGTCCTGTAGTGAGTAAAGTTCCCCGTCCAGTTCAGAAGCAGTTCCAGCTTAGAGTTGGTTTGCTGCTGAAACAGAGTGGTGCCAATCAAACACCATTACACTCAACTTCATCTTGTACAGATTCTGCTCATAAAATGCAAAAGAACATGTATCACAAGTCCTGCTACTGTAGGAAGTCAAAATTAATTTAAATAAGCATAGTATAAACAGAAACACATAACACAACTCCCCCCCTCCCCCCACCCCCCCCTGTTACATTGGTAAAATAATAATACTAGCAAGTGCAACCTGCTCTTTTGTACAACTTTCACTAAATGGTTTTATTTGCTGAGGTACATGTTAGGAGTAATACAATAGACAATTTGGTCTATTATGCACGTCAAGGGACAGACTATTCTAATAAATGTGGGAGAAAGACGTAGGCATTGGGCATCAGATGCCGTTCCTGTGCTGAAGTCAGCGGAAGCCACAGCTGTCTGACAGAATGGTTTCTCTTACACAGACAGAGGGAACCGGCTCCTGATGTGGGCAGCTCTGTTCCTTCGTTACTTCAGTTCACCGGTTGCTACTCCCTTCCCATGGGAACCATCACCCTCAGCACTCCCTCCCTCCCCCCCCCCACATCGCTGCTCAATCGTTCAAATAACTATCGAACAATCAGCCCATTTCAATATTCCTCCTGCATGGCCAATAGGGAAAAGAGGCAGGCTCATCATTCGGAGGTGAACTAAGATAACACAAGTAGATGGAAGGGGCAGCAAAGGATTTAGGTCCAGTGAACAGAATGAGACAGAAGACTGGTCCTGAGCCTCAGTTGCACTAAACCGTTCTACTCTCACTATTTTTTGGGAAATTCACATGTTAAAGCTAATATTCTTGACCAGTCAAGATCAAAAAATCTTTAGTAACACATGGAGCATCGTGATGCTGCAGAGAATTCCTGATCCACGAGGATTCCGTGTATTTGGTGCTTTCAAAACATTCGTTTGCTTCTTAATAAAACTCTGTTGGTTCTTTGGGTTTTTGGTCAGAAATCCTAAGTATTTCTGAGCTCTGGGTTCTTATTTGAACAAATAATAAAAGAGGTTTTTTCGTATTAAGTCCTATTTCTAACTGCAACTAAAGCGGATGTCCTGATTTCTAGCCACAGCTTACAGGGAGGTAGTACAGTCTGCAGTGGTTCTCTCAGAGAATGGTCGAGGAGGGCTGGAGGGCTCGGCCTAGTTCAGAGGCTGATCTGATGATAAATAATCGTCTTGCACAGAGAAGGGAATGGTGGAGGGTGCGCTCAGAATTTTACAAGATTTCAGGAGAGAATGTACCTGTCGCTGAATCAGTGTAGTGACAGCGATGATTGTGAACTTACTCAAAGAATAGGGGGTGATTCACAACAGACGTCTATTGGTGCGGACATGGAAACATTTAAAAGCGGAACTACTTCAAAAGAGAAATTGTAGAAACAGAAGGGGGAATGAATGACCCAAGTTATGGGAGTTGGGCAAGCAGCCACCAAGGAGTTAGCATGAATGTGCTAACCGAATGCTGAGCACACATACAGTTGGTTTGTGTGACACTAGAATGACAAAACAAAGTAGCAAGCCCAATGAAGATACAACACAATAGATTTTTAATCTGTCACTTTGCGCTACTGATAGGCCAGCCTTTAAAGAAAGGTGTTCAAAAGGGAACTGCAGATGCTGGAATATCGAAGGTACACAAAATTGCTGGAGGAACTCAGCGGGTGCAGCAGCATCTATGGAGCGAAGGAAATAGGCGACGTTTCGGGCCGAAACCCTTCTTCAGACTCAATTTAATTTAAAGAAAGGTCCTCATTTTGCACCTGAATCAAAAGAGTGGTAGCGGTGTGGAATGAGCTTCCAGTGGAAGTGGTGGAGGCAGGTTCGTTCGTATCATTTAAAAATAAATTGGATAGGCATATGGATGAGAAGGGAATGGAGGGTTATGGTATGAGTGCAGGCAGGTGGGACTAAGGGAAAAAAGTTGTTCGGCACGGACTTGTAGGGCCGAGATGGCCTGTTTCCGTGCTGTAATTGTTATATGGTTATATGGTTATATATTCATAAACAGGCAGTCAAGCAGCTGACGGGAAAGTCAGTCATGTGCGTAATGTGACCACCTCACCCGGTCCACACCTCCGACCACCTCCTGCACCATATGTGGAAGAGTTTAAAGTTACCTGTTGGCCTCATCAGCTACCTCACCCCCAGAGGGGAACAAGCCAGTCTCGACCCTAGGAGACTACCTCAGAAGAGGGCAATTTGGAAAAGAAACTGCACATGGAAGTTACTGAAGTTAGTGATTTGGTCGTTCAATGTCAATGAAACCACCCCTAATCAATTATTGAATTCAACAATGGCATCGTTGTGGAATGGACTCCACCTTGAGTCACAGAGTCTGGCACCCAACCACTGGCTTCAAGAATTAAACAGGAGACTTCTTGTTCCCAAGCAATGAAAGCCTCAAACTACAACGACAAATTGTTCAGTCTGAGTACTCGCCACCCTATATTTAAGAGGCCAAGCAGCCTTGATATCTGCACACAGATACATAACAAAACTTAGAGTACATGTTGAGGATGCACAGAAATAAACACAAAGGTTTGGGGATGTAAGAGCTACTAAAGTGGATCTTCCTGTGGAACCTTGATGCAACATATTCATTTTTAATGAATCTCATTGGTATTAAGTTATCAAAATACCTTGACAGACCTGCATGTTGGTCTGCATCGACACAGATCACAGCTCCCAACAGTGAACTCTGTTTCCGACAGTTACAACTAGGGCTGTGGCTGAGATAACTGGGCAGTATCTTTATGCAGTAACCTTGGTCAAACATTCAGTGATTGGTGATCTTGAAAGTGGCTACGTTTCTTTTAAAATGTACACGGGAATGAAAATGCCTTTGGCAAAAGCAGGGTGTGGGCGTAAGTGAATTGGTAGTTTCATCTCTACGATGTCCGTTGACTCAATGGCAGATAATATAGTGGAATGAACTGTAGATTCACTATTTGCCATTTATACTATTATCAAAAACAAACTCTATCATTATGACTGCTAGCCTTGCATCAATTGAAGGATAAACATTAGAATAAATCAGAGCAACATTTGTTGTCCATAAACATTCCTTACAGGAGGAGTATTAGAGACAAGTTCTCCCACTTGGTGGACAATAAACGTGGAATTAATTTAAGTGCTTCACTGAGTGAGTGTTTCACTGGCCATTAATCTTGCCAAGTCTTTAATACTTGGGAGAAAATGATCTTTTCTTTCATTCATTGACATAATATTCCCCTATTTGGGGTTTGCTTTCACTGAATCTCACACCTTCTCTCACATCTCCTCCGCTAGTAATTTACTGTTCAAATGTTTTTCAAAAAAAGTGATTTGAACTCAAATTCAGGGAAATCAGCAAGAAAGGTAACACCATGGGTGAACTGTGGGTCAATCAAGAGCAGAATCTGAAACTCAGTTTTCTACTGAATTCAAAATTATTTTGAGATTGTATTTTGGGCCAAGTTGGAAACATTGCTAAGTTTCAGTAAGATGAAGGGAGAAGCTGGTGGCTTGTCCGGTCACAGTTAATGTTCCTCCTCACAGGGTTCCAGCTGGAGGCTTCCAGGTTCACAGCTTCACCACTTTGTAGGGTCTGCATGTGCCCTGGCTCTGCTGATATGTGAGGGTATAGATTGCAACTGGAGAACTTCACCACAAACCAGTGTAGCTTAAGACCCGAATAAAAGCCATCCTCTGAGACTATCCCATCACACGCTGAATAAAGACTTTGGTTTTCCTGAGGCATGCATCTGGTGACATGTACCAAGAGGCATGCATCTGGTGACAAGTACCAAGAGGCATGCATCTGGTGACAAGTACCAAGAGGCATGCATCTGGTGACAAGTACCAAGAGGCATGCATCTGGTGACAAGTACCAAGAGGCATGCATCTGGTGACAAGTACCAAGAGGCATGCATCTGGTGATCACGCTCACCAGAGGACCTTTTAAAAAGTAAAACAAAATTGTTATCTTTGGTGAATTAGAAAGTAAAAGTACATGAGGATATTATTAGAATTATCTTTTTAAGTTCCATGAACTTTGAGTGGAAGCGGGGAGTCAGTGTGTTGAAGAAGTCTCTGGGATAACTTTCATCCACTCACGTCAGCTGATTAGTTTGAATCAATTGCCAGTTCGACCCCACTGATTTGACATTACACATGTTTCAATGGAGCACAAAATCAGGCTGGTGTAATTGGGATTCCAGTCTGATCACTTAACCTGTGTACCAGATGGGGAAGAGGGAATTTCCCCGTAATTACATTTGCTTTTGCAAGGGGGCATAAAACACGTGGTATCGATTCAGACGCATGTTTTACATGCCACTGGAATTCTGAAAAGAATGGCATGGAGGCAGGTGGGTAGCTGGGACATGTTGGTCGGTGTGGGCAAGTTGGGCTGAAGGGCCTGTTTCCACGCTGTATGACACTATGACTCTATCTAGTGGGCCGAATAGCGTGTTTCAATGCCATGCATTCATTGTAATATTAATTGTAATCTATCATCAGGCAGTAGGTGGATAATGATCGATCTTGTGCCACCGTCTATGGTGAACTGTGTCATGGGTATTGGTTTAACCCAAGCCTTGCTCTCAGATACCAGTTGCTTTGCACAGCTGCATGCTGCAAGCCTTGACAACATTTCATTCCCACATCTTCATTTAGAAGACAATGTCTGAAAAGGCTACACGAGTCCAAGAGGCTGAATGCGGATCTCCTGCCCCCTACGTTCACTGTTAAGGACATTCTGGAATCCCACTAAGAACTAGATGACCAAATGCTGTGCAAGGAAATAGGAGTGAGCAGCAACAGGTCACCTGGCTCCGACCTTCAATGTGATCACAGCCGATCGGCTTCCACCTGATCCACTCCAATTTCTCAATGCCAGGTCTCCAATGCCCCAAATTCTCTAATCCTTCAAAACATTTATCTGCCTTCTCTCTCATATAATCATCCCACCATACAGCACAGAAGCAGGCCCTTGGGCCTAACCTGTCCTTGCCAACAAAATGCCCAGCTAAGCTAATCTCATTTGCCTGTTTTTGACCCATTCCTCCAAACCTCTACTACCCATTATACACCTCCAACAATTGTTAGTTTCCCTTTCACGCTGTGATCAGCTCCCAAGCCTTTAGCTGCTCTCATGATGGTGTGGGTACCAAAAGTCAATGAGGTATGTAGTCTAAAACCTCTCTCCATTCTAACCCAATTGCTTTTCAGTCTTTTTCTTCATCACAGCCACAAAATGATAGACAGCAGGAGACACTCCTGCTATCCAAGGCAATCTGGCTGGGATTGGCGTTGGACAGCAACAGCGGGCGGCTGTAAACTGGTGCTCCACGAGCTACCGGCTGCCAAATAGATTTTAAAGTCCCACAAATCCTCCAAATTATTTGGGAAAACCAAAGCAAAGAGCTCAGGAGTTCTAAAAAGCTAACACCAAGAGATCATGAGGCGGGCGTACATATTCTGCAACCTTCCAGGACTCCTTCAACTCTGCGACAATTTTAAATAATTCTCAACATCACACACAAAGAAACAAAGATATTTTGACATGCGTGCTCCAGTGGTTATAATCTTTTATGGGTTCCAGGATTATGACGGCTTGTGATGTGCAATATATCAGGATTGATAATTAATTAGTGGTCATTACATTATTCATGATTCCACTTTCTATGATATAAATGACCTTTTTTACTCAGCAATGCTAACGGTGTTGTCGTGGAAACTCTAATGCCTCATAATATTTCAATTTTTCCCTCCTTGTTTCAAAATGTCATGGAAACAATTAATCTTTAACTGCCTCTATCTGAAAGGGAGAACAAGCCCAAGATTTATAGCTTGTATATCCATCATTTTATTGAATCCCAGGGAGCTGGGGAGATCTCCAGTAGTTCACCTCTGGGCCACCCCAGTTTTCCCCGCTTCCAGTCCAGCCCCCGATTTCCCATAACTCAATATATTTACATCTATTTCTCCCATTCCCGTGGGATTTTTAGGGCCTGCTGGTTTGGGAAGGCCGTTCTTAACTCTACTGCGAGATAAATCAGAATAACAGGATTGGTCACCAACGCAAAACCTCTGGGAATTAACAGATGGGGAAATTAGAGGGCAGAAAAACGTCCATGTCTGTGAACTGCACCACCCAACAAAAGCAGGTTGCTAGGACACCCAGGAATAAACAATTGCTAAATGGTTGGAGCCCCTATTCCATTCTACTCATCCCATCACTGCACACTGATAAACAAGATTTGTTGCAATATAATCCTCCTTTTCCACCAGTTGCTCATGAAACTTTGAGACGCTCGTCATTAAGGAGCTATTCAAGGCTTCAAATAAGTCAGCGTTGCCAAGCTACATGCAGAATAGTAACTATCTCCATCCATCAACAAAACTCATCCTCACCTCACCCACAGCCCATGTTGGAGAGATGCCAGGAATGTAATACCAGGATCTTAATGTTCAATTGGCAGAATATCTGAGCAAGAAACAGTTGTGATAACTCCCTGCTCACATACTATTAGCAGATTAGAGGATTGAGTCAGAGCTAATAGATCAATAGAAATGCCTGGTCGTGTGATAGCCAAGTGGAGCGACATTGCAGTCCTACTGAAAATAAAGACATTAGGATCTGGCTCTACAGAGCCACCAGGACTCCAGACAATCCCCTATTTAAGATGTGACAATTATTTCCAATCCAACTCTGCCCACAGAAAGCCAATCACCCTAGATAGACACAAAATGCTGGAGTAACTCAGCGGGACAGGCAGCATCTCTGGATAGAAGGAATGGGTGGCGTTTCGGGTCACAACGTCCCCCGAAACTTCACCCATTCCTTCTCTCCAGAGATGCTGCCTGTGCCGCTGAGTTACTCCAGCATTTTGTGACTATCTTTGGTTGAAACCAGCATCTGCAGTTCCTTCCTACACAGCCAATCACCCTGCTGTCTATATTTACCTCTCAGCTAACATCACGGAAACGGATCACAAACAGAATCTTAACTTTCAGCTTGGTGTGTTAAAATTAATGCCATTACAAAAAAATGATTACAATTCAAAAAGTACTTCATTGGTTTAAATCGCTTTGGAGAGTCCTGAGGTTACAAAGAAGCTACTGAATTGCAGGCTTTATTCCTGCTTCTCCTTCCACCAATCTTGTCTCTCACCCATCCTTTTAGTTTTTTCTATTTCCACAAAATAAGACTCAGGTGGGCATCTGTAAATATTCAGTATTTCGCAGCTGCTGCCCAATAACTTTTCACTAAGTGCAGAAATCTTAATCAGCTTTGTGCCCTTCCCCGGAATGCTACTAAATTGTCTGACGGAATCGTAGGTCTTCTTCAGAGTGCCCATGTGCAGTGATTCAACTTTCATACAGAATGCTACATCAGGGATGCAAATCCCCCAAAAAGTCAAGGCTTCTGGTTGCAATTAGTTCAATTTCTGCTGGGATGAATTTTGCTTACCAAAATATTTCTACAGCTTTTTCCCCCCACTTCAGCTAGACAGACAATAATGTTTAGGATCAATCCAGGCAGAATCACATGGCGAGTGGATTGAATACTAGACGTTGGGAATGGGTGGATAAGCATGAGATGCCTCCCGTTGTGAGCAGCACCCACTTGGTGGGAGCTAAGAACCCATCGGATGGGAAGTTTAGTGCACAGGTGTGACTGGTCATGATTAACGTGGTCAAAGCCAGGAACTTGCCTGGAAATTCATTGGTTTCTACATATCTAGGAGGTCATCAAGTTCATAACAAGGGTACTCAATCACAGTCATCTGGAAGCAAGTGCTGTTGGGTTGCCCAAGCAACCCATTCTTACGCCATCATTTCAACAAGCAGAAAGAAGAATCCAAGAGTCCAGTTTCTGTTCTCACTCAGAGGTCCACTTTGAACGTGGGTGAATTCATGATATTATTCTGCAAATTGGATTAGTTTTGTGCAACAATTTTTGTTTCCTTCCATTGGAGGAGACTAGGTAACAGTGTCCTATCCTGTACACAGTCCGTACCCCCGCACCTATCCCCCTGGTCCAAGCAAGGGCTGCCATCACATCCCTCTCTCTGCCCCACCACTCCTGTCCCCCATTCCTCTCTCTGCCCAATCACTACTGGTCTCTTACCCGCGCTTCTTTCTTGCCTCAGCATATTTACTCTTCTCAAAAAGTAGCAACCTCTAAATCTGTGTTGGTTCAGGTGATGGGAAGGGTACGATTTCCTGGTCAATCCATCTATTCTGATTGAAATTCACTCCCTATGGGAAAAGTGATTTATGTGCTGCTCTATCTAGAACATGCCACAGCGAGATACTGTTAATACTCCATATGTGTCTTTGGTGACTGAAATGGCATGGCACATTTGCATTAACTACATAATAAATGATAACTTCGGAGCAAGGGAATGCATGAATGAAGCTACAATCTGGTTGATATTACAATAATTCTGTGGGAAATTTGGTATTATCAAGATCCTCTCAAAATAGCATCATCTGTTTGTGGGTTTGTTGTTTGATAAATCTATCAATGAACAATCTTCTTCCTCCTTTCTTCCTGACTTGTCTCTCCAACCCTGTTCTGCCCACCCCTATCTCCCACTTCACCTTTTCCCGTTCGTTCTACCTCTCCTTCCCCATTCCTTTCCCTTCCTGAGTTCTTCCGACACTCCACCTTCCTGCCTTCTTACCCCACTCTTTGGAAGTCCAGGTGTCGCATCTGCTCTCTGGTATTACTACCTGTGTCCCTTTGCCCTGCCTGAGTTTACATATTGGGTGCCAACATCAGGAGGTATAGAAGAGTGATCAGCTGTGGAAATCCAGGACCTCATGGTCCAAAGGAGAGTCTCGGTCAGTATGGATGGGACGAATAACAAGAAGACCCAGACAGAACCAACAGAAGATACATTTGCCCTTCCATTCAAACCTTAACATTTCTCAAAGTATATTTTGTATACTGCCCTTCAGCCCATTGATTCATAGAAGATATGTGTCCAGCTTTTGAACATAGTGCCTGCAAAAATGGAGACATCCCTTGTCCACCTGTTTTTCTGAGCAATTTCTCTGCAGTTGTACCTTTGATTAGGTCTCCGTCAACGGTCTCTGAACTTCAATCATTTACAACATAATGTTTAAGTAAGAAAGTTTTAAAAGGTTCGCTTTTCCCTCCGCCCTCCCCTTCCGACACCCATTGTTCCCTGTTACCCTCCCGCTCCCTCCCACCCCATCCCCCTAACCGGGTATAAACACAAAAGCTAAAATAGCAGTGGAAGTTTAAAGACATTAAAGCTGTCATTTGGATCTCCTCAGATGTCAACGCCAGTGAGTGGATCAGAAAACCCACGCGCAGTTCTGTAGTTACCCTCTGCTTAAATACAATGTGCCTGTTGAGCTATCTACAACATTGAATAGAAAATTTTCAAATTGAGGTACCTTTAAAGCAGGTTGAAAATGTCTGTTTTTGGCCCTAATGGTGAAAATGCAACATTATTCACATCCCAGGCCTGTGGTCACTACCTGCCAGTTCAGAAGAGGAGTAGCCATCTCTATGTAAGCGGCAAAATATTTGGGAAGTAAAAGGAAGAAAATAATAGTCACCAGCTTCACTTCAAAAATTTGGAGCCATTCAATCTACACCCAACAAATTGGCTTGTGTTCCATAGCTCCATTGTCAGTGGGCGATCACAGTTGCAGTTGGAGTCTTCAAGTGTCTGTTGGCAATGAGGAGCTAGCTCCGTGACTCGGTCACTCAGCCCGGACGAGGCAGGACCAGGAGTAGTGTTGGGGTGGATGTGCAGGTAAGAGGTCTGACCCTGTTTTTGTTTTTCTCTTTTTTTTTTGTTAAAACTTGAAGTGCTCGAGTTCCATCCTATTCCAGTTCCTCAGCCGTCAGCTCCTCCTCCATCCCCCTCGCTTCCTGCAACTCTGAATTCACATTGGCTGTGGCGATGAGGGAGATGGGTGGGTCATCCTCCTCAAAATCTGCAGGTTCCTCCTTGATGTGCACCTGGTGTCTGTGTGGACATTGGAAAAACACAGTGGTTTATATCGGGCTGGCAAATGCTCTGCTTATTGATGGTGCCTTTCATTCACTTACAATCAGACAATGGAAGAAAGGAAGCAGTGTGTTTCTAGATTACTTTTCAACAGTAATCGTTGCCTTAGAGTTAAAAAGTACACCTACCCATGAGTATTTATGTCACGCATTCACTCAGATTCAATCGAGGAGACGAGGAAACACTTTTTCTCACAGAGAGTTGTGAGTCTGTGGAATTCTCTGCCTCAGTGGAGGTGGGTTCTCTGGATGCTTTCAAGAGAGAGCTAGATATGGACTCTTAAAAATAGTGGAGTCAGGGGATATGGGGAGAAGGCAGGAACTGGAAGGGGTACTGATTGGGGATGATCAGCCATGATCACATTGAATGGCAGTGCTGGCTCGAAGGGCCAAATGGCCTGCTCCTGCATCTATTGTCTATTGTCTATTGTCAATGGATTCAGGTCTAACCAACAGCTTATTCTGTGTTAGCAGCTTAGACCAGAGGAGGAAGGAAGGATGTAAAGTCCTCAAAGCCTTAAGTGGAAAGTGATTGTTGGTACATCAGCCGACGGGCCAGGCTGAACAAGAGGCATCTCCGTCACTTAGTCTGTTTATACGCGGTGGACAATAGATTGAGGGAGGCATGAAGCATTGGGAGAAGATAAGAATCTGTAGACAGGATGACAATCCTTGTTGTGGGACCTTCCTAAAGGCAACCATTCGCAAATGACGGTTAAACCACAATAGACTCCAGAATGTGGATATAGTTTTGTATTTCTTAAGGTAATATAAGCAGGAATGTAGCCCCAATCCTAAAAAAACCCTAATGTCAAACCCAAATAAAGAACGATAGCTATTGCCCAGGCACATTGTAGTAAAGAAGATCCCACAGATAGGTAAGGGCCATATTGCTTAGTGACCTCTTCAAACAGATTGTTCAATCAATAATTTACACCGATGCCTCCCTACAGTCAACTTACAGAAATACAGTTAATAATCTGTTAGTCAGGCCTGAAAATACAGTCACCTTACAGAAATGAACAGTGTGCCACGAATGGACAAAACTACCCAGACAGAAGTGTGATCACGATCTAACGTTGGCCCACACCTCCTCCCACAGCCCAGATGGCACCGTTCCTAACACCATGTCCCTCACCTTCAATCCCCTGCACAGCTGACGTGCCCTCTCTCCTGCTGTGATCTCGGTTCACCCGTTCAATCCACTGCTATTTACACCCTGACATACCGACTACTGATGCTGAGTGAATGTTCTGCACTTTAGACTGTAGAGATACAGCACAGATGTCCACACCGAATCCGCACCGACCAGCGATCTCCCCGTACGCTAGCACTCTCGTACACACTGGGGACAATTAAAAAGTTTACCGAAGCCAATTCACTTACAAACCTGTATGGCTGGGTGGGAGTGTGGGAGGAAACCGGAGCACCCAGAGAAAGCCCATGCATTCACAGGGGTAAGGTACAAACTTACAGACAGCACTCGTAGTCAGGATCGAACCCGGGTCTCTGGCACTGTAAGGCAGCAACTCTACCGCTGCGCCACAATGCCTTATACTCACATGTTCCTCAAATTAAATCCACCAAAATGCCACCTGTCTGTTTCTCACCATCCTCAATCCAAATCAATCCTATTTTTTGGGGATGATGACCTGACCCAGGCCAAAGCTCCCCTTTTACAAGGTGCCACAATGGGATTGGTTCCTGCATCATCCATTATCACCACTACCCGACGACAGATGGCACAATGGGCTAAGTGTTCGGCTGGCAACCGGAAGGTAGCCAGTTCGAATCCCGCTTGGAGTGCATACTGTCGTTGTGTCCTTGGGCAAGACACTTCACCCACCTTTGCCTGTGTGTGAATGTGTGTGAATGTGTGTGAGTGATTGGTGGTGGTCAGAGGGGCTGTAGGCGCAGATTGGCAGCCACGCTTCCATCAGTCTGCCCCAGGGCAGCTGTGGCTACAGAAGTAGCTTACCACCACCGAGTGTGACTGAGGAGTGAATGAATAATGCGATGTAAAGCGCCTTGAGTATTAGAAAGGCGCTATATAAATCCCATCCATTATTATTATTATTACCCTTTGCCTGACTTTGGACACTCTAGTGCTGTGTAACGTATGCTGGAATTGGACAACAGATTGAAACAGACAGAGGTCTCTGTCTGATGTCACAACAAGATCTCTCGTTTACACATCTTACACTTTCTTATCTCTGTGTCTCCCTCTCCCGTCTCTTAGTCTGAAGAAGGGTCTCGACCCGAAACATCACCCACTCTTTCTATCCAGAGATGCTGCCTGTCCCGCTGAGTTACTCCAGCATTTTGTGTCTATCTTTAGAAGTCTCTGCCATCTAAGTTGGATGTGTACCCCACAGCCCTCGGCAATAGTCTTGTGTTCAAACAGTTACATCGACTAATCTAGATTTATTTGCCAGCAAAGAGTCAATTAAGAGTCGTTCTTATTTATGAACCTTTGAAAGCACGAAGACTGTAAGCTCCGATGTGGTTCTCGTGTGCACATCTGATTATAGTGACCACTAATGACATCTGTGCCTTCACTTTCCTAAAGTCCTACATTTGGGAATTCTTTGCCTGAATCTCTCAGTTGCTTCCTCCTTGGATCGTGCTTTCGAACCAATCATTTGGTCACCTGTCCCGCTATTTCATCATCTGACTGTGTTAATAGACACAAAGTGTTGGAGTAACTCAGCGGGACAGGCAGCATCTCTGGAAAGAATGAATGGTGACGTGTTGGGTTGAGACCCTTCTCCAGTCCCTATACGTCACCTATTCCTTCTCTCCAGAGATGCTGAGTTACTCCAGCATTTTGTATCTATTTTCGGTGGAAACCAGCATCTGCAGTTCCTTCCTACCAATGAGTCGGTGTATAGCTCTGCCTGTATTACACTGCAACAGCACATTGGAATAATGTTAATGGCATGATGCAAATGTATAATGCGGCCGGCATTTTACTCTGCAAAGCCTCCAGGGTATCACGGGGCCTAACGACGGGTGTGGCCTGGCCCTGGAGTTGAAGCGTACCCGTGTTGCTGAGGGGAGAGCCCCGGACTGCTGCTCCCGTTGCTGTTCACTTGCTCCACTGTGCTGCTGACGTCATCGTGACCCACGTGCATCAAGCCGCTGGCCGACGTGTTCATCAGAGCTGAGCTGTTGAGCAGCTGCAGGTTACTCTCAGCCAGAGCTGCCTGCAGAAGAGGGCGAGAAGGTTGGTTCACGGTTAATGTGGGAAAATCTTTCTGAATGCAGAGAAGTCCCTTGCTCCTGAAGTGTTTGATCAGGTAGCGTTGGGGAATCTAGGTAAACATCAGCAGGTCATGGTTAGTATTGGATATAGGTTAGTATCGATGCTGCCACACCCGCTGAGTTTCTCCAGCAATTTTGTCTACCTTCGATTTTCCAGCATCTGCAGTTCCTTCTTGAACAGGTTAGTATTGGTGCAGTTTCTCACTACTGCTCGGTCACCTAATCAATGATTGGATGGTTTGTCATCAGCTTACCATATGGCCAAAGTATCGATCACTGCCTTGAATATACACTCAGGAAACTCCAATAGATTTGCTGAACATAACTCCCTTTCATAAAACCATGACAACTCCACCTAATAAAAGAAGGTAGATCAGTTGGGCGACATGGGTGGAATGGGCCGAATGGCCTGTTTCTGTGCTATCTATCTTCATGACTCTTATGACCCAAAGGCTGATATTGGATCAGAATGAGATGTTTACAGTTATGGTTGGCTGTTTGTAAGAAGAATTTCTATGTGGACTGTTGGTCATAATTGGTCATAATACTGAGATACGAGATATAAGTCATAAACTCAGTGGGGAATTTAGGAAAGGCTGGACTAGTGTTAGAGAAAATGGAAAGAAATGACCAGAGTTCTTTCTTCTGATTGCGATCCATATTTCCTCCTGTTGGAGGCTGTGCAGAAGAGGACAAATGAATAACCACATCACCCATTGCCCGTTATCACCCCACATCAACCCCCCCTTCCCCTCCTCAGCCCACCTCCCAGTTCAAAAACTATAGAGAGAGGTTGGGCAGGCTACGACTTTATTCCTTGGAGCGCAGGAAGATGAGGGTTGATCTTAGAGAGGTGGATAAAATCATGAGGGGGTACATAAGGTGAATGCACAATCTTATATACAGAGTGGGGGAATCAAGAACCAGAGGATATAGGTTTAAGGTGAGAACGGAACGATTTAATAGGAACCTGAAGGGATTTGTTTTCACACAGAGGGTGGTGCGTATATGGAACGAGCTGCCAGAGGAAGTAGTCGAGGCAGGTACTATAACACCATTTAAAAGACATTTGGACAGGTACATGGTTTAGAGGGCTATGGGCCAAAAGTAGGCAGGTGGGACTAGTGTAGATGGGACATGTCGGTTTGCATGGGCAGGTTGGGCTGAAGGGCCTTTTTCTGTGATGTATGAGTTATTCTGTGACGCTGATGGCGTGTGTGAGAGTGGGCAGCACACATGACCGTTGGAACCCGCAACAGCTGTGTATCAGGACGATAGGGGATCATCGAAGCTAAACACATGCTATTGCATCCACTGCTCTATGTGACAGCTGATCTACATCGGTGAGACCAAGTGTAGGCTTGGCAATCGTTTCGTCGAACACCTCAGCTCGGTCGGCATTAACCAATCTGATCTCCCGGTGGCTCAGCACTTCAACTCCCCCTCCCATTCCGAATCCGACCTTTCTGTCCTGTGCCTCCTACAAGGCCAGAGTGCGCACCACCGGAAATTGGAGGAACAGCACCTCATATTCCGCTTGGGCAGTCTGCACCCTAGCGGCATGAACATTGACTTCGCCAATTTCCGGTAGCCCTCGCTGTCTCCCTCCTCCCCTTCTCAGTTCTCCTCCCCCCCCCCCCCCACCCCACATCAGTCTGAAGAAGAGTTTCGGCCCGAAACGTCGCCTCTTTCATTCGCTCCATAGATGCTCCATAGAGTTTCTCCAGCATTTTTGTCTACCTTCGATTTTCCAGCATCTGCAGTTCCTTCTTAAACAGTATTTGGACTAGTGTAGATGGGGCAAGTCAGGCTGAAGGGCCTGTCTCCATGCTCTACGATTCTATGACTCTATGTAGACACTGACCAACTCTTAGCTAATGCTCAGTGCTCACTTAGCCCAACCGGACAGTTTATCTGAGAGTTCAGAATCATAGTTAATATCTTATATAACCATATAACAATTACAGCACGGAAACAGGTCATCTCGGCCCTACAAGTCCGTGCCGAACAATTATTTTCCCTTAGTCCCACCTGCCTGCACTCATACCATAACCCTCCATTCCCTTCTCATCCATATGCCTATCCAATTTATTTTTAAATGATACCAACGAACCTGCCTCCACCACTTCCACATGGAAGCTCATTCCACACCGCTACCACTCTCTGAGTAAAGAAGTTCCCCCTCATGTTACCCCTAAACTTCTGTCCCTTAATTCTGAAGTCATGTCCTCTTGTTTGAATCTTCCCTATTCTCAAAGGGAAAAGCTTGTCCACATCAACTCTGTCTATCCCTCTCATCATTTTAAAGACCTCTATCAAGTCCCCCCTTAACCTTCTGTGCTCCAGAGAATAAAGACCTAACTTATTCAACCTTTCTCTGTAACTTAGTTGTTGAAACCCAGGCAACATTCTAGTAAATCTCCTCTGTACTCTCTCTATTTTGTTGACATCCTTCCTATAATTGGGCGACCAAAATTGTACACCATACTCCAGATTTGGTCTCACCAATGCCTTGTACAATTTTAACATTACATACCAGCTTCTATTCTCAATGCTCTGATTTATAAAGGCTAGCTTACCAAAAGCTTTCTTTACCACCCTATATGAGATTCCACCTTCAAGGAACTATGCACGGTTATTCCTAGATCCCTCTGTTCAAATGCATTCTTCAATTCCCTACCATTTACCATGTACGTCCTATTTTGATTTGTCCTGCCAAGGTGTAGCACCTCACATTTATCAGCATTAAACTCCATCTGCCATCATTCAGCCCATTCTTCCAAATGGCCTAAATCACTCTGTAGACTTTGGAAATCCTCTTCATTATCCACAACACCCCCTATCTTGGTATCATCTGCATACTTACTAATCCAATTTACCACACCTTCATCCAGATCATTGATGTACATGACAAACAACAAAGGACCCAACACAGATCCCTGAGGCACCCCACTAGTCACCTGCCTCCAACACGACAAACAGCCATCCACCATTACCCTCTGGCGTCTCCCATTCAGCCACTGTTAAATCCATCTTGCTACTCCTGCATTTATACCCAACAGTTGAACCTTCTTAACCAACCTTCCATGCGGAACCTTGTCAAAGGCCTTACTAAAGTCCATATAGACAACATCCACTGCTTTACCCTCATCAATTTCCCTAGTAACCTCTTCAAAAAATTCAAGAAGATTAGTCAAACATGACCTTCCAGGCACAAATCCATGTTGACTGTTCCTAATCAGACCCTGTTTATCCAGATGCTTATATATATATTATCTCTAAGTATCTTTTCCATTCATTTGCCCACCACTGAAGTCAAACTAACAGGTCTATAATTGCTAGGTTTACTCTTAGAACCCTTTTGAAACAATGGAACAACATGCGCAGTACGCCAATCCTCGGGGACTATTCCCGTTTCTAATGACATTTGAAATGTTTCTGTCATAGCCCCGGCTATTTCTACACTAACTTCCCTCAATGTCCTAGGGAATATCCTGTCAGGACCTGGAGACTTATCCACTTTTATATTTTTCAAAAGTGTCAGTGCTTCTTTTACTTTGAAACTCATAGTATCCATAGCTACTCTACTAGTTTCCCTTACCTCACATAATTCAATATCCTTCTCCTTGGTGAATACCGAAGAAAAGAAATAGTTCAATATCTCCCCCATCTATTTTGGCTCTGCAGATAGCTGTCCACTCTGACTCTCTAATGGACCAATTTTATCCCTCGTTATCCTTTTGCTATTAATATAGCTGTAGAAACCCTTTGGATTTACTTTCACCTTACTTGCCAAAGCAACCTCATATTAGCTTTTAGCTTTTCTAATTTCTTTCTTAAGATTCTTTTTACATTCCTTATACTCCTCAAGCACCTCATTTACTTCATGCTGCCTATAATTATTGTAGATCTCCCTCTTTTTCCGAACAAGATGTCCAATTTCCCTTGAAAATCAGGGCTCTTTCCAATTTTTACTGTTTCCTTTCAACCGAACAGGAACATAAAGATTCTGTACTCTTAAAATTCCCCTTTAAATGTCCTCCATTTCTCTTCTACATCCTTCCCATAAAACAAAATGTCCCATTTCACTCCTTTTAAATCATTTCGCATCTCATCAAAGTTAGCCTTTCTCCAATCAAAAATCTCAACCCTAGGTCCAGTTCTGACCCTCTCCATAATTATATTGAAACTAATGGTATTGTGATCACTGGACCCGAAGTGCTCCCCAACGCATACCTCCGCCACCTGTCCCGTCTCATTTCCTAACAGGGGGTCCAGCACTGCCCCTCCTCTAGTAGGTACCTCTATGTACTGCTGCAAAAAACTATCCTGCACACATTTTACAAACTCCAAACCATCCAGCCCATTTACAGAATGTGTTTCCCAGTCTATGTGTGGAAAGTTGAAATCTCCCACAATCACTACCTTGTGCTTACTACTAATATCTGCTATCTCCTTACATATTTGCTCTTCCAATTCTCGATCCCCATTTGGCGGTCTATAATACACCCCTATAAGTGTTGCTACACCTTTCCCACTTCTCAGTTCCACCCAAATAGCCTCCCTAGATGAGCCCTCCAATCTATCCTGCCAAAGCACTGCTGTAATATCTTCCCTGACTAGCAATGCAACACCTCCACCTCTTGCCCCTCCAATTCTATCACACCTGAAGCAACGAAATCCTGGAATATTTAGTTTCCAATCACAGCCCTCCTGCAACCATGTTTCACTGATCGCCACAACATCATACTTCCAGGTGTCTATCCAGACTCTAAGCTCATCCACCTTTCTTACAATGCTCCTAGCATTAAAATATGCACATTTAAGAAACCCCCCGCCTCTTATTCTCTGTTTATTTCCTTTTTCTTCTTTCTCCTCTTGTGTCCGAGTGCTTCCCTTTTCTGCTTCCTGCCTCCCATTCTGTCTACTAGCTTTCTCTTTTTGAGTCCCTCGCCCCAACCATTCTAGTTTAAAGTCTCCCCAGTAGCCTTTGCAAATTTCCCCGCCAGGATATTGGTCCCCCTCGGGTTCAAGTGCAACCCATCCTTTCTGTACAGGTCACACCATGTACCAACAATGTACCAACAATGTCCAGTCTATGATCACCAACTTATGAACACACACACATACAAACAATATTATTCCATCCAAAAGTCCAACATACATACGCACATACATACATACATACATACATACATACATACATACATACACACGCATTCATCCTTGTGAGCGACAGAACTAGTCTAACACAACCTCTCCAGTATTGTTCCTTCTGATCAGTCTTGTGTGTGCTTTACAATGCTGTGCAGTTCTGGCTGCATATTGAGTGTTTTTTGTGCATTTACTGACATAGGGACAACATTGATGGATGGAGGTTCCTGTGTGACCCTGGGGCTGTCTGTAGAGACACAGGCCTTGTGTTGAGGTTACCTGAGCCAGGTAGTTACAGCACGGGGACATCAGGCACCTCCTAGTGACTGTCGCTGGTACTTCAGCCCATGATCATATCCCATCTCTTTACAGGGAGGAGAGTGGGAACAAATGCTGCCGATTCCACATGGTTAGGGCATGGAACCATTCTTAGACTTACACCAGCCCTGTTAATCCAGGCATCTCCCCCTCAAAATGAAAGTCAACAAGGGATTGAGGAGCAGGAGCAGGCGGCTGTGTACGAACTATTAAAGCACTATTTTGATGAAGGCTGATAGATAGCTGGGCAAAAGCAAGGATTGAAACAGAACTCCACAGTATAACTCACTAAAGGGGAACAATGTCAAAATAATCCCCCAATCCTCAATAACGAAACATCGCATTTACTCGTTAGAAGCATCTGATCTTCAGCTTCAGGGCTGCTTCACGGGACCTGAGACCAGTTTCATCGCCAGAGGTGGGGACCCTGGAGTTTGCAGCTGTGCGACCCTGGGTGGACCAACCCCAGTGGGAGCCCACCCAACACTCGTTCATCATGGAGGGGGGGCACTGGCCCCAGAGCTGGAGCCTGCCGCCGTGGATTTCTACAACTCTCTCCGCTTTCCACCCACATTGTGACGTTTCCAAATGAGAACAATCTGGGAAGCAAAGTGTCGGCAATTCACGGGAGTCAGACAAATATCCCGACATTTAAAATGCAGCTGGATTATTTTAGTGAGAGTGCAGGAGGTATGATAGTTTGGGAATAAGGGTTAACAACAGTTTGCATCAGTTTCTTTGTTTTCCCGTATTGTCATTCTTTGCCCCACTAATTCACTCCGCCTGACAATTTTTATGCTTGTCAGATTTTCTCTGGTTCTCTCCCCCCTCCCCCTCTCACTCTGTGTCTGTGTATATTTGTGTGTCTGTGTGTGTCTGTGTTTGACTGTGTGAGTGTGTGTACGTGTAAGTGTGTGTGTCTGTGGGTGTGTCTGTGTTCGTATGTGTGTGTGTCCATTTCTCACCTGCTCTCCCATTCGATATCATTCTGTTTGAATTTCACTCTCTACGTCTCTGTGTCTGTCTGTATGTCTGACTGTCTGTCTGTCTGTCTGTCTGTCTGTCTGTCTGTCTGTCTGTCTGTCTGTCTGTCTGTCTGTCTGCCTGTCTGTCTGTCTGTCTGTCTGTCTGTCTGTCTGTCTGTCTGTCTGTCTGTCCGTCTCTCCTCCACAATTTCCAGTCATTCAAATGTCAAATAATCCTTCAAGATAAACAAGCATTTACGTGTGTAAGGACGGGGATGAGTTGAAGGTGAGTTGTCCCCTTGCCCCTGTGTGACGGGAGATACCAGCATCTAGTGGGGTTTCCACCTGCTCCTCACAGCAGAAACCTAACCGGTCTGTCTTCTCCTGATACCTTGCAAGGTGATTGCCAGCTGTGTCACCAGCGACCCACAGCACAGTGTGACCTGTGGTTCCAGCTACAAGAGCACAGAGCTTGTTCCTTCATGTGAGAGGGGGAGAGGGTCTGGGTGGCACCGAATATCCATAGCATCCCCGAATATATATTTGACCAAGAGGCCATTTGGCCCATCATCCCCATGCTTGGTTATTGAAAGAGCAATTCAATTAGTCTCATAACTGTTCTTTCTCTCATAGACCTGGAAAACTCTCCTTAATGGAATGTTACGAACATGATAAGATTTCAAAGTCGTAAATGGTTATCCTGTCTCATTCTTAGCTCACGTGCAAAATGATGGACTGATACATTCGACCATCGAGTCTGTGTTGGCCACCTGTTCTAATTATACCAGTAACCCTTCATTGATCCCATTTTGGTTGCCTAGCTCCCCTGAGATCCTACAGTTCAACTACACCCCCGGGGCATTTTAAACCCATCAATTTACACCTAGCTCCCACCCCCAGAGTTGTGTTCTGTGGAGGGGGTGGACTACTTCATGAGTCGCCATCCACCTCCTCATCAGCACCCCCTGCCCCAACTCGGCAGGGACTGAGGTTCCCACTTTGGCCGCGTGAAGCTCAGAACCCAGGGACACAATGGGAAGAAGCAACCCACTCTTAGTCCCAAGGAACTGCTAAAGAGAAGATGGTAACGAGTTTGCAGTTTGTCACTGAATTGCATAAGTAGCAATTATGATAACTCGTTGTAAATCATTAGACTGAAGGTTAAATTTTAGTTAGTTAGTTAGTTAGTTAGTTTATTGTCACGTGTAAAGATTTTGTTGCGTGCTAACCAGCCAGCGAAAAAAGAATACATGATGACAATCGAGCCGTTCACAGTGTACAGATAGATACATGATAAGGGACAACGATTAGAGAATGGGTGCTAGCACAATATTCAGGGAAGGAGCTAAAGGCATTGTCGTCTTCAGTAAGAGGAGGGAACGGTCGTGCGAGGATTTCACAACAAGGATGAGAATTTGACAGATTATTTGCACCTCGGGCTGTTTATTCAGATTAAATCAGCTTGTGTTCTTCTGAGGAGGTGACACACTCATGTGTGTCATCTAACCATCTGAGTCCAGGTGATGTACCCCTGTGTCTGTGGGTATTTGGCTGTGGGGATGGGGGGTTGTTCACTGCTGGCTCCATGCACACACACAATCACACAGGTCCAATGAGGACCAGGATCCCAGCTGACAACGTTGCATCCCACGAGTCACCTCGCAAACCCTGCTCAGCCCCTTCAGTCTGCAACTCAGTGACTCAGGAAAGAGGCGTCCGCCTGAGATACCCAAAGTAGCCAGCTGGGGTCCCTGTCTCGCTACACATCCAGCTGTGCATTGCTATTGGAAATATCGAGAACATCAGCAGATGCGGGGAGGGCGGGTAGGGGTCAGTTTCTGAGACTTTATTCCACAAAAGAGCCCGTTTCTCAGTTCATCCAAGTTCACTGGCTGCTCCAGGCTCCTTCTTTCATGAGTGTGTGAGCCAGTCCTTGCACAAGAGAGTGTAGGTACATCTTTAGGGGTGTGTAAATGTGTGCACATTGTGTCTATGTGTGTGTGTGTGTGTGCAGGAATAAATGTGTAATTACTGGTGTGTGGTCTTGTGCTGGCCTGTGTCGATGTGTGTGTGTGTGTGTATGTGTGTGTGTGTGTGTGTGTGTGTGTGTGTGTGTGTGTGTGTGTGCGTGTGTGTGTGTGTGTGTGTGTGTGTGTGTGTGTGTGTGTGTGTGTGTGTGTGTGTGTGTGTGTGTGTGTGTATGTGTGTGTGCATATAAGTAAGTGTGACAAGTTGTAAGTGTGTAGAATGTGCATGTGAGTGTGCTTTCTTTGGTGTGTAATGTAAACGAGTGCCTATCCATGAGTGTGCATGAGTGTGTGCGTGAGAGTGTGCAGGGGTGTGGGCAATAATGTGTGTTAGTGTGAGCAGAATTGGAGGCAGGGGTCTGATGCCACTGCCCTCTGCCAGGATCTGCTGCTGACCCTCAGTAGGGAATGTGTAAGGATTGAGTGAAACCATCGCCTAATCTGCGCCTGCTCTCGCCAGTATATTGGAGTCCACACTGAGTGCAAGTATAGCTGAACTGCCTTGGCCTATGCGATTTCCCACATTTCAACTCCCCATCCCATTCCCAAACTGATCTTTGTGCCCTGGGCCTCCTCCACTGTCAGAGTGAGGCCCAGCGCAAATTGGAGGAACAGCACCTCATAATTCACATATAATTCGCATGAATATTGATTTCTCTAATTTCAAGTCGCCCTTGAATTCTTCCTCTTTCTGTCCCCTTCTCACTCCAGTCATCTTGCTAGTTTCACTGTTTGTATCCCTTCATTATTTCCTCTTCCACAGTCAACAATGGACCATTGTGGGCTCCACAGTCATCGGTGCTGGCTGTGATTTGTTCTGTGCCTTTTCATACCTCTAGTTTTCCTTTCCCCCAACTCTCAGTCTGAAGAAGGGTTTTGACCCAAAACATCACCTATTTCTTTTCTCTGGAGAAGCTGCCTGACCCGCTGAGTTACTCCAGCATTTTGTATTTATCTTCGGTGAAAACCAGCGCCTGCAGTTCCTTCCTCCATACATGATTACAATGCAGCCATCCCCAGTGTACAGGTACAGGATAACGGGAATATCGTAGAATACGGAATATAGTCTGATAAAGTTGAAGGTCTCCAAAGAGGTAGATGGGAGGTCAGGACCACTCTCTAGTTGGTGAGAGGATGGTTCAGTTGCCTGATAACAGCCCTGGTTCTGCTTACGGAGTGGATCAGTAATTAAAATCCTCTTCCCATCTCCAGGAGACAGAGGCAAAGCTGGAGAGGGTGCAGATCATTTGTTTCGATGGGCGAAGCTGCCTGGACTAGTGAAAGCTCAAGTCCAACATAAACCTCAAGCAAACCATGTGGTCACACGTGGATATTTTTTAAGGCAGAGATAGATAGATAGATTATTGATTAGTACAGGTGTCAGGGGTTATGAGGAGAAGGCAGGAGAATGGAGTTCGGAGGGAGAGGTAGATCAGCCATGATTAAATGGCGGAGCAGACTTGATGGGCTGAGTGGCCTAATTCTGCTCCAATCACTTATGAACACTGACAGGATAGGCAGCCTCAGGTGACCAGTGGAAGCCCACGCAATGTACTTGGCATTCAAAACCCTTTCCTCTCCTAATTGGAATGTGATCACTCACCTGGTAGCTTGAGGTAAGTGCTCCTCCATATCCAAGACCTGTAATCACATTCTTCACTAAAGTTGGACTTCTAAAATAAAGAAACAATTTGATCAGCATAAAGACAAATGTTTTTAACTAATCTGCTACAATAGAATTATGTACAAAACAAATAGTCCTGTCAATGTTTTTGCTGGTCTTGTTGAAGGAATCTAGCCTCCAGAACAAATAATAACCCTTTTAATGCGTCATAAAATATTTAATATACAAAAGCAAGGTATTTGGAGTCATGTAGGCCACAAAAATGTTTTACATAGACTTTCTCCTCCCCTGCTTCATCTCCTTGGACCAGTGTCTTAGTTTAGAGATACAGCGTGGAAACAGGCCCTTCGGCCCACCGGGTCCATGCACTAACACTACCCTACACACACGAGAGACAATTTTACATTTATACTTTTACTCCAAGTCAATTAACCTACAAACCTGTATGTCTTTGGAGTGTGGGAGGAAACCGAAGATCTCAGAGAAAACCCACATGGACACAGGGAGAATGTCCAAACTCTGTACAGATAAGCACCTGTAGTCAGAATCGAGCCCGGGTCTCTGGCGCTGTAAGGTAGTAGCTCTACCACTACGCCACCCTGTACCACTGCAGCCCTATCTGCTCCTGTTCATCTCCTTCTTGTGTCAAATGCAGCTCCCACTTGACAGACCCAAAGTTATTCACCTCAGCTCAGCATGTCCACACTCCCAGCACCATCTGGCCAACATGCCTTTTGTAACTCCTGCAGGATTGACCAGTTTATGATGTGATGGGTGAGAGTTGAGTGGGTTTTCTGACACAGAGACCATTCACAAGCCCTGGTTTGGGATTTTTCACATCTCAGCCCGATGCCGAATAGCTGGGGAAGGTGAGATGAGATCACCTCGACATAATATCTTGCTGGCAGTTCACTGATCTCTGGAGAAAATTGAAACCAAATAGGTGACTTGGCGAAAGGCTGACGGGATCTGAGCTACTGACAACTATCCTTTCATTATTTTTAACGGATTCAAGTTGTTACCTGTCATTCTCATATGGTGATATAATCGGCTAAAGCAGAGGAGAATGTGTCATAAACATGGGGAAAGGTCATCACACTCTGAGATACTTTCTGGAGGGTTACCATGGATACAGGGCCTGGGTGGGATTAGACACAGGGTCATCTTTCAGCGATCTTGTAGGGTCAGCCAGGGTTGACAGTGCGTCATGTTAACTGCACCCTATTGACCCCAGAGCTCAGTAGACTTGGATTCCACCCCTAAGTTTGGGTAGGATGCTTTTACTTGGAATCTTGAGCCATATTCTTTTTTTATCCCCAATACTTTTATTCACTGTATAATTCTGACATTTTATATCTTCCTATCCTGAGTCTCCAAGCTTTCAGTGCATTCCACATTTCAACTTGCAGTGACATGGTTTAGTTTAGTTTAGAGATACAGCGTGGAAACAGGCCCTTCGGCCCATTGAGTCCGCACCGACCAGTGATGTCCCTGCACATTGACACTACCCAACACACACTAGGGACAATTTACATTTATACCAAGACAATGAACCTACAAACCTGTACGTCTTTGGAGTGTAGGATGAAACCGAAGATCTCGGAGAAAACCCACGCAGGTCACGGGGAGAACTTGCAAACTCCGTACAGACAGCACCCGTAATCAGGATCGAACCCGGGACCATATAACCATATAACCATATAACAATTACAGCACGGAAACAGGCCATCTCGACCCCTCTAGTCCGTGCCGAACACATAGTCTCCCCTAGTCCCATATACCTGCGCTCAGACCATAACCCTCCATTCCTTTCCCATCCATATAACTATCCAATTTAAACCGGGACCCGGGGCTCTGGCGCTGTAAGGCAACAACACTACCGCTACGCCACCGCCTCTAGGTTACTGACAATCCCCCCCAAGGGGAAGCACCAACATTCCTCTGCACTTTGAGACTTGGACCCTAGAACAGTACAGCCCAGGAACAGGCCCTTCGGCCCACAATGTCTGTGCTGAATATGATGCCAAGATCAACTCTTATCTGCCTACACATAGTACACATGCTTCTATTCCCTGCATGTCCATGTGCCTATCCAAAAGTCCCTTAGAAGCCACTATCATATCTGGTGATACATGGTGAGCTGATGCGTGAAGGTGCCAGGGAGGGGCAGATGGGAACAATGTCAGAACTGGTGCCTTACCCGGTCATCTTTGGTGGTCTTCTCTTTTGGTACTCTAGTTCATCCACCGTCCAGACTGCCCCTTTTACATTCTCCACTCGGACAAAACACTTGTGGAGACTAAGGTTGTGGCGCACGGCATTCTGTAATGTACAGGAGAGAAGGGCAGGCACAGGGTTAAGACATGCCTTGAGAACGTTGACCATCGAGCACAGAAAACAAAGATACTGAGCGGTGGTTCATTACCAGATTACGGGTTCAGAGGGACCAATGTGGACAACCATGCCCATCGTATTCTGTCTGCCCAAATCCCAACTCTATTCTCCCCCTAGTAGAGAATCAGTGTACTCAATCAGCTGGGCAGAGTCATCCCAGCTGTTGCTCACCTATTCTAAATCAAGATATCGGATCTCAAACTGAACAACTGGTCCATACCACCAGGGGGCGCCGCACGATTGGCAGCCCCGCCAACAGACAGTTTTTTCACATTTTTTCTTATTTTTAGTGTGTTAAAAGTCTATGTTCTCCGTTTGTTTTATGTGAGGGGAGGAGGGGGGTTAGTGGGAGGGGGTCAGGGGGAACTTTGTTTTCAGCTTCTTACCTAGCCGGAGATGCAATTGTTTTCTGGATCGCATCTCCGGTTGCTCTGCGGTCTAACATCGATGGAGCTGGAGGCCTCCTCGGATTTTGAGCCCCACCGCGGGGCGTGGACATAACAGCAGAGTTGATCCCTTGCCTGGGATCGCTCCAAAAGCGGACTGTGGGCTTTACCATCCGAGAGCTCACAGAGGCCGACATACCTCCCCGATGCGGGAGCTGATCACCTCGATGCGGAGGGCCCAAACGCCGCCAGCTACGGGAGTCAAGATTTTCCTGTCGACGGAAGCTCGAGGCCCCCGATCGCGGGAGAGCAAAGAAGGGAAGAGATTTGAACTTTTATTCGCCTTCCATCACAGTGAGGAATGTGGAGGGGTCAATGTGATAGGATGTTTATGTTAAAATGTATTTTGTGTGTTCTGTTGGTTTTTATTTGTGTGGCAAATGAAATTCCTTCGTATGTTGCAAAACATTCTTGGCTAATAAAGTATTATTGTGACTGTGCGATTGTGATTGTGAATTCCCCCTATTCCTATGGTCCATATCCCCCTATTCCTATGGTCCATATCCCCCTATTCCTATGGTCCATATCCCCCTATTCCTATGGTCCATATCCCCCTATTCCTATGGTCCATATCCCCCTATTCCCATGGTCCATATCCCCCTATTCCTATGGTCCATATCCCCCTATTCCTATGGTCCATATCCCCCTATTCCTATGGTCCATATCCCCCTATTCCTATGGTCCATATCCCTCTATTCCTATGGTCCATATCCCCCTATTCCTATGGTCCATATCCCTCTATTCCTTTTGATAAGAGTGCACAGTGAAGAATTTGACAGTTCATTCTGGATTGGAGAAGTGTGTAAGAAGGAACTGCAGATGCTAGTTCGCACCAAAGATAGACACAAAATGCTGGAGTAAATCAGCGAGCAGGCAGCATCTCTGGAGAGAAGGAATGGGTGACTTTTCGGGTCGAGACCCTTCTTCAGGTCTCGACCCGAAACGTCACCCATTCTTTCTCTCCAGAAATGCTGCCTGGCCTGCTGAGTTACTCCAGCGTGTTGTGTCTATCTGGATTGGAGAATATTAGTTATTAGGAAAGGTTGGGCAAACTTAGATTGTTTTCTCTGGAACACTGGAGGTAGAAGTATATAGAATGATGAGAAGCACAGGTAGGGTGGACAGTAGGAATTTTGTCCCAAGGGACGGCTGACGTTGATTTTTCCCAGGGTGGAAATGTAAAAAACTGGACAGCTGAGATTCAAGGTCAGATCGGAAAAGTTTAAAGGAGATGTGTGAGTCGAGATTTTTATACGGACTGTGCCGGGTGCCTGGAACGCACTGCCGGTGAGGTGGTAGAAGCAGATATGAAGGAAATGTTTACAAGGCTTTTAGACAGAAGCATAAACAGGCAGGGGATAGAGGTGTCTTTATCAGGTCTTTATTCTTTGGAGCGCAGAAGGTTAAGGGGGGACGATAGAGGTCTTTAAAATGATGAGAGGGATAGACAGAGTTGACGTGGATAAGCTTTTCCCATTGAGAGTAGGGAAGATTCAAACAAGAGGACATGACTTGAGGATTAAGGGACAGAAGTTTAGGGGTAACATGAGGGGGAACTTCTTTACTCAGAGAGTGGTAGCTGTGTGGAATGAGCTTCCAGTGGAAGTGGTGGAGGCAGGTTCGATTTTATCATTTAAAAATAAATTGGATAGTTATATGGACGGGAAAGGAATGGAGGGTTATGGTCTGAGTGCAGGTAGATGGGACTAGGGGAAAATAAGTGTTCGGCACGGACTTGAAGGGCCGAGATGGCCTGTTTCCGTGCTGTGATTGTTATATGGTTATATGGTTATATGGTGTATGGGCACAGGAATAGGGATATGGACCATGGGAATAGAGGGATATGGATTAATGGCGTCAAAGGTGATGGTCAAAAAGTAAAAGGTGATGTGTTACGTTGTATTTTTTGGTGCTCCTGGTAAGGCAGCTTTATCCGCATTACTCGGCTCCTTCTGAGAGTCCATGGTGGTGGAGCTGATGAGCTGGAGTCACAAACACACTGAGTGACAACGGTTGTCCGTGTATCTGTAACTTCAGTCTGTGAACCTCCTTGGGCTTTTACCAATTAGCTCTTCACCCACTTTGACCAATAGCAGAATTTTAGTTCCACAATGTAGCTTTTAGATTTCTCTGATAGGAGTTGATATCCAACCAGATTATTGATCCAAGACTCTCGATTGCCAATACAGTATTCTAGGCATTGCCTGGTAACAGTATTTCTGTAGAGAGTACAGTCCATAAGATGCTCCGCAGTATCTCGGTAAATTTCTTCTCCAGAACATCCCAAACCCGTGTGTCCATGAGGGCACCACCACCTGCAGGTTCCCCTCCAAGATGCCCACCGTTTTGTACCTGGGAACTGCTGTCCTGTGATTGGCATGGCCCGATCGTGTCACTCCGACAAGTTGCACCGTGGACAATATCTCATCTCATGGACCACAGTGATTCAGAGAAGATAGACACACAATGCCTACCCGTAACTCCGTGGGACAGGCAGCATCTCTGGAGACAAGGAATGGGTGACGTGTCGGATCGAGACCCTTCTTCAGACACGACTGGATATGTCGCCCATTCCTTCTCTCCAGAGGTGCTGCCTGCCTCGGGGAATTACTCCAGTATCTTTGGTGTAAACCTGCATCTGCAGTTCCTTCTGCATCTGCATCGCCAACATCTTCTCATGCCCAATCAGGGATGAGCGGTAAATACTTGCTTACCAAACAAATTTATCGCGTGAATAGTTATAAGTAAAAATAATAATGATTTGGTGACGAGTGTTTTGACTTGCGATGTAGATTGGTCGATGTAGATGTAGATTGGTCGAGGGAGAGAACTTTGACAGATGCACGGAGATGCTGGATAGTTAGATGAGCAGATGTCTATAATATCAGCGTCTCCCACTTCTTTAGCTGGAGGGTACTTTATAATAAACGGATACTCCAGACTATCTATGTTCAACGCCAAATTCTCGAGCGACACACACAATCTGTCCCTGAAGCTTTGAGGTCGGGGTTCTGATCTGTGTGGCCTCACAGTGACTCCAATAGACCGGGATCGGGGAGGTGCCAGAGGAACGTTCCACTCCCACATCTCTGCAGATATTCATTTGAATTTTAAACGTGTCCTTCAGAATTAATTAGCATGTGGAGAAGCAGTCACATTTTAAACAAATACGTTAAAAGCTCATCTGGAGCGGCATCTATAAAAATTAAACGCTCGACAAGAAAGGCAGCACTATTGTGCTGCAAATGTTTCAAAAGGCACAGGCATGAAAGAGAGGTAATGTTTGTTCCTTCGCTAAAACTGCGCCATTCATTTACATCTAGTTCTCACAGATCACAACACTAATCATTTCTTTACGCTAGTATTAACTACTCCCTTTACAAATTCATGTAGATTTCTACATATTTTGAATTCTGCATGAAGCAAATAATTTTGCAAAGATTACATTACACCTAAAATGAGAGGAAAAAAATGCAAAGAGAATATTTCTACATCTAGAGGCTGCGATATTGTGTTCGAGCCAGTCACCAAGGAAGCTGATTTAATTTATGATAGCTTTTTACATGAAGCCTTTTGAAAAGACTGACAACAAGTAACTAGGGAGGTGGAGAGAGAATCTCAGCTAGGCAGCCACACACTGCCATTCACTTCCCTCAAAGCGATGGTCCTGAGTACTGAACCCCAGACCGGCACCTTGACCTTTGGTCCAGGTGGGCACTTGGTGTATCGGGGCTGGGGCCACGAACCACTGATGCAGCGGCAGTACCGAGCGAAGGTTGCAGGTACAGGACTGAAGATCCAATGCTTTATCAGTGTGGTACCAACGCTGGTACTGGGGGAGTGGTGGACTGGGGGAGTGGTGGACTGGGTGAGTGGTGGACTGGGGGAGTGGTGCACTGGGGGAGTGGGGGAGTGGTGCACTGGGGGAGTGGTGGACTGGGGGAGTGGTGCACTGGGGGAGTGGTGCACTGGGGGAGTGGTGCACTGGGGGAATGATGTACTGAGGGAGTGGGGGAGTGGTGCACTGGGGGAGTGGTGTACTGGGGGAGTGGGGGAATGGTGCACTGGGGGAGTGGTGCACTGGGAGAGTGGTGCACTGGGGGAGTGGTGCACTGGGGGAATGATGTACTGAGGGAGTGGGGGAGTGGTGCACTGGGGGAGTGGTGCACTGGGAGAGTGGTGCACTGGGGGAGTGGTGCACTGGGGGAATGGTGTACTGGGGGAATGGTGTACTGGGGGAGTGGTGTACTGGGGGAATGGTGTACTGGGGGAATGGTGTACTGGGGGAGTGGTGCACTGGGGGAGTGGTGCACTGGGGGAGTGGTGTACTGGGGGAATGGTGTACTGGGGGAATGGTGTACTGGGGGAGTGGTGCACTGGGGGAGTGGTGCACTGGGGGAATGGTGTACTGGGGGAATGGTGTACTGGGGGAGTGGAGGAGTGGGGGAGTGGTGTACTGGGGGAGTGGTGCACTGGGGGAATGATGTACTGAGGGAGTGGGGGAGTGGTGCACTGGGGGAGTGGTGCACTGGGAGAGTGGTGCACTGGGGGAGTGGTGCACTGGGGGAATGGTGTACTGGGGGAATGGTGTACTGGGGGAGTGGTGTACTGGGGGAATGGTGTACTGGGGGAATGGTGTACTGGGGGAATGGTGTACTGGGGGAATGGTGTACTGGGGGAATGGTGTACTGGGGGAGTGGTGCACTGGGGGAGTGGTGCACTGGGGGAATGGTGTACTGGGGGAATGGTGTACTGGGGGAGTGGAGGAGTGGGGGAGTGGTGTACTGGGGGAGTGGTGCACTGGGGGAGTGGTGCACTGGGGGAGTGGAGGAGTGGGGGAGTGGTGTACTGGGGGAGTGGTGTACTGGGGGAGTGGTGCACTGGGGGAGTGGTGTACTGGGGGAGTGGTGCACTGGGGGAATGGTGTACTGGGGGAGTGGTGCACTGGGGGAATGGTGTACTGGGGGAATGGTGTACTGGGGGAGTGGTGTACTGGGGGAGTGGTGTACTGGGGGAGTGGTGTACTGGGGGAGTGGTGTACTGGGGGAGTGGAGGAGTGGGGGAGTGGTGTACTGGGGGAGTGGTGTACTGGGGGAGTGGTGTACTGGGGGAGTGGAGGAGTGGGGGAGTGGTGTACTGGGGGAGTGGTGTACTGGGGGAGTGGTGCACTGGGGGAGTGGTGTACTGGGGGAGTGGTGTACTGGGGGAGTGGTGCACTGGGGGAGTGGTGTACTGGGGGAGTGGTGTACTGGGGGAGTGGTGCACTGAGTAGAGACATGAGTGGAGCAATGCACTATTGCAGGGGCAACATTGAAGGAGCATCTCGTGAACAGGGGCAGCAGTGGCGCAGTCAGGGACCTGCATGGTGGGAGGGGCAGTTCTATAGTAGCACACAGGCCTAGCTGAGCAAGTGTAGATGAGCGGTACTGAGGGAGGAGTACTAAGGTAGTACTGAGGGAGTAGTACTGAGGGAGTGGTACTGAGGGAGTAGTACTGAGGGAGTAGTACTGAGGGAGTAGTGTTGTGTGAGAACAGCATTGTGAGGGGGCTGGATTGATGGCGTGTAGTGTTGGACGTATGGGTGGGAATGGGATGACCTTGTGCCCCTTCTATTGACAACCAACCTCCCCCAGAACAAACTGACAGAGACTAACTCTCCTTCACCTCACTTGCTGATCATGAGATTGTCTGGCTGCTACAGTTGCATCTGGGAGTCGGAGCAATGAAAAGGCTCTAACTCTTCGTTTGAAGAAGGGTCACGACCCGAAACGCCACCCATTCCTTCTCTCCAGAGATGCTGCCTGTCCCGCTGAATTACTCCAGCATTTTGTGTCTATCTTTGGTGTAAACCAGCATCTGCAGTTCCTTCCTACACAAAGGTTTTCAGAGCTAGACAAGGTGTCTTTGGTCCAAGACCCATTCTCCACGCTGACCAACAGAACTGACAATCTCGCCCTCCCTCAATTCAAAACCCCACCACAATACCAGAATGCTGTAGAGATTTGAGTGGGGAAGGGGAAGCAATGAGACCATGTCCCCAATTTGCCCCTGAGATCAGGCAGCTATATACCACCACAGGCAATGCTCTCACTACCCAGTGCCAGTCCCAGTGTAAGACCATCTCCCTGGCCAAGGGGTGGCAGAGTCACCTCATTCCTCTTGGACTCTTTCTGGGGCATCAGCAGCAACTCAACCTCCTTTTCAAGTCACGTTTAAGATCCTTCCACTGCTGGGGAGGTACAACCGGCCCACATGAGGCCTGCATGTCTACATGAGGAGCATCGGACTAAAAGTGGTCCACATGAGGGCCACATTAAGTCCACGTGACCACATGATGTCCACATGAGGTCCCCAGAGGTCGTCATTTTCATATGAGGTCCACATGTCTTCATGAGGTCCACATGTCCATATGAGGTCCAGGTGAGGTCCGCATGAGGTCCCCAACTGGTCCACGTAACATCCACATGTGAGGCCTTTCCCATAGCATCACTGCCCAGCCATTCACCCTTCTGGGCAGCTGAGGGCAGCTGGACGACAGGAGGTGGCAGCTGGAGACTGACTCTGGACACCAAGCCTCTCATTTCCCACAGGCAAACAAAGAGTTAACCCAATGCTGAGTGCAAAACAAACACTGTTTCTTTCAGCCACAGATTATTCTAAAGCCTTTATCTGCTGATATCCCTCTGTAAAATAAGAGGACTAATAAAAATTGCATACAATTCTCTCAAAGATTAATAAATTGCCTCCGCATCACTGTATTATGACTGATTGCATTATAGCTTTTAATTCATCTATTTCAATACCAAATGTGATTTTATATTTTTGAAAACTGCATTCAGTCAATCTTCTTGACAGAGGGCACATTTTCTCACAGTGCCTGTCTTTCCCTCTTCATCTGTGTGTGTGTGTATCTCTCTCCCTTTCTCTTACCCTCTCCCCCTCTCACTCCCCCACTCTCTCTTTCTCTCTCTCTATACTCCCCTCTCTCTCTCTCCCATTATCTCTCTCTCTCTCTCCCTCTCTCTCCCTTTCTCTCTCTCTCCCTATCTCTGTCTCTTTTCCCCTCTCTCTCTCCCACTATCTCTCACTCTCTCTCTATCCCTCTTCCCCTCTCTCTCTCTCTCTCTCTCTCTATCTCTCTCTCTCCCCCACCCCCACCCTCCCCATCCACTTCTCCCTCTCGGTCTCACCACCCACCAATCTTCCTCTCCGCCACCTCTAACTGTATAATTATGAGCATTGAAACAGTGGCTCACATTAAGAGCAGCTCTCTTCAACTTTGCAAATTAGAATGACCCCAATTTCAGATAAAGGCCTGTATTTATATTTGCATTTTCAATCCATGATGCGAGCTTTATTCATTCTGTTAAAACATTAGCAGCAATTTGAAAGGTCAATCACCAAAGACAATACAAATAAAACCTGTGAAATAAAAAAATAAAAAAATTAAAGCCTTAAGGAAATTAGTTGGAAAAGAGAAAAGAGAACATCTCTGCTCAAAATCAAAACAAACCTTCACAGAACATTGAGTCTGGACTTCTCTCATTTTAATTCAGACTTTTCTCAATATTTTATTGTTTAAGAAGGAACTGCAGATGCTGGAAAATCGAAGGTAGACAAAAATGCTGGAGAAACTCAGCGGGTGAGGTAGCATCTACGGAGCGAAGGAAATAGGTGACGTTTCGGGTCGAAACCCTTCTTCAGACTGAATAATATTTTATTATTTAATATTTTATTATTTGTTTCTCCCATCAAATGTCTCCACACTGACCCCTTCCCTCCACACCCCCCTTACCCCCCCCCCTCCTCCCTCCCTCCTCCTCCCCCCACACCCCACCCCCCCCCCATCACCCACCCACCCGCTCACCCCCAGCTGTATTGTTATTAATTTCACTGCACCCTGGTACATGTGGTAATAAAGAGCCACTGAGTTATTGATGAAAGAGGTGAGGGTAGAACAGCTGTGACTGGCCTTTCATCTCCACACCAGGTGGGTTGGAAGGACCACCGTCACCGGCTGCAGTCCGTGCGTGGGGCCACCGTGTAGATGCTGCCTGTGGACAGGGAGTGGAGCCACGGTCTGTGGGGGGGAGAATTAGCGAGAGACTCACAGTCTCTATGGTGGAGGTGAGCACTGATTCCACCCAGAGAGTTGTGAATTTGTGGAATTCCCTGCCACAGAGGGCAGTGGAGGCCAAGTCACTGGATGGATTTAAAAGAGAGTTAGATAGAGCTCTAGGGGCTAGTGGAATCAAGGGATATGCGGAGAAGGCAGGCACGGGTTATTGATTGGTGACGATCAGCCATGATCACAATGAATGGCAGTGCTGGCTCGAAGGGCCGAATGGCCTCCTCCTGCACCTATTTTCTATGTTTCCATGCGGCAAGTGCAACCTAACGTGGTCGCTTGAGCTGTACGGCCTCGCGAGGCCGGTCCCACTTCGATCGCTGGAGCAGTATGGAGTTGTGCGGAGCTGGTCCCGACATCGCGCGGGGCTCTGAAAAACTGACCGTGTTAAAAAATTCCGCGCGGCAACGGCCCGCCGGCCCGCAGCCGCCTCAACCCCGTACATCACGCGTGAACTTCCCGCGGACTTCGCTCGAACTTCATGTCACTCACTCGACCTCCGCGCGGCCCCCGCTTCTGGTTAGGTCGCGCTTGCCGCATGGAGTCGCATGCTCGTGGGACAGGCCCTTAAGATTCAAGAAAGTTTATTGTCATGTGTCCCAGATAGGACAATGCAATTCTTGCTTTGCTTCAGCACAACAGAACATAGTAGGCATAAATAAATACACAACAGATCAGTGTGTCCATATACCATTGAATATATATACACACACACACATAAATAAACAGATAATGTGCAATGAGCTATTAATGATCAGAGTTTTGTTTGAAGGTACACAAAAATGCTGGAGAAACTCAGCGGGTGCAGCAACATCTATGGAGCGAAGGAAATAGGCGACGTTTCGGGCCGAAACCCTTCTTCAGACAGTTTTGTTTGAGTTGAGTTTAATAACCTGATGGCTGTGGGGAAGCAGCTATTGCTGAACCTGGTTGTTGCAGTCTTCAGGCTCCTGTACCTTCTACCTGAAGGTAGCAGGGAGATGAGTGATTGGCCAGGATGGTGTGAGTCGTTGATGATGCTGCCAGCCTTTTTATGGCACCGACTGCGATAGATCCCCTCGATGGTAGGGAAGTCAGAGCCGAAGATGGACTGGGGAGTGCTTACAACTTTTTGTAGTCTTTTCCGCTCATGGACGCTCAAGTTGCCAAACCAAGCCACAGTGCAACCGGTCATCATGCTCTCTACTGTGCATCTGTAGATGTTAGAGAGAGTCCTCCTTGACATACCGACTCTCCATAATCTTCTCAGGAAGTAGAGGTGCTGATGAGCTTTCTTTATAATTGCATCCGTGTTCTCGGACCAGGAGAGATCTTCAGAGATGTGCACGCCCAGGAATTTGAAGGTCTTGACCCTCGCCACCATTGACCTATTGATATAAACGGGACTATGGGTCCCTATCCTACCCCTTCCAAAGTCCACAATCAGTTCCTTGGTTTTGCTGGTGTTGAGAGCCAGGTTATTGTGCTCGACCATTTGGTCAAACGGTCGATCTCACTTCTATACTCCTCGTATGTTGCAAATTCATACTTGGCGAATAAAATCTGATTCTGATTCTGATACTCTGACTCATCTCCAACAGTGATACGTCCACAACAGGCGTGCGCCCGTATGCTGTTAGGGAGGGAGATACAGTCTGTGGGGTGATAGTGGAGCTGCGGTCTGTCGGCAGGGATTGGGGGTGATGTCCGTGGGGGGAGAATACCCCCATGTGCATGTTAGGGAGGGAGTTGAGTTCTGTGGGCAGAGATTAAGGTTGAGGTCTAGGGGGAGAGAGTGCTCCCACATGGTGATGGAGAGAGACATACAAGATCTTTGACCTGATGATAATGAACCATCTGTAATATATGTCCGGGTGTGCAGATGGTATGGTGAGGATGGGCTGACGGAGTCAGTGATGACCAAGTGCCCACTGCCATGTCCATGCTGACTCTCTTCTACACTGGTGCTGTGGACTCCGGTCCGTAGCTCATGAGCTTAATATGGGGTCCATCAATTGTGGTGCAGATGTAGCTGAAGATATTTGATGGAATGGTTCCTTTGGCGCATTGTTGCCTCCAGGTGCTGTTTGTTGGTGACCTACTGCTCCCACTTAGAGCGCTCAGGGGCCAGGGATTGCCACGGGTCAGAGATCAATAACTTGTTGAAAGAGCCACGCCATCCCATGACGCAACCTTCTTCTCAATCTTCCCGACAAGACTGCACCTCACTTCCAATAGACCAGAGAGGAGTGAATGGGCAGGACGGGCAGGAAAAATTTCAACCCTTGTCACTTCAGAAACACATTCACCCCAACGTTAAAACTCAGTTGAGAACACACAGGTGCCAGTGTTCCTCAATGCTGACTCTGTCACAGAAACATCTGACAGCGTTGGGCCTTGCATTAGAAGCCCTTCAGCATCTGCTGCCACCTCAGACACTCAGCCCTTAACAACCAAAAGTCACCTCCAGGCATTGGAAACAAATCTCAAAAGCCACTGATTAGGGAATAAAATGTACCCTCTCCAACGCAACCTCCAGCCGACCGGGCAAACGTCCGGTGGACGTTTATAGTGTAACGGTGGCGTCAGATGTAACTTTGTTAAGCTTAGTTTAGAGATACAAAGTGGAAACCAGCCCTTCGGCCCACCGAGTCCGTACCATAGATACATAGAAACATAGAAATTAAGTGCAGGAGTAGGCCATTCGGCCCTTCGAGCCTGCACCGCCATTCAATATGATCATGGCTGATCATCCAACTCAGTATCCCGAACCTGCCTTCTCTCCATACCCTCTGATCCCCTTAGCCACAAGGGCCACATCTAACGCCCTCTTAAATATAGCCAATGAACTGGCCTCGACTACCCTCTGTGGCAGAGAGTTCCAGAGATTCACCACTCTCTGTGTGAAAAAAGTTCTTCTCATCTCGGTTTTCAAGGATTTCCCCCTTATCCTTAAGCTGTGACCCCTTGTCCTGGACTTCCCCAACATCGGGAGCAATCTTCCTGCATCTAGCCTGTCCAACCCCTTAAGAATTTTGTAAGTTTCTATAAGATCCCCTCTCAATCTCCTAAATTCTAGAGAGTATAAACCAAGTCTATCCAGTCTTTCTTCATAAGACAGTCCTGACATCCCAGGAATCAGTCTGGTGAACCTTCTCTGCACTCCCTCTATGGCAATAATGTCCTTCCTCAGATTTGGAGACCAAAACTGTACGCAATACTCCAGGTGTGGTCTCACCAAGACCCTGTACAACTGCAGTAGAACCTCCCTGCTCCTATACTCAAATCCTTTTGCTATGAAAGCTAACATACCATTCGCTTTCTTCACTGCCTGCTGCACCTGCATGCCTACTTTCAATGACTGGTGTACCATGACACCCAGGTCTCGCTGCATCTCCCCTTTTCCTAGTCGGCCACCATTTATCCAAGGTACCAGACAGTGATCATCCCATACACTAGCACTATCCTATGCACTAGGGACAATTTACAATCTGTGCCAAAGCCAATTAACCTGCAGACTTATTGCGGGGAGAACGTACAAACTCTGTGCAGACAGCACCCATAAACAGGATCGAATCCGGGTCTCTGGTGCTGTGAGTCAGCAACTCTACCGCTGCGCCACCGTGCCACCCTGGATTTGTGTTTTACTTTCCCCTGACATCCTCTCCTTCCACTGTGTCCCTTCGTGCACTGTTAGTGTACAATAACATGCTGCAAGCCAGACCCTGGGCAGATGCACTGATAATCACCCAGCCTATTTGTTCATCACTTTATTGAAAAATGATCATCCTGACTTGCATGGACAATTAAATTAACCAACAATTACAAATCTATCATTTAGTAAATGGCTATGAAGGGAATGCATCACTACAACACTCTGTCAAGTTCACTAAAGTCTCCCTGGGGTATAGTTCCTGAAGGTGTGGCTCTACCTGAGGTACAGGCCCTGAAGGTGCAGACCCCCACGATATTGGTGCCTTCAGGAAGTATCCAGCTGATATTTAACACCAGCTCCATGGTGCCAGATTAACAGACAGGGTCTGGTGATATCGTGAATTGTGAAGCCGATGTCATTCTTGCAGTGAGCACACCAGGGAGCAGGAAGTTTGTGAGGTGACAGGTTTGGGGAGGTTCGGTGGAGTCTGCATTGTTCCAGCATTTTCATGAATGATCATCCCCATTCCTACCTCCCGTCTTGCTTGCTCTCAAACGCATTTTCTCTCCAAAAATGGATGAGGTTTCAGCAGGGCTGGGTCAGTCTGCTTGCTGCAGGGCTGGGCCTCTGCAGGTCCGGGTCTCTGCAGGGCTGGGTCAGTCTGATTGCGGCTCTCTGCTTGTCAGTGTGAATTTTTAATGAAGTTCCAATGACACTCTATTTAGCAATTTCAAAGATAAAGCTCCTGGTTTCTGTCTGTGAAGCTGCTCAGTTTGTTTCAAATGTCAGCCTCCCGTGTTGAAGGCAGACAAAAAAACTCGCAGTGCAAAAGCGAGATAAATAGAGCTTTCAATGAGTTGCTAATAATCATATTAAACCATTTGTTTATGTGCCGGCGTGACTGACACACACCTACTCTGACTGAAACAGCCACACCAAATCTCCCAAGGCTGTTTAATCACACAGGGATAAGTTTAAATTAACTCGCTGCTGATAGGCACAGTGCCGCATTATAAAGCAATTGCAAATCCACGCAGTTAGACATTTTTCTCCCTTTTTTGATTTAATGACTATAGTCTATGCCTTTCATCTTACTTTTTGTTTTTAAATATAACAGTTTAGAAACATTCTCCACAGCTAACATTCCACCTTGAGGCTCAGCCTGTGACCCAGGACCTGGTGCCACAGACATTCACCACCCCTGGCTGCAAGGTTGTGTGACAGGCCCCACACATCCACTCCCTGCTGTGGGGATGGAGGGGCCATTGTGTTGGAAATCGTTACTTAACCAATTAGCCCTCACTTAGGTGGCACACGGACATGCACATATGTACACACACCCTCGTGGACATGCACACTCACACTCACACACACACAAGCACAGACACACACTCTCACTCACACACACAGACAGCCACAGACACATAGGGACACAAACACAGGTACACAGACATACACATACACAAGCAGACACAGGGGTACACACGAACACACAAACTCTCACACACACGTGCTTTCTCACACACCCACACACACTCTCACATACATACATGCTCTCCCTCACGCACACATTCATAAATACATACACTCACACACAGATGCACAAACATACACACATACACACTTGCACACACATTTCTCTCTTACACATTTACAAATACACATGCGTACACGCGTGCACACATACACACATATTTTTTCTCACACACGCACGTTCTCTTACAAACGCGCACACTCTCATCCAAGCACACACACACACACACACACACACACACACACACACACACACACACACACACACACACACACACACACACACACACACACAAGCGCACTCCAACAATTGTACAGAAGACTGTACAGTAAACACAGTCTGTATCTGAACACAAAACCTGTGCAAAGGCGAAACCTGTGAGCTGTGAATGAGTTGTTACTTTTAAATGAATTTCTTGCAGGATTGGTTTCTGTAAAAAAACAGCTTTTATTGTTTGTCGCTTGTTCAAATTTGTTTAACCTACAGGGTTAGAAATGTAAACCTTGATTGATGGCTGACACGCAGTCTCCAGCCACCCTGCACCACAATGATTGACCCTACAGTAATGTTGAGGAGAATCATACCCGTGCTTGCAGTCAGAGTGCTGCTCCCCTCTCTTGCTGTTAGTGCAGCTTGTTTGTAGACAGAGGGAACGGTTGGCATATCAGTTAAATCAGCTACATTTATCAACATTTTTTTTCCACTCTTATGTTATGAATTTGTAACTAATCTTCTAATTTACTAAACACACAACTAAAAAGTCAAATACCAACATTGTAAAGTTGAAATTCTAAAACTTAAAACTTTTCATTTTTTTGGAGAAGCCAGTACACCGTACTGGTATAATCGTCACTAATAATTTAATACTAATACTAATAAGGGTGGCACGGAGATGCAGCAGGAGAGTTGCTACCTTACAACGCTTGCAACAGCGGAGACCCGGGTTCGATCCCAACTACAGGTGCTGTCTATACGGAGTTTGTACGTTCTCCCCGTGACCTGCGTGGGTTTTCTCTGAGATCTTCGCTATCCTCCCACACTCCAAAGACATGCAGGTATGTGGGTTAATTGGCTTGGTGTATGTTTAAATTGTCCATAGTGTGTGTAGGATAGTGTTAATGTGTGGGGATCGCTGGTCGGTGCGGACTTGACTCCACGCTGTATCTCTAAACTAAACTAAACTAAAGCACTGGGTAAAGCGGTGCTGGCTCGAAGGGCTGAATGGCCTACTCCTGGCACCTATTGTCTATTGTATTGTACTGATATTGGTTTGTTGTTGTGTAGACAGATACTATGACCAATGATGGAGCAAGAATACATCTCCAACTCAGCTCAGTGATGCCCTTTATTGCATCCCAGCATTCCATGCAGATTCTTCACCAAGCCAAGCATTCCCTGGCAGTTTCCGCCTTGTTCACACCTTTATCTTCACCATGCCAGTTACACAGAAGAACAGGACAATGACTAACAAATATGTGGCAGCGCGCAAGGTTTGTGAAAGATATCCCTCTGCCACAGCTGAGAAACGCTGTGCTCTGGTTTTGAGTACCTTGATTGACCAATAGCATTAAATTCCCATTACTCTTCACTCAGCAGGAAGAAATCCTTTGCCCGTGCATCATAAATTTGTAGGTTCAAACCCTGCCTCGAAATCTAGAGCACAGCATCGAGGCTGATACATCAGCACAAGGTAGTGCTGCAGTGTGCAGATGTGAATCTCCGGCCACATCTGCCCTGGCAGGCAGCTGTTAAATGTACCAAACCAGAGAGTATTGTTACTAATGCCCAATCCAATATCTATTTTTGAACCGTCTTTTGGCTACTAGAGCATATTGTTCACAATAACATTGGTGTAATGTCTACACTTCAACACTGCTTACACTCCAGAAGTATTTGGGACATGCAGAGATAGTGATAATAATAATAATGATGGATGGGATTTATATAGCGCCTTTCTAATACTCAAGGCGCTTTACATCGCATTATTCATTCACTCCTCAGTCACACTCGGTGGTGGTAAGCTACTTCTGTAGCCACAGCTGCCCTGGGGCAGACTGACGGAAGCGTGGCTGCCAATCTGCGCCTACGGCCCCTCCGACCACCACCAATCACTCACACACATTCACACACATTCACACACAGGCAAAGGTGGGTGAAGTGTCTTGCCCAAGGACACAACGACAGTATGCACTCCAAGCGGGATTCGAACCGGCTACCTTCCGGTCGCCAGCCGAACACTTAGCCCATTGTGCCATCTGTCCTGATGAGTTCTCAAAGCCCTGTCCCACGGTACGAGTTCATTCCAAGAGCTCTCCCGAGTTTAAAAAAAATCAAACTCGTGGTAAGCACGGAGAATGAACGTAGCGGGTACGTCGGAGCTCGGGGACGTCTCTTAGCGCTAACGGCAGGTACTCGGGAAGACTTGCTAACGGCAGGTAAGCTCGGGAAGACTCATGAAGATTTTTCAACATGATGAAAAATGTCCACGAGAGCCCCGAGTACCGACGAGTGGCCATTACCGTAAATCTCCGAGTTCGAATCAGGGCAAACTTGGGAGAATTCTTGGAATGAACTCGTACAGTGGGACAGGGCTTTTATTCCTATACTGCATCCCAAAATGTTACTTCCTGGAAGGGACCTTGTTTATTTGTATTGAATGAAGTGGTTGGCATATCAACAATCTTACAGAAAGGGGTTGCCCCATGATATGATTACTCACTCACCGTCCTACACAGCAGCTTTGAATCAAACCACATTATATCTGGCGCCTGAATATTCTTTATGCAATGGCGACTGCGATTGGCTTTCAAACATAGAAAGGTATGACACTCACCTTCCACGTGGCTGTGTTTCTGCGGAAGTACGCAAACATTCGTGTAAACCAGTTATAAATCTCGTTGAGCGTTAACTGTCTGTCTGGCGCTTCCAAGATAGCCTAGGGGGAGGAAGGGGCTGAGTTAACACAGGTGATACACGGAGGGAGCCCGGCAGGGTGGGACGGGACGGGACAGAGCAGTGGGAAGGGGATGGCCAGTGGGAAGGGACAGGAAAGGGCAGCTTGGGTCAATTGAGGCAGTCATAGGGACTGAAATGATTCAGATCAAGGCAGGATGGGTCTGGATATGGTGGGACTGGACACGGCAGTTCAGGGTTAGACAGGCTGGGGTAAAATAAGGAAAGGAAGAACAGAGAGGGATAACCCACAATTGATGCTGGGGCAGCAAATCATGTCCATATGTCATAGGAGCAGAATTAGGCCATCAGGTCTGTCCTGCCTGATTTATCTTCCCCTCTCAACCCTGCCTACTCCCCTTAATCATTGACTGTTACTAATGAGGACCCTGTCAATCTCATCTTTAAAAATACACAAAGACTTGGCCCCACTTGTGCCAATGAATTCCTCAGATTCACCACCCGCTGACTAAAGAAATTCCTCCTCATCGTCCTTTTATTCTGAGGTTGTAACTTCTGATTCTAGACTCTCCCACTAGTGGAAACATCTTCTCCACATTTATTCTATCCAGACCTTTCACTATTCGGTAAGTTCCAATGAGGTCTCCCCTTGTCCTTCTAAACCCCAGTGAGTACTCCAGTGCCTTCAACGCTCATCATATGTTTCTGGAATAATGTTCGTAATCCTCCTCTGGACCCTCTCCAGAGCCAGCACATCCCACCTAATGGGGTCCAAAACTGCTCACAATACTCCACATGCAGTCTGACCAGTGCCTTATAAAGCCTCAGCATTACATCGCTGGTTTGATATTCTAGTCCTCTCGAAATTACTGCTAACATCGCATTTGCATTCCTTACTACCAATTTGACTTGCAAATTAACCTTCTGGGAATCCTGCACCAGCAGGCCCAAGTCCCTTTGCATCTCTGATTTCTGAATGCTAAATCACTCAGACTTGAAGACATTGCTCCTCTAGAGGTGCAGGCATTGCTGATTTACCTGTCTGATGAGGGATGCGTACGTGAAGGGAGGCCGTACGTCAGCGTTCTTGTAAAACTCGTGATTCTGAGCAAGCTCTGGAAGACAGCAGAAGTCACGCAGATGTGTTAATGATAAATATTCAACATCGATCCACCTTACAACAGCTGGATTCCCTTGCACGGTGATTCACTGTTGTCCTCAGAGATGGACGCAGACACACCTGGGGTGGGCTTCACTGAACATGGGCTGACTTTGCTGCTAATTACTTAACTTCTCTTCAATCGTAAAGCTGATGGGATGCCCGGACAGTTCTTGATGGAGATATCCCACCCCACCCCTTCTCATTGTGCCTGGTTATATTAGCAGAGCAGATACAGAGGGAGAGCTCTGACTTCAGTCACTGGCGTGCGTAAGTGTTAATGGCATCGTCCACTCAATGAGCCTCAATGGATCTCCAGGTGACCATTGCAGGAGTTGAACAATAAAACCCTCTGGTGAATCCAGCTCAGAGTAACGACTCATTCATTGAACCTGAAACGATTGATGGCTTCAATAACACTTCACACCAACACAACATCTATATATTTAAAAGTCTCATCTTGACCACTTCTTGTCTGCGCTGTATATTGATTTTACAAAAAACGCTACCCTGTATCGCTGTGATTTTTGGCCATCTTACTCACTGTCCTCCTCCGCTGAGCCAGCCCCGAGGATTTTCCCATCGATGAAAAATAAAAAAGTTATGAGTGTTTAAAAAACCTTGAGATCAGCTGATTGTTCCCCTCGCCTGTCCACCGTGATGAAGGTAATGCCCCTTCGGGGGGGTCAGGACTATAAAACCCCAGATGCCTGGCTGTGAGTCAGTCACTCTGCAAGATCGCGAGGGAGAGGCCACGACTGTCATTCTAAGCTGTGAATCAACTAAACTGTGAGTCTGCAATGTACTTGCAATAAATGACTTGTTTGCCCTTAATGACAATGCCATGGGTTGTTTGGCCTGCTGCCCTGCCTGTGCTTGAAACTGCAATGCTTTATTAGGTCCAACTGTGTTTGGAAGGACAAAATGTTTTATTAGATCCGACTGTGTTTGGAAAGAATAAATGCTTTATTAGGTCCGACTGTGTTTGGAAGGAATAAATGCTTTATTTAGTCCAAAAGTCCCGCTCATTTCGTGACTTCCGCTTAGTGGACAGGTCGTGTTGATTGCGTACTTTCCGGTAAGTGCAGAGGTCACGCTGGTTGTGGAAGTACCGCTGACTGCGGAAGCCCCACAGTGGAGAGGCCGTGTGAGTAGATTCAAGAAGGTTTACTGTCATATAAATGGTGTGTGAGTCAGTGTGTGTGAGTGTGGGTGTGAGTGTGTGTGTGAATGTGTATGAGTGTGTGTGTGTGTGAGTGTGTGTGTGTGTGTGTGTACATGTGAGAGTGTATGTGTGTCTGTGTGTGAGTGTGTATGTGAGTGTGTGAGTGTATGTGTGTGTGAGTCTGTGTGTATGCATGTGTGTGTGTGTGAGTGTATGTGTGTGTGTGAGTGTGTGTGAGTGTGAGTGTGTCTGAGTGTATGTGTGTGTGTAAGAGTGTGCAAGTGTATGTGTGTGTGAGTGTATGTGTGTGTATGTGGGTGTGTGTGTGTGTATGTGGGTGTGTGTGTGTGTATGTGAGTGTATAATAATAATAAATACTTTATTGATCCCCTCAGGGAAATTCAGATGTCCAGAAGCCCCCAACCAACAAACCCACAGATTCAAAACGAGCGCAGACAGAAAATACATAGAATACAATGTGGACACTACCTGAGAGCAATAAATACTTAAAAAGACCAATAATGAAGTTAAAAATTAAAAATTGCAGAATGCATCCCCCTACAGCCTAGCGGTCCGAATTATAAAATCTAATAGAAACATAGAAACATAGAAACATAGAAATTAGGTGCAGGAGTAGGCCATTCGACCCTTCGAGCCTGCACCGCCATTCAATATGATCATGGCTGATCATCCAACTCAGTATCCCGTACCTGCCTTCTCTCCATACCCTCTGATCCCCTTAGCCACAAGGGCCACATCTAACTCCCTCTTAAATATAGCCAATGAACTGGCCTCGACTACCCTCTGTGGCAGGGAGTTCCAGAGATTCACCACTCTCTGTGTGAAAAAAGTTCTTCTCATCTCGGTTTTAAAGGATTTCCCCCTTATCCTTAAGCTGTGACCCCTTGTCCTGGACTTCCCCAACATCGGGAGCAATCTTCCTGCATCTAGCCTGTCCAACCCCTTAAGAATTTTGTAAGTTTCTATGAGATCCCCTCTCAATCTCCTAAATTCTAGAGAGTATAAACCAAGTCTATCCAGTCTTTCTTCATAAGACAGTCCTGACATCCCAGGAATCAGTCTGGTGAACCTTCTCTGCACTCCCTCTATGGCAATAATGTCCTTCCTCAGATTTGGAGACCAAAACTGTACGCAATACTCCAGGTGTGGTCTCACCCTGTACAACTGCAGTAGAACCTCCCTGCTCCTATACTCAAATCCTTTTGCTATGAAAGCTAACATACCATTCGCTTTCTTCACTGCCTGCTGCACCTGCATGCCCACTTTCAATGACTGGTGTACCATGACACCCAGGTCTCGCTGCATCTCCCCTTTTCCTAGTCGGCCACCATTTAGATAATAGTCTGCTTTCCCGTTTTTGCCACCAAAATGGATAACCTCACATTTATCCACATTATACTGCATCTGCCAACCATTTGCCCACTCACCCAGCCTATCCAATGGCTGCAGGTGTGAAGGATCTCCTGAACCGCTCCGTTCTACAGGGCAGGGAGAGGAGCCGGTTGTTGTTCCGAGTGCTCTTTTGTCTCTCCAGAATTACATGGAGATGCCCGGGGTTTTTCAGGATGACCTGCACCTTGTGCCTCATACGCCTCTCAAGCACATCCATCCCAGAGTCTACTCTCCCCTCCAGCACTGAGCTAGCTCGTTTAACCAATTTGACCAGCTTCTTGTTGTTTTTTGCACTAATGCTGTTGCCCCAGCAGACAACAGCGTAGAAAATAACGCTTGCAACCACAGTGTTGTAAAACATGTGCAGCATCTCATTACACAGTGTATGTGTGTGTGTGTGTGAGAGTGTATGTGTGTGTGTGTGTGTGAGTGTATGTGTGTGTATGTGCGTGTGTGTGTGTGAGAGAGTGTATGTGTGTGAGTGTATGTGTGTGTGTGTGTGTGTGTGAGGTGGAGGATGTGTGCGAGTGTGTGTGAGTATGTGAGTGTGTGTGTATGTGTGTGTGTGTGTGTGTGTGTGAATCTGTGTGTGTGTGAGTGTGTGTGTGTGTGTATATTGGAATTGGTGGAGAGGTGGAATATTGCGTTGGGGGATCAGCCCTCCCGTGTGAAGCTGGGACCCAACGGGTCCCACTTAGTCTAGTCATCTTAACAAAAACACAATTTAATGCATGCCCATCAATATTTCAGGACAGTGCTGGTCCTAGAAATAGTGTGCATCATTCAGCCTAGTTACAGCTTATATCCAGCACAGGCAAGGCCTCTTCTCCTGATACCTACCAGATATTTCACCCAGCGAGCGTGTCTTTGATGAATGAGGGAGGTCATAGAGTCATAGTCATAGAGTGATACAGTGTAGAAACAGGCCCTTCTGGACAACGTTCCCACACCAGCCAACGATGTCCCAGTTACACTAGTCCCAGTGGCCTGTGTTTGGTCCAAATACCTCCAAACCTGTCCTATCCATGTACCTGTCTGACTTTCTTAAACGATGGGATATTCCTAGCCTCAACTACCTCCTCTGGCAGTTTGTTCCATACACCCACCACCCTTTGTGTGGAAAGGTTACCCCCTCAGTTTCCTATTAAATCTTTTCCCCTTCACCTTGAAGCTATGGGTCTCGATTCCCGTACTCTGGGAAGAGACTCTGTGCATCTACCCGATCTATTCCTCTCATGATTTTGTACATGATGTTGATGATTTGGTGTGGGAAAGTACCATCACTGCGACCAATATTGCTGCTTCCATTGCCCCAACTGGGTCCAGTGGATAGCTCTAGGTTTGCAATGTTACCTGTCAACTCCATTCCCTTCTGAAGAAGGGTCTTGAACCTAAACATCACCCATTCCTTCTCTCCAGAGATGCTGTCTGTCCTGCTGAGTTACTCCAGGTTTTTGGATCTAACTCCATTTTCTTATTTGGAAACATAACCAATATCCCAAATGGTAACTGGAAACCAGTGATCCAATCTACACCACACTAGGACAATGTCTCTGGGCATTCAGTTGCGTTTGATGCTTGCAAGGAGGTAAGCAATTGGATCTTATAGGAGAATATGGGCATGGCCATAATTAAATTGTTCCTTGAAAAAGTCAGAACAGGCATCCTCTCGAACCACAACACATTAGCCATCGATCCTGGCAGGTTTGGATAGGACTAGTTTGGATAGGACCCTTTTTGGAGGCATATGGAGGTGACTCTAGTCCCACCTGCAAACGCGGGCAGGTGGGACTAGTGTAGCTGGGACATGTTGGCCGGTGCGGGAAGGTTGGGCCAAAGGGCATGTTTCTACGCTGTATGACTCTATGACTATGTCTCTTTGGCCCTATGTCTCTTTGGCCCTATGTCTCTATAACTCTATGTCTCTTACTTTGACTATGACTATGGCTCTATGAGCATGCCCACCAGGGGCGCTGCACGATTGTCAGCCTCGCCAACAGTCTGTCCGTTTTTATGTCTTTTAGTTGTTATTTTTAGTGTGTTTTAAAAGTGTGTGTAAATGTTCTCTGGTTTGTTTTATATGGGGGCAGGGGGAGGGGGTCGGGAAAAAACATTTTTTCAATCTCTCACCCTGCCGGAGATGCGATTGTTTTCCGGGCCTAACATCGTGGAGCTGGAGGCCTTGCTCGGGACTGACTTTGAACCCCACCGCGGGGCCGTGGCCTTACAATCGGAGCAGATCCCTTGCCTGGGATCGCTCCAACCGCGGACCGCGGACTCTACCATCAAGGAGCTCACAGTCTCAGGTAGAGACTGTAGATGTTGGGAGCTCCAACGGCGCAGAAGGTTCGACCAGCCCCGACCCGGGGTCAGATTGCTCGGTGCGGGGGAGCTGAGAATTCCCCTGATGCAGGAGCTTGATCGCCCCGATGCGGATGGGCCCGACCACCGGCTACGGGAGTAAGATCATCCCGTCAACGGAAGGCTCAAGGTCCCCGACCGCGGGAGAACAAAGAAGGGAAGAGATTGAACTTTTTTGCGCCTGCCATCACAGTGAGGAATGTGGAGGAGTCACTGTGGTGGATGTTTATGCTAAAATGTATTTTGTGTGTTCTGTTGCTTTGTATTGGTATGACTGTATGGCAAATGAAATTCCCCGTATGTTGCAAAACAAACTTGGCTAATAAAGTATTATTATATTGTATTGTACTGTATTCTATGGCTTGAAACAGTAACTCTCCTCCAGTGTTCACTGATACTTTGTGTTTAAGAAGGAACTGCAGATGCTGGAAAATCGAAGGTAGACAAAAGTGCTGGAGAAACTCAGCGGGCGCAGCAGCATCTATGGAGCGAAGGAAATAGGCAACGTTTCGGGCCGAAACCCAAAGGGTTTCGTCCCGAAACTTTGCCTATTTCCTTCAGGGTTTAGGCCCGAAACGTTGCCTATTTCCTTCGCTCCATAGATGCTGCTGCACCCGCTGAGTTTCTCAAGCACATTTGTCTTTCACGGATACTTTGCAATGTACTGTTTCCAGTATTTCCTGTTTTCGTAAAGAAGGTGAATTTGAAAGCCTCTTACCTGAAGATATCGGCATGCAGTACTTATCGGAATGCCTCCTCCTGATGGCTCCCATATTGTGTAAACTCGGTGAGCTGATGACGGAGGGGCCTTGTCTCATGGGGGTGATTGAGTTGGCTGAGGTTGGCGTGTGAGGTAAACTATCTGGAAAAATGTCCGACGTGCTCTTGGAGAGCGTGATATTTGATACCAGGTTCAGCTGCCGATGAAAGGTTGTCCACAGGGCCGGTTAGCATGAGAACGAGAGAAAGAACACAAAAACCAAGAGAGTGAGTGTCTTTGATAAATGATGTGGAGTCTCTCGTCAGTCAGAGACTACATATTATCATCACTAAAGTTGATTCTGATGTAGCTCCAAATAATGGAGATATCGCGGGAACATCCTACTGGGATCCCAAAGGAGGGGAAAATTATCTTCATTAAAAGCACCGCAACTTTTTACCAACTCCGCAAAGATCATTAGAAGATATTCCAATCACACCGGACCACCTGAGATGGCCACCTATTCCTTTTCTCCAGAGATGCTGTCTGACCCGCTGAGTTACTCCCAGCTTTTTGTGTCTATCTTTGGTTCCTACACACCTGACCACCTGCACAGCTAAAGAGCAATCTCCCCTAACTCTATCGTGTGGCAGCTGATGTCTGAAGAAGGATCTGACCCAAAACGTCACCCATCCTTTTTCTCCAGAAATGCTGCCTGTCCCGAGTTACCTCAGTGCTTTGTGTCTATGTCCAACCCCAAGCTCGCTCACTTGCTTTAGCCTACTGGGTGCATCTTGGTCTGAAGAAGGGTCCTGACCCGAAATGTCACCCACCCTTTTTGTCCAGATATGCTGCCTGACTTACTCCAGCACTCTGTGTCTACCTTGGGTGCATCGACACTTGTGCTGGCCATCCATTAGTATTTAACTCCAGGGATGCTTGTTCATGAACAAACATGAATTGTTAATGTGTTCAAGAAGGAACTGCAGATGCTGGAAAATCCAAGGTACACAAAAATGCTGGAGAAACTCAGCGGGTGCAGCAGCATCTATGGAGCGAAGGAAATAGGTGACGTTTCGGGCCGAAACCCTGAAGGAAATAGGCAACGTTTCGGGACGAGACCCTTCGGGTTTCGGCCCGAAACGTTGCCTATTTCCTTCGCTCCATAGATGCTGCTGCACCCGCTGAGTTTCTCCAGCATTTTTGTGTACCTATGAATTGTTAATGCCTCGGTGATCGTCCAGCTGAATCCAATTCATGTGTCCTTTCCACAGGGGTGGCAATTATTCAATGGGAATCAGGTACTGTATTATAGACATGTCACTATAGAACACAAAATGACATTGATGTATGGTGTGTCACGTTGAGTTGAGTTGATTGTCATGTGCATAGTTTCAGCAATGCACTGGAACATTGAGACAAGCCAACTGCTGCAGTAATGCCCCTGTCCCACTTAGGAAACCTGAACGGAAACCTCTGGAGACCCACCCAAGGTTTCCGTGCGGTTCCCGGAGGTTTGTGTCAGTCTCCCTACCTGCTTCCACTACCTGCAACCTCCGGCAGCCACCTGCGACCTCCGGGAACCGCACGGAAACCTTGGGAGGGGCGCAAAGTCTCCAGAGGTTTCCGTTCAGGTTTCCTAAGTGGGACAGGGGCATTACTCAGCGGGTCAGGTGGCATGGAATAGAGATTCTCCAGACATGCTGCCTGAGCCGCTGTTACAACAGCACTTTGTGCCTTTTATTTGTATCAAATCAGCATCTGCAGTTCCATGTATCTACAGGTACCAGGGAAATCTTGTTAGCAGCAGCATTACAGTCACACAGATTCATGCACATGCATTAATTATACATTGATTGCACATACGTTCTGCAAGATGATAAAATAAAAAGAGATTGTGCAAACAAAAACAAAAATCAAGACAAAGGGATAGACGTGTGTGTTTAATGTACGCAGTAGTATTAAAAAGTAATTATTTATTTTTTTGGGTGATATTTGATCCAGACCCACCATAAGTGTCCATTGGGAAATCAAACAGGATATTGAGATGAAAGGATTCGGGGATCCAAGAGGGAGATTCTATGGGCAGGAACTTTGAAAGGTGTCGCCAACAATGCTTCCCAAACCCATGAACTCCACCAAGGTAAAAGGCAGTGGGTGCATGGGAACACCAACAGGATTCCCTCCACACCACCCTCAACCCTGACTTGTTCACCCCTTCATCATTACTTGCTGAGAACCTTGAGACGTTATACTCACAACATTGAGGGGGCATTTTATCCACACAGGTTGCAACTGTTGAAGAAGAGCCAGTATCTTCTCCGGGGCAACTAGTGATGCGCTGTGGGTGTTAATATTACCCGCAATGGCAAAAGTCAACAAGAGCAGAGGCATGGAAAATAAAGACAGCGCAGTGCCACTAGTTTGCCACCAGGTGTCAGCCAGAGGTCAGGAAATGCTTCTCATTCCGAGGTCTGGGAGCTGGAGACATCTAAAGGAATAACCCTGACACTACGAGCCATGGGAGGACTTCTACAGAGACCCCGGGATCTCAACCATCGAGGGACATCCACAGACCCTAGGACCTCACACATGGGAGGACTTCTACAGAGACCCCAGGATCTCAACCATCGAGGGACATCCACAGACCCTAGGACCTCATTCCTGGGAGGATAAAGACAAGGCCCCAGGACCTCAGCCATGGGGGGGACATCCACAAAGACCAGCCGCACCAAAGCCATGGGCAAGAAATCACACCAATGCCTCTACTTCCTTAGAAGGCTTCAGAAGTTCAGCATGTCCCCAACAATCCTCACCAACCTCTACAGATGCGCTGTAGAAAGTAGAAAGCATTTTATCGAGCTGCGTCACAGCCTGGTTTGGGATCAGCTCCGTCCAAGATCGCAAGAAATTGCAGAGAGTTGTGGAGGCAGCCTGGACCATCACACAAACCAACCTCCCTTCCATTATCTCCATCTACTCACTGCCTCGGCAAGGCCAGCAGCAAATCAAGGACCAGTCTTACCCCGCAGAAAGTAGGAATGTCTATCAGACACAAGCTGTTATATTCAGGAGAATTAACTGGGAGAAGAACATCTGGAAGAGTATTGAAGGAGCAGGAGTGAATTTTAAATGTGAAAGCAATGAGTGGGCATGGAAAAATTACTGGCAAGTTAATTCAAAGAAAGTTTGAAGATGCTATATAAGTACATAAGGAACATGTTGATGGCTAAGGATTGGTATTATGTGGGGAGAAAGGAGGGGGGTTTTGGGGGGGGGGGGGATGGGGGGTAGTTAGAGATAACCTAAAAGTAGAGAATTCAGCATTCATACCATTGGGTTGTAAGAGAGGATAACAAACTTACAGTGTATGCCTGCAACAAGGATTGTTCAACGTGCCCTACAAAGAGGCAGGCATAGCTGCGGCCCATGCCATTGCCCATAGCTACGCCTTGGATTTGGAGTTGAAGGAGAAGTTGTTAAGATTGAGGACCAGCTCCACTATGCGGAGGAGAGTGTTAGTTAGTCCGAAGAATGGTGTCGACTCGAGACGTCACTTATTCTTTTTCTCCAGAGATGCTGTCTGACCCGCAGAGTTACTCCAGCGTTTTGTGTCTATCCATTGGGTTGCAAGCTTTTAACGTTGACACTATCACGGTGATATCTGACCCTTCACACAACTGATGTCCATGGCAGGGCATTGCCAGCAGGGGTCAGCGATTAGCTAGCAGGCTTCTGCTCAAATGCTTAAAAATCTCTTGAGAGTAGGTTAGTGATGAGGGGAGAGGAATAATAGCGGCTGAACTAATTCATCTGAAAAGTGGGATATCAAAGATCTGGTGACTCCCAGGAACACGGATCAATTGTCAGAGCTCAGGTGGTGAGGAATTTGACTGGATTTGAACCAGGCAGTAGAGACGAGGAACTGCAGATGCTGGTTTACACAAAAGTGCACAGAGTGCTGGAGTAACTCAGCTGGTTGGGCATCATGTCTGGAAAACATGGAGAGTTGATGTTACGGGTCGGGACCCTACTTCATCTTGTTCAGTCTGGAGGTGACAATGCATGGGTGGTTTTAGTGCTCATTTGTCAATCTGAGAATGAAAATCATTCACTCCAAGCTGAAGGGGTAAATTCACTTGCCTCATCACCTACTCACACCCACAATGTCTGCCCACAACAGAAAGCAATAGACCTGCTCCTCAAGCATTGAACCGGGGTCCAGCGTGGATTTTATTTGTGGAATTCCCTGCAACAGAGGGCAGTGGAGGCCAAATCACTGGATGGATTTAAGAGAGAGCTAGATAGAGCTCTTGGGGTTAGTGGAGTCAATGGATATGGGGAGAAGGCTGGCACGGGTTATTGATTGGGGACGATCAGCCATGATCACAATGAATGGCGGTGCTGGCTCGTAGGGCCGAATGGCCTCCTGCTGCACCTATTTTCTATGTTTCTATGTCTATGTTTAGGCATTGTTGAATCATTTACTTCAGAATAAAGACAGATGTGTGTTGCCAATAAATCCTGAATGATTCAGTCTGAAGAAGGGTTTCGGCCCGAAACTTTGCCTATTTCCTTCGCTCTATAGATGCTGCTGCACCCGCTGAGTTTCTCCAGCATCTTTGTGCACCCTGAATGATTCACCTTTGCTTATTGTTTCTTTTGGTGCTGGATCAGAGTTCCGTGACTTACATACATGACACATGGGGAAATCAGTTCCATGAGTTACATACCTAACACACAGTGAAGTCACCACACACTGACAAGCAGGCTTATGGAACAATGAGTAAGCTAAAAGCTGTCAGAGAGACCTGAAGATTCATCGCACAATCCTACCCTGGTTTGTCTCTATAAGTAGTAATGTTACTTCTGAGTCAGATTGTGATTTAACCACACTTTGGTAACCAGAACACACAATTAGTCCAGCACCAGAGGTGTCGTTTTTCAGACAAGAGGTTGAGGAAAGGGCCAATTATCTCACTGAGATGGACAAAGGGTCCTTTTAGCAAAGGGCTGAGGCGTTCTCCCTGAACTATCCCATGCGTTATCTCACCATTATCTTATTGCTCATCATGGACTTTACAGACTGTTGCCCACAATATCACAGGGGCTGCAGATCAGAAGGTCCTTGCTGAATCAAACTCGTTGCTATGATCCAAGTCTACGAGCAGTGCTGTGGACGTGCAAGGCTTTCTGTGATTTCAAGTTGTGATGTGTGTGATGTGGAGATACTCACAGGCTGGGCAAACGGCTTGGGGTCCGAGGGCCTCATGTGCAGGTGTGCCATCATGGCTTGAAGCCGCTCTGTCTCTTTCGACAGCTGTGGAAAGCAAAATATTCTCCAATTTAGGAGAGTGGAACATGACAATAAAACATAACCTTATTGTAACGAGTATTATTGAATGGCCAGACATCGGACTGAGTAGAGAAATTACCAACACTGCACTTCATTCAAGTTTGGGTTTAATGGGCTACTCCATTGCAACAGTTCAGACCAGAGTGTGGGCCACATGAAAGATCATAAGTTCAGAAGTGATAGGAGCAGAATCAGGCTATTCGGCCTACTGTCTACTCTGCCATTCAATGATGGCTGATCAATCTCTCCCTCCTAAACCAATTCTCCGGTCTCTGACACTATTACTAATCAAGAATCCATCTATCTCTGCCTTAAATATATCCACTGAGGTGGTGTGTAGAACGCAGGGGCCATATCTTGCACTACCACAGATGTGCTTGTCTTTCAATGAGCTTTCCACAATGTCCTGTCTTGTTTTGCACAGTCTTCTTGTTATCTACTGCCTTGCATGATTTTATGTGAGATTTATATCTGGGTCTATATATCTGTGATGTTGCTGCACGATTGTACCTCACCGAACCTGTGGTGTTCACGCTAGTATGGAGTGATTTGTTGCAATGGAGAATGCACATGATACTGACATGACTTGATCCAAGAGTAATCAAACATCCCTTCATCTAAAATGTTCCATCAACCCCTTTTCATTTCCCCCTGAGCCCAACTTTGTGTCCTTCAGCCCATCTCAAACAGTGATATACTACCTCACTCAAATTGATGATTCTCTCTCTTTTAAACCTCATATCCAGCAACTTATGAAAAAACTAAAGATAAAATTAGGTTTTTACTTTAGAAACAAATCTTGTTTTTCTTTTGAAGCCAAAAAAAGACTTGTTGCTGCAACGTTTATGTCTGTGTTGGACTATGGTGATGTTTTATATATGAATGCATCTTCAAAATGCCTACAGTCTTTGGACACGGTCTATCACGGAGCACTGAGATTTGTTACTAATTTTAAAACCCTCACGCACCACTGCACTTTGTATGCTCAAGTTGGATGGTTTGCCCTGTCCACCCGCAGACTCCATCATTGGCATATCCTTATTTATAAGACTATCCTCGGTGTTCTTCCTTCATACCTGCAGAAGTATGTAATTCGAAAAAGCACAGGAACTTATCAGCTCCGCTCTGAGGACTTGTTCTTACTAACTGTACCTAAAGTCCGTACTGAACTGGGGAAAAGGGCATTTAGTTATGCTGCTCCCTTCGCATGGAACCAGCTGCAGAATGAACTGAAACTTAAGGAGCTGGTTTCTATAAACAGATTTAAATCCCTTCTTAATGATGTTGAAGCGGGCTCTTCTGTCTGTACATGCTTTGTTTGATGATGTTCTGACTGTGACTCTATTTATATGTTCTCTGTTGGGTTTTTTTAAATTATTGTCTGTAACTGTGGAACTGTGCTGCTGCCTGTCTTGGCCAGGACTCTCTTGTAAAAGAGATTTTTAATCTCAATGAGACTTCTCCTGGTTAAATAAAGGTTAAATAAAAATAAAAAACTCACTCTTCTCAATCCCTGCAAGATTGAGCAGGATGGTTCCAGCTTTGGTCTTTTTAATTCTTTAATTTTGGAGATATAGCAGCGAAACAGGCCCTTCGGCCCAGTGAGTCCATGCTGACCAGCGATCATCCGTTCACACACTAATTCTAACCCACACTCAGGGACAATTATACAGAAGCCAATTAGCCTACAAACCTGCACGTCTTTGGAAGATCTGTTCTACAACTTTCATCTCATTTCATTAAGGTCATAGAGATACAGTACTGAGACAAGCCCCCTCAGTCCAACTTGTCTATGCTGTCCTAAATGCCCTATCCAATTGTGCCAATTGCCCATATTTGGCCCGTATCCTCTCAAACTTTCCTATCCATGTTCCTTTTAAATGTTGTTGTAGTACCTGCTTCAACTACCTCCTCTGGCTCGTTCCATATACCCACCACCCTTCCAAGTAGCTCCAAGTCACTCAATGCCAGTAGTGAACGCAAGTCTAGTGACTTATCCAGCCCCCACGAGTAAGGAAGGAATCTATAAACATTGCAACACGGTGGTAAAAATGTTACAGACCTGAATTTCAAGCTGCTGCACGACTTGCATCTGAACGCGACACTGGGCCGTGCTTCGATCATCAAGGGCGTGTTCATTGTTGAGGTGCCTACAGCAGGAAGGAATTCACAGCTTGAGAATGGAAGTAGGGAATTCAGACACTTCACCATGCTGGGAGTAGCAGGTCAGACAGGAACACAGACAACACAAGGAGCCAACAGCCCCATCTGCTTCATCCTTTGGATATATTCTGTTTCTATCAGTAGGCAGGCCAGGACAATCTGGATAACTGCATTACCAACACCTCAAAACTCTACCGAGGAGCTGGCAAAGCCACAAAGGTCAGCATGAAGCTGCTTTATCTTGTGCCCAACCATACAGTCCCTGGAAAGACAAACATAGTGCTGGAGTAATCAACAGGTCATGCAGCATCTCTGGAAAACATGGATAGGTGATGTTTCGGGTCGAGACCCTTCTTCAGGCCACAGTCCCTACTCTGGACAGTGCATGAACGTGCGGTGAAAAGGAAGCTTTACTTTGCATCTATCAGATGTAGTTGATGGGCGGAATGATTTCCAGGTGAAGTTTTCCGAGTTTGACCTGGGCTTTGCTCCGTTTCATGCACCAGTGTCGAGGAGCCTGTTTTGAGTTTGTTGTGGTGGGTCAATGTAAAGGAAGCTTTATCCTGCTTCAACCAAATGCTTCACTTATTCTGTAATGTTTGTGGGAACTGTTTGCGGAATTTTCTAAGTAAATAACTTGCCCAGTCCTTACCGAGTGAGTATTTTCTCGAGACAGTGTGATGGGTGATTTTTCATTTTGTACCTAATTCGTACTGTAATCAGAATGGATAAAAGGCTCAAACATATTCTATACTTCCGAAGAATTTCAACGTATTAGAAAAAGCTTTGCTTAAGTCTTGGCTGAATGTTTTCTGATGATTTAATAGACTGGGAACGAGCTTGAAATAATTGAATCATAAAAATAAATTTTCTGGATTTTTTTGGCTCTGAAAAATATTTTCAAAGCAAATGTTTTCTGTGCGTGTGTGTGAGCTTACAGGAAGTGTGTCTCCCACACTGTGAGGTTCTAGGCTGATGGAGAGGATGAAGTGTGGATCATTGACAAGAGGATGGGTCATGGAGAGGACAGGGATCGATGAGGTGACCCATTCTCCTCTCATACAATCCCAACATGAGCAGGCCTGAGTCACGGAGCTAGGCTTGGAACACAAGGCGGTCCAGACTAATCATTGCAAAAAACACTTAGAGCTCCTAAATCTATTGTACAGACTAAAGTGAATCATCAATTATTTCTGGGAAAAATAGCCCCGCTGTCCAGATCTTGCTTCGATACTGTGTTAGATGTGGCCCTTGTGGCTAAAGGGATCAGGGGGTATGGAGAGAAGGCAGGTACAGGATACTGAGTTGGATGATCAGCCATGATCATATTGAATGGCAGTGCAGGCTCGAAGGGCCGAATGGCCTACTCCTGCACCTATTTTCTATGTACTCAAGTGACTTTAATTTCGCATCGATGTGACTGAATTTTAACTGCCCTGTGAGCAAATAGCAAGCAGATATTGAGGGAGCCGAGGAATACGGGTGAGTCCACGACAGTAACTCTGATAAAGGATCAACTGCAATCTTATTGAATGGTGTAGCAGACATAAAGGGCCGAATGGTCTTCTCGTGCCTCTCCCTCCTACGTTAAAGTGACAACAACCTGGATAATAGGACCAGGCAATAACTGTTGGCCATGTTGGTAAAACCTGCTTTTCGAGAGGGAGATTTTAGGAAAACGACCTATTTGCAGACGGGAGACGGTCAGAGACTGCGGGAAAGGTCAACTGCAGGGTTGGTATTGTGGTCATCGATACTGCTGATGGATTTAGCTCCAGGTTGTGCTTCATCTCAGGTCAGGCATGTGTAGCCCATGGCCCATGGGTGATCAGGCATGTGTGGTCCATGGATGAACAGGCATGTGTGGTCCATGGGTGAACAGGCATGTGTGGTCCATGGATGATCAGGCATGTGTGGCCCATGGGTGATCAGGCATGTGTAGCCCATGGTCCATGGGTGATCAGGCATGTGTGGTCCATGGTCAATATACAATAGACAATAGACAATAGGTGCAGGAGTAGGCCATTTGGCCTTTTGAGCCAGCACCGCCATTCAACGTGATCATGGCTGATCATCCCCAATCAGTACCCCGTTCCTGCCTTCTCCCCATATCCCCTGACTCCGCTATTTTTAAGACCCCTGTCTAGCTCTCTCTTGAAAGTATCCAGAGAACCTGCCTCCACTGCCCTCTGAGGCTGAGAATCCTGATCACCCATGGCCCATGGATGAACAGGCGTGTGTAGCCCATGGATGAACAGGCGTGTGTAGCCCATGGGTGATCAGGCATGTGTGGTCCATGGCCCATGGGTGATCAGGCGTGTGTGGTCCATGGCCCATGGGTGATCAGGCGTGTGTAGCCCATGGGTGATCAGGCGTGTGTTGCCCATGGGTGATCAGGCATGTGTGGTCCATGGCCCATGGGTGATCAGGCATGTGTAGCCCATGGGTGATCAGGCATGTGTGGTCCATGGGTGATCAGGCATGTGTGGTCCATGGCCCATGGGTGATCAGGCATGTGTGGTCCATGGCCCATGGGTGATCAGGCATGTGTGGTCCATGGCCCATGGGTGATCAGGCGTGTGTAGCCCATGGGTGATCAGGCGTGTGTAGCCCATGGGTGATCAGGCGTGTGTGGTCCATGGGTGATCAGGAGTGTGTGGTCCATGGCCCATGGGTGATCAGGCGTGTGTAGCCCATGGGTGATCAGGCGTGTGTGGCCCATGGGTGATCAGGCGTGTGTGGCCCATGGGTGATCAGGAGTGTGTGGCCCATGGGTGATCAGGCATGTGTGGTCCATGGCCCATGGGTGATCAGGAGTGTGTAGCCCATGGGTGATCAGGCATGTGTGGTCCATGGCCCATGGGTGATCAGGCGTGTGTAGCCCATGGGTTGATCAGGCATGTGTGGCCCATGGGTGATCAGGCATGTGTGGTCCATGGCCCATGGGTGATCAGGCGTGTGTAGCCCATGGGTGATCAGGCGTGTGTGGTCCATGGCCCATGGGTGATCAGGAGTGTGTGGAAGCAAAGCCAATCCTTCCTCCCTCCCGTTTTCACACTGTATTGATTATCCGGGCGTTATTTCAACATTATTCGTGGAGCCTGACACCTGCAAATTCACCGCTGTTTCCCACATTAAAATAATGACTACATTAAAGGGAAGAACGCAATTGGTTGCAAATCAAAATCATAAAACCTGTAGATGCTGGAAATGTGAAATAAAAGAGAGAACATCTCTTTCCCCAGATGCTGCTTGACCTGCTGAAGGTTCCCAGCAATTTTTTTTTTTTTTTTGACTTGAATGCAGAATGCTTCGGGGATTTCTAAACTTGTCAGAAGTGATCTTTATAAATGAAACTCTTTCATTCTTTCCCAGACAGAAAGGGATTAATATTTTTTTTAATTGCCATATCCCCGACCTCCTACATGCACTGTGCTGTAACATGAGGCATATCCCCATGGTGCCTGTTTAGCTAGTGTAGTGCGTGGTAAACTGTATGTTGTTGCATGTGTTTCAGTGTTGTGGCTTCCAGAAGCTCCCTGGTTTCTGTAGAGGGAGGCATTGTGCGTAACATTGCTTTTGTGTTACTGTGCTAATAGGTCTGTGAAGCTGCAGCTCGTAGCAAAGTAATTGTTCCATTGCCGGCACTGATGACAATTAAACACTCTTGACTCTTGACTCTTCACTTCATAGGTTTTTTTGTAATTAACGGTCTTTTGTTGATGGTTTAAATGACAGCAAGTTGGATAGTGAATGGGGGGGAAATACTCAAATACCCACAGGGTTTCTGATGCGATGAGTCCCATATTTCCATTCTATCCACAGCCTTTTCTGCAAAGCGCAGAAAGCCAATCGGATCCTACAAGCCCACTGGCTATTCAGCGATCAAAGGACTGAGGGAATATGTAACATCAAACGATCTTTTCACAGCCAAGTCCATCCTAAAGTACATGCCAGTGAGGATCTCAGACAAAGCTGAAGCAATGACTATTTCTTCCTGTTCTAATGCGATGCACAGGCCGAGGGTCACGCTTAGATGAGCAGTGTTACAGTGATGAAGGGCCCCAATGTTACATGTCAACATATCACAGCATAGAGTGTGGCGAAAGGGCTATCAACAATACATTTCTTACTTTCACATCATCACAGCCATACGTGCAAGAATGTTACGCACTCTTAATCTTGCAGGAACAACATGAAAATGGTGGCAAGATTTAGCTCAGAGCTGGGCAACACAGGTGATGGAAACAAACCCTATTTGTGATATTGAAGCATTACTTAAATTGTTGAAAAATCTCAACCAAGGAATCATAGTCCATGCCACCTGTGTTGCCCACCTATGCTAGTCCGACAGAGGCATAGAGTCATACGGCAGGGAAACAGGCCCTTCGGCCCAACTTGGCCATGTCGATCAAGATGTCCACTCACTCACATTAAACCCACATCCCTCTATGCCTTTCCTATCTAAGTGTCTGACTCAATGCTTTGGCCCAGCATAAGTTAGATCAGCAAGTTTCCTTCTCTGAAGTACTTTTATGTATCAGTTGGATTTTTACGACAATTTGATAAGTTCCCGACCATTTTAAAATGTATTAAAAGTTGACTTCAAAGCTTCAAGTTGTCCGTTTGGGATTTGGACCTAAGCTGTCTGAGGCATGGGACCAGTACAATGATCACTATTTCATCACACTTTCTCAGAAACTGTTTTTCGGTCGCACTTTTCAGCAAGCTTTTCTGTCATCAGAGAACACAGAGCTTGAGGGGGACTTTGTGTGAACTGTTTTATTGCAGCCGAACCATTTCAGCGCCTGTTTGTGTATTTCCCTGAGTGGGGGGGTTTGACTGAGTGACACGTTTACGGGGCAGTGCTTGCCGTGTCAGCTGAGAAGGCAGACAGGCAAAAACCATTTCTCTGCTCGTTATGCAATGATTATCTTCCTATTATGGGATCGTGAAAACATATCCCACAGACTGCTGAGAAACATCTGTTGTGAGTTTGGCTAACCCAGAGGATGGTGGACCTCGACTCACAGCCTGTCTGACACACAGAGTCAATTCTCTCACAAGCCCTCGGAGATGGTTTGGTGCGTCAGGCCAGCACGGAGGCTGTGTGTGTAGTAAGGAACTGCGGATGCTGGTTTAAACTGAAGATAGACACAAAATGCTGGAGTAACTCAGCGGGACAGGCAGCATCTCTGGATAGAAGGAATAGGTGAAGTTTAGGGTGGAGACCATTCTTCAGACTGAAGACTGTCTAAGAAGCGTCTCAACCTGAAACGTCACCTATTCCTTCTCTCCAGAAATGCTGCCTGACCCGCTGAGTTGCTCCAGCAGATTTGTGTCTATCTACCGAGGCTTCTGCTTGTGCCTTCCTTCACCGTTCAAAAACGTTGCTTGGGTGACACTGTGGTTTCTGGAGAAAGTTTTCTCTTCTTCCCCCCACTTTCCCTCGCCATCTGCAAGGCCAGTGACTTCATCACAATGATTTCATCCGCGCTCCCAGGGGAACAGATAACTCCTCGCGGTTACTGCTCGTCAGCCCTGATTAAAGAACACACTGACCTCACCCCTTCCTCTGAATCAACATCACACAGCTCGGTTCAAACTGCTCTGCCACTCAATCCCTGCACTGGGCACAATGGGGCACTGTCTGTCAACATCACTGAAGGTTTACCATGAGTCAAGCCCAGCATTAGAACTACAACGGCAAACACAATAAACAGGAGCCCACAGTGAGAGTATGTGCAGAGGATTGAGAGTATCTGCACATCTGTGTGTGTGTCTGTGTGTGCGTGCACGTGTGTGTGTGTGTGTGTGCGTGTGTGTGTGTGTGTGTGTGTGTGTGTGTGTGTATGTGTGTGTGTGTCTGTGTCTGTGTGTGTGTGTGTGTGTGTGTGTGTGTGTATCTGCACATTTGTGTATGTGTGAATATGTGTTTGTGTGCATGTGTCTGTGTACATGTGTGTATGTGTATCTGCACATCTGTGTCTGTGTATGTGTCTGTGTGCACGTGTCTGTGTACATGTGTGTGTGTGTGTATGTGTATCTGCACATCTGTGTGTGTGTATGTGTGCGCATGTCTGTGTGTGTGTACACGTGTGTGTGTGTATGTGTGTTTAAGTGAGTGTGATGTCTGTGTCTGTGTGTGTATGTGTCTGTGTGCACATGTGTGTGTCTGTGTGTGAACATGTGTGTGTGTGTGTCTGTGTGTGCACGTGTGTGTGTCTGTGTTTGAGTGAGTGTGGTATCTGTGTCTGTGTGTGTATGTGTATCTGTATTTGCACGCGTACGTGTGTGTGTGTGTGCGTGTGTGTGTATGGATGTGTTTGAGTGAGAGTCGTGTCTGTGTGTGTGTGTATGCGCATTTGTGTACGTCAGTATGTGCATGTCTATATGTCAGTGTTTGTGTGCATATACTGTCCGTGTGTTCTTGTTTCTCCACTTGTTTGCATCTGTCTTTGTATTAGTTTTTAATGTTTTCACACAAAGGGTGGCTTGTATGATAACAACATTTAAAAGACATTTGGAAAAATATATAGATAGGAAAGTTTTGGAGGGATATGGACCAAACTTGGGGAAAGGTAGGCACCTTCGTAGGTGTGGACGAGTTGGTCGGAAGGGCCGTTTATTTGTGTGGTAGCACTCTTTGACCTATCTATCACCTGCCGGCCTCTGCCTCGACACTTCCCTCCCCCTCCTCCACCTGGGTTCATGTGCCCGTCAGCATTCCCACCCCCATCTCACCTGCCCCACCTGTCACCCACCAGCCTCCATCTCCCTCACTTCTGCCCATCACCCCATACACTCTTTGTCCTCATGCAAGGTCTCCACCCATAATGCCAACCCCCTCCTCCCCCACCCACCCCCACCCCCACCCCACCTCCATACTACCCCACCCACTGAACTCCCCCAGCTGTTGATTATCTGGTGGTGATTGTGTTCCCCACGTCTGTGTGAATGTGTGATCCTGAATTAGTCAGTCCTGGGCAGGGAGGAGCAATGTTTCAGCCGCTACGGATGGCTTTGTTATCATAGTTATAGAGTCATACCACCTGGAAATAGGCCCTTCGGCCCAGCTTGCCCACGCCAACCAACATATCCCATCTACACTTGTCACAACTGCCTGTGTTTGGCCCATATCCCTCTAAACATCCTATCCACGTACCTGCCCAAACATTTCTTAAACATTGTGATAGTACCTACAGCACTGTGATAGAGCCTATATTTTAGTTTAGTTTAGAGATAGTGTGGAAACAAGCCCTTCGGCCCACCGGGCATCAACACATACTAGGGACGTTTTTTACAATTACCAAGCCAATTAACCTACAAACCTGTATGCCGTTGGAGTGTGGGAGGAAACGGAAGATCCTGGAGAGAACGCATGCAGGTCACGAGGAGAACGTTCAAACTCCGTACAGCCAGCACCTGTAGTCAGGATCGAACCCGGGTCTCCAGGCTGCAAGCACTGTAAGGCAGCAACTCTACCTCTGTGCCACAGTGCCGCCGGTAATATTAATGCTGTGAAATGGTGGTTCAGTATGGATAACTTTGCCCTGGCTATGTTGGCAGGCGTTTGGACAGAATTTTTGGTTTGAGGTGTAATCCCCATCATGGACTGTCCAAAATTACTCAGTTATTGTGGCCCAAATAGATTCTAAAGCAGCCAACTCTATTTGGTTCACGGTTTCAAAGTTGCCTCTCCGTTCTCTCCCTAACTCTGATCACAGCCTCTCGTTCATTCCTACCCTTGTGATATCATCACTGCATGGACATCTAGGCTCCATCAAGTCCTACCTCAATCATATTGCAACTATTGGTGAGCTACATCTCGGTCTCAGGGACACAGCATCAGGGCTTATTCTGCCAGAAACTCGATTGGTTAGATCAGTTAGATCTGCATCTCAATCATATCAGCCCTCCAAAGCCACCTGTAGTGGTTGAAACATCGCTCCTCCCTGACATTTTAATAAGCTCTGCTAACAAAGCTTGCCTTATTTCCCCAAACTTCCCTCCGACTGCATGACAGAGAGGGTCAGATTATTAAACTGAGCCTAGCAAAAATGTCTTTTATTTGTAACAGTCTAATCAGTTTAGTCAGAAGCGAAGTTAAATGTGTGTTTACATCAGTTATTTCCATAGATCAGCCTCCTTTTATCAGGCCCGGTTATTTTTTCAATCGTCTCAAGTGTCAGAGAGCTGGCAAACATACAAACACTCTCCTTTGATGTATTTTCCAACATGTTAGGAACAAAGGGATCTAATTGCAAATGAAGTAATTAAAGTAAACTGGTGACGGAGCGTGGAAACAATTTGTGCGACCCTTAACACTGCCCATGGTCGCAGTGTGATGTTTCTGTCACTAGACTAAATCTAACCAGTTACAATGGCAAGGAAATGAGCCATGGTCTTAAATGCAAATAATGGCTGTTCCCCCTGGCTGCTGCTCCCTCTCCATGGGCCCCCTGACACCCATGTCCTTTTATGTAAACTAGCTGGAAGGAATTCAGAGGAGATTTACAAGGATGTTGCCAGGACTCTTGGGCCTGAGCTACAGGGAGAGTTGGGGCAGGCTAGGACTTTATGCAGAACAACAGGCCCTTCAACCCACTTATATCTGTGCTGAACACAATGCCAAAACCAACTCTTATCTATCTACACACAATCCATATCTCTCCATTCCCTGCATATCATTGCGCCTATCCAAAAGTTTCTTAAATGTCACAATAGTATCTGTCGCAACAACCATCCCAGCAGTGAGTTCCAGGCACTCACCACTCACTGTGTACTAAATCTGCCCCGCACATCTCTAAACGTTGTCCCTCCCACAGATTCAGTGACCCAGGTCAATTCTGACCTCTGCGTTTGCATGCTATCTCTGTTTGTGGGTTTGTTCCAAGTGCTCTGGTTTCCGCCCACATCCCAAAAAATGTGCAGGGTAATTGTTCACTACAAATTGTCCCTCGTCCATGAGTGGCGACTGGAATCTGGGAGAAAATGATGGGAATAGAAGAGAATAAAACAGGGTTAGTGGCAAAGGGTGATTGATGTTCATGGCTGATTCCACAGTCCATGCAGGACCAAGGAAAGCCTTCATCACACCCATAGGGTGACATGATGACCAACAGCCCAACAACTTGTTTTCAGGGGAGAAGCAAGAAGAGGGGCAGAGGGTCTTGAGAGAAACGTTGTGATCGCAGTGCTGAATGAGATGAATACACAAGTTCAACGATGGAACAGTAAAAACTGTGCACATGTAGAAAGCAGAATTGGGCTTTGTGGGGCTAGGGGGGTGGGCATTCAAAGGTAGAGGAGGTTATGATGGCTTTCGAAAGTAAGAATTTAAAATAATAATAATCAGAAACCTAATAGTTAGCGGGATTTAATTGGGCTTGGTCCATTCCTTTCCCACCTACTGTAACAAGTCCAAGTCGAACAATCTCTCTCTTCCATTTTCCAGGATTGCCAGTACGCACACTTCTGAACTGTGTCTGGAGTTTCTATTCATGAATAGTGTCTAATATAAACTCCTGCCTTGAATCTGGTGTGTGTTGGCAGACGTGCCACGTGGGCAGTGGGAATCAGTTAATGCTCCTTCCAGGAAGAAAAAAAAATTAAAATGAAGTTTCCAGAAAGTGAATGACAAAACTAAAGAAAAACTGAGATCAGAAACCACAATAATTTGTGAATCACAGGATGGAAGAACGTTGACATTGGCTTTAGAATTGCACTAACCCTCCCTGGTAAATCATAGCCACAGAGTTAAATTACAAGGTCAAGTATTGTATTGAGTTTGATCGTAGACCATAACAAGAGAAAAACCACAAAGAACTTCTTGTCTTCCCAATTGCAAGTCTGGTGTGGTCTGCTCTAAACAAAGGCAGCCATTTAGGGCATCATCATCACAGAAGCGTCTCTCCCCAAACCTGCACTCATGGTGTAGACATCAACCTTTTCATAAATCAACCTCAGAATAGCAGAACTAATGTGCCAAAGCAATATAACTATTGGAAATACAAGTGGGTACAAAGATGTCATGAAGACAAGGAAGATGGCACAGTGGTAGAGTTGCTGCCTTACAGCGACAGAGACCCAGGTTCACTCCTGATTATGGGTTTTGACTGGGTGGAGTTTGTACATTCTCCCTGTGACCACTTGACGATAGACACAATAGGTGCAGGAGTAGGCCATTCGGCCCTTCGAGCCAGCACTGCCATTCACTGTGATCAAGGCTGATCATCCACAATCAGTGCCCCGTTCCTGCCTTCTCCCCATATCCCTTGACTCCACTATCTTTAAGAGTTCTATCTAACTCTCTCTTGAAAGCATCCAGAGAATTGGCCTCCACTGCCTTCAGAGGCAGAGAATTCCACAGATTCACAACTCTCTGGGTGAAAACGTTTTTCCTCATCTCCGTTTTAATGGCCTACCCCTTATTCTTAAACTGTGGCCCCCCTCTAGCGTGTCCAATCCCTTAATAATCTTATATGTTTCAATAAGATATCCTCTCATCCTTTTAAATTCCAGTGTATACAAGCCCAGTCAATTCTTGCTATTGAGGGAGTGCAGCGTAGGTTTACAAGGTTAATTCCCGGGTTGGCGGGATTGTCATATGCTGAGAGAATGGAGCAGCTGGGCTTGTATACTCTGGAGTTTAGAAGGGTGAGAGGGAGTCTTATTGAAACATTTTAGATTATTAAGGGTTTGGACACGCTAGAGGCAGAAAACATGTTCCCGATGTTGGGGGAGTCCAGAACCAGAGGTCACAGTTTAAGAATATTTAAGCCATTTAAAACGGAGATGAGGGAACACTTTTTCACACAGAGAGTTGTGAGTGTGGAATTCTCTGCCTCAGAGGGCTGTGGAGGCCGGTTCTCTGGATACTTTCAAGAGAGAGCTAGATAGGGCTCTTGAAGATAGTATAGTCAGGGGATATGGGGAGAAGACAGGAACGGGGTACTGATTGTGGATGATCAGCCATGATCACATTGAATGGCGTGCTGGCTTGAAGGGCCGAATGGCCTACTCCTGCACCTATTGTCTATTGTCAGTCACTTCAGTCTTTCAACGTATTACAGTCTCGCCACCTCGAGAACCTACGCTGCACTCCCTCAATCGCAACAATGTCCTTCCTCAAATTTGGAGACCAAAACTGCACACAATACTCCAGGTGTGGTCGCACTAGGGCCCTGTACAACTGTAGAAGGACTTCTTTGCTCCTATACTCAATTCCTCTTGTTATGAAGGCTAACATGCTTGGATTTTCTATGGATGCTATGGTTCCCTCCCACACTCCAAAGACGGTCTGAAGAAGAGTCTCGACCCGAAATGTCACCCATTCATTCTCTCCAGAGATGCTGCCTGATCCGCTGAGTAACTCCAGCATTTTGTGTCTATGTTTAGGTATATCTGTAGGTTAATTGGCTTCTGTAAATTGTCCCGTGTGCAGGACATAGATCCAGTGTATGGTTGATTGCTCAGCATGGACCTGGTGGAACAAATGGCCTGTTTCCATGCTGTATCTTTTAGCTAAGTTGATGGATAGAGTAAAATGTAGGGAAATATATCTTGAGCCAAACACAATGTGCCGGAGTAATTCAGCTGGTCAAGGAGCATCAGTGGTGGACCATGTTTTGGCTCAGGACCTTCTTCTGGCTGATTGTAGTAGAGTAGGAGAACGTTGGAATGGGGTAGGGAAGGGACAAATCATGGCAAGTGATAGGTGGATACAGGTGTAATGTTAAATATTCTGTTAAGAAGAACAGTTTCTCCATTCAGAAATTGTCAAATATTTGGAGGTTTGGGTGTGTGTCCCACTGATCACAGAATGTTATGGTGGACGTACAACAAAGTCAGGGAGGCAAGTGTCCGTTGTGTTACCAGCAGTATGTCGGGCTTCATTGCTCATTGTTGTGCATGTCCCTCACTCACCCACTTTCTTTAAAATGCCTTGCTAATGGTCAGGTAGACACAAAATGCTGCAGTAACTCAGGCATCATCTCGAGAGAAAAGGAATAGGTGAAGTTTCGGGTCAAGACCCTCTTCAGACTGAGAGTCAGGGGAGAGGGAAACTAGAGGTACAAAGAACAAATGAATGTAAGGTATGGAAAGAACAAATCAAAGCCAGCGCCGATGAGCAGGGAAAGGTGGAACCCACAATGGTCAATTGTTGCCTTGGATAAGGTGATAATGAGGGGATAGGAACAGTGAAAATAAGCAGGACAACAGTGAAACTAGTACGATGACTAGGGTGGGGGAGGGACGGGGAGAGAGGGAATGCAAGGGTTAATTGAAATTAGAGAAATTAATATTCATACCGCTGGGTTGTAGGCTGGTCAAGCTTGCTAATGGTCAGTTCTGACCGCTGCTATTCACCTGATCGGTGTGCTGCATGAGAGAGCTGTCCGAATGTGTCTCTCCATGCATTTGTATGTTAGCCTCATGTCTACCAATAACAGCACATATATGTGCATAGATACACAAGCTTTTATGTTTCCAAGTTTCCATCTGTGCACATGTATTCATGTGTTCAATATACCCCTGTAAATGATTGTAGTAACCTGTGCTTGAACAAACATACACATGTATGTATATGTGTGTCTGTGTACCTGCACATGTTTCACTATCCATCTTCCATCCTGTTGTTCCAATATAAATCTCTTACACTTCAGATAGCCCTTGTTTCTTCTCTCCTTCCCCTTCCCCTTCCCAGTTCTCCCACTAGTCTTACAGTCTCCGCCTACATTCTATCTTTGCCCCGCACCCTCCCGACATCGCCCATTCCTGATCTCTATAGATGCTGCCTCACCCGCTGAGTTACTCCAGCATTTTGTGCCTATCTTACACTTCACTGTCCTTCCATTCTGACAGTATCCCCGAGCCCGCACCACTGTATTACCTGCTTCTCCATGAATAATGTCTGATCCTCTGAGGATTTCTGGCATTTTGTTTATTTTATTCACAAAAAGAACAACTGATATAATTCCTGAGAAACATTCCTGCAACGAATTCCTTTGATCTCAACGGCCTTATGTTCCCCCGTACTCATGCTGTACCTGCTTCTTTGAAGTTCCTCTTCGGTGATCAAGGGGTTAAATGAGAGAGCACCGTGCTGGGAATTTATTTCTAAATCCCGCTGCCACTCCGGGATGGAGTGAGATCCTGTAAACCACTTACCAGAGGAGGTGTCTGCAGGAGAGAGCCTGCACTACAGTTAAATGTATCCTATTATTGCCTCCCCTGGTACCCGTCTGCCCATTACCACTCCCCCGTGCCTGCCTAAATCACTACACTAATGAGGTCAGTACCTGAGAGCGTTTACTGGTGGAGGTACCGTTAACAGATCGCCTGTTTGCACATCTCTGCTAATTGGCGAAATAAAATTCCACAATTATATGCAAGGCCGTAAAACGGTGGCTCAACAATGCAGCTGATAGAAAGGGGCCCAATGATTGACACCTTGTAGAACACTTCAGAGAATACTTAGATGAAGAGAAACGTCTCCACACTCTTCCAAGGGGACAGTTATCTCTATTTGTGATCTTTAAAAACAAAACAAAGTCATGATAATAAATTGTTTCAGCCCAAAGTAAAGCTACATTGAGTTAACAAGCACAGGATAAGGTTAAAGACAGACACAAAATGATGGAGTAACTCAGCGGGCCAGGCAGCATCTCTGGAGGGAAGGAACGGGTGATATTTCGGGTCGAGACCCTACTTCATTCTACCCAAAACATCACATATTCCTTTGTTTAAGAAGGAACTGCAGATGCTGGAAAATGTAAGGTACACAAAAAAGCCGGAGAAACTCAACGGGTGCAGCAGCATCTATGGAACGAAAGAAATAGGCAACGTTTCGGGCCAAAACGTTGCCTATTTCCTTCGCTCCATAGATGCTGCTGCACCCGCTGAGTTTCTCCAGCTTTTTTGTGTCCCATCACATATTCCTTATTTCCAGATGCTGCCTTTCCTGCTGAATTACTCCAGCATTTTATGTCTATCTTTGGTGTAAATCAGCAGCTGCAGTTCTTCCGACATAGGGTTAGGCTATTTCACCCAGCTCCACATTCTGGTGTCCTGCTCCACTGAAATCTGTTTTCTCATTGCCCTCTTTCAGCATGCCCCCTTCCTTTCACCCGTGGGGGTGAGTGCCAGCTACCCTTAACTCCTTAACTGCCTCAAAGTCAATTGCTTCCATGAATTAGTGGCTTCCGCATTTCAACTATTCCCAGTCTCCAAACCTGACGTGGTGATCAAGTAAGTGCATCAGTGTGTTTGAGTTTTTGAGATTTGGCATGTCCATGATGCTTCTCCTGAACATCTACAGATGTGCTATGGAAAATATTCAGATGGGATGCATCACAGCCTGGGGTGGCAACTGGTCCACTCTTGAGTGCAGAATGCTAGTTTAACCCAAAGATAGACACAAAGTGCTTGAGTAACTCAGCAGGTCAGGCAGCATCTCTGATGAAAAAGGATAGGTGACATTTAAGGGCGGGACCCTTTGTCAGTCTGAGGAATGGTCCTGACCCGAAACGTCATCTAACTCTTTTCTCCAGAGATGCTGTCTGACCCATTGAGTTACCCCAGTACTTTGTGTCTGCTCTGCTCTTGACCCTGCAGAGAGTGGTGAACACAGTCCAGTCCATCACAGGCTCATCACTTCTACTTCCTCTTGCATATGGCATGCACAGTCTACAGTTATTCTATTCAGGATCTGCTAAGGGCACGCAACAACGCCTTTAAATCCAGGGACACTTCTGCTTACAGTGCGGCCAGGTCGAACCTGAACAGAGGCATAAAAAAGGCCAAAGTCATCCACAGGCAAAGGGTAGAAGACCACTTCAATACCGCGGACACCAGAAGCATGTGGCAGGGTGTCAGGGACATCACTGACTACAAGAGCAGCCCCGCCTGCCCCCACAGTGATATCACACTGGCCAACGAACTAAACACCTTCTTTGCCCGGTTCGAAACTGGCAACACCACCAGGAGTGGAATAACCCCGGCCATGGCGGAGGGACAGGCCTTAACACTGAGCACTCAGGAGGTACAGTGCGCTCTGCGTAGGATCAATCCACACAAGGCTGCAGGCCCGGATGGAGTCCAGGGAAGAGTATTAAAGGACTGTGCTGGACAGCTGGCGGAGGTATTCACGAGAATCTTCAATCTATCTCTATCTCTGGCAACGGTCCCCAAGTGCCTGAAAACAGCCACCATAGTGCTGGTGCCGAAAAAGTCCAAAATCACCAACCTCAACGACTACCGGCCGGTTGCCCTGACTCCAATCCCTATGAAGTGCTTCGAAAGGCTGGTCCTCTCCCATATTAAATCCAGCATCCCTGCCTCACTGGACTCCCATCAATTTGCATACAGGGCAAATAGATCGACAGAGGATGCCATCTCTCTGGCCCTTCACACTGTCCTGACTCACCTGGACAGACAGGGCACGTATGTGAGGATGCTCTTCATTGACTATAGTTCTGCATTCAATACGGTCATCCCCAACAAGTTCACCACCAAACTCCACCAGCTAGGCCTCAGCTCGCCGATATGCGCTTGGATCCTGAACTTTCTCACGGAGCGACCGCAGGCAGTGAGACTGGGCCCGCACCTGTCCTCCACCATCACCCTGAGCACCGGCACACCACAGGGCTGTGTACTAAGCCCCATGCTCTACTCCCTCTTCACTCACGACTGTGTCCCTGCATTCGACACCAACACCATCGTGAAGTTTGCAGACGACACAACAGTGATTGGGCTGATCACCAACGGTGATGAAACAAACTACAGAGCGGAGGTGCAGAACCTGGCGGACTGGTGCGCCAATAACAACTTGGCACTAAACACCTCCAAGACCAAGGAGCTGATTATTGACTTCAGGAGGTCCCATTCTGGAGAATACGCCCCAATCTCCATTTACGGGGAAAGTGTGGAGAGAGTGTCCAGCTTTAAGTTTCTGGGCACTCACATTTCAGAAGACCTCACATGGTCCACGAACACTGCCGCGCTGGTCAAGAAGGCACAGCAACGACTGTTCTTCCTGAGGACATTAAAAAAGACTGGTCTGCCCCAACAGCTGCTGACAACGTTCTACCGCTGCACCACAGAGAGCATACTAACGTATGGCATCTCTGTGTGGTATCTCAGCTGCACGGAGGCGGAGAGGAGAGCTCCTCAGCGCGTCATCAACAGAGCGCAGCGGATCATCGGGACAGAGCTACCAGCCTTGGAGGGCATCTACCACACGCGGTGCCTCAGGAAGGCCCTCAGCATCCATAAGGACTCATCACACCCCTGCCACGGTCTGTTTCAACTACTTCCCTCCGGCAGACGTTACAAGGCCTTCTATGCCCGAACCTCCAGACTCAGGAACAGTTTTATCCCAAGAGCTATAGCGGCTCTGAACCGGCCCTAATGAGTGCCCCCCCCACCCACCCCCTTTGGACAGTCTCCCTCAGATGGTCACGTCAATCAATTCAGCTTGCTTATTTATGTATTGTATTTATTTATCTTTCTTGTACATCAGTGGAGCTGCACACTAAATCTCGTTGCACTGACGTGCAATGACAATAAAAGATATTATTATTATTATTATTATTATTATTTGATCTTATTTGATTGTGCACGCCGGGTTGACTGCATTAGTCAAAACAGGGCTGACCACGTGAAGGTTGCAATCTTCCACCCCAGGCTCGTCACTTTCTTCCATCTAGTCCACCTGCATGGTGCGTTGCATTGGGAAGTCTGGAAGTATCGTCAAGATTGCCTGTCACCTTGGTCATTCCGTTGTCTCTCTTCTACCTTTTGGAGATACAGGAGCTTGAAAGCTTGGACATCCAGACAGGAACATCTTGGTCCCCACAGTGGTCCCTCCTGAGTCCTCGTTGCCTCTTCCACACCTCATTCCCAGAGGTGCTGCCATGTACTCTTAACTCCACCTCATTTGGAGATTCCATTATTGCATTTATTGTGTACATAGGTCAACCTTCTTCTGTAGTTTAAGAAGGAACTGCAGATGCTGGAAAATCGAAGGTAGACAAAAGTGCTGGAGAAACTCAGCGGGTGCAGCAGCATCTATGGAGCGAAGGAAATAGACAACGTTTCGGCCCGAAACCCTGAAGGGGTTTCGGCCCGAAACGTTGCCTATTTCCTGAAGGGTTTCGGCCCGAAACGTTGCCTATTTCCTTCGCTCCATAGATGCTGATGCACCCGTTGAGTTTCTCCAGCACTTTTGCCTACCTTCTTCTGTAGTTCCTATCTCCATTAAGGTCCCCTGCAGCAAAGTTCACAGCATGTAGATCCTTGTCCACCAATGGATTGGTTTGTTACTTTTCTTTATTGCAGGTGGCTGCTGGCATCTTGGTGCCTGAAGCCTCACCAAGTCTCCATATTAAATATGGCATTGGGGCCTGGGTTGGGCTTTGCAAGTGTGAAACTGAGTGCAGGTATCGTTTCAACATCAAGACCCTCTCTGTCTTAGGGTCTGGAAGGAGAAAGGCACCAGAATAGTGTTGAATGAAGGAAGGGAGGCAGCAGAGAAAAAGACGTTAGATACTTCCCGTTAGATATCAACATCCGGACCATGGTGGGAAGTCCTTGAAGGGCCTGTAACAATATATCCATTTACAGATTACTTCTGGCGCTGTTCACTTCACCATCTGCTCTCCACACGTGTACCTGAGTGGCTCTTGTCTTGTGGGAGGCTAATACATATCTCCTACTTGTTACTTCTTCCATAAACCATCCAAAATCCATGGAGCCACCATCACTCCTTTTCTTTGTTGTCCAGCTCGGGTTAATTTCATGCTTGACTGTCCCTGGTTCCGTCTCCCCTCTTTAGGAAGAGGTACTGGCTGACTTTAAGATACCCACGCAGTTTTAATTGGTGGTACACAAGGAGGCACCAGGAATTGCAGATGCTGGTTTACAATAAAAACATGAGGTGCTGGAGTAACTAAACGGGTCAGGTAGCATCTCTGGTGGAAGAAGAGTTCCGACCTGAAAACATGTCCTCCAGAGATGCTTCTTGACCCGCTGAGTTACTCAAGCACTTTAATTTTTTTTCTCATTAGCCCTTGGTTGATGGTTTTATGGTAGCAAGAACCAGCTACGTGGAAGTCACCCAGGAACGCAGGCTGCATGAAGTTGGTGTTCTGCCCAAATATCAATCGCAGCCAAAGATAGACACAAAATATTGGAGTAACTCAGCGGGACAGGCAGCATCTCTGGAGAGAAGGACTGGGTGGCTTTTCAGGTCAAGACCCTTCTTCAGACTTGACCCGAAATGTCACCCATTCCTTCTCTCCAGAGATGCTGCTTATCCCGCTGAGTTGCTCCAGCATTTTGTGTCTATCTTTGGTTTAAACCAGCAGTTCCTTCCTACACAAAGCAATCACAGCCACTAGTTAGCTTCTGTTCACGTTGGGAGTAAGAGACAGAATGCAAGGAGAGGAGTTGAAATGGTGGGGCAATAGAGGTGGCCAATGTCATTCCATCAGACCTTCAGGAGTGTAGTAAAAATGAGATGTTTAGATGTGATGAAGGACTTCTCATTGCATCTACCTTCAGGCCTCCAAGGAAAGGTTTGGAGGGATGTGGACCAAGTGCAACTAAGTGGGGTGAGAATGATAATGCAACTTGTTTTACCATGGATACGTTGGGCCAAAGGGTCAGTTTCCATGCTACATATCTCTAGATGGCCTATGACCACACTAATGGAACCATATAAATACAATTTGTTTGTCTGTCAAAGACTTTGTAGTTGTGAATGCAACAGCATTGTGCATCATTACATTAAGTTGGAACAGACATGTAGGGAAGGAGACGGAACAAAGAAGAAATGGAACAAAAGGTGAAAAGGCAAGGGTCTGACCCAAAATGTCACCTATACCTTCTCTCCAGAGATACTGTCTGACCAGCTGAGTTACTCCATCGTTTGATATCTATCTTCAGTGTAAACCAGCATTTACAGTTCCTTCCTACAGACAAAGGTAAGTGATCACTGATATCAGGAAAACCCAACAGGAATGAGAACGCTGGCATTGGAGAGATGTTCCTTGCAGTGGGGGGAAGGTGATAGGTTTCTGTACAAAGATGAATGTGGGATTAAATGACACATGTCTTATTTCTGCAAATAAATATAAATGTGTTTATTCATGAATGCAGTGATCAAACTCATGCTAGTAGACAAAAATGCTGGAGAAACTCAGCGGGTGCGGCAGCATCTATGGAGCGAAGGAAATAGGCAACGTTTCGGGTCGAACCCTTCTTCAGACTGATGTGAGGATGGGGGGGCTTCTTCCCAAAGAAGCAGTTCATTCTTAACCAAACTCATGCTTTAAGTTTTACTCAGGACTGAGAAGGAAGTGAGGGGAATTAACAAAGCTGACTTGGGAGGAGGGGTAAGCAGGGTATGTTGTGAGATGAGGAGACTGGGGAAGGAGACTGAATGAACATGAGAGCAGTGGGATGACTAGGAATTGAGAAAGGGTGATGGTCAATGGGGCATCTTAGGAAGGTGCGGAGGGAGGGCTGGAGGTGCAAGGATTTGGGTTGCCACCTTTCGTGTGGTTAAGAACTAAGGAGGATGAAAGAGGATGTTGGTGCTGGAGTTATGTTCACTTCATCCTGAGGGACGGAATGGAATGAAAACCCTTTGTGCTCACTTTACACTGGGTATATTTCTAAACAGTTTATATTAGTTTAGTTTAGTTTAGTTTATTGTCACGTGTATTGAGGTACAGTGAAAAGCTTTTGTTGCCTGCTAACCAGTCAGCGGAAAGACTATACAAGATTACAATAGAGCCGTCCACAGTGTTCAGATACAACAGAATATGAAGCACTCAATCCCACATTGGCCTCATGAGGCAAATAATTCTCAGACAGTTGTACATTCTGCCCTGCTTTGGAAATACTATCAACGTCAATGCAAACAGAATAAAACCAGTGATAAACCTTCATCTGGCGTAATCCTTGCAGTTTGAAACAAAGGGGAGGAAAGTTAATTTAGCTTGACTGAGGGTAGAAATTCCATTGATTATTCTATTCATTCTAATTTATTATAATTATGACATCCTCTGCTGTCACCACCCACAATCTGCAAATGTGCCACATCACCACCTCACCATCTCATCACCATCACCATCACCAACCCACCACCTCACCATCTCATCACCATCACCAACACCAACCCACCACCTCACCATCTCATCACCATCACCAACACCAACCCACCACCTCACCATCTCATCACCATCACCATCACCAACCCACCACATCACCACGATTCACCAACCCACCACATCAGCACCATTCACCACCTCGCTGGCTGTGAAGTTGACACCCGCAGGTACATACTTTAGAAACTGGCCCATGTCATCGCAGAGAGCTTCACAGCCTGGCCACTTGCACTCGCCATGTCCGAACAATGGGTGAACACCAGTGGCTTCTTCATGTGATAAACTAGGGAAAAGCAGACAGAAGTTAGTTATCATCACACAAACAAAGGTGAAAACTCATCCACACCAGCCAACGCCACACTGCGTCACTAGAACAGGCTTAGGACATTACATGGGGTGACTTGGCCTCAGAAGCAGATCATATGGGCTGCCTTGGGTAATGCAGGGACTCGAACAACATGTAGTAGATGTACGGTTTAATTTGGCTTCATAGTCAGCACAAACATCACGGGCTGAAGGGCCTGCTCCTGTGCTGTACTGTTCAATGCATGGATGTACAAGACGCAAGCAAAAAGCATGAAACCACCAGCTGTAACAATAGACACAAAAAGCTGGAGTGACTCAGCGGAACAGGCAGCATCTCTGGAGAGAAAGAATGGGTGACGATTCGGGTCGAGACCCTTCTTCAGACTCTAATGTTATCTCCAGTTATTGGCAGAAACAGGTTGATAATAGGAGAACAGAACATTTCTGACCCAACCTCCTAAAGCATTTGCAAAGTTTCTGATGCTCCAGGAAAACCTTTAAAGAAATGTTTTTCCAACCTCTTAAGTTTTCCATCCCCATGCATTCATTGATGAAAATAAATTCAAAGCTCGTGCCGGGCTCCCTGATCCCTTCCCACTCGCTCCCTTCCTTCCCACATGGCCTCCAGGGAATCCAAGTGCACTAATCCTTCGGCCCCCATGAGTGCTTCAGTCTCCTCAAGCCCCTGGATCCCACAATCTTCTGTCTCAGGCACAGGAGTACTTTGCAGTGGGCCAGACCGGAGGGCTGTCAGTGACAAGATGGATCGAAGCACTCTGAAGATGGGCTGGGAAATTAATGAGGAAGAAATAAGAAATTAATTTGTTTCTTTTTTTAGGAATATCACTCCTGATGTTGCCATTATAAATATATTTAGGAAGTTTCCAAACCTCATGGGGCTGATTATGATAATGACGAAATACATAGTTAGAATTTCTGCGCGAGAAGAGCGAGTGCTTAGGGCAGAATCCCTTCATCACAACGTTAGGCCTGCCCCACCTGAAGTGTTAACCTGTCCTTACGGCAGCTGAGAGATCTGCACAGTATTTCCACACTGAGGTTTCCAGCACGTTGCCCGGCTGCAGTGTGGATATCCACCCCTGTGTGCTCGCTGAGAACTACGTCCCCAGCTGTGGTCACAGCCGGACTGAACAACAAAACTGCACAATGCCTCCCTCACTCAGAATGCTGCACAGTGCAAAGTTGATGTCGTTAATACAAGTCAGATGATTTGCAACGCTTCACAATCTGCCATTCACCATGGCACAAGGGAACCCACTGAGACTTTCTGTTCAAAGAAAGCTGAGAATATTCAACGCGGGGCCTTGCCTGAGAGTGCTAGGTCGAGAGTCCGAGGGTCCGCTGGACTGCAGCTCCCCCCCTGGTGGAGATACCATGGGCTGTGTGAACATTGGTCAGTACTGTAGGTGACCTGACCTTCCGCTGGTGTGTGGTTGACCATGGACAATGGGTCTACAGGCAGTTCATCCAATTCCCCTCTCACTGTGTCCTGTGTAGACCAAGGGCTGAGTGTGAAGGGGAAGCTTAACCTTGGCTATGTCCAATGCAGGAAATATATTTACAACCAGAGTCATTAAGTCACTGCCGTGACTGCACCAGAGTCTGGGGTCAAATCACCATAGACTTGTGGGGTGACTCAGCTCATTGGTCAGTGTGATCTTGGTGTCATTAGGTCAGGGTCGGGATCATTGGTCAGGGGGAGCCTGGAGATTTTAGATCTGATGGACTAATAAGTGACTGGTCAGTGTGGTCACTGGGATAATGGGTCAATGTGGTCACTGGGATGACAATAGACAATAGACAATAGGTGCAGGAGTAGGCCATTCGGCCCTTCGAGCCAGCACCGCCGTTCAATGTGATCATGGCTGATCATCCCCAATCAGTACCCCGTTCCTGCCTTCTCCCCATATCCCCTGACTCCGCTATTTTTAAGAGCCCTATCTAGCTCTCTCTTGAAAGTATCCAGCGAACCTGCCTCCACCGCCCTCTGAGACAGAGAATTCCACAAACTCACAACTCTCTGTGAGAAAAAGTGTTTCCTCGTCTCCATTCCAAATGGCTTATTCCTTATTTTTTAACTGTGGCCCCTGGTTCTGGACTCCCCCAACACCAGGAACATGATGGGTCAGCATGAACACAGGGATAATGGGTCAGTGTGGGCACAGGGAGTGAGTGGTCGGTGTGGGCACAGGGAGTGAGTGGTCAGTGTGGTCACAATGACTGACATCATTTTATGGCCAACTGGAATATTGGGTAGGTCTGGTCCCATCATCATTGGGGTAGTAGGAGTTATTGAGTCAATGTGGTCGGTTTTTAAGCACAGCCTGTATCTCGGTAGTGGAACTGTGTCTCAGATAGTTTGTGGATTGAAGCCTGACTCTGCAGGCCACAGCCTGTAATTCAGACTCTGCACTGGTGGAATATTCCATTAAACAGCCCCCTTCAGCCCCGGTAGATGGAAGGAAGGGAGTGCCTAACCTTCTGAAGGCTGTATCAAGCTTCAGGTAATTGGGAGTTGAGAATCAAAGCCATATTGAGGCTTTGGGGAGACTGAAAGTGTAAAAGAGAGTGGTCTGGGGTCCATCACCCCAATACCAGTGTCCCGCGTCTGACAACCTCCCCCTGGTGCAGCGGGCATGTCAAATAGTGAAAGCGATGAACTTCACTGGAGGAGAGACCACTCGGAAAATGGATTAAGAAGGAACTGCAGATGCTGGAAACTCGAAGGTAGACAAAAGTGCTGGAGAAACTCAGCGGGTGCAGCAGCAGCATCTACGGAGCAAAGGAAATAGGCAACCTTTTGGGCCGAAACCCTGAAGGAAATAGGCAATGTTTCGGGACGAAACCCGGAAGGGTTTCGGCCCGAAACGTTGCCTATTTCCTTCGCTCCATAGATGTTGCTGCACCCGCTGAGTTTCTCCAGCACTTTTGTCTAACTCAGAAAATGGATGAAGGACAGGCAAGTGGGGTGAGGATGTCTCCGAACTCAACGACAGACTGACTGAGTTGGAGTGAGGGGCCTCTTCTGGTTTCAGCGTCCCTCACAAGCCACCACTGAACAAGAACCACGGAACACTTGCGTGGGAAACCTGTACGGTCCAAATTAAAGTTGCCTTACAAAATTAAAGTTGCCTTGCCTAATTAAAGTTGCCTTACCTAATTAATGTTGCCTTGCCTAATTAAAATTGACCTACAAGTCAGAATCACATTAGGTTTGACGTACCTTTCTCTCTTTGGAGTGTGGATCGAACTCTGTCCATTCAGCAGGGAGTGGTGGGGTATCGAAGGGGAGATCTTGGGGGCCAGGAAGGAGCCGGAGGTGGAGCTGTTGGTTGAGAGGTCGAGGCTTTCACTCTTCAGAGTGTCTTCCATGCTTTGTACCCCCGTCATTTCCTTCCACAGTTGCTGAAAGTCTGCTGGACACATTGCTGCAAAAGACACCACAGAGCAGGAGAACAGCATTAACACACTTGCAGCACACACTGCAGCACTCTCATTCAATCAAATGTCCACAATTGTGTTACCCAATAAACTTGACACAGGACAGCACATTGGCGCAGCAGGTAGAGCTGCTGCCTCAGATTGACAGAGACACGGTTCGATCATGACCTCAGCTACTGTCTGTGTGGAGTTTGTACGTTCTCCCTGTGACCACATGGGTTTCCCTGCTTCAGTTTCCTCCCACGTCACAAAATTATGCGGGTTTGTAGGTTAATCGGCCTCCGCATCTTGTCTCTCAGTGTGTAGGGAGTGGGATAACATAGAATTAGTGTGAACGGGTGATCGATGGCTGGCATGGACTCAGTGGGCTGAAGGGCCTGTTTCCATGCTGCCTCTCTAAACTCTAATTATGCAACACAGCTTTAGCATCTTGCAAACCAAAGGCAACACAGCTTTAGCATTTCCAAACCAAAGGCAACATAGCTTTAGCATTTCCAAACTATATTTCCAAACCACATTAAGGGCACTGACAGGTCAGTAAAACCACTCGCAGTTTAGTAGACATGTGTTCAGTGTTATTCACAGCTCAGACTGAGACAGCAGAACAATACCTTTCACAGGGAATAAAGGTTGAAGACAGTTGTTAAAGATGGATTGGGGTTAGAGAGGTGGCAGGACTTAGGGAAAGAATTCCAGAGTTTGGATGCAAGGCATACAGAGGGGTGATGGAAATTGGGGATGAGCAAGAAACTAAAATGGAGGAGTGCAGAGATTGGTGCACCGGAGGAAGTTAGATGGAAAGTAAGGGGTAGGGCTGAGTTGGGATTTGCTCATAAGATGCAATGGATGAGTCAGGTTCTCCTAAAGGATATGGCATGTACATTACATATCCGCTGCAAGCCCCTGTACGTTTACTAGTCAAGAGTCGAGTGTTTTATTGTCATATCTCCAAGATAGAACAAAGAACTATAGCATAACAGTGTATGTAAACATAGAACTCCGTAAACAATATAATTAAAAAGTGTTCAATGTGTGTGTTCAACATTCAATATATATGTAAACACACACACAGATATATATATATATATATGTTTATATATTAAGGTAGACACAAAATGCTGGAGTAACTCAGCGGAACATGCAGCATCTCTGGAGAGAAGGAATGGGTGACGTTTTAGGTCAAGACCCTTCTTCAGACATTATCTATCTATCTTCTATATTACTCAAAGTGTGATGTTGACCCTGTTGTTCTGTATATTGATTTTAGAAAAAATGCTGCCACTTACGGCTGTGATTTTTGGCCATCTTACTCAGTCCCCCTCCGCTGCGCAGGACAAGAGGATTTTTCCCATCGATGAAAGAGTTATTAGTGTTTAAAATATTTTGAGATTCTCTCTCCTGAAGGCCAAGCCCCTTCCGGAGGGACCATAAAACCCGGAAGTGTTGAGTGCCTCAGTCAGTCTCTGCAAGATGGGGGAGTGAGAGAGTCACGTCTCTCAGTCTGAGCTGTGAATAACACTGAACACATGTCTACTAAACTGTGAGTGGTTTTACTGACCTGTCAGTGCCCTTAATGTGGTTTGGAAATATAGTTTGTAAATGCTAAAGCTATGTTGCCTTTGGTTTGGTAATGCTAAAGCTATGTTGCCTTTGGTTTGCAAGATGCTAAAGCTGTGTTGCCTAATTAAAGTTGCCTTGCCTAATTAAAGTTGTCTTGCCTAATTAATGTTGCCTTGCCTAATTAAAGTCGCCTTGCCTCATTAAATTTGCCTTGCCTTCTATATAATTAAAAGTCTAATCTTGATCACTTCCTGTTTGCGCTTTATATTGATTTTAGAAAAAACACTACCACGTACGGCTGTGATTTTTGGCCATCTTACTCAGTCCCCCTCCGCTCATCAGGTGCCGAGGATTTTACACATCGATGAAAAATAAAAAAGTTATTAGTGTTTGAAAAATATTGAGATTCTCTCCTGTCAATCACGCCATGAAGGCCACGCCCCATCTGGTGGGAGGGGGGAGGGACTATAAAACCCAGAAGTGTGGGCATGACTCAGTCTCTGCAAGTTGGAGGAGGGAGAGGTCACGACTCTATGTCTTTAGTGGCCTTGCACCCTGCTTAAAATGGTATGAAACTGCACTTGAATTTGGTGGCCTTGCACCCTGCTAGTAATGTAATTTCAAGGAATAGCCGTGCGTCAACTGCCAGCCCACCAGCCGTGAGTGAGTGAGCTGCCAGCAAAACAGGCTTGAGTGACTGAGCCGCCAGCCCAAGAATCCATTCGGCCCACAATGTCCATACTAGCCTTCTGGAAACCAGTCCCACAACACCCATACTAGTGCTCCAGAAAGCACTAGACACCAATATTGGAATTGGTGGAGAGGTGGAATATTGTGTTGGGGGTCCAGCCCTCCTGTGTGATACTGGTACCCAACGGGTCCCACTTAGTCTAGTATATTACTAAAACTCTCATATTGTGTCTGTCTGTCTGTCTGTCTGTCTGTCTGTCTGTCTGTCTGTCTGTCTGTCTGTCTGTCTGTCTGTCTGTCTGTCTGTCTGTCTGTCTATCTATCTATCTATCTATCTATCTATCTGTATGTACTCCTGGAAATGCGGCAAAACAGTACACGATAGCGCTAAAATGTTTGCGCCACCTTAATCACAATTGTCCTCTGGTTGTTTTGTGTCAAGTTTCGTTCAGATTGATGTTATATTTCACAACTTATTGACATTTAAAAGTTTAGAAAACCCCACTTTGAGAAGAATAACTTGACAGATGCTCTGACAGTTGATGGGAGATTCTGGCAGTTTCTACCTATGACGTCATAATGGGATCTCACAGTCCTCCAATCACAATGGGATCTCATTTACATACGCTGCCGTGAACATTCCGACACCCGACAATGACATCACAATGGGATCTCAGCTGCCAATCAACAGTGTTGGGATCAGCTCCAACCAGTGCAAGTGGAGATTTGTTACATTGTTGTAAGGAGAGGTAGTGAGTTGGGAGGGGAGGAGAAGAAATGTTATTTAAACATTGTCTTTAGTGGGGGAGTTCGAAAGGGGAGACGTGAGGGAGGGTGTGACTGAGGGTAGGGGAAAGGAGAGGGTGAAGGAGTGGAGGAGGGGAGGAGAAGAGGTAAGAGAAGAGGGAGGGTGAAGATGAGGTGGAGGAAGTGTATGAGCCGTGCCTGCACAGTTGTGAGCTATGGGTGATTATTGCATTGGGGAACGGGTTGCGTTTAGGGAATGGGTACATCACAATGGAATCTCATTTAGCAGCAAATCTGGGAGCGCTAATCTTATTTAAAAAAACAAGATTTCTTGGGTGGAGGTTTTTCCATTGTGGAGGCGTGGAATTGGGGAGAGGTTTCATTTCCAAAACTTTCCTTTGGGGGGATGGGGTGGGATGGGGAGGAGGTCTGTTTGTCTGTCTGTCTGTCTGTCTGTCTGTCTGTCTGTCTGTCTGTCTGTCTGTCTGTCTGTCTGTCTGTCGCTCTACCCCACTACCTCTCTACCTGTCTATCTCTCTATCTATATCTCCACCTATCTATCTCTAACTATCTATCTCTCTATTCTATATATTCTATCTATCTATATTTTATATATATTATATTATTATATTATATTTATATATATTATATTTAATATAATTATATATTTTTTATATACATAACGATAGCTCTGATCTTGTTATCTTCCGGTTTGCGCGGTCTTTCTATTTGCGCAAAAACAGTACGCGATAGCACTACGATTTTTCGCCAGCTTACTCACCGTTCTCATGTGCTGTGATTGCACCAAGTTTCGTTCCGAGTCTAATGTAAAAGTTACCGAGGTTTAAAATTCTTTAAAAATGCGCGTGCGCAGATCGATCCCTTCCCCTGCCAGTCGGTGCAGCGTGGATTGGTCTTCTCTCCTGTCACTCTGCGGGATGGCCCACCCCTTCCTGCACCATCGCGCCTTTACTGGAGCTGAGGATGACCTCCAAACGGACACAATTTTCGGAGGATCCGGAAAAGGTCCAGCCTGGCACGGGAAAGGTCGCCAGAGAATCTGATCCCGGTGGAGGAGAACAACCAGCGACCAGCGATCAGCGACCGATATGAGACCCCATCACACCGTCAGCTCCAGCCCCTTCCCCTCTGGACCCCTCGCTGGCTCCTGCCCCCCTCCCCCGTGATACCCCCTCTCCCCAACAACCCCCATCTTTTTTCTGAGCTCCATCGGCCCCTGCCCACAACCTCCCCTCCCCCACAACCCACCCCCTGCCCACACACCTCCCTCCCCCCCACACACACACCCCCTCCCCCACGCCCCCACCCCGCCACACACCCACCTTGCCACACAGAGGTAGGCCATAGAAGCGCCCCCCCCCCACCGGCCCCCGACAGGCCGCCTGAAGCTGTCCCCATCCCAGGCTGTAGGACGCTCCCCCACCAGCCCCCACCTGAAGGCGTACCCGTCCCCCAGCTGCAGGATGCTCCCCATCGGTCCCCACCAGAAGCCGGTGGGGAGCGGCAGCGGCAGCGATAGGCCACAGCAACGGCAATGACGCTCCCCCCACCCCCACCACCGCGCGGCGGCCTGAGGCTGCACCGAGGATCCGAGGCCTGGGCGTGAGCTGCTGCTCCTCCGGGCACGCAAGGAGGGAAAGGAGCGACACCCTTGAGATACTGGGGAGGGAGAGTGGGGGGATTGAGGGGGAGGAGGGAGGAAGGGAGGGAGTGACTGAGGGTAGGGGAAAGGAGAGGGAGGGAGAGGTGAGGGAGGCATTGGACGACGGGAGGGGAAGAGAGGAAAGAAGAGGGAGGGTGAATAGGAGGGGGAGGGAGTGCTGGGGGATGAGGGGAAATGAGCCGTGCCTGTGCAGTTGGGGGCTATGGGTGAGTGGTGGAAGATTGCATTGGGGGAACGGGTTGCGTTGGGAGACCAGGCCTCCCGTGTGACAGGGACCCAGCGGGTATATCCTTCCTTATCTATATTACTAAAAGTCTGTTCTTGACCGGTTTTGGTGATCTGTGCTGCGATTTCCGAGAGAACGCCGCCACCTACGGCCGTCATTTTTGACCACCTCGCTCAGAGCCCCCCTCCGCCGCATGTGTGCCGAGGATTTTTCCAGTCGATGAAAAATGACAGAGATATTAATAATTTTCAAAATTCCCCATTCTCTCTGCTGCCCCCGCTGGCGGCAGGGGGGGGGGGTGGACTATAAAACCAGTGGTGTGCCTCAATTAGTCTGCAAGCTGGAGGAAGGCAGAGGGTCACGTTTCTCTGAGCTGTGAATAACACTGAACACATGTCCACACAACTGTGAGTAAGTACCCTTAATGTGGTTTGAAAATGAAAATATGGTTAAAGTAAAAAAGCACTGCCTGCAAATGGTTGTTTGGGGGGTTTGGGTTGAAATAAAAAGGCACTCTCTCTCCCCCCCTCTCCTCCCCCCCCCCCTCTCCTCTCCTCCCCCTCCTCCTCTCTCCCCCCTCCTCCTCTCCCCCCCCTCCTCTCTCCCCCTCTCTCCCCCCCCCCCTCCTCTCTCCCTCCCCCTCCTTTCTCCCCCTCCTCCTCTCCCACCCACCTCCTCTCTCCCACCCTACTCCTCTCTCCCCCCTCCTCACCCCCTCCTCCTCTCTCCCCCCCCCTCCTCTCCCCCCCCTCCTCTCTCCCCCCCTCTCCGCTCTCCCCCCCTCCTCTCCCCCCCTCTTCTCTCCCCCCCTCTCCTCCCCCCCCCTCTCCTCTCCCCCTCTCTCCTCTCCCCCCCTCTCCTCTCCCCCCTCTCCTCTCCCCCTCTCCTCTCCCCCCCTCTCCTCTCCCCCCCTCTCCTCTCCCCCCCTCTCCTCTCCCCCTCTCTCCTCTCCCCCCCTCTCCTCTCCCCCCCTCTCCTCTCCCCCCCCTCCTCTCCCCCCCCTCCTCTCCTCTCCACTCCCCTCTTTTTCTCCCCCTCCTCCCCTCCATCCCCTCCCCCACCGTCCCTCCCCTAAACCCCCCCTCCCCTCCACACCCCCTCCCCCTCCCTGCTCCCCACCTCTCCCCCTCCCCTCACCTCACCCCCCTCTCAGCACACCCCCTCACCCCCCCTCTCCTCTCCCACCCTCTCTCTTTCTCCCCTCTTTTTCTCCCACTCCTCCCCTCCCCCACCACCTCTCCCCTAAACCCCCCTCCCCTCCACACACCCCTACCCCCTTCCCTCCACCCTCCCTGCTCCCCACCTCTCCCCCTCCCCTCACCTCTCGCCCTCCCCTCACCTCTCCCCCTCCCCTCTCCCCCCTTCACTCACCTCTCCCCCCCTTTCTCCCCCTCACTCTCACCCTCTCTCTCTCCACCCCCACCTTTCCCCTCTCACCCACCCTTCCTCTTCTCCTCCTTGCCACCCCCTCTCCCTCTTGCCCCTCTCTCTGTGTCTCTGCCCCTTCTCTCTCTGCCCTCACTCTCTACCACCACCCCCCCCCCCCTCCCCCCCTCTCTAGATGTGACTGCAAGTTGGGGGCTATGCGTCAGTAGATAGGGTGGTTATGGGGTAAAAGGAGCAAATTAATAATATTAATATAATATTAAGAGGGGTAATTAGCGTGAGTGCGGGGGGGGGGGGGATAGTTAGTGTGTGTGACGCTGCATGCCGCCTTACCCCCCACAACCGCACGTTGGGGGAACAGATCCAACGGGTCTGCACTTGGTCTAGTATAACTATAAAACTCTGATCTTGGATGTGTGTGTGTGTGTGTGTTTATTTATTTGTTTGTGTGTTTTCATATCTACTCGAAAAAACAATGTGCGAAATGAAAATAAATTCCATATTCTGGTAGAGATTTACCCCCTGGAGTACGAAATCGGTTTACCTGAAAATTCCGTGCTTTATTTCTTGAGTTATTAATAATAATGCTTACAAGTCCAATCAAATTTTGAAATCAAAATGCCTGTTTTTCGCTGATGACATGACAATGGACCTGCCTGCCTGCCATCTGCTCACTCTGTGACTGACATCACCTCCCACCCCTCCCTCCTCCCCCCGATGTTCAAAGGTTGCCCTGTCGACTGAAGTCCAAAGATCATAGCTGAAGACTGCGTTGGTTCGTTGAAGACTCGCTCGCCCACTCGTGCCTCTGCTGGGGTATCTCCCCTCCCATTTCTGCCCCTCTCCTCTCTCTCCCCCCCAGCCTCTTCATCCTCTCTCTCTCTCCTCCCTCTCTATCTCTCCCCCCCTCTCTCTCCTCCCCTCTCCCCCCCCCACCCCCCCCCCCCCCCCTCGGCTCGGCCCGGACCTCCCCCCTCTCTCTATGTCTCTGCCCCCTCTCTTTCTCTGCCCCTCTCTTTCTCTGCCCCTCTCTCTCTACCCCCCTCCCTCTTCCTCTCTAGACGCACCTGCGAGTTGGGGTGCTATGCGTGAGTGGATAAGGCGGGGATGGGGTAAAAGGAGGGAATGAATAATATTAATATAATATCAAGGGGGGTAGTTAGTGTCTGTGGGGGGTGGTTAGGGTGTGTGTGACACCGCAGGCCGCCCCCCGCAACCACGCGTTGAGAGGACAGGACCCAACGGGTCCCACTTGGTCTAGTATATATATAAAACCAAACATGAGTAATAACAACCCAGTGGTAAATTCCACAGTACAAAATAGCCTGGGCTTCGCAATCAGCTCTTGTGGAGCATAATATGGAAAATAAACTGTTGCATAACTTTAATAAAAATAAGTTGTGACAATGGCATTGGCAAATGCAACATCACTTGAGGGTTTCTTCAGGTAGGTGGGATACAAATCATATATTCCTGCATTAATTCCTCATCTGAAATCCCCCTCCAGTTAATGCCTATGTCACTTTTGCTGTGTCTTGTCTGATAGCTGTGTTTCCCAGACTTCCCTCCCTCATCTCCAGAGGACCAGAGGAGAGGAAGTCTTCCAGGAAATGTTGTTTCTACTCATGGTCTGGATATCAAACACACATTTTATTTTTAATCAAAATGGCGACAGTTTCTCCTCAAGAGCGATAACCGATAATTCTGGTTTAGATGAAGTGCCACAACTCGCTAACTCCTTCCACTGTACATCTTGATCAGCATTGTATCCTTGAGCGGTTGGATATGGAGTACTGCCCAACCTCTGAAGAAGGGTCTCGACCCGAAACGCTTCTCTCCAGAGATTCTGCCTGTCTCACTGAGTTACTCCACCATTTTGTGTCTATCTGTACTTTTATCATTCAAGAATTCATCAGCACCTCTGATATTATATGAGGAAGTCATCAGCTTGAATTCATCAGAATTCATCTGAAAACCAAAACAGCAAGATAGACAGTTCAAGATAAACACAAAACGCTGGAGTAACTCAGCGGGACAGGCAGCATCTCTGGAGAGAAGGAATGGGTGACTTTCTGGGTCTAGACCTTCCTTCAGACTGAGAGTCAGGGGAGAGGGAGTCTAGAGATATGGAGGGGTCAGGTGTGAAAACGACAGATCCATGCAGCCGATGATAATGAAATGTGGAATGGTACATTGTTAGCTGAGGGGAAGGTGATGAGGAGGCACACAGAGTAAAATTAATTAGAGGAACAGTGAAACTAGTTGGAGAACTAGGGTGACGGAGAGATGGAGAGAGAGGGAATGCAAGGGTTACTTGAAGTTAGAGAAATCTATATCATACTGCTGGGTTGTAAGCTGCCCAAGCGAAATACGGTATGAGGTGCTGTTCCTCCAATTTGCACTGGGCCTCACTCTGACAATGCAGGAGGCCCAGGACAGGGAGGTCAGTGTGGGATTGGGAGGGGCAGTTAAAGTATTTGACAACCGGGAGATCACGTAGGCCTAGGCAGTTCAAGCCCCTGGTGACCAGGCACCAACGCCACTAAGTGGTCAATGACAATAGCAACACACTCTCCAATCCAACGGCCAGAGACAACCTCACGTGTGGGAGGGTCTCCGTCATGGACAGGCCTAGTTCCCCACAGCAGGAAAAGCAAGCCCAGGTGAAGCATTCCCCTCCAAACAGGACCATATCAAAGACGCACCATCATCATTGTTAGTGGACTAGTGCTAACTATTGTACTGCTTTTATCACGAGGCATTCATCATCTGTTCTGATGTTATTCCATTCTTGTCAGAGGCATCTGGGCCACATGTTGAATACATATTATTTTTGCCAAATTTAGGTCATGCAGCATACAATTGGGATGAGGGCCATTTTATCCACGTGGACAAACTCTTGATGATAGACAACTGGTAGTTAGGTTAACTCAGTCCCGCTGAGTTACTCCAGCGTTTTATGTCTCTTTAGCATCTGCAATTCCTTCCTACACATGGTAACTAGGTTAAATGACCACTGTATATTGCCCCCAGCCAAGTGGTTGAATTGGGGGGAGAGGATTTGATGGGAGTGCGGGGACAATAACATGAGACCAGCTGAGTGTAAATGTGCTCAGTGTGGACTCAGTGGGCTGAAGGGTCAGTTTCCATCTGTGTGACTCCGTCTCATCAAACAACTTCTTACCTCCAGGCACCTTGACCAGGTAAAACAGTTGTTTTCTCATCTCTAATAACTTAAAATTAATCAAGGAAACTATTCCAAGAAAGTGAAACAGCTTCCTACGTCCCTTACAGGATACTGAGTTGGATGATCAGCCAGGTACAGGATACTGAGTTGGATGATCAGCCATGATCATATTGAATGGCGGTGCAGGCTCGAAGGGCCGAATGGCCTACTCCTGCGCCTATATTCTATGTTTCTCTGTTTCTATGTTATTAATTTTCTCCCAAAAGCAAAGCCTAGAAGATGTTAGGTAGACAAAAATGCTGGAGAAACTCAGTGGGTGAGGCAGCATCTATGGAGCAAAGGAAATAGGCAACGTTTCGGGCCGAAACCCTTCTTCAGACTGATGTGAGGGGAGGGTGGGGAGAAGAAAGGAAGAGGTGGAGCTAGTGGGCTGAGGGAGAGCTGAGAAGGGGAGAAGAAAGTAGGGAAAGTAGGGACTACCTGAAATTGGAGAAGTCAATGTTCATACTGCTGGGGTGTAACTGCCCAATGAGGTGCTGCTCCTCCAATTTCCAGTGGTCCTCACTTACTTACTTACTTAATTAATTTATTGAACATGTTAAAAAAGACAAACACAAATAAACTTGTAAGCAATAAAAAAGAGAATAAAACACAAAGGAAAACAAACAAATAAGTAACTCAAATAATACAAATAATATCGTTCATGTTCAAAAGGGGTAAGAAGAAGTTCGAAACTTTTCTGGGCCCACCCCCTCTTATTTTCTATACATTTTCATGGAAAAACAAAATAATGGGAACAAATGGACCAAAAATCTGTTGAACAGTCCACAAACAAGAAATAACCAAACAGAAAAGAAAATCACTGGTCCAGCTCATAACCATTCAATCTTTTGTTTCTGAAGAGTGTTTTTAGTTTGAATAGAGTCTTACATTTTTTCAGCTCATCATGGCCATGGAGGAGGCCCAGGACAGAAATGTCAGATTCGGAATGGGAGGGGAGTTGAAGTGCTGAGCCACCGGGAGATCAGGTTAGTTAATGCGAACCGAGCGGAGGTGCTCGGCGAAGCGAACGCCAAGCCTATGCTTGGTTTCACCGATGTAGAGCAGCTGACACCTAGAGCAGTGGATGCAATAGATGAGGTTGGAGGAGGTGCAGGTGAACCTCTGCCGCACCTGGAAAGCCGAGAAGATTAATCTCTAATTTCCTAATGTTGTGAAGGTTTGGTGGAATTACTGGGAATAGATGGTAACATATTGTGGAGAGATGGGTAAAATGGACAGAGACGGGTCTCGACTCGAAACATCGGCCATTCCTTCTCTCCATAGATACTGCCTTGCCCGCTGAGTTACTCCAGCATGTTGTGTCTACCTTTGGTAAAACGGACAGGAAAGACTTGAATCGTTACAGCACCTTCACGGCCCTTGATGAACAATTTAGGCGCGTTACAGGCTAACTTGTTAGGCCACTGTTGTGACACAGGAAATTTGGAAGCTAATTTGTGCGCAGAAAGCTCTCATAAACAGCAAAATGATAAACAGCAAATGATTTTATTTTCTGTGCAGTGAAGTTTTCAAATGACTCTTGGCGAGGGAAGGATTTTGAGTGTGAAGTGGAATTGAGCAATTAGTGAGGGTAGAGGGAGGATCTGGCCATTAGTTGAGTTGTGACAGTGGCTGAATAAGTTCAGTATCTCTCTGTATGACACTAATTAGAGCGACATTACTTCCTGATAGTTACCAATGCAAGATCGGCCCGCTCTTATTAAATCTAAAGGTTGAATCTCCTATTAGTCGCTAGTCTCCAGTTGTATCAAAATCATTAATTGTGACTTTTCTAGTGCAGATATAAATAATCAGTAATTGTTTTCAAAATATTGAGTTGGAGGAAATATTTTAATTAGACCACAACAAAGGGGAAAGAGAAACTATCTGAGGTGGTTTTTGTGTTGTTAAGACTGTAGCCCCAGGCACCAAGCCTAACCCATCACCGCATCCTTTGATTGAATGAAAAATCGTGGTGGCAAGATGCATTTGGGGATACAGGCGCTGCCTAATTTAACATATCAAGAGGAATCGTTAAAAGAACAGAGCTTAAAGTGGAAATTAGAATCATGAGAATGTGGGTCAATTGCTAGCATTGCCAACGTCTGACGAGTTGTGCATTCTCTCTTTGACAAAAAGCACCTCAAGAGCCAATTTGAATTGGTCCTTTTTTTTAAAAACGGAGAAACATGTTAAAAGCGAATTCCGTGTTGGAAACTTGAGGCTATTTCTGGACAAAAGAGCAAAGATGGGCCTTCCTCATTATTCTCAGAGGGTGACATGATTGCCATACATTGTGGCCAGGACTGAGTGCTTGGCTGGGTGCCCTCTGCAATGTTGTGGAACTGAGAATACATGTAACCTGCAGCAGGTAATGCATTCATTTGTTCTATATCTCACAACATCACTCATTTTCCCTTTCACCCGACTCTCAGTCAGAAGAAGGGTCTCGACCCAAAACATCACCCATTCCATCTCCCCAGAGATGCTGCCTGTCCCGTTGAGTTACTCCAGCATTTTGTGTCTATCTCAGGTAATGGTGTCAGCTTCCTCTGCTACAGTAAATGACACCGCTGAGCTAATTGGGGGTTTATAACAATCAGATAGTCTTAACACCATCAACACAAATACTGTTTCCTAAATAAGTGGATTTATTTTGACAAATCCGATTCGAATTCTCAATCTGTCATTGTAGGGTTTAAGCACAAATTCTTTGGATCAATTAGCCAAATTGGTTACTCTGGATTGCTCTGGATTACTTAAAATAATCAATATAACCTGTGTATTTGATAATTAGACTTGCATTACAGGGTCACATCCAAACAGTGCAACATAAATAGCAATAGATAAGCTATTTCGAACCTTTTTGAAATTATGTCCCTTCTACCTATTCTGCTGGTTGAAGCAATTGTCAAAGGTGTACAAAATAGGCAAGGGAGCTCTGTATAGTGACCTGACCCAACCTTTATCCATCAGCCATCCAGTCAGCATCTTAACTGGCCAAGCTACAACTGTGGACATCCCCATTTTGTGATTGAAGAAAACAGCATTCTGGTGCAAATAATGGGGCTGAAAACCAAGGAAAAGGAGCAAGCATCACAGGGATAGATAACGACCATGCACCATATGTTGCATTGGTGATGCATAGACTCTTGTGCTAAAACATGATGGGGTAAACTTGCTGTAAAATGCATGTGGCCTAAACACCTCCCAATCAAATTTACTTCAAGAAATCCTCAACTTCTCTTCTTCCTCTCTTCAGTCAACCTCTCTTGGACAATGATGGTTTCGTTGGTTAGGAGTTGGCTGATAAACTGATGGAGAAGCCACTGTCTCCTAAGCAGAACAGGAGGCTCATGGTGAGAAGGTTGTGAGGAGCTCTGCTCTCCCTCTGTGTCTCCCGATGAGTAACCCTGATGCCCCTGTCCCACTTAGGAAACCTGAACGGAAACCTCTGGAGACTTTGCGCCCCACCCAAGGTTTCCGTGCGGTTCCCGGAGGTTGCAGGTGGTTGCCGGAGGTTGCAGGTAGTGGAAGCAGGTAGGGAGACTGACTAAAACCTCCGGGAACCGCACGGAAACCTTGGGTGGGGCGCAAAGTCTCCAGAGGTTTCCATTCAGGTTTCCTAAGTGGGACAGGGGCATTAGATTCTCAGCCCTGAATGTTCCTTTCCCACTTTGACTGGTCTTACCCAAAGTTTGCAGAGTTATTCGGGATGTTGCATTTCTCCGAGTTCGCCCAAGGGTATCCATGGGTGCATTTTCCTGCCTGCCTCCTCGCACACCAGAGCATGGACAGAGCTTCCACTTCATGTGTCTGGGGTTGCAGTCAGATGCGAGCCTGCCTGGGGTTGGGCAACGCTTGCTGATCAGCCTGGGCCTACCACCCTGTGGCTCCAGCTATGCCCAGGGGCAGCTGGTGGCTTTGGACTGAGCTGGGCATTGGAGGAAGGGCCGTACGCACACCAACCACTGACCCAGAGTTAGCTCTGAAGTCCCTGGACCTACACTGACTCCGCTCATTACCAGGACTCCAAATCAGAAAGGTTTGAGTTTGCAGATCACATTTGTATGGTCAAGCTTTGTGGCAGTTGGCTACCTGTTCGCGATTGCCTGTCCACTATCTGTCCACTACCTGTCCACTACAGACAGGAAGTGTCACAGCTGGCGTCCTGGTGCCATCACAATAACCTAGAGCTCAATGCTCTTAAGACAGTGGAATTGATTGTAGACTTTATGAGAGCTCCCCCTCCTTTCACCCCACTCACCATCAACAACACCAAATTCACATCTGTGGAGTCATTTAAGTTCCTTGGAACCATCATCTCCAAGGACCTTAAGTGGGGGGCCACCATCAACTCTGCAGTCAAAAAGGCGCCACAGAGGATGTACTTCCTACGGCAGCTGAGGAAGCACAATCTGCCACAGGCAATGATGGTCCAATACTACACGGCCATCGTAGAGTCTGGTCTCACCTTCTCCATCATGGTCTGGTTTGGCTCAGCCACCCAGCACGACACCTGGAGGCTGCAGCGAATCAGCTGAGAAGGTTATTGGCTGCAACCTTCCCCCCATTGATGAACTGTACACTGCAAGGGCCAGGAAGCGAGCGGGCAAGATCATCTCTGACCCCTCTCGCCCTGGCCACAAACTCTTTGAATTACTTCCCTCTGGAAGGCGACTCCGGACTGTCAAAGCTGCCACAGCCAGACATAAACATTATCCACGAGTAGTAGCTCTACTCAACAGCCAAAAATCTGTAGCCTCCCTTTGATCTGGTATTTTGGTGGTTCACCTGCTTGATCAATGGTGTTTTAACATTAATGTTTTATTATTATTAATGTTTAGTGTTTTCTGAGTCATTCGTAACTGTCACTGTATGTCATGTTGTTACTTGTGGGCGGAGCACCAAGGCAAATTCCTTGTATGTGAATACTTGGCCAATAAACTTACTTACTTACCTGTTCACTACCAATCCACCAGTACCTGTCCACAAGTACCTGTCCACTACTACCTGTCCACCAGTACCTGTCCACCAGTACCTGTCCACCACTACCTGTCCACCAGTACCTGTCCACTACTACCTGTCCACCAGCAAGTGATGAAAGCAGTTGGTTGTCCTCGAGTTTAGGATGGAGAATGGTTTTATTCACAGCGTTGGAATCAGTATAAAACACGGCAGTGAAACTTATAGCCTGTTGTGATTGACCAAGGCTGGGAGAGGAGAGATGCAGTGGCTCAGCCAGTAGAGCTGCTGCCTCAGAGCTCCAGGGCCTCCAGTGCTGTCTGTGTGGAGTTTGCACGTTTTTGCTGGGACCATGTGGGTTTCTTCCGGGTACTCCGGTTTCCCACCACATCCGAAAGATGTGCAGGTTGGTAGTTTAATTGTCATCTGTAAGTTACTTAGTGAGTGGCCTATCCAGGGGGAGAGATGTGAATGTGGGGAGAATAGAAATATGAAGAGTAGGAAGAAACAGCAGACGCTGGTTTATACTGAAGATAGACCCAAAATGCTGCATTAACTCAGCGGGTCAGGCAGCATCTCTGGAGAAAAATAATCGGTGACGTTTCGGGTCGAGACCCTTCTTCAGACTGAAAGTAGAGGTTGGGGGGGGGGGGGGAAACTGGGGGCGAGAAAATGCCAGAACAAATCAGGCTGAGCAACAGATGACCTCAGGAAGGGTGGAGCCCACAATGGCTCATTGTTGGCTGGGGAAGGTGTGATAACAAAAGGGATACAAGGGTATGAACAGTGGAACTGATTGGATGACTAGGGTGGGAGAGGGGGGGGGGGGGGGGGGGGGGGGGGGGGGTGGGGGGAGAGAGGGAATGCAGGAGTTACTTGAAATTAGAGAAATCAACGTTCATTCCATTGGGTTGTAAGCTGTCCAAGTGAAATATGAGGTGCTCTTCCTCCAAGAAGTGAGTAGCATTGCCTTAAGCCTTGTGTTTTGTGGTGGTTTGGTGCTAATGGTGGTGGGCACGTGTCGGTGGGTGAGAGGGGACATGGGGATGACCTTACCTTGTGCCAGGGTCTGTAGTGGGAGGGTGGGCTGTCCGGGCTGGAGGGTCACCAGGCCTTGTCGCTGCAGGTTGAGGAGATGCTGCTGCTGCAGTTGCTGCATTTGAAGGATCTGCTGCTGGAAAGCGAGCTGCTTGTTGCCCAGTTGCTGCAGAGTGGAGAGAGGAAGAGGCCATCAGCGTCCGCATGCCTGCATCACGCAACCAGGGCAAAAACCTGCGCTTCCCCCTGCTACCACCAGTGTGCACTAGTGGTGGGCCCATGCACCCTGCATATGCCTAACACTAACCCTAATGCCCTTCATTCTGAAACCCAGCAAGTAACGCTTTGGGGACTATGACACTCATCACAGCTGAGCCTGGGGTCTTGCACTCTGCAACAGGGAGCTGCCAGATACCCATCAAGATCCCAGCCGTTCTTACCCTGCCTGAATTCAGCCCACATAAACGAAAGCATGTACTCTGAGCTGTAGGCTCAGTGCCACGTGAGGATGTAGAGCGATCCATTGATCTGTCAGAGTGTGGCTTGTATGCACAATGTTAGCAGTCTGCATCCCAGTGGCCTGAACATTGACTTCTCCAATTTCCTGTAGCCCTTGCTGTCTCCTCCCCTTCTCAGCTCTCTGGCTCCACCTCTTCCTTTCTCCTTCCCTCCCCCCCCCCCGCCCCCCACACCCCACCCTGCATCAGCCCGAAACGCTGCCTATTTCCTTCGCTCCATAGATGCTGCCTCACCCGCTGAATTTCTCCAGCATTTTTGTCTACCATGCACAATGTTAACATTTGCAATAACTACCTGTAACATTAACATTAAACTTAAGTAGCGTTATTAGGATGAAGTTCCATGATTAACTCTAGCCTCAGGGGAGGTTGTTGGTGGTTCTGTGAGGCAGGGTCTATGCCCCTCCCAGTCAAGGTCAGAGAGAGTAAACGGCAAGGTCCTGTGAGCAGATTGTTCCCTGCTTCTGACCGTTTGCCTGGAGATGGGGAGTGGGCTGGTGAGGGTTGGTGGTAAAATGTTTATTTGTCACATCTACAACTGCACACTGAGATTCATTTTGCATATATTACACATGTGGGCACCGCCTAGGGTTGCCAACTGTCCCGTAATAGCCGGGACATCCCATATATTGGGCTAAATTGGTTTGTCCCATACGGGACCTCCCTTGTCCCATATTTGACTGCTACTACTCAGGTGGAGGGGACTGTCGGGTCGGAGCGCCGCATCCGGCCCCGCCTCACCCATCCCGACGTAGTGCAGCCCATGGAGTGCAGCAGCACCAGCAGTGCCCCGCCCCTGGCTCCATCGGTCGGCAGCCCAGCCAGCTGTCCAACCTTCGGGCCTTCGCTTACTGCCGACACCACCACCCCTCCTTCTCATGGCCGATCATCAGTTCATGAGTTGGATGGGGTGCCGGACTTTGCGAGCGATGTCGCGCGGGCCAAAACGCCTCAGCTGGCCCGGCGGGCTGGGCTTTGTGTGTAGTCCAGCACCCGGGCCAACTCATCATTCACCCAGCCACGGCCAAGTCTGTCAACGAATTGCTGTTGGGAATTTGTCCCTTATTTTGACTTTTTGTCCCTTATTTGGGAGTGAGAAAGTTGGCAACCCTAGCGCCGCCATCTTTGGCGCCATTATTCAAAGTACAAAGTCCGATCGGCCCGCACGCTCGATGTACTGGAGCAGTTCCCGCAAACCGTCATCCCTCTCCTCTCCTCTCCTCTCCTCTCCTCTCCTCTCCTCTCCTCTCCTCTCCTCTCCTCTCCTCTCCTCTCCCGGCCATCTTTGTGTCCCGGGGGCGCCTCCTGCAGCTGACCTGAAGGCGCTGGAGGTATCACCCCGGTTCACCCTCCCACTGGTCCTTGCTCCTCCCGTCTGACTTCTCCAGCTCCTTCCCGGTTACGCCGTCAGCCGAATCTTCGTGCGGGTTCCCCGTCCCGCCGACCGTTGGAGGTCTCGCCGACCGACGAGCCTTCAGGCGGACACCACCAAGCCTTTGGCTGGGTTCCTGATCCCGCTGACCAACGGGCCTTCGGGCAAGATCCCGCCGACTGACAAGCTTTTGTGTGGTCCCTGTCCCACCAACAACCTGCCTTCATCAATGATACAGGAGGTTTCTCCTATGATGTTCCCAGTTTTTAAGAATAAGGAGTAAGCCATTTAGAACGGAGACGAGGAAACACGTTTTCTCACAGAGAGTGGTGAGTCTGTGGAATTCTCTGCCTCAGAGGACGGTGGAGGCCGGTTCTCTGGATGCTTTCAAGAGAGAGCTAGATAGGGCTCTTAAAAATAGCGGAGTCAGGGGATATGGGGAGAAGGCAGGAATGGGGTACTGATTGTGGATGATCAGCCATGATCACATTGAATGGCGGTGCTGGCTCGAAGGGCCGAATGGCCTACTCCTGCACCTATTGTCTATTGTCTATTGTCTTGGATGCAACTCAACTTCCTTAAATTAAACAGTAACAAAACAGAATTTCTCCTCATTGGCTCCAAATCAACACTTACCAAAATTAACAACCCCACTCCCACTATTGACGGCACCACTGTCTCCCCATCTCCTCAGGCCCGCAACCTTGGCGTGATCTTTGACTCAACCCTCTCCCTTGAGCCTCACATCCGCCATGTTGTCAAAACATCATTTTTTCACCTCCGAGACATTGCCAAAATCAGACCCCGCTGCTGAAAGACTCATCCATGCCTTCATCTCCTCCCGACTGGACTACTGTAACTCTCTTCTCTTTGGCATTAATTCCAGCAACATCAACCAACTCCAACTGGTCCAGAATGCAGCCGCCCGACTCATTACCCACACCAAATCCTGGCACCACATCACCCCAGTCCTCAAAGAACTTCATTGGCTTCCCATTTCCCACCGGATCATCTACAAAATCCTGGTCCTCGCCTACAAAGCCCTCAACCACTTGGCCCCCCCTTATCTCACTGACCTCCTCTCCCCCTACCAACCCTCACGGTCCCTCAGATCCATTTCAGCCGGTCTCCTCTCCATTCTGAAATCCAACCTCTGCACTTTTGGAGACAGAGCCTTCTCCAGGGCAGCTCCCAGGCTCTGGAACTCCCTCCCACAATTGAGCCGAACTTCTGAGTCCCTCACCATCTTCCAGTCCCGCCTCAAGACCCATCTCTTCACCTCTGCATACCCTTAGTCCCATGTCCCCCTCCCCTTTGCATCTCTGTCTTACTGCTCTATTTTGTTTTGTTCTTGACTCACCATGTAAAGCGACTTTGAGTCCTTGAAAAGCTCTATACAAATAAAATGTATTATTATTATTATTATTATTATTATTATTATTATTATTATTGTCTCTGGAGCTCCACCCATGACATCTCCGACCAAAATGTCCAGGTATGTGAAACCCTCCTCTTCATTTGCACCCTCCCCTCTCCTCCCCTCCCCTGCCCTCTCCTCCTTTCCCAGCACACGCTCCCCTCCCCTCCCCACCCCTGCCCTCTCCTCCTTTCCCACCACACGCTCCCCTCCCCTCATAGAAACATAGAAACATAGAAAATAGGTGCAGGAGTAGGCCATTCGGCCCTTCGAGCCTGCACCGCCATTCAATATGATCATGGCTGATCATCCAACTCAGTATCCCGTACCTGCCTTCTCTCCATACCCTCTGATCCCCTTAGCCACAAGAGCCACATCTAACTCCCTCTTAAATATAGCCAATGAACTGGCCTCGACTACCCTCTGTGGCAGGGAGTTCCAGAGATTCACCACTCTCTGTGTGAAAAAAGTTCTTCTCATCTCGGTTTTAAAGGATTTCCCCCTTATCCTTAAGCTGTGACCCCTTGTCCTGGACTTCCCCAACATCGGGAGCAATCTTCCTGCATCTAGCCTGTCCAACCCCTCATCTACCCTCTCCTCCTCCTTCTTCCCCTCCCTACCCTTCCCCCCCCCCCCCCCCCCCCCCCCCCCCACCACCCCTACCCCTGCCCTCCCCTCCCCTCCTTCTACACCCTCCACTCCCACCTCTATTGCAGCAGTTTATTTGCATCCTCTTCCTGTTTCCTTGACCTGGTGAGGCCTCCAGAGGAATTTCCTGATTGTCCCTTAATTGTGCCAAATCTACTGTTCATTATTCTTGGTGTAAAAATTTACTCCTAATGGCTTGTTCCCGTTATTTCTTATGAATATAGGATTCGAGCTTTCATACATTTTAAACTAAGGATGTACAGCTTTTTTTGTGAAGCTTGCTTTTGTGGTGATGGCTTCACTAACGAGCAACCCTCTGTGGCCTATTAACATAGTCCCCAGCGATGTGTTAGTAAACCAGATTACCAAGGCACAGCCCAGCTGCTTGAACCCTGCCACTGCACTGACACATCTTATCTGAATGTATTAAGCATGAATATATTACCAATGGGTCCCGGCACTAACACATATTAGGACGAAATCTCCTAGCCGGTCTCCTCGGGAAACGAGAATTGAACAAAGACAATAGACAATAGGTGCAGGAGGAGGCCATTCGGCCCTTCGAGCCAGCACCGCCATTCAATGTGATCATGGTTGATCATCCACAATCAGTACCCCGTTCCTGCCTTCTCCCCATATCCACTGACTCCGCTATCTGCCATTTCCACGACAGGCATGCACGGAATTACTCCAAGTGACTCCAAACTGTTTGGCTCTCTCATTTAGCCAACTCTGTCAATAGAACCGACTCTCTCTCCACCAGGATGCTCCATCCCTGATTGATCAGGGATGTGAGGACAACAGGGATGCTGTCTGTGGGAGCACTGACACGTCAGCTTGGGGAACGAGACACTAAACATGAACTCAAAGCCCAAACTTGCAACCCAACACATCTGTCCCATGAGGTCCTGGCTCTGACTGAGTGGGTTCTGATTCCTCTCCCATCTCCTCCCATCTTGTAAGAAGTCAGTTTATGTCAGACAAAGGCTCACTTCTAGCTGATAAACGCTGCCGTTTAAAGTTGCCAATTAGTTGGGATTGTTCTGGCATCAATAAGTATTGAAAAGTAAACATATGAAAAGTTGCGCTGGAAAATAAATCAATAACTCTGCCGTTGTACGTGACGTAGAGTAACTCAGCGGGTCAGGCAGCATCTTTGGAGAGTATGGATAGATGGCATTTCAGGTTTAGACCTGACCCAAAATCTCACCTATCCACCTTCTCCAGAAATGCTGCCTGCCCCACTGAGTTACTCCAGCACCTTGTGTCTTTTTTTCCCCTCTACACTCTCGGTCCTGATGCAAGACATGACCTCCGCAGATGCTGCTAGACCTGTTAAATCCTTCCAGCAGTTTGCTTTCTGCTCCTGATTTCAGCATCTGCGGCTTCTTGTGACTTGGCCTCTGTGCTCCAGTGTAGAGGGACTTCATTCTCTGTCTAATCCACGCTGCTCCTGACCTGGGAGTGTTTACTGAATCAGTGTTGCTGAAGTCAACCCTGATATCCACCCTACAGAATATCCAGCCCACGAGTGTAAAAAGGGCTTCACTCTTCATTCTACATTTGCTCTGAAAATATTTCTGGAACTCAATAAAATTCCACATCCCAAAGCTAATAAAATTTGCATGCAATAAAGAAAGTTTTTTTTTTGAAAGTCTGGCCTTCTGTAGCTTATGCCCCACAATCACCCCTCCTTTCAATAACTACGGACTCTCTGAGGTAAATCAAAAGCTGTCAAAGATATCAGCCCGAAATGGCAGCAGAAAACTGGCACAGTATTAAGTGATAAGGTCCAGAGATGTTACTGTGATAAAGGATACTGCAGGGTTCAGCAGCGGGAGGAATGATAAACACCTCTTTGATATACTCAGTGAAATATGGGCTGTATCACTGTGGTAGATGAGATCTTTAGAAGCTGAAGAAGGAAATGGTTCTTGATCCAAATCTGCAATATGGCCAAACTGCTTATAAACCAACACAGACAGGAGTTCCCAGGAGAGGGGAGAGGGTCAAGGCCATTTCCTTGGAGGGGGTGTAATACATTTGAAGATGCTGGGTGTTCGTTGATGGGCTTCACTCCTTTAACACGTTTTGTCTGTATTCTGTTTACATTAGATTCAGTTCAGTGACTAAAGCTAGCGGGGTAACAGGCTTGTCAGGTTGATTTATGAGCACATCAACCCAAGTTTCTGTGTATCGTACAAGACTGACAGCGGCAGTTCATTAAATCTGGGTCCTGAGTGACTCAGAACTTGGCGTCAGACCTGCTGCTTAAACGTCAACTTTAACCCCCTGAAATACGCCACTTGTTTTTCAATGTTTTCCTTCCTCTGCTGAAGCAACGGACCCCTTGTGGTAACTCCGCAGGTGCCAGCTGCTGCATTCCCATTGCCCACGTACTTTAAGAATAAGGGGTCGGCCATTTAGAACTGAGATGAGGGAAAACTTTTTCACCCAGAGAGTTGTGAATCTGTGGAATTCTCTGCCACAGACGGCAGTGGAGGTCAGTTCACTGGATGGTTTCAAGAGAGAGTTAGATTTAGCTCTTAGGGCTAACGGAATCAAAGGTATATGGGGAGAAAGCAGGAACGGGGTACTGATTTTGGATGTTAGCCATGATCATATTGAATTGCTGGCTGAAGGACCGAATGGCCTACTCCTGCACCTATTTAATATGTTTCTATGTACTGATCCCGAGAGGGCTTTGGGGAGCAGCAGAAGAGGAGAGCTGAGCTCCTGATCTGATGCTGCAGTAACTCAGTGGGATATCCAACACACACTTCCTACACACACGATCTGATGCACTGTTTGCCCAAGGAAGATCAGCTTCATGACCAGCACTCACCTTGAAGCGAGTGGCAGCGGTGAAATAGCTCTTGGAGTGAAGTCACACGTTGTGAAACAGGGCAGTGAATGCGCTACAAACATGGCCACCATCCCTGCATTTCATAGCTCTTGGTTCAAAGGTAAAAACTGGCCCAAATTTACCCAATATAACTCTACTGCTGTGGATGTTTCAGCAAAATGATGCCATGAGACCTTTTAGGTCAATCTTAAGGGCCGGTCCCACTGTACGAGGTAATTCAAGAGTTCTCCCTGATTCAAACTCGGAGAATTACCGTAATAGCCGCTCGTAGGTACTCGGGGCTCTCGTGGACATTTTTCAACGTTGAAAAAACGCGCTTCCCGAGTGACCGCTTTTCCCGAGTACCTGCCGTTAGCGTTACGAGCCGCTAAGAGACGTCCCGAGCTCCGAAGTGCCCGCTACGTACATTCTACGTACTTACCACGAGTTTGATTTTTTTTTTAACTCGGGAGAGCTCTTGGGTAAACTCGTATAGTGGGACAGGCCCTTTAGTTTAACAAACAAAAGGTCAGTGGGTCAGACAGTGAAATGTATATACTCAGGTTTGCACTGATCTATTGCTTTTGTCCGTAGATTAGGACCTCACCTCAATGAAAGACAAAAACCCCACTCATGTACAGCTGAGGCATTGAGTGGAAGAGTTGGGCCATGTTACACATTGGTTTGGCCTCACTTAGAGCACTGCGTGCAGTTCTGGTCTCCACGCCAGAGGACGTGACTCAGCTAAAGAGTGCAGAAAAGATTCACAAGGATTCACTGGATTAGAGAGAGGGCTTGGGTTATTGGATAGGCTGGGCCTAATTTCCCTGAGGTGAATGAGGCTGAGAGGTGACATGATAGAAGTGTATACAATTAAGGGGTTTTGTAGATACATAGATAGGGCAGTTAGACAGAGGCTGGTTCCTGTAATGGGGGGAGGGAAAATCAAAACCTGGAGGGTGTGGGTTTAAGGTGAGGGGGAGGTAGTTTAAAGGGTGTGTGACCGGTAATATTTTCACATAAAGAGCAGTGGGTGGCTGGAATGAGCTGCCAGTGAGGGGAAAGGGATTCATGCAGGCAAGTGGGATTAGGATAGTTAGACACAATGGTTGACATATATGTGGTGGGCCAAAGGGCCTGTTGCTATGCTGTAAATGTGTATGACTATCAATGACCCTAATGTGCCATTGGGATGAACACTCACAGAAAATAGGCAGGAGGCTTAAATGTCCGACTTCCCAGGGACATTACATTTCAAAACTGATTTGAAATGTTTAGTGGATGGATCCCATCTCTTCCCACATGTAAAATGTCCGGCAGTGGTCCCCGATGATTGATAAGGAGCAGGAAACAAGGCTGACTTTCACCCCCACTTTAGCGGGACAGGCAGCATCTCTGGAGAGAAGGAATGGGTGACGTTTCGGGTCAAGAAGAAGGGTCTCAACCCAAAATGTCACCCATTCCTTCTCTCCAGAGATGCTGCCTGTCCCGCTGAGTTACTCCAGCATTTTGTATCTATCTTCGGTGTAAATCAGCATCTGCAGTTCAGTTTAGTTTAGAGATACAGTGTAGAAACAGGCCCTTCGGCCCACCGAGTCCGCACCGACCAGCGATCCCTGCACACTAACACTATCTACACACCTAGGGACAATTTTTACATATATACCAAGCCAATTAACCTACGAACCTGTACGTCTTTGGAGTGTGGGAGGAAACCAAAGTTCTCGGAGAAAATCCACGAAGGTCACAGGGAGAACGTACAAACTCCGTACAGACAGCACCCATAGCCAGGATCGAACCCGGGTCTCTGGCGCTGTAAGCACTGTAAGGCAGCGACTCTACCGCTGTGCCACCGTGCTGCCCTTCCTACACCTTTCACCACACCTTCCTCTCTTCTCAGGATCATCGTGGCAAAGATTGACATGACTCTTTGATGTCTCTCACTAGTTGCTTGCCAGACCAGCCAACACCTACAACCCTACCCCCACCCCCCCCCCCACCCCCCCCCCATCTCAGACATTAAAGCCCCAGGAAATGCTCCTTACTCCATGTACACAATGTCACAGAGTCAAATTGATCTTGGTTTGACATACAAATTTAATGCAATTCAACTCAAGGAGGAAGGTGTGGATAGACACAAAATGCTGGAATAACCCAGCGGGACAGGCAGCATCTCTGGATCGAAGGAATGGGTGACGTTTCAGGTTGAGGCCCTTCTTCAGACTGAGAGTCAGGGGAGAGGGAGACACAGAGATATGAAAAGGTAAGGTGTGAAAACGAGAGATTAAAGGGGACGAAGACAAGGAAAATGGAGAATAGATCATAGTTACCTAGGGGAAGGTGACAACGAAGCCTACAAAGATAACATTTAATTAGGAATATGGTCAGACTGGTCGGAGAACTAGGAAGGGGGAGGGATGTACAGAGAGGGAAAGCAAGTGTTACTTGAAGTTAGAGAAATCAATATTCATACCGCTGGGGTGTAATATAATATAAGGTGCTGTTCCTCCAATTTGCGCTGGGCCTCACTCTGACAGTGGAGGAGGCCCCAGGACAGAAAGGTCAGTGTGGGAATGTGAGGGGGAGTGTTTAGCAACCGGGAGATCAGGGAATGTTTAGGCGGGCTGAGCGGAGGTGTTCAGCGAAACGATCGGCGAGGCTGCGCTTGGTCTCGCTGTAATGTAAGTTGTGGCTAGACCCCGGTTGTTTTGATCTCGAGGTTTAGGGTTCTGGACGGAGGGCTGGTGAAACTGTTCATTAATCTGGGCCCATTGGAACGCAATGCAATTTTGCACAGCGAGGAAGGGAAGGAATATGAGGACCCTGGGGGGAAAGTGGGACTGAGATAAGAAATGTCACTCAGCCATCTGCCTCTCCTCTTCTGCTCCTATTTCCTGCAATCTTAAAAAAGAACCTTCCAGTAATTTTCACTGTGTACCATTAGAGAAAAAACTGAAAATAAAATTGCAACATAAAAGCCCAAACCAGCCAAAGAAAAAAGCTCTGATGTGACATCAAAGTAGCTGTTTTAATGTCAGTGTGAAGCATAAACTTGATGGTAATCAATGAGGACCTCAATCATTCTATTTAAGCAGCACAGGGATCCCTTCCACCCAATAAAACAAACTGATCTTTGTAGAGTTTGCTCTTCCCCTTCACACAAGCGAGGGCTGTTAATCACAGGAAAGGAACAATTCAAATCTATGTGAGTTTTGTGTAACTGGCATGGGAGATAATTTGTAAACAGCGTATGTTTGGATCTTTGGAAGACAACAGATAAAGAGCTACACGAGAATTGATGCAACACCAGGACAGATCGGGGCTATTGTTTTAGCATGGATAGACACAAAATGCTGGAGTAACATAGAAAGATAGAAAAATAGGTGCAGGAGTAGGCCATTCGGCCCTTCAGGCCAGCACCGCCATTCAATATGATCATGGCTGATCATCTAATATCAGTACCCCCTTACTGCTTTCTCCCCATATCCCTTGATTCCTTTAGCCCTAAGAGCTAAATCTAACTCTCTCTTGAAAACATCAGCAAATTGGCCTCCTCTGTCTTCTGTGGCAGAGAATTCCACAGATTCATAATTCTCTGAAGAAGTTCTTCCTCATCTCAGTCCGAAATGGCCTACCCCTTATTCTTAAACTGTGACCCTTGGTTCTGGATTCCCCCAACATCGGGAACATTTTCCCTGCATCTAGCCTGTCCAATCCTTTAAGAATTTTGTATGTTTCTATAAGATCCCCTATCTTCTAAATTCCAGTGAATACAAGCCCGTTCTTTCATCACATGTCAGTCTCGCCATCCCGGGAATTAACCTGATGAACCTACGCTGCACTCCCTCAATAGCAATAATGTCCTTCCTCAAATTAGGACAGGCAGCATCTCTGGAGAGAAGGAATGGGTGACGTTTCAGGTTGAGACCCTTCTACAGGGAGGAGGTCCAGCACTTAGCAGCATGGTGCGCTGACAACAACCTGGCCCTTAACTCCAAGAAGACCAAGGAGCTCATTGTAGACTTCAGGAAGTCCAGGGGCGGCACGCACACCCCCATCCACATTAACGGGACGGAGGTGGAACGTGTTTCTAGCTTCAGGTTCCTGGGAGTCAACATCTCCGATGACCTCTCTTGGACCCACAATACCTCAACTCTGATCAAGAAGGCTCACCAGCGTCTCTTCTTCCTGAGGAGACTGAAGAAGGTCCATCTGTCTCCTCAGATCCTGGTGAACTTCTACCGCTGCACCATCGAGAGCATCCTTACCAACTGCATCACAGTATGGTATGGCAACTGCTCTGTCTCCGACCGGAAGGCATTGCAGAGGGTGGTGAAAATTGCCCAACGCATCACCGGTTCCTCGCTCCCCTCCATTGAGTCTGTCCAAAGCAAGCGTTGTCTGCGGAGGGCGCTCAGCATCGCCAAGGACTGCTCTCACCCCAGCCATGGACTGTTTACCCTCCTACCATCCGGGAGGCGCTACTGGTCTCTCCGTTGCCGAACCAGCAGGTCCAGGAACAGCTTCTTCCCGGCGGCTGTCACTCTACTCAACAACGTACCTCGGTGACTGCCAATCACCCCCCCACCCCCCGGACACTTATTATCACTTATTATTATTTATTCAAATCATTTGCTATGTCGCTCTTCCAGGGAGATGCTAAATGCATTTCGTTGTCTCTGTACTGTACACTGACAATGACAATTAAAATTGAATCTGAATCTGAATCTGAATCTGAATCTTCTTCAGACTGGATTGCCGACGGGTTAATTGACAGAAGACAAAGAGTTTGACTAAATGGATCATATACAGCAGGAGCTGATGAAGGAAGCGTTTCAACTCTTCCAGGTGTAGATACGAACAATCTGTATCTATACTTAGACGAGGGAATTGTGCGCACATAATATTTTCAGATTGCTGATGGTACAAAATGAGATGTAAAGTTAGCTGAGAAAAGTACACAAAGCTGTTGTAACACAAACGTGTTAAGTACAAGTGGCGGCGCGGCTCTGGCTGCAGCGGCTCTCCGGCAGTCCTGTTTGTTTTGTGTTTTTTGGGTTGTTTATTTTCGTTTTGGTTAGTCTAGTTTTGGTTTTTAGTTTGTGTTTTTGGGGGGGGGGGTTGAAACGGGGCTTGCTGTCTCTCCCTGCGGGGGAATGCGACTTTTTTGTCGTATTCCCCTTCTCTGCCTCCGTCTGCGCTGAGGCCTAATGGCGGAGCTGGCGACCTCGAGGCTCAGGAGGCAGAGCCCGCCAGGACTCGCACTGAGCTCGCTCCCGTGAGGACGGCCCGGCTCGGGGCTGGAACAGGGCTTTCGTGAGGGGCTGTGATGGCCGGCCCGAGGAAGGAACGGTGCTCCCGTCGGAGTAGCCGAGCTCGGGGAGGTACGGCGTTCCCAGCCCGAGGGAGGAGCGGCGCCCGGTCGGGGCGGCCCAGCCCGAGGGAGGAGCGGTGCCCGGTCGGGGCGGCCCAGCCCGAGGGAGGAGCGGTGCCCGGTCGGGGCGGCCCAGCCCGAGGGAGGAGCGGCGCCCAGTCGGGGCGGCCCAGCCCGAGGGAGGAGCGGCGCCCAGTCGGGGCGGCCTGGCGCGAGGGAGGAGCGGCGGCCTGGCGCGAGGCTGAGACGGTGGCAGTACTCACGTGAGGGCGATCCGGCTCGGGGCTGGAACGATGCTCCGGGGGCTGGGACGGCAGTTCTGGTGGCGGTGGCCTGAGACCGGGGGTTCGGCCGCGGGCCAGCGGCTGCGTCAGCAGGTCTGGTGAGCGGCAGCTTCGACTACCCCGGGCCGCGGTGTTTGAGCCGCAGGACAGGTTTTAACATCGCCCGGGGGTATCGCCTCAGCGCAGAAGGAGAAGAGGAGGGAAGAGACTGCAGCCCTAAGACTTTTGCCTCCATCACAGTGAGGAGATGTTGGGTGGACTCACTGTGGTGGATGTTAATATGTGTTTATTGTTGTTTTTTATTGTATTGTATTGTATGTATGACTGCTTAAATTTCGTTCAGACTTCGGTCTGGATGACAATAAAAGGCTATTCTATTCTATTCTATTGTGTAAAGAGATGGCAGAATATGAAGTGTGAAGTTTGCTACCTAGATTGGAACAATGGAAAACGACGGCATTTAAAAAGATTATGATTAGCAAATCTTGCTAAAAGCCTGAAGATAGACTCAAAAACCTGGAGTAACTCAGTGGGACAGGCAGCATCTCTGGAGAGAAGGAATGCGTGACGTTTAGGTTGAGACCCTTCTTCAGAAGTCCCGTTGTTCTGCATTAATTATAGTTGGCACGTATGTACAGCAAGCAATGGGAGAAATGTTGGAATATAAAGCTAACAATCTTGCCTCATTTATTTAGCACTAGTGAGATTCCACCTGGTGCAATGTGCACCCACTTGGTCTCCATGGCAAAGGAAAGATTGTCTATAAGTGCATCTCCCTTGGTCATTAGCATTAGGTGCATGATGTGGTATTGATACAGCACTGCACTGTGTCTCTGACATTCATTCCAATGCAGTCAAATGGGCTCAGCTACTATTTGGTGTGTTCAAGGAGACCAACTGGGGAATGAATTTCTCGTTATGTATACTTGCCTTAGAGGATGTGTGATGAAAGTTCACTGGATTGATTCCTGTGTTGAGAAGGGTGTCTCCTGGCGACCGATTTGTACAAAGGACGTTTTAATCTCCAGAGTTTAGAAGATTAAGAGGTGATCTCATTAAAGTTGGGCCGGATAGGCTGGGGAATGTGACATTAGTGGTCATCGTCTCAAGGCAAGTGTCTGTACATGCAGAATGGAGAAGGGGAGATTTTTCTTCTCCGTCGAGGATTGTGAATTTTCAGACTTCCCCACCCCAGAGGACACTGAACGCTCAGTCATTCTCCACTGATAGATTTTCAGGCACTCGGGGCATCAAGGGATGTGAGTGGAAAAATTGGAGATGACATAAAAGTGCCAGCTACAGTTTTACTGAATGGCAGGTTGGGCTCGAGAGCCTTCCGGCCAATTCGTTCTCCTCTTTCTATTCTTCCGGATACCAATTAGACTCAATTGTCGGTAATTCCGCCCAAGAGCAAATACTGCAGAAGCTGGAAGTCTGAGATAAAGTCAGCGAGCACCAGAAACACTCAGCAGATTGAGCAGCATCCGTGGAGTGACACAGTAGGTCCTTCATCCAATGTGTATTTCTAGTTAATGCTTCGGGTCCGTGACCTTTCTACGTTTTAGTGTTGCGATCATTTTCTGTTTTTATATCAGTAATCTCTGTAGCATCACCCTAACTCAAGCTGGACAGACACTAGAGACTCATTCTACCTTGATTACTGAGAGTCCCTGGACAGAAAACATGGCTGTTTCCACAATCTCACCCTTCACCTCCTCGGCATGTTTATCATTCTGGCAGAATCTCCATAATGATGCCCACCGCATCCATGAGGAATAGCCAGACACATTGTCCTCGTTAGTGGGCCCAGACCCCCTCAGTGCTGTTCCCCATCCTCCACTCACTTGGAGCTGCAACTCTGCCCTTCCCATCTCCCAGGGGTGAGCGAGTGTGTGCTTCAAATACACAAGTCTACCCCATGGGTGTGCAACAGATGGTGAATGTACACCCCTGTGCTGAGGATGGGCACTTCACACGGACGCGGGGATGGGAATGCTTGGCAATCTGGAAGGCATTACACAGCTTAACAGACAGGTGTGAACACAAGCGTCTGACAGTCAGGGTCACCGACCAGACTCGGCAAATCTTGCAATAGTCATTCATCTTGCACATGAACACAGGGGGCATTTTTCATAAAAGACTTTGAACCTTTTTCTAATTTTGGCTTTCCGAATGTTGTTCTCATCAAAGTTTGAAACGTTCATTGTGGTGACTCCAATTCTTTCCTGTTTTATGCAACCACATGTCTCCAGCACTCCTGGGTCAGCTACAATATGGGCTGACACAGGAAAACGCTGCTCTGCACTGTCCCATCACTCTCTCCCAGGCCGAGGTGGGGTGAGACACAACGGGATACATCTCCACATATTTCAGTCCAACCCCCACTCACCGGCGCTTTCTGGCAGGCAATTCTTTTCAATTTCAATGCCGTGACCCAGTTCAGATCTAACATCTCTCACATCTCAATCTCAGCACCTAGGAACAGCTGGGTTGTCCTGGGATTAACATCTTGCTGCGATGGCAATGAGTTTGTTGAGCCGAGGCTGGGGACTGGGGTATGGGGTGATGCTGACAGTGAACCAGACCAATGAATCATGAGATGCCCTTGGTTTAGTAGGTGGCCATTTGGCCCATCAATTGATGTACTCAGTTTCAGTTTAGTTTATTATCACCTGTAGCGAGGTGCAGTGAAAAGCTTTTGTTGCGTGCTAACCAGACAGTGAAAAGGCAATGCATGGTTACAATCAAGGCATCTGCAGTGTACAGGTACATGATAAGGGAGTTAAAGTAAGAAATGTTGCTGTAGGAGTAGAGAATTGAGAGTGTGGAGTGATTGTAATATGTGATTGTAGATCTGCTTCTGTGGCTAACACACAGATAGTCGCCTGGGTAGAGGGTCATCGTGGATTTATATCATTCCAGATCAATGCAACACATTATGCAACATGTTCCTCGCACTGGTCAATTATATGTTCCCTGGTTACAACCTTCCTATGACTTAAGTCAAAACCATGTCTGATTTTGGAATCGTCTGCCCTCCTCTTAACCTTCCATGTACAGAAGAAATAATCCTTGCCTTTCTAATCCCCTTAAGCAACCAATGTGCCTCATCCCTGATATAATTCCTCGGGTGGCACGGTGGCGCAGCGGTGGAGCTACTGCCTTACAACGCCAGAGACCCGGGTTCGATCCTGACAAAGGGCGCTGTCCGTGCGGAGTTTGTACGTTCTCCCCGTGACCACGTGGGTTTTCTCCGAGATCTTCGGTTTCCTCCCACACTCCAAAGACGTACAGGTTTGCAGGTTAATTGGCTTGGGTATAAATGTAAAATTGTCCCTGGTGTGTGTCGGATAGTGTAATGCCCCTGTCCCACTTAGGAAACCTGAACGGAAACCTCTGGAGACTTTGCGCCCCACCCAAGGTTTCCGTGCGGTTCCCGGAGGTTTTTGTCAGTCTCCCTGCCTGCTTCCACTACCCGCAACCTACGGCAACCACCTGCAACCTCCGGGAACCGCACGGAAACCTTGGGTGGGGCACAAAATCTCCAAAGGTTTCCGTTCAAGTATCCTAAGTGGGACAGGGGCATTAGTGTGCGGGGATCGCTGGTCGGCGCGGACCCAAAGGGACTGTTTCCACGCTGTATCTCTAAACGCTAAACCTCTAAATTCTTCGGCCCTCTCCTCACGGTCCCTGGAACCTTCAAGAAACATGGTGTCCAGAGGAAACTTCAAACAGAGGACAACCACCGATTTATAAAGGTTTACCATAATGATAGTCTAATCTTTGCAAGTCCACCACTTTGAGCCAAGCATTAATTAGTGTACTGTGTTGCTGTTAAACTAGACCAGTGCTCTATGATGGCCATGTGTTAGTGAGTGTAAAACAGTCGCCAACATTAACAGGACACAGGTAACTCCTGGTCCACACCCAGGAGATGTTTAAAGCTCTTTGACGCAAAGGAACAGCTGTCAAACACTGAGGCTGAGCTTGTTCTGTGATCCTTGGAGCCAGAGAGAGAGAGGCAACAGGCAATTCAATGCCCGAGAGAGGGAGAAAACTCCGCTGATCCAACAAGAATACACAGCGAATGGCAATGCGTGCGTGCATTTGTGTGTCTGGTCATGTGCAGTGTGTATGCACATATGCTTGTGTAGGTGTGTGCCTGTTTGTGTGCATGTGTGTGTGCTTGTGTGGCAGTGTGTGTGTGTGTGTGTTTGTGGGCCTATGTGTGTGCTTGTGTGCATGTGTGCGTGTTTTGAGTGTGTGTGTGTGTGTGTGTGTGTGTGCGTGTGTTCATGCACGTATGTTTTTGTGTGAATGTGTGTTTATATACCAACAGCTGCAATGTACCAGAATATTGGTTGCAACCAGGATTGCAATGCTGTCACAGTCAAATGGCCATCAATTCCCATCTGTTTTCACACAGCAAGTGAGGCATCAGGTGAGGAAACTGGTGGACTATTAATACAAAGGGCAAGGGAGGGTGTGGTGTACAACGGCCCCCTTCCCCTGCGTTCTGCCGAGTGGACAGTTTCAGGGGCCAGCTCACCTCCTTTGGCTGTTTGATGGCTTGTTGCTGCTGCTGCTGTTGTTGCTGTTGCTGTTGCTGTTGCTGTTGTTGCTGCTGCTGTTGGTGCTGTTGCTGCGTTAGCAGCTGGAGGTGTAACTGTTCCTGTTGCTTCTTGTAATACTCCTGAAGCTGTGATGCAATGGAAGGCATTGAGGTGGAGGGTGGGGTGGGGGAATGGGGAGTGGAGGGTGAGGAGTGGGGGAGGGAGAGAAGACAGAAAAACACAAAGGATCTCAGTCAGGGTAAAAAAAAATCCCTACAGATGAAGCAATCAGAAAATTAATATCAGAACAATAGCCAGCATACAGAGCAAACTTCACTGCTATTCTGCGTGAGACAACACCAATTAAATTCTCGGTGGAAATTTAATTATCTGTCAGTGCAATCGCACAGGGTCTGTGGGATCATTGTGTGCTGGTGACATGTGGATGAGGAGCCTGTAAAATGCTGCTTGGGATGACTGCTATGTTTAGAAGGATCTAAGAAATATATTAATTTAGATTGGTGACTGGTTTAAAGTGAAAGGATCTGATGATAGAGGGTGCAGGGGAGCACGGTGCCTCCGTGCCACCTGTGTTAACTCTTCCCCTGTCATTCCCCTCTGCTTGCAGAGCAGCAGGAGGCCATTCAGCCCCTTTGAGTTCATTCTCCATTCAATTACAGTAGATGCAAGCTGCTGTACATCATATCCCCGCCACCTGGATTCAACGCATTCTCCTCAGCACCTCGTGTGTCAATCTATCAAGAACAGACGGTGGCACAGTGGTGCAGCGGTAGAGTTGCTGCCTTACAGCGCCAGAGACTCAGGTTCGACCCTGACTACGGGCGCTGTCTGCATGGAGTTTGTGCGATCCCCCCGTGACCTGCGTGGGTTTTCTCCGGGATCTTCAGTTTCCTCCCACACTCCAAAGACGTACAGGTTTATAGTTTTTAAGAAGGAACTGCAGATGCTGGAAAATCGAAGGTAGACAAAAGCGCTGGAGAAACTCAGCGGGTTAGATCTATCAGGAAATATTTTATTTCCTTCACTCCATAGATGTTGCTGCACCCGCTGAGTTTCTCCAACACTTTTGTCTACCTTCAGGTTTATAGTTTAAATGGATCGGTAAATGTATAAATGTAAATTGTCCCTCGTGTGAGCAGGGTCGGGCTAATGTGTGGGGATCGCTGGTCGGTGCGGACTCAGTGGGTTGAAGGGCCTGTATCTCTAAAGTCTAAAGACAAAACAGGTTGGAAATGTTCAGCTGACCACGGTATCCACAGCTCCTGATGATTATCACTGTCTTCAGTGTGAAGAAATGCCCTAAATCACCGCTCCAACACCCCCCCACACCCCCCACCACCCCCCCCCCACCCCCCGCCCGCACTATACATGGGACCCCCCTGCCAGAGGCATTCATTGTCAGTCTGCCTTAGTCTGGCATCACAGACCGACCATCTCTCCATCATTAACACTTCAGCCCTGCTATAATCCAGCAAATGCATCTTGTTTGGAGGATTAGCCACACATGTATTCCCACAAGACATGTTCCTTGTGCTCAGGGCAGGGAAGGATTCTCCCCTTGGTCACTGGTCATCTCCAACCTCTTTTCCACCAATGCTCGATGTAAAATTAACACATTGTTCCCCGATGTTGGGGGAGATCAGAACCAGGGGTCACAGTTTAAGGATAAGGGGTATGCCATTTAGGACTGAGATGAGGAAAGACCTCCTCACCCAGAGAGCTGTGAATCTGTGGAATTCTCTGCCACAGAAGGCAGTGGAGGCCAATTCACTGGATGTTTTCAAGAGAGAGTTACATTTAGCTCTTAGGGCTAACGGATCAAGGGATATGGGGAAAAAACAGGAACAGGTACTGATATTGGATGATCAGTACCCAGAATGGCAGTGCTGGCTCGAAGGGCCGAATGGCCTACTCCTGCACCTATTTTCTATGTTTCTCTATGTTTCTATGTTTAGCTGAGCCTGTTCTGAAGAGGATAGAACCCTGTTTTTCTGGGCTGCATGGTTTCAGTCAGGTGAGTAAGGTCAGTCAGTATAACTGCTGGTGTAGCTGCTTGAAGCTGCAGCAAGGCCAGGGGAGAATGTGTGAGATGGGGCTCTGGAGGTGGGGCGCTCTCAATTACTTAGTAGCTCCAGAGTGGCACAATGGCACAGCTGGTAAAGCTGCCATCTCACAGATACAACATAGAACGGTACAGCACAGGAACAGGCCCTTTGGCCCACTGCGTTCGTGCCGAACATGATTCCAAGTTAAACAAATCTCCTCTGCCTGTACGTGATCCATATCCCTCCATTCCCTGCCAACCTAAAATGCGACTACCATATTGTATGCAAAGATCTGGGTCGACCCTGACCTGTGGGGATGTCTTTGCAGAGATTGCATGTTCTCTCTGTAACCACATGTGTCTCCCCTGGGTGTTCCTGTCACCTCCCCAGTAGGTTGAGCGGTTGCTGTAAATTGTCCCGAGTGTGCAGGTGAGTGGAGGGGTTGGTGGGAACGTGGGAACAATGACAAGGGATTAGTCTAGGCTTCGAGTGAGTGGGTGGTTGATGGTTGGCATGGACTTGATGGGCCGAAGAGTCTTTTCTGTGCTGCCTGACCCGCCCCTGACATGAACACTGGCTTTCTGTGCATCCATCCTCCTGACATTCCAGCTTGATCCACAGGAGTTGTACCTGGAGAGGTCTAGTCTGGATGGAGAACTCCCAGATCAGGAGTGTACGCAAAGAGGACTGGTGTGGGGAGAGAGCTCCCAGGCCAGAGTCATGGTTGATCAATCAGGCTCTCATCGAGGGGAGAAGCAGTCTTAGAATAAAGGGGAGGTCAGCTAAGACTGAGGTGAGAAAAAACGTTTTCACCCAGAGAGTTGTGAATTTATGGAATTCCCTGCCACAGAGGGCAGTGGAGGCCAAGTCACTGGATGGATTTAAGAGAGAGTTAGATAGCGCTCTAGGGGCTAGTGGAGTCAAGGGATATGGGGAGAAGGCAGGCACGGGTTATTGATAGGGGACGATCAGCCATGATCACAATGAATGGCGGTGCTGGCTCGAAGGGCCGAATGGCCTCCTCCTGCACCTATTTTCTATGTTTCTATGAGAATTAGTAATGACCAGAGTCCCGCTGATGCCCAGCAGGGGTAACAGGATCCTCCCCAGTGCTGGAGTCCCGTCTCCCCTCCCACACGGCCCCCCCCCCCCCCCCCCCCCATCTCCCATGCTTGTAAGCGACCCTGCTGTTTACCTGTTGCAGCATGACTGCCTGCTGCTGCTGCAATAACGCCTGCAGCTGCGGTGGGGACAGGATCTGCTGCATTTGCTGTGGTGTGATGACCTGTGGGTTCATCATGGCCACCGACACGGGAACCTGCAACACACAGAGAGAACAGTGGCATTAGCATGGGTCTCCCAACCACTTAACACATGGCTGTCCCTGAAACGGAACCAGGACATTCTCACTTGCAGCAGCACAACAGGTAATGCAAACAAAGTACTCTGTAAACAGCATAATAAACAGCTAAAAATAAATCAGTATTTAAAAAACAAACATTAACAGTCCAAAGACAAAAACATTGCCCCCAAGTCTATGTAGTTTGGAGCTCAGTTGGAGGTTGTAGTGTTTAATAAATAGCCTGGTGGTTTTTGGGAAGAAGCTGTTCCTGAACTTGGACGTTACAGTTTTCAGGCTCCTGGACCTTCTTCCCGATGGCAGGGGTGAAATGAGAGTGTGGCCAGGGTGGTGTGGGTCTCTGATGATGCTGGCTGCCTTTTTGAGGCAGCGACTCTTGTAGATCACTTCAATGGTGGGGAGGTGAGAACCCGTGACCCAAGGCAGGGAATCACGAGTGGCTCCAAGCAACTTGGAGAGGAGGTGTTGCCCAGAGGGAGGGCAGCCGGTAAATAGAGAACATCAGTTTCAGGCACATCCCAGGAGAGGCGATTTATCTTTACACTGCCCGTAAGAGTAATGGAGGCAGGTCCGACAGTGAGGTTCTTGAGTGAATATAATAAATACTTAGAAGAGGGATGTGGAAAAGGAGTGTTGGTGCATTACTGTTGAAAACATGGTGCGGTTGGCTTCCTCTAGCTTCCTCTGGCAGTTTGTTCCAGATACAGACTACTCGCTGTGTATTACAATGTCAGGGTAGAGATTACACTGTACAGTGGTGAGGGAGTGTTTTGCCCCTGTCCCACTTAGGGAACCTGAATGGAAACCTCTGGAGACTTTGCGCCCCACCCAAGGTTTCCGTGTGGTTCCCATAGGTTGCAGGTGGTTGCCGGAGGTTGCAGGTAGTGGAAGCAAGTAGGGAGACTGACAAAAACCACGGAAACCTTGGGTGGGGCGCAAAGTCTCCAGAGGTTTCCGTTCAGGTTTCCTAAGTGGGACAGGGGCATTACACTGTAAGTAGGGGCAGTGGTGAGGTGAGTGTTACACCGCGGAGTGGTTGAGGGAGTGTTTAGGGACAGGCATGTCTTGCACAGGGTGGTCGCTGGTTGGCATGGTAGGCCGAAGGGCCTGTTTCCATGCTGCATCTTGTAAACTAAACTAAACTAAAGATGAAAGGGCACTGAACTGTTGGATGTGTCGTTAAACCCAGCACCTGCAGGATGGACATTGCAGGTTATGAAGGAAAGTATAGGTTCATCTTTCCCCTACCTCTTAAGGGGTTGGACAGGCTAGATGCAGGAAGATTGTTCCCGATGTTGGGGAAGTCCAGGACAAGGGGTCACAGTTTAAGGATAAAGGGGAAATCCTTTAGGACCGAGATGAGAAAAGCATTTTTCACACAGAGAGTGGTGAATCTCTGGAACTCTCTGCCACAGAAGGTAGTTGAGGCCAGTTCATTGGCTATATTTAAGAGGGAGTTAGATGTGGCCCTTGTGGCTAAAGGGATCAGGGGGTATGGAGAGAAGGCAGGTACAGGATACTGAGTTGGATGAGCAGCCATGATCATATTGAATGGCGGTGCAGGCTCGAAGGGCCGAATGGCCTACTCCTGCACCTATTTTCTATGTTTCTATGTTTCTACCCACTATTTATTCATCAACCAATATCTCTAGATAGATTCACAATAAACTGCAGATGCGCGAATCTTGAACAAGACAACAGTCGGAGGAACTCAATGGGTCAGGCAGCATCTGTGGAGGGAATGGACCAGGTGATCAGGAATGGACCAGGAATGGAGCAGGTGAACAATCCAGAGATCGGACTGAAGAAGGGCCCGACCCACAACGTGGGTCGGGCCCTTCTCAGTCTGATCTCTGGATTGATCACCTGCTCAACATTACATTTTTGATAAACAATACTTGCCAGACTTCAAAAATTTCTTTGAAGGCTGAAGAACACTTTGGCAGTCTGGCACTGCTGACACTATTTAAATGCAAATCTATCTTCCATTTATAAATAAGATGTAAATCTAAAACAGGAGTAAATGGCTTAAAACAGCTGTCCCAGGGACAGATGGGGATTTATGCCAGATGTTGAGAAAGACTCAGGGAGGTAGATTTCGGAGATACTGATGATCATTGTGGAACATTGGGAAGTTGCGTGGAGATCGGAGGCTGTCCCACTCGGAGGCAATCTCACTGGAATGGATAAAAGCAAGCACACGCAATTGTAAGATATTGGGATTGATCAGAGTAAATAAAGTGGAGATTATTTGTCCATTATGTGGGTGTAGAGGAAGCAGTTTCAGATGGAAAGGCTCTGGGCCACCACAATAGGAACGGTGAGGCTGCTCACCATTGAGACACTCCTCCTAGAATCCCCAAACACGCCGAGACCATTCCGCACCACACCGTTCCCCAATAGGTCGGGATCTGGGGTGAATCTTGGAGATTGATACAAAACTGTCTGAAGAACAGTAAACCACAGGAAACGGTTCATACGGTAATATTACAAATGGGAGGGAGTAGGTTGGAGGGGAGTGGGGAGAGGGGAGTGGGGGGGGAGGGGAGTGAGGGAGTGGGGAGTGAGGGGGAGGGGAGTGGGGAGTGAGGGGGAGGGGAGTGAGGGGGAGGGGAGTGAGGGAGTGGGGAGTGAGGGGGAGGGGAGTGGTGGGAGTGGGGGAGGGGAGTGGGAGGGAGGTGGAAGGGGGGGAGGGGAGTGGGGGGGAGCAGGGAAGTGGAGGGAGGGAGTGGGGGGGGAGGGCAGTGGGGGGGAGGGAAGGGGGGGGAGAGGGAGTGGGGGGGAGGGGAAGGGGGGGGTTCGAGGTGAGTTAGTGGGGGAGGGGAGTGTGGCAGTGGGGGTGGAGGGGAGTGGGGGGGAGGGGAGGAGGGGGGGAGGGGGAGTGGGGCAGGGAATGGGGGAGTGGAGGGGGGGAGGGGTAGTGGGGGGAGGGGCAGGTGGGGAGGGGAGTGGGGGAAGGAAGTGTGGGGGGGTATGGGGGGGAGTGGGGGAAGGGGTAAGTGGGCTGAAGGGGAGGGAGGTGGGAGGGAGGTGGGGAGTGGGGGGGGAGAGGAGTGGGGGGAAGGAAGTGGGGGGATGGGGAGTGGGGGAAGGGGAGTGGGGGTGTAAAAGGAGAGTCAGAAGGGGAGGGGGAGAGCGGGGAAGAGGAGGGGAGTGGAGGTGGGGGAGGGTAATTAGGGAGAGGAGGAGTGGGGGGATTCATATTTCTCCTTAAATGGTGCATCAGCGAGGCTGTTTCAGAGGGTTCACTGAGTGAGGCAGCACCTATTGTGTGACCCCTCTCCAATGAGCCCTTGGGGTGGCTGCCCCAGACTGCGTGTCCCTCACCCTGGCCTCCTAAACCCTGAGATGTGCCAGTGTGCAGCATAAATGGGAGGAATGTTTACTCCTTACAAACATTTGTCCCATTGTCAGTATAACGTTTGCTCCATATTACGTGTTTATTGGGCTGTCAGAGGCAGAGAGAACTGCTCTCAAAGCCCATACTCTAATTCCTTCTAATGCACAGAATTGACTCGTGTCAGACATAACAACCAGTCTCTCAGTACAAATTGTATTAAAATGTAATTTCCACATTCCCTCACTGACACACTTCACATCTGCCTGAAACTGGTTAATACAAATTATATTAAAAAATTTAAATTGCTAATCAAAATCCATCAGCTTCTAATTGGTTTTCAATTAGGTTTAGCAATCCTACTAATTAAATCTTCACAGCTGTGACCTACTAACAGCACCTGACATCACTTCCTGTTCGGGATAGGTCATTGCGTTTTTGAGGCCAGTGTGGACCCAGTGGTATCGTGTTGCCGAAGATAGACACAAAAAGAGATGCTGCCCGTCTGTCCCGCTGAGTTACTCCAGCTCTTTGTGTCTATCTTTGGTTTAAACCAGCATCTGCAGTTCCTTCCTACACTCTATTCTGTTGCCCTCCAGCTGACCCACTGGGCCTGATAGAGGAACCTAGACATTGTGCAGTTTCTTGCCAGCTGTTATCAGGCAACTGAATCATCCCACCACAACCAGAGAGCCACTACCTCGTTGGTGACCCTCGGACTATCCTCGATCAGACTTTGCTGGCTTTACCTGGCACTAAATGTTATTCTCTTATCGTGTGATTGTAATCATGTATTGTCTTTCTGCTGACTGGTTAGCGTGCAACAAAGGCAAAATGACAACGAACTAAACTGAACTACGTCAGCGCTGCATAGATCATATGAGCAAACATATTCACAGTTCATGGTGGAGACATAAGAAAATGCAGATGATGGAATTTAGTTTAGTTTAGTGAAACAGCGTGGAAACAGGCTCTTCAGCGCGCCGGCCAGTGATCCCCCAACATTGACACTATCTTACACACAATTGGGATAATTTATACAAAGCCAATTAACCTACAAACCTGTACGTCTTTGGAGTGTGGGAGGAAACCGAAGATCTTGGAGAAAACCCACGTGGTCACGGGGAAGACGTACAAACCCCTTACAGACAGCACCCGTAATCGGGATTAAACCTGGGTCTCCGGCGCAGCATGCGCTGTAAGACAGCAACTCTACCGCTGCGCCACTGTGGGAGCAAAAGGCAAAGTGCTGGAGGAACTCAGTGGCTCAGTCTGAAGAAAGGACCCAACCCCAGATTCTGTATCTATTTCCCTCCAGAGACGCTGCCGAACCCACTGAGTTCCTCCAGCACAACAGGCCTGTCGGCATGGTGCTGAACATGATGCCAAGACCGACTCTGGTCTGGTTGCACACATGGAATTCTCTGCCTCAGAGGGCAGTGGAGGCCGGTTCTCTGGATGCTTTCAAGAGAGAGTTAGATAGGATTCTTAAAAATAGCGGAGTCAAGGGATATGGGGAGAAGGCAGGAACGGGGTACTGATTGGGGATGATCAGCCATGGTCACATTGAATGGCGGTGCTGTCTCGAAGGACCAAATGGCCTACTCCTGCACCTATTGTCTATTGTCTATAATCCATATCCCTCCATCCATGTTGTGCCCATCCAACATCACTACCATTTCTGCCTGAGTCACCATCATCCAGACACTCTCCACTCTGTGTCCATCTCCTTGAAACCTTGATAGACACAAAAAACTGGAGTAACTCAGCGGGACAGGAAACATCTCTGGAGAGAAGGAATGGATGACGTTACGGGTGGAGACCCTTCTTCAGACTGGTTGGGGACAAGGGAAACGAGAGATTTAGACGGTGATGTGGAGAGATAAAGAACAATGAATGAAAGATATGCAAAAAAGTGAGGATGATAAAGGAAACAGGCCATTGTTAGTTGTTTGTAGGGTGAAAATGAGAAGCTAGTGCGACTTGGGTGGGGGGGGGGAGATAGAGAAAGAGGGAATGCCGGGGCTACCTGAATTGAGAGTAATCAATATTCATACCACTGGGCTGTAAGCTGCCCAAGCGAAATATGAAATGTTGTTCCTCCAATGTGCGTTTAGCCTCATTCTGACAATGGAGGAGACCGAGGACAGAAAGGTCTGTGTAGGAATGGGAAGGAGAATTAAAGTGTCCAGCAACCAGGAGATCAGGTTGGTTCACACGGACTGAGCGAAGGTGTTCCGCAAAACGATCGTCCAGTCTGCGTTTGGTCTCACCGATGTATAAGAGTCCACATCTTGAACAACAGAACAAATACAGTAGATGAGGTTGGAGGAGGTGCATGTGAACATGTGATCATGGTTTGTAAGGATCTCTCAGCGTTGCTAAGGTCCACAACTGCCCCGGTGATGTGGTCCTCACCCGAGCCAGCATCCATTACATCTGGAGATCCAAGATGGATCATGTCTACATGCTGGCTTGAAGGGCCTAATGGCCTACTCCTGCACCTATTGTCTATTGTCTATTGTTTATCCAGAGTGGATGCCCAAGGCAGGGTTTCGCACCACGGGACGTTCCCAGGGATGCCGTGACAATATTCAACTGATTTCACAAGTCCCTCCAGTTGGTTTTCCAGTTCAGGGAGTTAGTTGTCTGCGGTGGCCTGACCCGCTGACTTACCCCAGCACTCTGTGTCTTTCCTGAACCTCCCTCCCCCATCATTCCAATTCAGTTGAATCATACCCAGTTGATAAAGATGTTCACACATCGCGAGTCAATGCCGGTCATCTCACAGCCAGTGGGAAAACACCGGTCATAAGTTTATGAGCGGAATAGGCCATTTGGCCCATCAAGTCTACTCAGCCATCCTATCATGGATCATCTATCCCTCTCAACCCCATTTCTTGCCTTCTCCCCATAACCTCTGCCATCTCTGCTAATCCGCTGTGGTGGATGTTTATGGTAACTTTTATGTAGTTGTGTGTCTTGTTGCTTTTTGTTAGTATGGCTGTATGGGAATACGAATATCACTGTACCCTAACTGGTGCACATGACAATAAAAGACCTTTGAACCCTAATCAATACTCTATCTATCTCTGCCGTAACAATATTCACTGACAAGGCCTCCATTACCTTCTGTGGCAATGAATTGCACAGGTTCACCACCCTCTGACTAAATAAATTCCTCCACATCTCCTTCCTAAAGGAACGACCTTTCATTCTGAGGCTATGACCTTTGGCCCTAGGATCTTCCACGAGTGGAAACATCCGCTCCACATCCACCCCATCCAAGCCTTTAAGACAACGTTAATGTCCGTGTCATTAATTGCAAAACGGGTTTACGTGGCTTGTTCTCCAAAGCAACCTGGTTGCCTTAGTTTGAAGTCAGGGATGGGGTGACCTGAGGTGACCATTTGGATATTGAGGCTGTGTGCGGCGTGGGCTCGGCAGGCTAGAGGGCACTAGGGCAAGGCCGCTGCCTGCACTTCATTACCCAGTGTCTTCCGTTCATCCCAGGTCCGTGCCCTTCCACGGAACCCCGATGCAACGTCTGCTTGCGGTTCTCTTTCTCACGTATTGTTGCGGTTTTTTTTTAACCTGATTTTTTTTCAGATTTGCAGTTTTAAATATACATTTATATTTCTTCCATTCGTGCAGCTTCAACGCCCAGAATACCTGTGTGGGGATGAAGATTTAAACAGCGCGGGTTGGAGAATGGCACTGAGCAGCATTGGAACAAAGGGAGCTCAGTCAGGGGCAGCGGGCGGGCCGGTGCTAGGGCCAGGAGTCACACTAGGGACAGGCGCGGCGAGCGGTGGGTGGGTACATATAGTGTAGCTGTACTGCGCTGTCCTGGGCAGTGGGCAGGTGCTATAGACCTGCATGGGAAGGTAGACTACGAGTCTCGGGCAGATGGGGCTCATCAACCTGGGAAGGCAGTCCATCTAGGAGCAGGAAAACTCTGATTTAAAACCTCCACTGCCTTGTGGCCATATCCAGTCATGGAAAAGGCTCAAATTGTAAACCTCAAGAAAATCCGGAGTTCATCGTTGTCTACAACCTCGCTCTGGCAGCTCCTGCGACGGCGCTGGTGCCAAACTGTAACGGCCCTGCTGTTCCTTTGGATCGATCAGCGACGTGGAGAGGGGGGACGTGCTGCATGGGCAACAGCCTGTCCTCCATATGACATCGCCCAGGCTTGCATCCGACCACACAGCACCTGCAAACTAGGATGCATCACCCATGGTCAGTCATGACCGAATGGGGCCTACTCCTACATTCACAGGATGTGGCTGGGAGCGGCAGAACCACCAGCATGCCTGACCCACTGAGTGACCCCGGCACTTTGTGCCTCGGAGATGATGCTTGTCTCTCCTACCTCCCTCCCCCCTCGCCTCTCTCCCTCAGATCTCTCTCCCCTTGCCCCTCTCTGCTTGCCCCTCTCCCACCTCTCTCTCTCCCCCCTCCTGGCCTCCCCGCACAGTGGGGCCACACATCTATGTGCTGTTTCACCAGCCTGTCACTGCAGGGCTGTGAGCGAGGGCCGGGCCAGTCACTGCCATGGTCAGTGTCCACTGCACTCTCCGGCCCTTCCTCGGGAACGCGGAGTCATGGCTGCTTGTGCCCGGGCAGATGGGAGGGACTTGGCCGGTGTGAACCACCAGTGTGCCGCAGCAAGACGGTGTGGAGCCGGGATAGTGTGAGGTAGGTGGCCCTGGCCGTGACTTCACCCGGGTGAGAGAAGCATTCTGTCCCGCGCCGCTAGAGGACAGGTGTACACTAGTGACCGGGGCCGCGATCAGCGCAGTCACACGGCGAGGTCACTGATCCACCCCCACCCAGACAAGGTGAAACCTGTCACCCCCCCCCCCCCCTCCCCACCGGGAAAGTTACGCTTGTCCCCCCCACCCAGGCAAGTTGACACCAGTCCCAACCCACGGCCAGACTGCCATGTTGTGGCGTCCTCATAGGTTGAGGCACCAGGGAGTATTTGCAGTATTCCCTGCTTTGCGGGTTATCCCATAAGTTGAAGAGTCTGTTTACGTTGAACCTTCAGCTCACCGTCGGCACACGAGCTGAAACCACAAGCGCACAGTGTGTGTGGGGGACAGCACCCTGGCTCCTGAGCCAGGAGGTCGTGGGTTCAAGTTTCACTTCACATTCCTCATCCAGGCTGGTTTTCCCAGTGAAGATAGACACAAAATGTTGAAGTAACTCAACAGTCCAGGCAGCATCTCTGGAGGAAAGGAATAGGTGACGTTTCGGGTCAAGACTGAGACTCTGACTTCTTCAGTCTGAGAGTCAGAGATCTTTTTTAGTTTCCTTTTCCCCTGACTTTCAGATTGAAGAAGAGTCTCCACACGAAACATCACCCATTCCTTTTCTTCGGAGATGGTGCCTGTCCCGCTGAGTTACTACGTTTAATTATCTTCAAACTGGACTTTATGGTCCAACTCAATTTGCCCTTAGATTTGAGCTTTGTAAGGCATTACCCCAAACACAAAGATTTCAGACTGTATCCATGCCCAGCCCTACATTTGCTGATTTTAGCCCAGTTATTGGGTATCACTAAACTTGAGAAGATTATCTTCACCTGGGGATAAACAGTTCCCTCTTCAACAGAGATGACGCTGATGCTTATTCTAATGGAACAGTCGTGTAACCAACTGGTGCTTCAGCAGAGATTTACTTTTTCCAGTAGAGCAACTCGCAGGGGGTGGGGGGGGGGGGGGGGGGGGGGACATCTGTACAACAGGGGCCCTGAGTGGCTCACTCCCACAATGTCCCTTCCAGTGAAGATAGTTTTGTTTGTTATTGTGACGTGAACCGAGGTACAGTGAAAAGTATGTGCTATCCAGTCAATGACTATACGGATTACAATCCAGCCATCCACAGTGCACAGATGCAAGATAAAGGGAAAACATTTGGTGCAAGGTCCGATTAAAGGCAATCCGAGTTCTTCAAGGAGGTCGCTGGAAGGTCAAGACCGCTCTCTAGCTGGTGAGAGGATCGTTCAGTTGCCTGATAACAGCTGGGAAGACACTATCCCTAAATCTGGAGGTGTGCGTTTTCAAACTATGGTGCCGCTTGCCTGACGGGAGATGGGAGAAGAGGGCGAGATTGGTCCTTGGTTTGGAGAAGGTTTCATTGACAAGTACTTCTCTCCACTAGATGCCATAAGATTCCATCCAATCAAGGTTCCACAAAGTGCCGGAGTAACTCGGCATCTCTGGGGAAAAGGAATAGGTGATGTTTTGGGTTGGGAATCTTCTTCAGACCTCGAGTACCAGTGGAGAACCCTCATGAAAAGGACCCACGTGGAGAGGTTCATTTGAAAGAGAAGAGATTGGGGACACTTTCGTTGAAAAATAAATGTGACCAGATGTCATTAGGGTCTGTTCATGTTGGAAGGAACAGCAGATGCTGGTTTTAAACTGAAGATAGGACACAAATAACTGGAGTATCTCAGCATCTCTGGGGAAAAGGAATAGGTGAATAAGAAACATCACCTGTTCCTTTTCTTCAGACTTGCTGTCTGACCTGCTGAGTTACTCTAGCCTTTTGTGTCTATCTTCTGTTATTAGGGTCTGCGTATCCGGCAGTGTTATTTCATTAGGTCCTTGAATTGGAGCTAGGTACTAATGCAGCCATTTCATCTGCGCTGACTGAAGCAACTCAGCTGCCAACCTTTATCACTCCACTGCTATCGGTGTCCTGTGAACATCCCTCCTGGGTGGAAGATGAATGTCTAATTCATACATTCCACTTTCTTCTCTTCGTGGTTTCAGCTTGTGTTTCTTTACCAAATATTTATTCCGTCCCCGCTACTGGTTACGTGTGCTAAGTCCCTCCGCTGGTTCCCCATGAGCCACATATAGGCTCACATCGTGCCGGGGCCAGACCTCACACTGCACAGATATGCAGCTCACTGCCAGCTCACATTCCACCCAGTCACACTCTTTCTGCTCCTCAATGCTGGTTTCATCAGAACAGAAAGTAAAATCATCTTTAAAACAAAACACTTCGATCCATTTCGAACAAAATAAAATGTGCTGGGTGATTTTGATTTCACTATGGATCCAATTCATTTTTTCTGCCACCCTGTTAACTTAGTGCTGAGTGACTCATCCTGGGTCAGCTGGTAAAACGGCTGCTTCTGGTCTTGGTTATCAGTTCAAAACCCTCCTGTGGATTTGAATCCAACATTAATACAATAAGAAGTCTTTCACAAGTTCTTTCTGGATGTAAATAACTTATTGGAATGTCCTGTAGAGCATGTTCTTTCTTTCTCACAAAACTAAAGCTGACATTTTAGAAGGTAGGCAAAAATGCTGGAGAAACTCAGCGGGTGCGGCAGCATCTATGGAGCGAAGGAAATAGGCGACGTTTCGGGCAGAAAACCCTTCTTCAGACTGAAACTCTTCTTCAGACTTTTAGAAGATCTGTCTTGTGAGAATGGGCATTAAGTTAAACTATCTGGCTTGATTGAATTAATCTTAGTGATACAATGTTTAATGTGTGAGAGAGCAGAGAGAAAGAGAGAGAGAGAGAGAGAGAGAAGGGCATGTGGGGAGAGGAGGGAGGTTTGATGAGGCTGCCAGTCAATAACTCCTAGCTTCTGCTTTCAGTAAGACAATCAGCTCATGCTTGTAGCTTCATTGTACAGAGATCCATTCCCATCTGAAGCAAGCACCAACATCCAATTCCACAAGAGGATGACTCACACTGGGAGGTACCACTGGCACGCTCTGATCCCCTCCCCCGCAGTACAGTCCAGCCAGATTCCACAACACAACCAGCCAAGGCAAACAGAACCATTCATACTAGAGTAATGATGTGGAAACAGGCGAGTTACAGCAAATGCAGAGCCATTGAACAGCAGGGAAGACATACGTGGAAAGAAACATGAAACCCATTGTACTGTACGGCTTCAACACTGCATTGTACTGTATGTAGCATTGTCCTGTAATGCTGCACTGTAGCATTGTCCTGCACTGTAGCATTGTCCTGTAATGCTGCACTGTAGCATTGTCCTGCACTGTAGCATTGTCCTGTAATGCTGTGCTGTAGCATTGTCCTGTAATGCTGTGCTGTAGCATTGTCCTGTAATGCTGTGCTGTAGCATTGTACTGTAATGCTGTGCTGTAGCATTGTACTGTAATGCTGCACTGTAGCATTGTCCTGTAATGCTGTGCTGTAGCATTGTCCTGTAATGCAGTGCTGTAGCACTGTCCTGTAATGCCGTGCTGTAGCATTGTCCTGTAATGCTGTGCTGTAGCATTGTCCTGTAATGCTGTGCTGTAGCATTGTCCTGTAATGCTGTGCTGTAGCATTGTCCTGTAATGCTGTGCTGTAGCACTGTCCTGTAATGCTGTGCTGTAGCACTGTACTGTAATGCTGTGCTGTAGCATTGTACTGTAATGCTGTGCTGTAGCACTGTCCTGTAATGCTGTGCTGTAGCATTGTCCTGTAGCACTGTCCTGTAATGCTGTGCTGTAGCATTGTACTGTAATGCTGTGCTGTAGCACTGTCCTGTAATGCCGTGCTGTAGCACTGTACTGTAATGCTGTGCTGTAGCATTGTACTGTAATGCTGTGCTGTAGCATTGTACTGTAATGCTGTGCTGTAGCATTGTCCTGTAATGCTGTGCTGTAGCACTGTACTGTAATGCTGTGCTGTAGCGTTGTACTGTAATGCTGTGCTGTAGCATTGTACTGTAATGCTGTGCTGTAGCATTGTCCTGTAATGCTGTGCTGTAGCATTGTACTGCAATGCTGAACTGCAGCACTGCACTGTCCTGTACCACTCCACAGTAATACTGTGCTGTACCAGAGTACTGCAATACTGTTCTTTACCACTATACAATGCCACGGAACCATAATACTGTATTGTACCCGTGTCTGGTACCACTGTGACATTGTACCACTCTACTGTACTGCTGTACCTGTACAATGTAGGGTTATTGATTGGGGACGATCACCCATGATCACAATGAATGGCGGTGCTGGCTCGAAGGGCCGAATGGCCTCCTCCTGCACCTATTTTCCATGTTTCTATGTACTACTGTACTATACCAAAGTGCCACAGAACTATAATATTAACACTGTACTGTACTATAACACTACTGTACCCCTGTAACACTGTACTCTCTGACACTGCACTGTGCCATTGTATTATAATACTTTACCACTGTACTCACCACTGTAGCACTACACTGTAACACTGTGCCATTGTACCTACAATACTGTACTGTACTGTAATATTCTACCTCTGCAATGTACCAGTGTACTATAATACTACCACTGCACTGTGCCATTGTACACTGTACCACCGTGGCATTCAGTGTGGGCAACTGTCACTTGGCAGAAAGAATGAGCAGGAGTTGGAGGGTGTGCAGAGGAGGGAAGCTGCAGTAAACGTGCACAGCCCACAAAGCCAGCACACGAGGCAGGCGCTGGGACAAATTGGTACATTGGCAGCTACAGTAGCGTCGCGTTAATTTGCCTTCACCGCGAGTCTGCCTGAGAACTAAATGAAAGCATATAATTAATTGCTCTCCTGCTTCCCATTTCCCACTGACAACCCATAAATTTTATTTTATACACACTTTCATTGACATTTTCAAGTTTCAGGCATAATAATTACCAGAGTATAACACCTTCATTTTGTGGTAGCAGTAACAGGCTGATTGACGAGTAAGTTGAATAAGGTGCAGTAAAAAGGTTGATGGCATTAATTGCTCCTATAATCTAATATCGCAGAAGGCAGGAGAGGGGGAAGAGAGAGGGAGAGGGAGATGACACGCCAGCGAGTCTCGCATCCCGATATCAAGGTCCCGGTGGCTCAGCGAACACAGTGCACCTTCCCCCAAAGTACCTGCGGGGCTGGGGGCAGCGGCGCGGACCCCCACCCCCACCCCATCCTGCACGCGTCCTCCTACACCCCACCCCCTCTTCCTGCGCCCCGCTATCTCCCCAAACGCAATGCCGAACCCCCTCACCTCCACTGCACCCACCACCGCCATTCCCACTGCATCCCCTCCCCATAACACACTCCCTTCCCCCTGTACCCCATCCCTCCCGTCCCTGCACATACCCACCCACTGCAGCCCCCTCCCTGCACACCAACACCTGCACCCCTCATCCTTCCACCCCTCCCACTGCACCCCCTCCCCATAACACACTCCCGTCCCTCCCCCTGTACCCCATCCCTCCCCGTCCCTGCACCTGAACCCCTGCACCCGCCCCTAAACCACATAGCCTACATCCCCTCCCCCTCCATCAGCCACCCCTCCTCCACGGGCAGTGGGAATTGGAAATGCTCAAAGAATACAAAGCTTTAGTTTAGTTTTTAGAGACACAGCACGGAAACAGGCCCTTCAGCCCACCGAGTCCACGCCGACTGGTTCTGTGTTATTCCAGTTTCTCATGCACTCGCGAATCACTGGAGCCAATTAACCTACAACCCACTAAGTCTTTGGGATGTGGGGGAAACCGGAGTACCCGGGGAAAGCCACGCGGTCACAGGGAGAACGTGTAAACTCCACATAGACAGCACCCGAGGTCAGGATCGAACCCTGGTGCTGTGAGGCAGCCGCTCTCCCAGTGCGCCACCGCCGTGCCGCCCCATATTGTTTAAACTATAAACGTTGCTGGAGCCCCGGGGCCCCGGCTCGCCCGGTGTCGGCTCCAGAGCGAGGGGAGCCGGTAGGGCAGCGGTGACCATCCCGCTGCGGCCCGTATCTGTTCGCGGGGCAGTCGGTCACAAACTGCCGGTTCGGAGACGGGAGGTGGGACAGGGGACGGCGCCGCGATGACGGGCCGCAGATTGAATGGCCGCTGACCCAACGCAGGGTTAGCACAGGCAGGAGTGGCCGCCATCTCCTCGACGACACCCGAAGCCCCTGGGCAGGACCGTGTGTGTAAAATCAGACGTGTGCTAGTAACTCAGAGAGGAACGAACAGTGGCGCAGCGCTGGAGTTGCTGCTTACAGCGCCAGAGACCCAGGTTCGATCCCGACTGCGGGTACTGTCTCTACGGAGTTTGTACGTTCTCCCGCGTCGAGTTTCTCGGAGATCTTCGGTTTCCTCCCACACTTCAAAGAGGTACAGGTTTGTAGGTTAATTGGCTTGGTGTCATTGTAAAATGTCCCTAGTGTGTGTAGGATATGTTAATGTGCAGGGATCGCTGGTCGGTGCAGACTCGGTGGGCCGAAGGGCCTGTATCCGCGCTGTGTCTCTAAACACAACATGCTGGAGTAACTCCAGCAGGCAGCATTTCTGAAGATTCGGAATGGGTGACGTTTTGGTACAATTTATTGATTATACGCCTCGTTGTCAGCTTCCCCTCAACTAACTATGAACCAATCTACATCGCCTTGATCAACGTCCCCTTTGATCTGCCGTTTTTACACCTTGCTCTTCCATATCTCTAGACTCACTTTTTTTTCCGAACTCTCAGTCTGAAAAAGAGTCTCGGCCCGAAACGTCGCGCATTCCTTCTCTCCAGAGATGCTGCCTGCCCCGCTGAGTCACTCCAGCAAGGTGTGGGGATACATCTCCATCCGGAGAGTGCTCAGCCAGTGGAACTCTTTATCAGAGAAACTCGTTGAAAGCAGGCCATTCGGCCCAACTTGCCCGCATGTCCCACCTACAGAGTCCCACCTGCATTGCGTTTGGCCCATACCCATCCAAACCTGTCCTATCCAAGTACCGGTCTAACTGTTTCTTAAACGTTGGGATAGTCCCATCCTCAACTACCTCCTCTGGCAACTTGTTCCATACACCCACCACTCTTTGTGTGAAAAAGTTACCCCTCGGATTCCTGTTAAATATTTTCCCCTTCACCTTAAACCTGGTCTTCGATTCACCTAGAAACTTTGTGCATCTATCCGATCTATTCCTTGCCCACGCCGACCAACTGGTCCCACCTGGTTGCGGTTGGTCCATATCTGGGAACACGTAGCAGAGAACGTTTCCCAAACCCCTCTCCACCCGCCACGTGTCATTGACCAACTCCAGCGGAAGAGCTCAAATGGGAGCTGAAAACTACCCTCGACAAAGCCACGACGTCTACACTTCCCTGCCCGACCCTCCCGCTCAATGTTAAGAACATAAATATAACCAGGGTGAGTGTGTGACCTCTTGCACTGTGTCTCCGTTCACTCGGGTCCTGACTGGGTCTAATTCACTCAACGCCACGTTCCTGAACTAATTCCCCATCCATTGATTTTCTTTACTCCCCAACCTCCGCCGATCTACGCCCCCGTGTACTCGGTGCCTGGCCCTCCAGCCGCCCTCCAAAGGTGATCACAGCTCCCTGTCCCCACGGCCGCCCCCTATCCCGTCTGTGACCCGTTCCAATGCGGGAGACCATACGAGGAACCCTCCTTCTTTACTGGTACAATCTTTATGCCTGACTGTATTGATGTTGGATGATGTTACCTACAAAGTAGGACTATGCCAGTGTGTTAAAATTATATGGGTGTTGATATGTGTAGGAAGGAACTGCAGGTGCTGGTTTACACCGTAGATAGACACAAAATGCTGGAGTAACTCAGCGGGTCAGGCAACGTCTCTGGAAACGTCACCCATTCCTTCTATCCAGAAATGCTGCCTGTCCCGCTGAGTTACTCCAAAATCTACGGTGTTGATATGTCGCGTTCGTGGTCTAAATACATCAAAGCTTTTTCCACGCGTATTCGCGAGTCCCATATGACCCGCATTTCGTTCCCGGCTTATCTAAGAATCAATTCGCCTGTCGCTCAACAGCCCAGCATCAAAACCATCCACCAACTGGAGGCCATTCCGCCCATCAATGGCCATGCTAGCTTACTGGGAACAATACGCGCCCCTTTCTCGCGGCTCTTTCCCCATGACCCTGCAAACTCAAGCCCGTTAAGAATGTAGACAGTCTGAAGAAGGGTCTCGACCTGAAACTTCACCCGTTCCTTCTCCCCAGAAATGCTGCCTGACCATCAGTAATGTTATCTTCTCTACTGATTTCCATTGAAACCATGAAAATCACCGCTGACAGACTCAAGGAACTGCAGATGCTGGAATCTTCAGCAAAACAAACCTGCTGGAGGAACTCGGCGGGTCAGGCGGTATCTGTGTGTGTGTGGGTGTGGGTGGGGGGGGGGGGGCGGGGATAAAGATGACATTTCGTGTCGGACCCCTCTTCAGTCCATTCCCTCCACAGACGCTGCCTGACCAGATGAGTTCCTGTGTTTAGCCCGACGCAACGAATCCTCACAGCGGAAAGTAAATCACGGAGATATATATCTCCCCGCATCCCAGCGCCAGCATGTGACCCTGGGCAGCGAGAAGCGGCGAGGCGGTATCTTTCAGGAATGCGACCGCGTTTATCCCACGTCCACATGTTTCCCAGGACACAGAATCAAACAGCGCGGAAACTGCCTGCGGCCCGCCGAGCCACACTGAAAACCAGGCACCCATCCCCAGCCACCCCCACTCCAATCTCAGGTTAGTCCCGTCGTAGGTAGACACAAAGTGCTGGAGTAACAAGGGGCCAGGCAGAATCTCTGGAGAAAAGGAATGGGACGTTTCGGGTCGAGACCCTTTGTCAGACTGCGAGTCAGAGCAGAGGGAAACCACAGGTATGAAAAGGTTCAGAGCCGGCACCGATGGCCAAGGAAAGGTGGAGCCCACAATGGTCCATTGTTGGCTGTGGAACATGTGATAACAAAGGCATACAAACAGTGAAACTTGCAAGCTGACACGGGCAGAGGCGGGGGGGGGGCGGGATGGAGAGAAATAATCCGAATAAAAGGAAATACCTTTAGAAAGGAGATGTGGAGGAATTTCTTCAGTCAGAGGGTGGTGAATCTGTGGAATTCTTTGCCACACAAGGAGGCTGTAGTGGCAAAGTCAATGAATATTTCTACAGATTCCCGATTAGTGCGGGTGTCAGGTTATGGGGAGAAGGCAGGGGGGCGGGGGGTGGGGGGGGGGGGGGGTTAGGAGGGAGTGATAGATCAGCCATGATTGAATGTCAGTAGACGATGGGCCGAATGGCTTAATTTGAATCAAGAACATGAAGCAAGAACATCATTGTCCCGTTTCGGACATATGACGATAAAATACCCCAGAACTCTTCACCTTCCAGGGATAGTCTGACACGGAGCACAGACTGAAGTGAGGCCGTTCTGGTCCATGTACCGGGGGGGGGGGGGGGGGGGGGGGGGTAAAGAGAGCAGGGGCGTAAGCTAACGTGGACCTGAAGGAGAGACAGCAGTTTTGCCCATCATGTCGCTACACCCACCGTGCTGTCAAGTTGACGGGATTTTTGCTGATGCCCGATTTCAGCGCCTATTATCAAGCATTTCGCCATTAAAAAATTAATCTCTCAGAGAATTATCCGCACAAAACCCTCAGCTGCCTTTAAAGCTGCCAATTAAGCCCGCTGTTAATGGAGCCACAACTTGCAACTGGATTAGTCGCGTTTAACAATTTAACAGTCCTTTTGAAGCGAGTGTGCAACCAATGCCCCGAGTCAAGGGAATTTTTCAAAGGTCGAGCTTAGGAAACCTCCCTGGCTCAGTTCGTGAATACATCGCGCAGTCTCAACCCCCCTCCCCTCCTCGCTGAGATGCTCAGAATGAGCAGCGATCTTCGCCACCTCGGTCCAGGCTACGACTGGCGGAATCTCATGCGACCTCTCGCTCCCGCAGCGACAATGGGCGAGGGCAGAGCTGAGATCCGACAGATTCACACACTTTGTGGGATATTTCACTAAAGACCCCCCAAAACTGTATGTAATCCGGTCTCCGCTCCGCTTCTACGCTCCCAGTAAATAGACAGTAAATCGGTAATAAATATCCGTGTCAAACGCCATCCCAGACCGAACCCGGGACAATAGGTTTTTGGACGATAGACACAAAATGCTGGAGTAACTCAGCCGGACTGACAGCATCTCTGGATAGATGGAATGGGTGATGTTTTGGGTCAGAACAAACGGCACCCTTTCCTTCTCTCCAGCGATGCTGCCTGTCCCGCTGAGTTACTCCAGCATGTTGTGCCTATCTCCGGTGTAAACCAGCATCTGCAGTTCCCTCGTACACAACAGGTTTTTGGAACAGATCTTGGCCTTGCCGAGATTAAACGTTTGAGAAGGAACTGCAGATGCTGGAAAATCGAAGGTAGACAAAAGTGCTGGAGAAACTCAGCGGGTGCAGATGCTCACAGATGCTGCTGCACCCGCTGAGTTTCTCCAGCACTTTTGTCTACCTTGCCGAGATGATGTGGTTTGCTCAAGAGAAGTTGGGGCTGGTCATAGTGACAGAGCGCGGAAACAGGCCCTTCTGCCCAACTGGCCCATGCTGACCAACATTCCATATCAACGTCTTTCCTATCCACATACCCGTCCAAATGTCTTTCAATTGTTGTTATAGTACCTGCCTCAACGACCTCGTCTGACAGCTCGTTCCGTATACAATACTCCAAATGGCTGGTGGGATTTCCTCAACACACTGCAGATGGTAACTTAAAACACAGAAATACTCTCGAAGATTGACACAACAAGTTGGAGTAAAGGACCTATCCCACTTTCACGACCTAATTCACGACCTTTTTTACTCGTGGACATTGTTCATCATGCTAGAAAAACGCCCCGACCTACTTGATGCCACGAGTACCTACGACTAGCATTACGACCTGCTACGACCTACCTATGACCTCGTGACGACCATGCAGCGAGTATGAGCCAATGGCAAACTCGGCAGAGGTTGTGAATTAGGTCGTGAAAGTGGGACAGGCCCTTAACTCAGCAGGTCGGGTAGCATCGCTGGAGGAAAGGAATAGGTGATGTTTCGGCTCGAGACTCTTCTTCAGACGGCAGGGAACCGAGGAAAAGTGTGTGATATAGTGAGAGAGGTTGGGGTGCGGAGGGACGGTGATAATATTGATGGGGGGGGGGGGGGGGGGGGGGCATGCAGGAAAGTAGAGGACAATTCTTCACCTCTGGGACATGCATGACTGCGACCCTCCGCCTGTCCTTTCCAGAGGCAGCTGCCCGCTTTCCTGTGGCCCCAGCAGACGAATGAATATGTGGTCGGCTCACAGTTGACTCCCCATCACACGGCCGTACGCACGCCTGCACTCAGTGCACAAGGATGTGTCACATTCTGGTATCCCTCTTGTAATAGTCAGAGTCATACATCGTGGAAACAGGCCCTTCACCCCAACTTGTTCACACTGACCAACATGTCCCATCTACACTTGTCCCATCTGCCTGCGTTTGGCCCATATCCCTCTCAGCCTGTCTATCCATGCACCTGTTATCGTACCTTCCCCAGCCAATAATGCTGAAGCCAATTACACCATCCCACCACAACTAGAGAGCAGTCCTGAACTACTATCTACCCTCATAGGAGACCCTCGGGCTATATTTGTCTTTGTCTTGTACTAAATGTTATTCCCTTTATCTTGTATCTGTAAACTGCGGTTGGCCTGGTTGTAATCACGTATTGTCTTTCCGCTGACTGGTGGTGAGCAGGTTACAACAACTTTTCACTGTACCTCGGTGTACACGTGACAATGAACTGAACAATAAACAATAAACAGTGAACGTGACAATAAACTAAGTTCAAACTGAACCGGCCATCATGGTCTCCACCGATTCCTTTTTTCTCCAGAGATGTTGCCTGACTAGCTGAGTAATGGCCCTGTCGCACAGTGCGAGTTCATTCCAAGAGCTCTCCCGGGTTTGCCCTGATTCGAACTCGGAGATTTACGGTAATGGTCGCTCGTCGGTACTCGGGGCTCTCGTGGACATTTTTAAACATGTTGAAAAATCTTCACGAGTCTTCCCGAGCTCACCAGCCGTTTGCGAGTCTTCCCGAGTACCTGCCGTTAGCGTTACAAGCCGCTGAGAGACGTCCCCGAGCTCCGACGTACGCGCTACATTCATTCTCCTGCTTACCACGAGTTTGATTTTTTTTTTAAACTCGAGAGAGCTCTTGGAATCAACTCGCACTGTGGGACAGGGCCATTACTCCAGCACTTTGTGCCTTTCTACTGTACTCTTAGGGCGTGACCTGACACCGCGTTACTGCCCTTCCCCATGCACCAACAATGTCCCGCTCGCCGTGAAAACACCAAAGGGAATAAATAAATAATACTGAACAAACATTCCTTCTCATTGTAAAATGCATAATTAAAATGAGAGGTAATTACCGAGTACTCATTAAAACAATGCTAATTAAGCTACATGAATGCCCTTTATTCAATTAGCACGCACAACAAACACTGTTTCCAAATCACTTAGCATACACACTATTAGATTATTGTCGCATATTCTTCTCATTTAAATTCTCTTTAGCTAATCCCAGGACCATTATGGCAACAAAGCGCGGGGCTGGGGAACAGCCGCTCTCGGTGACAGCGCCGGCTCACAGCCAACGCGTGGACAAGAACGGGACGCAGCGTTTCAAATTGGACTCTAATGAGAAGGCATCGGCGCTGCCTCTGAAGACTGTGTCGGAACATTAAGATGCTTGTGGCATGGCCAGAATCACTGACGAGGTTTCTGTAATTGACAGAGGTCAAACTCAATACCGAGCCAGAAGAAAAGCGAGAGCTATAATAGATTTGCAAAGCCGTGCCGCGCGGCGTGCTGTAAAACGGAGTAATTGCAATCATTGTTTGAAGAGCCTCTAAAAACTGATTTAATAAAAAGAGGAAAGAAAGTTGGAACTAAGTCCCAACGGCTCACGCGGAGGCAGGCATACTTAATGTGGAGGAATGATGAATGTGGACTTTACAGCAAGGGCCGACTGGAGCGACACTCGCCCCCCCCCCCATTCCTTCCCCGAACCCCCCCCCTCCCGACTCCCCCTTCTCCACTACCCCATCTCTCCCCACCACTCCCCCCCTCTCCCCACCTCCCCCATCCCACCCAAAACTCTCCCCACCCCTCCAGCTCCCCACTCTCCACCCCTGACACACCCTCCAGCTTCCCCCTCTCCTCTACCCCCACTCCCTGCTCGTGCACACCCCCCCCCCCCCGACAGCTCCCCCTCTCCCCCATCCACCCCTCTCTCCCCATCCACCACTTCCCACTCGTCGACCCACCCCACAAACTCCCCCCTCTCCCCACCCCACTCTGCCCCCCCCCCCCCAACTCTCCCCACCATCCCAGCTACCCTCTCCCTCCCTACCCTCTCCCTCCCTACCACCCCCCTCACCCCCAACTCCACATCCCATAGCTCCCCCTTTCCCCCTCTCCCACACACCTCTCCCAGAGTCCAGAACCAGGGACCACAGTCTAAGAATAAAGGAAAGGACATTTAAAACTGAGATAAGAAAAAAAAATGTCACTCAGAGAATTGTGAATTTGTGGAATTCTCAGCCTCAGAAGGCACTGGAGGCCAATTCACTGGATGCATTTAAAAGAGAGTTAGATAGAGCTCTTGAGGCTTGCAGAATCGAGGTATATGGTGAGAAGACAGGCACGGGTTACTGATTGTGGATGGTCAGCCTCAGTCATGATCACAGCGAATGGCGATGCTGGCTCGAAGGTTCAAATGGCCTCCTCCTGCACCTATTCTCTATGTTTCTATGTTTCAATGCCGGCTCAACACCGCACTCAACTTGACCTGAAACCCAGTTTGTTGAACAAACTGGATTGAAGAAGGGTTTCGACCCGAAACGTCGCCTATTTCCTTCGCACCATAGATGTTGCCTAACCCGCTGAGTTTCTCCAGCATTTTTGTCTACCTTGTTGAACAACAGATGTATTTTGACAGGGCACAATCAAGTCAAGTCAAGTGAGTTAATTGTCATGAATATACAGAAATGGCCAGTCCACTAAATATGTGTCTCTCACAAAGCCACCTTCTTTCTTCTGGGTGGTTTGACTATACAGGCCGACTCTCAATGGAGATGTCCCATCTTACATCCCCAGGGATGACCATGATGACCAGTGCGGTCATGGTGGCGCAGCGGTTGAGTTGCTGCCTTACAGCAAAACGCAGCGCCAGAGACCCATGTTCGATCCCGACTACGGGTGCTGTGTGTACGGAGTTTGTACGTTCTCCCCGTGATCTGCGTGGGTTTTCTCCGAGATCTTCGGTTTCCTCCCACACTCCAAAGACGTACAGGTTTGTAGGTTAATTGACTTGGTTAATTGGCTTGATAAAAATGTGAAATTGTCCAAGTTGGCGATATGCAGAGTACTGCCCTGCCGACTGCAACATTCAGAAGGTTCAGAAGGATGAACTGAGTAAAGGAAGACAAGGGAACCATAGCAAGGCTGGAGCGGAGTTGAGAGCAATTAATTAATGATCCCTGGTTACTGTGAAATATCCAAAATGCCATACTTTTGCAATGATATATTTTACATTCTTCACTGTAACACTCTGCTACATTCTACATTCTTCATAATAAAAGATAAATTAAAAATGTTAGCCAAATATCATGTACACCGGATATGAATCAGAACAATGACATTCTTACTGGCTGCAGCTTCACAAGCTCATTAGACACAACATTGATAAATACACGATGAATTCAGTTATTCTAAGTAAAAAAACCAAAGTACATCGAGCACCCATAGTAGCAAATGTCCGCAGTGCTCAGTCCTGATGTAGGGTTATGTTTAGAATTGTGCACACCGATGGTTGAAGAGAAGAAGCTGTTCTTGAACTTGGAAATAACAGTTCTCATACTCCTGTATCTTCTTCCTGATAAGACACAAAAAGCTGGAGTAACTCAGCGGGACAGGCAGCATCTCTGGAGAGAAGGAATGGGTGACTTTTTGGGTCGAGACCCTTCTTCAGACTGGTTAGGGATAAGGGAAACGAGAGATATAGACGGTGATGTGGAGAGATTAAGAACAATGAATGACAGATATGCAAAAAAGTAACAATGATAAAGGGAAAAAAAGGCCATTGTTAGCTGTTTGTAGAGTGAAAATGAGAAGTTAGTGCGACTTGGTTGGGGGAGGGATAGAGAGGGAATGCCGGGGCTACCTCAAGTTCAAGTTCAAGTTCAAGTGAGTTTATTGTCATGTGTCCCTGTATAGGACAATGAAATTCTTGCTTTGCTTCAGCACACAGAACATAGTCGGCATTTACTACAAAACAGATCAGTGTGTCCATATACCATAATATAAATATATACACACATGAATAAATAAACTGATGAAGTGCAAATAACAGATAATGGGTTATTAATAATCAGAGTTTTGTCCGAGCCAGGTTTAATAGCCTGATGGCTGTGGGGAAGTAGCTATTCCTGAACCTGGTTGTTGCAGTCTTCAGGCTCCTGTACCTTCTACCTGAAGGTAGCAGTGAGATGAGTGTGTGGCCAGGATGGTGTGGGTCTTTGATGATACTGCCAGCCTTTTTGAGGCAGGGACTGCGATAAATCCCCTCGATGGAAGGAAGGTCAGAGCCGATGATGGCCCTCAGGTGCCCCTGTGCTGATGGGTAGTGAGGAGTTTAGTTTAATTTAATTTAATTTCATGCGGAAACAGGCCCTTCGGCCCACCGAGCCTGCGCTGACCAGCGATCACTCCATACACTACACTATCCTACACACTGAGACAATTTACAACTTTACCAAAGCCGATTAACCTACAAACCTGTACGTCTTTGGAGTGTGGGAGGAAACCATGGCACCCAGAAAAAACCCACGCAGGTCACGGGGAGAACATGCAAACTCCATACAGACAGCACCCGTGGTCAGGATCGAACCCGGGTCTCTGGCGCTGTGAGGCAGCAACCATGTGCCACCATGCCTTGTTGATGGCAATCAATACTGATTGAGATCTGCTGATGAGGAAGTTAAGGATCCAGTTGCATAGGGAGGACCTGAGACATCGTTCCCTTGGTCTGATGATGAGTTTGAATGGTGTTGAATGATGTGCTGCAGCTGATGAACAATGGCCTGCTGTACAGGGACCTGTTGTCCATATAGTCCATCGCAGGGTGGGGAGCCAGCAAGATCTCATACACTGCTGATCTGCCGGGGCGGTAGGAAAACTGAGGCAGGATTAGATTTGTGTCTTAATCCAGCTCTTGAAGCACCTCGCCACAATGGACATGAATGCCACTGTTGAGGCGTGTCACCTTACTCTTCTTGGGGGTGATGAGTTTAATGGATGTCCTTTTAAAGCAGGTGGGGCCCTCGGACCATGGTAGTGAGAGGTTAAAGATGTCCGCAAAAACTCCAGCCAGTCGGTCTACACATGTATTGCCGATTTGGTCATACTCCAAAAAACTTTCATATTTAGTTTTTTATTGTTATAAACATCAACGTTTGTTAGATGGTTTCTCTGAGCTCCCTGCCTTTTAGTAATTCTATCTAATAAAAGCAGTGGAGACATGATTGGTGCCTTTTGCTTCTGGGTTACAGCTTTACTGAGCTGGTCCTGATCACTACCCAACAGTCAGCGTGGAGTGGGGAAGTCATGTTCTCAGTCACACAGACTCCAATTCCAGGAGTGAAAAAGTGTCACATCTTCAGCAGCAAAGAATTTCAAGGCCAACGAGTTATTGTTGGAATGACGTCACTAGGGGTGACAATCTACATCATGCAAAGTCTCACAAACAGGAATATAACTTGGGCCAGAACCAGGATTACAGAGTCACCCTGAGGTAACAGTCTGAAGAAGTCTCGATCCGAAACGTCACCCATTCCTTCTCTCCACAAATGTTGCCTGTCCCGCTGAGTGACTCCAGCATTTGGTGTCTATCTTGTGGCAGTTCACCATCCAGGTTCTCCACGGAGTGAACTGTAACTATGTAGGAAGTTTCTGCTGGTGTTTAAGCCAATCAACCTGACATCAAAGGAAGATCACATCCCTTTTCACAGCCTCAAAAAGAGCAAAGAAGACAAAAAGCTCACGTTCCTTAATTGTTTGAAGCAGGAAAAACTAATTAGCGAGTAATTACCGTGTTAAATTTTAGCAGCTTGCATGAGTATCTGGCTCACATTGACGGATCTGTTTGACTGGTTCTTGAATAGAAAGAAATTGCGAAATATTTTTACTGAGCCTCAGTGATTTAATTTGTTTCATTATCGTTATGCAGCGTCTATCGTTTATCTGGGAGAGGGTGGTTTCTACACTCTGGATGATTTTGTTTTTATGATTTGTCCCAATCTTCCCTCTTCTCTCTCGGTCCTGATGTAAGGTCTCAACCCGGAACACCGACCAACACGTTCTGCCTCCTCACTTGCTGCTTGTCCCGCTGATTCTTCCAGCAGTTTGATTTTTTCTAGTGTTGGAACCAATTCATTCACACAGCCCATAGAGCTCTAAACTGATTGGGCTGCTTCCTTAGTCAATGACACTTCCGATCACAAGTGCAACTTGCATTTGCATAGCACTTTTAATATCATGAAATATGCAAAGTGCCTAACGTGTTTTATTTCATAATTTGTGCTGATTTGTTCTGGCCTTTTCCTACTTCCTGTTCCCTCTCCTGTACTTTCAGTATGAAGAAGGGTTATAGACAATAGACAATAGGTGCAGGAGTAGGCCATTTGGCCCTTCGAGCCAGCACCGCCATTCAATGTGATCATGGCTGATCATCCCCAATCAGTACCCCGTTCTTGCCTTCTCCCCATATCCCCTGACTCCACTATTTTTAAGAGCCCTATCTAGCTCTCCCTTGAAAGCATCCAGAGAACCTGCCTCCATCGCCCTCTGAGGCAGAGAATTCCACAGACTCACCAATCTCTGTGAGAAAAAGTGTTTCCTCGTCTCCGTTCTAAATGGCTTACTCCTTATTCTTAAACTGTGGCCCCTGGTTCTGGACTCCACCAACATCGGGAACATGTTTCCTGCCTCTAGCGTGTCCAAGCCCTTAACAATCTTATATGTTTCAATGAGATCTCCTCTCATCCTTCTGAACTTCTGACCCGCAACCACACCCATCCCTTTTCTTCAGAAATGATTCCTGACCCACTGAGTTACTCCAGCACTTTGTGTCTATGTTTTGTGTGTTATTGTGCCCTGTTTGCTATAAGGCCACAGAAAGAGAGAATGGGACATGTGAACTCAAATTTGGTTACCGAGATTGGTTTGAAGAAGGGTCTTGACCCGAAATGTCACCTATTCCTTTTCTCCAGAGACGCTGCCTGTCCCGTGGAGTTACACCAGCTTTTTGTTTCTATCTTTGGGTTAAGGCATTATATAGCCCTTTGTAAAAGGTGCTCAACACCAGCAGAAATGTAGACACAAGAAACAGTGGATGATGGGATCTTGAGCTGAACACAAAGTGCGGGAGGAACTCAACAGGTCTGGCAGCATCCACGGAGGGAATTAACAAACCAATGTTTTGGGTTGGGACCCTCCCCAGGAAAGAAATGTCTCAACACAAAACATGTTTTGGGTTGAGACCCCCAAAAAAAACAATGACTCAACCCAAAAAAAAAAAGTACAGAGGAGATTTACTGGAATGTTGCCTGGGTTTCAGCAACTAAGTTACAGAGAAAGGTTGAACAAGTTAGGTCTTTATTCTTTGGAGCGCAGAAGGTTACGGGGGGACTTGATAGAGGTCTTTAAAATGATGAGAGGGATAGACAGAGTTGACGTGGATAAGCTTTTTCCATTGAGAGTAGGGAAGATTCAAACAAGAGGACATGACTTGAGAATTAAGGGACAAAAGTTTAGGGGTAACATGAGGGGGAACTTCTTTACTCAGAGAGTGGTAGCTGTGTGGAATGAGCTTCCAGTGGAAATGGTGGAGGCAGGTTCGATTTTATAATTTAAAAATAAATTGGATAGGTGTATGGACGGGAACGGAATGGACGGTTATGGTCTGAGTGCAGGTAGATGGGACTAGGTGAGAGTAAGTGTTCGGCACGGACTAGAAGGGCCGAGATGGCCTGTTTCGGTGCTGTAATTTTTATATGGTTATCGTCTGTCCATTCCCTCCACAGATGCTGCCTGACGCACTGAGTTCCTCCAGCACTTTGTATTTTACCTGCAGAAATGTAGCTCTGACAAAAAGCCAGCTGGAGTAGGATACAGCACAGATGTAGGTAAAGGCTTAATATGTGGGGACGAACTGGTTTAAAGCGAAGAAGTGTCTCAACATGAAACATCACCCATTCCTTTTCTCCAGAGACGCTACCTGACCTGTTGAGTTACTCCCTGACCCGCTGAGTTACTCCAGCCTTTTGTGTCTGCCTATAAGCAAAGCCTAATTTGGGTGAGAAAAATGCAAATCAAATCCCTTTACAGCAGCAAGTCGAATGTGTGTGTAACACAAATACAAGTTGAAACATCATCAAAAACCATAGGTAGACAAAAATGCTGGAGAAACTCAGCGGGTGAGGCAGCATCTATGGAGCAAAGTAAATAGGCGACGTTTCCTTCGCTCCATAGATGCTGCCTCACCAGCTGAGTTTCCACAGCATTTTTGTCTACCTTCGATCTGCAGTTCCTTCTTAATCATCAAAAAGCAGGTGTTTTTCAGGTAGATGTGGAATGCAAGAGGAAGCCTTTTAAAATCCACTGCTTTTGTTAAGGTGTAACACTTCTGTGCCTCTTCGACAAGGAAGTCTCAGGTGAAGGTGGTTATATTTAAGCAGAACCATCAAAATACATTTTTGTGAGGTTGGGGGTGGGGGAGGCAAAAGAATTGGTTCGTTTTACAAGGTCAAAACATTCCTTTTGAGATCGGCAGTAAATTACGATATTTAAGGCATGCAATGATTGATACACTGTCATTCAATGCTGCCTTTTCTGGATTACTGCATAATTAGTGCATACTCTTCGATTCAATGAAATAAGCCCTGAAGCAGACAGCTGTGATTCAGTGTCTGCAATTCAATAATTATGGCTTTTACCTGCTCTGATAATTGTATGCCATAAGAAATTATTGGCCAGATTAATAATCTTTAATCATTCACGTCTGCTTGCTCTGCCTTCTCCGATAGTCACCATTGCCAGTTCATCGTTAAAGCCACACAAACCCTCAAACACCACTTGCCAGAGATCCATTCAAGCACAAAACTGGCCTCTCAACGCAGAGCCACCTTTTCCAGGCATTCCTGTCCAGGGCCATGACAAAACAACTGAAAACATCTTTTAAAGTATCTCCTGTATATGTGTGTGAGAGAGAGAGAAAGGAGAGAGAGAAAGAGGGGGAAGAGAGAGAGAGAGAGAGAGAGAGGAGGGGGGGGGGGGGGGAGAGAGAAAGAGGGGAAGAGAGAGAAAGGTGGGGAAGAGAGAGAAAGATGGGGAAGAGAGAGAAAGAGAGAGAGAAAGAGGGGGAAGAGAGAGAGAGAGAAGGGAGGGGGGGGAAGAGAGAGAAAGAGTGGGAAGAGAGAGAAAGGGGGAAGAGAGAGAAAGATGGGGAAGAGAGAGAAAGAGAGAGAAAAAGAGAGAGAGAAAAAGGGAGAGAGAAAGAAAGAGAAAAAGGGAGAGATAAAGAGAGAAAAAGAGAGAAAAAAAAGAGAGAGAGAGAAAGAGAAAGAGAACAAGAGAGAGAGCAAGGGAGAGAGAAAGAAAGAGAGAGAGGGAAAGGAAGAGAGAGAGGGAGTGAGAGTGAGGATGAGAGATGGAGACAGGGGGAGACAGAGAGGTTGAGAAGCAGAGGGAGAGGGACAGAGAGGGAGAGATCTGTGGTGGTGCATGGTGACTGACAACAATTCCTTGGTGGGCCCTCTGTTTTCCAGTTGTTTTAATGCCTTAACATGATGATGAGAGACCTCTCTCTCCGCCTGAGCCACGTAGCCTGGGCAGACAGGGAATAAAAGCAATGGTGAAGTCTACGGGCCAAATGGTCAAAGCATTTGCTCATTCGTCTCAGTGTTTTGTGCTTGTCCTTCAAATGTTTGAAACATCTTTTGTCCGCTGCCTGGCGCTGTGGCATTGGCCATCGTTAGCAGCACCTTGTCTGTGGGAATATTACCTTGAGCTATGGAATGTTATTCAACCATGGGTGTAGAACAGTGGGGCTGCCACTACATTAGCAGGTCAGGCACAGCAATATAAGCCAGCTGTATCTTCACAATATACAGTGCTGAACGGTCCCGCCAGGCATGCTGATGTCAATGCTGTTGTGTAGCTGAAGCAGTTACTTTTAATGCACAGGAGTAGTTATGGTAACATCCACGCAAAGTATCTCTCAATTGTACAGAGTTTCATCTCACAAGAGCTCTGAATGGAACATGGAACTTGCATTCACAGTCATCACCTCCGCTCACTGTTGGGCCTTGTCACTGGAATTTAATTTCGCCTTATAACGACAATTTCCATTTATATTGCCCAGCAGGTTCTTGAAGACTGCACCACCAAGATGCAGCACAGAAAGCCGCAGGAGATCCTTCTTCCCACAACTGTACAACTCCTCCCCCTTCTGTCGTGGGGTAGACTGGGACTGACTCCCCCCCCCCCCCCCCCACCTCCTCAATCTTTACACATTCCCAAAGCCTAAACACTTGTCATTTTATTTTCATGTTTCATGTAGTTTGTGTTTTTTATGACTGTTGCCAAAATAATTTCACTCCTGGGATAAATAAAGTTCTATCGTATCATATGGTAGTGCATCGTACACTATCCACTACCTCAGCAACTATGATCCATTGACTGTGTCTTTAGTTGCACTACACTGTGGTTTTGCATTGTTATGCTGCAGCGTCGGAAATCGCTATTAAAACACAATGAGGCCTGACATCGAGGACAGGGATCGGCAACCAATGGCCCACGGGCCGAATCCGGCCCGTAACCCGAAATCATCCGGGCTGCTTGATTCTAGGAGCTGGCGGCCTCCAACTGGAATCGACTTTGAGGGCTCCGGTCACAGAGCCTGTGGACTTACCATCACGGAGCTGCCTGACTTCGGAAGCTGTGGTGACATTGCGGCTGCCACTCGACTTCGGAGGCTTCAGTTTCGCTGGGGGGGGGGGGGGGAGATTGTCCCCCACCTTTCCCCCCCTCCCCACCATCATCCCCCCTCCCCAGGATTCCCACCCATAACATATAATGAAATATTCAATAACACAATAAATTAATAATTAATTTCTAGTGTTATTGAATATGATATTTGTTATTTACCGTATAACCATATAACCATATAACGGAAACAGGCCATCTCGGCCCTTCTAGTCCGTGCCGAACACTTATTCCCACCTAGTCCCATCTACCTGCACTCAGACGATAAACCTCCATTCCTTTCCCGTCCATATACCTATCCAATTTATTTGTTTTATTTTTTATTTTTTTGTGTGTAATTGCATTAATGGGCATGTTATGTTGCAGCAAGTAAGACTTTAATTGTTCTGTTGCTGGGTGTTAATATGACAATTAATCACATGTAGTGTTGTTGCATAGTTGGGGCATCTTTGGCAGCATGCACAAGTTGGGCCGAAGGGCCTGTTTTTGTGCTGTATGACTCTTGACTCCATTAAATGTAGTAAAACATCAGAATGTTGTTCATAAGAGTGGAATCAAACCAACCCTGACAACCCAAGCCATGCCAATGGATAGAAACAAAATAGAAAATGCTGGAAAACTCAAGAAGTCAGGGAGCATCTGCGGAAGGAGAAACAGTCATCTTTCATCTGATCCGACATCAGAACTTTTAGTTTAGTTTAGTTTAGATTAGTTTAGTTTACTTTAGTTTAGAAACGGAAACAGGCCCTTCGGCCCACTGAGTCCGCACCGACCAGCAATCCCCGCACACGAACATTATCCAACAAACATTTGGGACAATGTTACATTTATATCAAGCCAATTAACCTACAAATCTGTACGCCTTTGGAGTGTGGGAGGAAACCAAAAATGTCGGAGAAAACCCACACAGGTCACAGGGAGAACTTAGAAACTCCATACAGACAGCACCCATAGTCAGGATCGAACCTGGAACTATGGCGCTGTAAGGCAGCAGCTCTTCCGCTGTGCCACCATGCCTCCTGAACATTAACTCTGAAACATTAGCGTTATTTATCCACAGTTGCTGCCTGACCTCGGGCTTTACCAGTATTTTCTATTTTAAACATAGATTTCCAGTGGCTACATAGAGTCTCAGAGATGTCTGCTACATGTTTTGGTTTTAATTTAAATAGATATAGGATCGGTTGACTGAAAGTTTGGTTGAATCAGTGGGCATGATGAAAGGGAGGTCAGTACCCTGATGGACCGGGTAATATGCACCTCTTACTGCAGCCTCTTTTGTTCTTCAGTGATCCCCTCTTGAAGGAGGGGTAAGAGGGTCCATGGAGAGGATGTGTGAAGGAAGTTGGCAGATGAAGGCATGATGGACAATCAAAATCAGGAGAGGACAAGAGATCGAAACTAGACAAAGATGAAGTCTGAAGAAGGGTTTCGGCCCGAAACGTCGCCTATTTCCTTCGCTCCATAGATGCTGCTGCACCCGCTGAGTTTCTCCAGCATTTTTGTGTACCTTCGATCTTCCAGCATCTGCAGTTCCTTCTTGAACACAAAGATCTCTGTTGATTAGTGAGTGCGCGGAATATGACATGGTAAAGTGAAATATGACATATGGCAGTTGGGAGAAGTGGTGGAGGAACTTGAGAAAGAGTCAGCAATTCTCCCAACTTTCTTTCGGTTGCTCTCCCAGGGGCATGGCGGGGCAGCACAGTGACACAGAGGTAGAGTTGTTGCCTTTCAGCGCCAGAGATCTGCATTCGACCCTGACTACAGGCGCTTACGTGGGTTTCCATTGGTTTCCTCCCACACTCCAAAGATGTACAAGTCTGTAGGTTAATTAGCTTCGGTAAAAGTTGTAAGTTATCCGTAGTGTGTAAGATAGTGCTAGTGCATGGGGTGGCGAGGACTTAGAAACATAGAAACATAGAAAATAGGTGCAGGAGTAGGCCATTTGGCCCTTCAAGCCTGCACCGCCATTCAATATGATCATGGCTGATCATCCAACTCAGTATCCTGTACCTGCCTTCTCTCCATACCCCCTGATCCCTTTAGCCACAAGGGCCACATCTAACTCCCTCTTAAATATAGCCAATGAACTGGCCTCAACTACCTTCCTGTGGCAGAGAATTCCAGAGATTACCACTCTCTGTGTGAAAAATGTTTTCCTCATCTCGGTCCTAAAAGATTTCCCCCTTATCCTTAAACTGTGACCCCTTGTTCTGGACTTCCCCAACATCGGGAACAATCTTCCTGCGTCTAGCCTGTCCAACCCCTTAAGAATTTTGTACGTTTCTATAAGATCCCCCCTCAAAATTCTAGTGAGTACAAGCCGAGTCTATCCAGTCTTTCTTCATATGACTTAGCAGGGTCGAAGAGCCTATTTCTGTGCTTTATCAGTAAACTAAACCAAACTACACTGAGGCTATTTATTGGAATCTGGTGGGAGGCTTCTGATGAAATGTGTCTAATCTGTGGGAAATGGGTCTAATTTCACCAATGCCGTCTCATTGCTCCTTTCATCGTTGGTTGTAAATCCATCTCCCGTGCACCATATACTCTGATTCACGGCAGACTAGTTTGGAAATTCTTTGAGTTTTTTCTCCGTTCCTCTGTTTCCCCATTTCACCCTCAAACCAATGGTCTGCTTGGCATCTTTCTCCAAGATTACATTTTTATAAAAAGAGAAGCAATATTTCACCAGAGACAGAAAGAAAAAATAAAGAGAGAGTGGGGGAGGGCGGTGAAAAGTTCCTGTAAAACATTAAACGACTGGAAAAAAAAAAGTGTTTGGTCAAAATTTAAACATAAGAAAGAAACAGTTCTTATTTCTCCGGTTCTGACCTAAGTAAAACAAACAATCTGGTATTCAAGGCTTGAGCTGCGGAGTACTGAGCACAGAGTACATTAATAAAAACATGGCCCTTGTAAAACTAAGGGTTCTGTGCTGTCAAGTTGCTATTTTCAGAGTTCACTCAGCCTTATCAGGATCTGTACAGAGGGATTACTTGTTGACAGCTCACAGACAAATGAATGCCTTGTCTTCGATCTGTGCCCAAGGTATGGAAAGTTCAAATAGAAAATGCGCCAACTCTCTTTCCACTGCGTTGGAGAACTGCAAACTATTCAATTCATAAATCTTTATTTTCCTAAAAGATAAACATTTAGCCTGGAATTTACTGTTGGCTTTTACTTATCTGATCTCTAATCTTCAAATCTTTCATTGGGTAAATACCTATGTGCATCACTCCCCTTGTTTATGGTCGCCACAGTCCCATTTCTAAAACAACCTCACAAATGATTTTTTTGGGGGGGGGGGGGGGGGTTTGGAAGCCCACGTGGTCACAGGAAGAACATGCCAACTCCACACAGACAGCACCCGAAGTCAGGATCTGAGGTCTCACATTCCATCAATCCCGCAACCTACCCATCATGGACTCTACCCACTCATCTAATTCCCTTCCATTACAAAGTCTTCCGTACAGTGGCTTCCACTGACCATTTGAGTTCCCACCAATGGATCTACCCTATCATGGATTCTAATTGTCCATTTAATTTGGTGGAAAATAATATCAGTATGAACTTTCACTGGTTCCTAAGGATAACACGGTCTTTGTTGAGTGTCTGTCCAGTATTCTTTCCATGGAGAGCCAAAGGGAAGGGTTCTTTGTGCTTTGCGATGGAACTGGAAGAATTTACTTGTCCCATTTCTGATGAGGAGTTCCAGGAAGGACAGTTATAGGGTGGTGTTCCAAAACGAGAGAGGTGTTCCAAATGCAACAGCAAGGAGTTCAGAGAGGGCGGGATGCTTGACATTGAGGAGCAGGCTGAGGGTGGGGAGGGGTTTGACAGTGAAGAGGAGAGTGACATGATAATGAGAGTACACATGGGCAGCTGAGTGAAGGTGTGAGTTGGTTCCACAATGTAGAGTGGAGCGAGGGAGTGGAGGTGGGGTGTGGAGATATTCTACACTGTAGTGCAGCATGAGAGGGCCTGCTCTTTATTGTGGAATATATATTAAACACAGTGAAGGCAGGTGAAGGTGTGAGGAGTTCCACACTGAAGAACATAGTGAAGAGGTGGAGGGGGGGGAGGGGGTGGGGGGTGATGTTCTACATTGAAGTACAGCATGAGAGGGCCCATTGAATATACATTAAAGTGCAGTGTGGTTTAGTTTAGTTCAGACATGCAGCATGGAAATAGGCCCTTCGATCACCCGCTCTTGTGTTGTCCCACTTTTCATCCTACACTTGGGGGCAATATACAGAGGCCATTTAACCTACAATCCTGCACGTCTTTGGGATGTGGGAGGAAACCCACGTGGTCACAGGGAGAAGGTGCAAACTCCACAGACAGCACCTGAGGTCAGGATTGAACCCAAGTCTCTGGCAGTGTGAGACAGCAGGTGATGCCTGAAGGGTCGAGGTGAGGAGATGTTTCACACAGCCAAGCAGAGTTAGGAGACTATACGTTCCACACTGGGCAACTGAGTGGAGGGATGAGGGATTCCACACTGAAGACCAGTGTGAAGGAGATGCAGGAGATGAGATGTCCACACTGAAGATTAGTGGGGGGTAAAGGTGGTGAGGTGCCCACGCTGAAGAGCAGTGAGTCATCCTGTACTTTGTTGCAGAGGAAATAGTAAACACACTAAAGAGCGGGATGAGGAAGGTGATACCTTCCACACTGGAGAGTAGAGGGCCGAAGATGAGACATTAAACGTGAAGATGAGTTGGAGAGAGGGAGGACCAACTAACCGAAAGGCTGCGTCACCTAAAAGCAAACTCACTGAATGGCCGTTCTGCCGAAACGCCACCTCCCCGAAAGGCAGCGCCGCCTACAGGCCAACGGACCAAATGCCGCTCAACAGAAAAGTCAAATCACGGATAGGATGTTGCCGGGGGGGCGGGACTTGTCAGCGATTGGTCCAGACCACCGCGTCCATCACATAACTGTGGAGGGATGAACATTGCCCCACACCTCCGCTCCACCCGACCCACAGCCCGCGGAGGGTGGCCATGGGAGAGTGGGGGCTGTCCCGAGGGATGCGCACCTTCGGCCGCTTACAACTTGGTGCTTGGGTTCAGATTGCCCAGTCACCTATGGCTTGTGTGGAAAAATGACCCAAATGCTCCCGTTTACCACTTCTCTCTCCCCTCTTCTCTCTCTCCCCCCTCTCTCTCTAATTTCTCTCTCCCTTCTCTCTCTCTCCCCTTCTCTCTCTACCCCCTCCCTTCTCTCTCGCCCTCTCTCATCTTGCTCTCTCTCCCCCTTCTCTCTCTCCTCTCTCCCCCTCTCTCTCGCTTCTCTCTCCCCTTCTCTCTTTCTCTCCCCTCTTCTCTCTCTCCCCCCTCTCTCTCCCCTTCTCTCTCTCTCCCCCCTCTCTCCCTTCACCCACTCCCCCTTCTCTTTCTCCTCCTCTCTCTCCCCTCCTCTCTATCTCCCCCTCTCTCTCTCTTCTCTCTCTCCCATTCTCTCTTTCTCTCCCTTCTCTCTCTCTCCTCCTCTCTCCCGGTACTCTCTACCCCCTCCTCTCTCTCCCCTTCTCTCTTTCTTTCCCCTCTTCTCTCTCCCCCATCTCTCCTCTTCTCTCCCTCCTCTCTCTCTCTTCTCTCTCAATCCACCTTCTCTCTCTCCCCCTCCCCTCTCTCTCTCCCTCTCTCTCTCCCTTCTCCCTCTCCCTTCTCTATCTCCCTTCTCACTCTCCACCTCCTCTCTCTATCCCCTCTCTTTCCCTTCTTTCTTTCTCTCCCCGTTCTCTCTCTCCCCCCCCCCCTCTCTCTCCCTTCTCTATGTCAGATTGGTGAACCATTTAAAAAAAAACCTCAGGAAATAATGAATCAAATTTACAGATGAGGATACTTTTGAGATCATGAGATAAATTTCTACCGGAATATGTAAAAATTTCCCCGTTACCGTGTCGGGTTTTCGAGGAGATGTGAATCAAAGAAAAAGTTCAAGCAAACATCGCCACAAGTAAACATCCAAGATCAGAGTTTTATATTTATACTAGACCAAGTGCAGACCCGTTGGGTCTGTTCCCCCAACGTGCGGTTGTGGGGGGGGAGGGACACACATTAACCACCCCCACACACACACTAACTACCCCCCCCCCCTCGCACACACGCTAACTAAAGTGAGAGAGACGGAGAGGGGGGGAACAGGGAGGGGGGCTGTGAGGGGGGGGGAAGGGAGGGAGGGGGAACAGGGAGGGGGGGTGAGAGAGGGAGAGGTGGGGGAAGAGAGAGAGAGGTGGGGGAGAGAGAGGGGGAGAGAGAGAGGTGGGGGAGAGAGAGAGAGAGGAGGGGGAAGAGAGAGCGAGAGAGGAGGGGGAGAGAGAGAGGGGGAGGGGGGTCGCATGGTTTTTATCAAAGGACTTGCGAGAGGCGCGACTGTCAGCACGTTGGGTTTGCAGCGGGAAGGAGGGAGGGAGGGAGGGAGGGAGGGAGAGGGAAGGAGGATGGGGAGAGGATGGGAAAGAAAGAGGGAGAGGGCGGACCTGAACTCGGTGAGCGGGCGGCTCTGACGGGGCCGACCTTGGGTGACGTGGAGACCCTCGGCAGCTCTCGCGTGACGATTCCCCGTGTCCCTGCGATCAACGGAGGAATTGCTGGTTTCCCAGAGGGAGTAATGCCCCGTGCGACAATAACTACCGCCGCCATGTTGAAATCGGTGACCGGCTGTGACCTCCGGTGGCCTCCCGATCTGCAGAGCATTTTGAGAACGGTGGGTGGGGGGGGGGGGCTTGGAGTGAACGGGTGGGCGGGCGGGTGTGGGAATCAATCTGCGGGAGGCGTGACGTGAGCATACTTGTGCTGTGCAAGGGTCTTTAGTCCACAGCGGCGGGGGGGCGGCGCCTGGAGGCAGGTGGGCCTGGATTGGTCAGCATTTGGGCATTGTGACGTCAGCAGCTGGTGAGCGCCGTTTAGATTTTTTTAATTGAGTTTTGTGATCAATTTTGTTCAATATCTGGGGAAATAATTGACCCAGGAGTGGATTTCTGCTCATAAGTAAAATCCCTACCAAAATGGTAAACATCTCCGCGTTTTTACGTCCGGTTTTCGAGGAGATACGTTTCAAATGCAAAACCACACACACACACACACATCCACACACACACACACACACACACAGTTTTAAAAGTATATAAATATATGTTTGCGTGACTGTGTGTGAGTATAATATCTATGCGAGTTTGTTTGTATATATACATGCACTGAACTTGTTTTTCTCATTTATTATATTGTTTACAGTGCACTCTGTTTACATATTCTGTTGTGCAAGCAGGAATTACATTGTTCTATCTGGGACATGCCAATAAAACATTCTTGACCCTTGACGCTTGACTCATACAGCATGGAAACAGGCCCCTTGACCTAACGCCCACTCCAACCAACATGTCCCATCTACACAAGTCCCACCTGCCTGTGCTTGGCCCAGATCCCTCTAAACCTGTCCTATCTATTCACCTGTCGAAATATTTCTTAAATGTTGCGATCGTTCCTGCATATGCAGCTTACATATTCAAGTGTAGTGTGGCCCAACTCCAGTGTCAAGGGACCAATTGTTGCCTCTCTCCCACTGCTGGCATTGAGATCAGTGTTTAGTTTGGTTTAGAGTTCCAGGGTGGAAACAGGCACTTTGTCCCACTGGGTCCACGCCAACTAGTGATCCCCGCATATTAACATTATCCTACACACACTAGAGACAATATTTTTACATTTACCAAGCCAATTTATCTACATACCTGTACGTCTTTGGAGTGTTGGAGGAAACTGAAGATCTTGGAGGTAACATACGTGGTCACGGGGAGAACGTACAAACTCCGTACAGACAGCACCCGTAATCGCGATCGAACTCTATCGCTGCGCCACCGTGCCATCCACAGTGTGAGCAAGATTTGAAGGGGCTTTGGTAAAGCCCACTGCCCAGTCCCAACCAACCATCTGGGGACCTGCATCATTGTAATTCACTGCAAAGCAATGTGTGCTGTGTTCAGCTGCTACACTGCAGCCTGGTGTCCCAGTGAGAGTTAGCATCAGTCTAGCTGTGTCTCCAGCAGCTAGGCTGTGAGTTAAAGTATCAAGGCTTGGGACACGGAGGCCCCTCTTCTTCAGATCAGTAAATGTCACGCATCCATTCAAACCACATCTAGCTTTACAATCGTGACCACAAACCACTGAATACATCAACCACTAATTACATTTGTAATTTCAGCTTCCCTCCCACAATCCACTGTACTAAGCGGCATAATTCACTGGTACACTCAACTTAATCACAGGCAAAGCTGCCGCCCTATCATACAACATTTAATACTAACCACCGCAGAGCCAAGTGATTAACCCAGCTACAGTATTCACAGCCTCTTGACAATGTCCCATTATATTGTCCCAACCCTACACAAACTGTAAACATTTGAACATGTCAATAAACGATGCCAATCCCTATACGCATGGGATTAGGGGAAGCACAGTGGCACAATGGTAATGTTACTGCCTCACAGAGCCAGAGACCCAGGTTTGATCCTGCCCTTGGGTGCTGTCTGTGTGGAGTCTGCACACTATGGTACATCGGGTCTCTCACTCTGCTTGTCTGCTTGTGAAACATCTCATCACCTCCACCCTTCGGGCATCACAGAGGTGCAGCAGGTAGACCTACTGCCTCACAGCGCCAGAGACCCGGGTTCAATCCTGGCCTCGGGTGCTGTCTGTGGAGTTTGCACGTCTTCCCTGTGATCGTGTGGGTTTAATCCGGGTGCTCCGGTTCCTCCCACATCCCAAAGACATGCAGGTTTGTGGGTTAATTGCTCCCTGTAACTTGCTCCTAGTGTGTAGGCAGTGGGTGGCAGAATAAGTGTGAGCATTTGTTTGAAGAAGGGTCTTGAAACATCGCCTATCCATGCTCTCCAGGGATGCTGCCTGACCCGCTAAGTTACTCTGGCACTTGATGTATTTTGTAATAAAACTAGTGTGAAAAGTTGAACGATGGTCGGCATTGACTCAGTGGGCTAGAGGGCCTGTTTACACACTTTATCTTTCAATTCCATTCAATCTGCCGCTCAGAGCCCAGAGTTGTTGTGTTGCCAAGTGCTCTGGAATCAGTGCGCTGCTGACTATCCATGGGGTACATGTACTTCCCAATGCCCACAGGGTTAATATACTGCCTGTTATTGCTGGGTGGGAAATGCACTTGACTGGAGTTCTGGAGTGAAAGGCACTGCCCCATCAGGACAGCAGTGGGACAAGGAGGGACCTCGCTCGAGATTGGCAGTGGGACGGTCGGGAATGTGAGAGGAATGATCGCAAATGGGAAAAGGTGAAGCTGCTCAGTGGTGGAGTGGTAAAGAGAAGGGAGATTGGCCACGGCCTCTGGCTCAGATTGGGAACGAGGTGAAACTGGGAGGGAGCTGAGTGAGATTTAGGGTGGGGAGGGGGTGTTTGTGGGTAAAGGTTTGAAATTAAAGGGAGGGGGGTGGGGGATTTATGAATGGGATCATGCCTTGTGTCCTCAGGTATCTTGCTCTTTTGGTGAGCTGAAGTCACTACAAATAATACTGCAACAGAATAGATCTGGAGATAGGCACAAAATGCTGGTATAACTCAGCGGGACACCTCTGGAGAGGATGAATAGATGATGTTTCGGATGGAGACCCTTCTTCAGAATAGATCTAGAGGCCATTTCAAATAGCTGTCAGTGTGGGTGGCCAACCTTGGGATGTGAAAAGCGATAGACTTTACTCGGTAAAGGTTTCAAAGAACATCGAACAAAGGCAACTTCAAGGTATTGTCGGAAAATGCTTAGTGGTGCGAGCTCGTGAATAAAAATACTGCCTTCTGCTTCCTGCACTCCACAGACGTGTATGGATTAAAAAAAGAGTTAATGAAATTCAATACCTATCGCTACTTTAGAACAACAGGGGCCTAATTCCCCATTGTTCATTTCTCCTGTCAAAGTTCTAGATTGTAAATATTCATCTTTATGTAGAGAATTGTGTAAAATTGTCACATGGTAATACACGAGGCAGCCAGCGAGGGTGCTAGAACACCACTATTGTGGGGAGACTAGCCCGGCCCATTCCAATTAGAAATATATCCATAGACATGAACCCTAATGTGGACAAAGTGTCTGACCTTAGAAAGGGATTAAATTATACACCCGCACCCCAGGTTGTATTATCTACAACCCTTTGGAGTGAAGGGTGTGTGGGTGAGTGCGGTAATGTTAGTCAACCAGGCAGATATTGATCTGTAGTCCTATCATTGAAGCCTGTTGCTAACTGCTCCATCCCACGTCCACTGCTGACTGATCAGTATTGATCATATTGAACACTAGTTTGATTTAAGATCTTGGAATAATTCAGGTGCAAAACTGATGACTGGTCTGTCAATGTAACGGACAGATAGATCAGCAATGTCCTTTAATTGAAGCGTCTTGCTAACTGCCCCATCCCGCGTCCACTGCTGACATCAGTATTGATCGTATTGATCAGTATTGATCAGTAATGTCCTTTAATTAAAGCCTCTTGCTAACTGCCCATCCCGCGTCCACTGCTGGGCGCATGCCTGTTTCAGACAAGTGTTTATCTGTAATGCACCATGTGTGGCACCACCAGCTGCTTTGGAAAAAGCAGCTCTGCCTTCTGATGTCTGGTGCCGGGCAGTCCCTACTCAACACGTGAGATTCGTTATAAACACTACCGTGTGGGAAGACAACAATGTCACGGTTTGAGACCAACACTGTATTTCCACGCTTACATGGAATAGGAAATAGAAACAAGAGCGGCCACTTGGACATTTCAGCCTGCTCTGCCAACTCTGAAGGTCATGGGTGATCTATCAATGCCACTCACCTACACTGTCCCCAAATCCCTTGATTTGTTCATTTCCAGTAATCTATTGATCTCCGTATTACATGAATTCAATGATTGATCCTCCACAGCCCGTTGGAGCAGAGAATTCCAAAGATTCACCACCTCTGCTTGAACGAATATCTCCCCATTTCAGTCCTAAATGGTCTATCCTTTCACTACACAATCCATTTGAACGTCAATGCTCCTGACATTTACTGCACACTTTCTCCTACATTTCTCCTCCCGGCGTGCAAGGGCGTACACTTGTTCAGATCAAACTCTATGTCTCCACAGCTGGGAGTGAGGGGTGAGTGACAGCGATATTTGGGAGTGGACAGAGTGGCAAATGGGTGAGGCTGAGAGGACATCTCCCAAACCTCTGTTGGTTTAAGAATGGACCCATTTGTCAGTCTGAAGTAAGGTCCCGACCCAAAGCGACATCAAAAATCCATCTTCTCCAGAGATGCTGGACACAAATGCTGGAGTAACTCAGCGGGACAGGCAACATCTCTGGAGAGATCTCTGGATTACCATCCATCCACAGATGCTACAGACCAACAAACCCGAAACGTCACCCATTCCATCTATCCAGAGATGCTGCTGTCCTGCTGAGTTAATCCAGCATTTTGTGTTCATATTTGGTGTAAACCAGCATCTGCAGTTCCCTCCTACGCTTTTCCCCAGAGATGCTGCCTGACTCGTTGAGTTGCTCCAGCACTTTCTGTCTTGTTTTTGTAAACCAGCACCTGCTGTTCCTTCCTACTTCTTGGGTTCCTTTAAAACCCTCGGTTTGGCTGCCAATCCCCATGTATTCCATGAGAATTAAGGCAAAGGGGAGGGAATCAGTTATGGCGTTGAAGGTTTCAGTGACTGCCTTGGATACTTCATCTTCTGCCTTTACAGTGTCTGAAGAAGGGTCTCGACCCGAAACGCCGCCCATTCCTTCTCTCCAGAGATGCTGCCTGGCCCGCTGAGTTCCCCCGGCTTTTATGTCTATCTGTCTGTTACATTGACAGACCAGTCATCAGTTTTGCACCTGAATTATTCCAAGATCTTAAATCAAACTAGTGTTTTGACCATGGGCTTGATCCTTTAAGTAACTTGTGTGCAGTGAGCTGTGGGCCACACAGTTTGCAACAGATGGCTGAAGTTTGAAGTCTCACAACTTCCTGCTGTCTGTTAATGCTTTCATCTGTGGCACAGTCATTTCTTTAGTGTGGCACCCACAGATCTGTGGCACACGTACACAAAGCCTAGGTTAATCCATGGTGGAGGAAACTCACTCTAACCTGAGGAAGGATGCATTGTCGTGTTACTCTGGAGCTGCATAGACTTCGACTGGAGAGAATTGACCAACATACCCAGTGCAAACCCAGCTACAGACCAACATACCCAGTGTGGGGGCACATTTGGTGCAGACCAACATACCAACAGAGCTTCAATCGCAGAGGTATGTGGGTAAATATAAGCCAGGCATCACTCTCACTTCTGCTTCCTACCCAGTCACCCTCACAGGACAACGAGATCTCAAGGTCCTGAATCACTTTCTATCTGTTTTGCAACCAGCCCCATGAATCACCCACCATCATTGTGGTGTGGGTGACCTGCAGCTGTTCCATGTTGAGCAAGTTTCCAATTCCAAGGCTTGTTCTTTCGACACCCTCACCACTCCTCTCCTCTGACATCCTCTCCACCTCTCTGATCTTCTGGGATCTCCGCACTCCTCACTCCTGATTGTTCTTGCTCCACCGCAGGCCACTGGGCTTCAGACTGACTGAGGCAGCTCTGAAATATCCTCACAACCCCCCCCCCCCCCACCCCTCCCCCAGCCTCGTAAACACCTTAAAATGCATTAAACCAATGTTAGTGACCAAGCTTCTGGTCACTGATCCTCACGTCTCTTCCTGCATCCAAATTATTCTTGTGCAGAAAGGAATTGCAGATGCTGGCTTATACCGAAGATAGACACAAAATGCTGGAGTGACTAAATGGTTCAGGCAGCATCTCTGGAAAAAAAATGATGGGGATAAGGGATCCATCATCCATCCCTTTTCTCCAGAGCCACTGAGCTACCTGGCCCACTGGGTTACTCCAGCACTTTCTGTCCCTCTTCCTAATGGACCGGTTCTGATGTCCTTCACTAAAGCTGGTGCACAGGTTGTTCTTGCTGCGGACAGTTGGCAGAGTGAGAAAGTTGCTCGAGTTCAATGGTCATTCAGGGGGATACAAGAGAGCCATGGAATAATCCGAACCGTCCAGCACTGGGAGAAAAGGGAGTGTGGGTCTCACTGAGGATCTCATCAAAGAGGTGCTTTGGGAATGAGACTTTCCTCACTTTGATTCCTCAGGACAGTGACCCTGGAGTGAGTGGCCAAACGCAACTACATATATTGATGGATCGCCTCTGATTCGTATCACCTCTTCTCCCCTCCTTGTGCACTTCCGCCTTCCATGGGCAGCAGCCACTCAATGGATACTCATGCCCACTGTTCATTCTCCCACCTCCCCTCCAACCCCCACTCACCCCACGTCCCCTTACACCCCCACACTACCTGTCACAGTGGCCTGAGCAGTGATGGCCCAGGGTGGGTGCAAGGCAGCATGTGATCTGGGGGCGGGGGTCTAATTGGACGACAGATGGCACAATGGGCTAAGTGTTCGGCTGGCGACCGGAAGGTAGCCGGTTCGAATCCCGCTTGGAGTGCAGACTGTCGTTGTGTCCTTGGGCAAGACACTTCACCCACCTTTGCCTGTGTGTGAATGTGTGTGAGTGTGTGTGAGTGATTGGTGGTGGTCGGAGGGGCCGTAGGCGCAGATTGGCAGCCACGCTTCCGTCAGTCTGCCCCAGGGCAGCTGTGGCTACAGAAGTAGCTTACCACCACCGAGTGCGACTGAGGAGTGAATGAATAATGCGATGTAAAGCGCCTTGAGTATTAGAAAGGCGCTATATAAATCCCATCCATTATTATTATTATTATTAATGGATGCAAGTCTCAAGCTCTTCAGTTCAGTTTAGTTTATTGTCACGTGTACCGAGGTACAGTGAAAAGCCTGTCCCATTTGGGCATTTTTCTGGCGACTGCTGGCATCATTGACTGACGTATCAGGTCACCGAAAAATCCGCGGCGTGACGATGTACGACGCGCGGTGTTTTTTCAAGTGTCGCAACATTTTTTTTGCCGCCGCTGGATTTTGAAATGTTCAAAATCTTTTGGCGACACTGATATGACGCCGGCAGTCGCCGAAAAAAATCGTCAGCAGAAAGACAATACATGATTATAATCGAGCCATTTACAGTACATAGATACATGATAAGGGAATACAGTTGAGTGCAAGGTAAAGCCAGCAAAATCCGATCAAGGATAGTCCAGAGGGTCGCCAGTGATCAGTTGTGGCAGGATTATGCTGGGGGTGTAATGAGCTGGTACATACTGGATGGTGGATGTAAAGGTGAGGGCACTAAATGGAGGGGGATTTGATGAACATAGTGCTCAGCACGTGAGGTGTAGAGAGGGGGCTCTGGGGCTGGGCCATCACATGGGGACATCAGTCTATGTGACTGATTCACCGCCAGGTTGCCCCTTGACTCAGTGAAGGAGACACGGGGAACTGCCGACGCTGCATTCTTGAGCAAAACTTCTGGAGGCACTCAGCGGATCAGGCAGCATCTGTGGAGGGAAATGGACAGGTGACATTTCTGGTCGGGACTCACTCAGACAAGGAATCAGAAGAAGGGTCTCGACCCGAAACGTCACATAGAAACATAGAAAATAGGTGCAGGAAGCGGCCATTTGGCCCTTCAAGCCAGCACCGCCATTCATTGTGATCATGGCAGATCGTCCCCTATCAATAACCCATGCCTGCCTTTCCCCATATCCCTTGACTCCACTAGCCCCGAGAGCTCTATCTAACTCTCTCTTAAATCCATCCAGTGACTTAGCCTCCACTGCCCTCTGTGGCAGGGAATTCCACAAATTCAAAACTCTCTGGGTGGAAAAGTTTTTTCTCACCTCAGTCTTAAACGGTTTCCCCTTTATTCTAAGACTGTGGCCCTTGGTTCTGGACCCGCCCAATATTGGGACCATTTTTCCTGCATCTAGGTTGTCCAGTCCTTTTATAATTTTATATGTTTCTATAAGATCCCTATAAGTCACCTATTCCATCTCTCCAGAGATACTGCCTGTCCCGCTGAGTTACTCCAGCTTTTTTGTGTTGGAATGGGTAATGTTTCGGGTTGAGACCCTTCTTCAGTTTGCTGTCTTGTTGGGAGAGGAGGGGGATCAGGACAGTAGGTGGAAGGTCCACATGTCAGTGCTCTGTGGGTGCCGCACTGAAGCTCCATAATCAGCAGGCGGCAGGCTGTGGCCCCAGACAATAGTGTCTTTATAACACTTTCACTGCCCAGCCCCAGAGCTGCTGCAACTCTCCATTCAAATGACAACTTACAGGGCTGCCGAGAATGAGGGACTGTCTGACCTCAGTGGGAGAGTTTTACAATGAGTCTGAACAAGGGTCCCGACCTGAAACATCACCTATCCATGTTCTCTGGAGATGCTGCCTGACCCGCTGAGTTACTCCAGCACTTTGGGGCCCTTTACAGTCACACTCTGGCCAAACAACAGGCACTCTCAAACCAGGCGGGAACCTAGCAGGAGAAGGAGCCCTTCAATTTTCATTCCCACAGATAAGCGTTGACATTTACAACCAGGAGGTGTATCTACGGGAGGTGTGTCTGCTGGGAATTGTACACGTTGCAGTGTGTGTAGGATGGAACTGCAGGTGCTGGTTTACACCAAAGATAGGCACAAAGTGCAGGAGTAACTCAGGTGATCAGGCTGCATGACCAATGGGACTTCTGTGAGACCCTCTCTCACCGCTCCCCCTCCTACTGCTCTCCTGCACTTTGACTATGTCAAACTTTCTCTCCACTGTCAAAGGGTCCTGACCCAAAACATCACCTGCCCATTCCCTCCACAGATGCTGCCTGACCTGCTGAGTTCCTCCCGCACTTTGTACATGACATGAGTGACTGTTAAACAATGACCATTGACTTTAAATGTTTGAGATGAAGTGAAATAAACTACAATTGCAGGTCTCCCAATTTTGTGTAATTTGGTTAAATATCTAGTTTATCATAGAGATTTCAAGGAGTAGCAAGTATGGAAGAGCAAAGAGTCCGGGAGAGAATGCAGGAGATATCTGAGCACTGGTCAAGCATTTGGTGGAACTCCCAACAGTTCAGCTGAAGAGCTTTACCGGAAGCTTTAAAAAGAGAACCCTAAGCTTGGAGATTGTGGAAAGATTTGTCTAGAGTACAGAGAGCCCAAAGCTATATTACCAGGAATAATGGAAAGGGTGGTAGGTGAGGAGAAGACCAGATCTTGGTGACTTTATGCATATAACCATATAACCATATAACAATTACAGCACGGAAACAGGCCATCTCGGCCCTACAAGTCCGTGCCGAACAATTATTTTCCCTTAGTCCCACCTGCCTGCACTCATACCATAACCCTCCATTCCCTTCTCATCCATATGCCTATCCAATTTATTTTTAAATGATACCAACGAACCTGCCTCCACCACTTCCACTGGAAGCTCATTCCACACAGCTACCACTCTCTGAGTAAAGAAGTTCCCCCTCATGTTACCCCTAAACTTCTGTCCCTTAATTCTGAAGTCATGTCCTCTTGTGTGAATTTCCCTATTCTCAAAGGGAAAAGCTTGTCCACATCAACTCTGTCTATCCCTCTCATCATTTTAAAGACCTCTATCAAGTCCCCCTTAACCTCTGCGCTCCAGAGAATAAAGACCTAACCTATTCAACCTTTCTCTGTAACTTAGTTGTTGAAACCCAGGCAACATTCTAGTAAATCCCCTCTGTACTCTCTCTATTTTGTTGACATCCTTCCTATAATTGGGCGACCAAAATTGTACACCATACTCCAGATTTGGCCTCACCAATGCCTTGTACAATTTTAACATTACATCCCAGCTTCTATACTCAATGCTCTGATTTATAAAGGCTAGCATACCAAAAGCTTTCTTTACCACCCTGTCTATATGAGATTCCACCTTCAAGGAACTATGCACGGTTATTCCCAGATCCCTCTGTTCAACTGCATTCTTCAATTCCCTACCATTTACCATATATGTCCTATTTTGATTTGTCCTGCCAAGGTGTAGCACCTCACATTTATCAGCATTAAACTCCATCTGCCATCTTTCAGCCCATTCTTCCAAATGGCCTAAATCACTCTGTAGACTTTGGAAATCCTCTTCATTATCCACAACACCCCCTATCTTGGTATCATCTGCATACTTACTAATCCAATTTACCACACCTTCGTCCAGATCATTGATGTACATGACAAACAACAAAGGACCCAACACAAATCCCTGAGGCACCCCACTAATCACCTGCCTCCAACCCGACAAACAGCCATGCACCATTACCCTCTGGCGTCTCCCATTCAGCCACTGTTGAATCCATCTTGCTACTCCTGCATTTATACCCAACAGTTGAACCTTCTTAACCAACCTTCCATGAGGAACCTTGTCAAAGGCCTTACTAAAGTCCATATAGACAACATCCACTGCTTTACCCTCGTCAATTTCCCTAGTAACCGCTTCAAAAAATTCAAGAAGATTAGTCAAACATGACCTTCCAGGCACAAATCCATGTTGACTGTTCCTAATCAGACCCTGTTTATCCAGATGCTTATATATATTATCTCTAAGTATCTTTTCCATTAATTTGCCCACCACTGAAGTCAAACTAACAGGTCTATAATTGCTAGGTTTACTCTTAGAACCCTTTTTAAACAATGGAACAACATGCGCAGTATGCCAATCCTCGGGGACTATTCCCGTTTCTAATGACATTTGAAATATTTCTGTCATAGCCCCGGCTATTTCTACACTCAATGTCCTGGGGAATATCCTGTCAGGACCTGGAGACTTATCCACTTTTATATTTTCAAAAGTGTCAGTACATCTTTTACTTTGAAACTCATAATATCCATAGCTACTCTACTAGTTTCCCTTACCTCACATAATTCAATATCCTTCTCCTTGGTGAATACCGAAGAAAATAAATTGTTCAATATCTCCCCCATCTCTTTTGGCTCTGCAGATAGCTGTCCACTCTGTCTCTCCAATGGACCAATTTTATCCCTCGTTATCCTTTTGCTATTAATATAGCTGTAGAAACCCTTTGGATTTACTTTCACCTTACTTGCCAAAGCAACCTCATGTCTTCTTTTAGCTTTTCTAATTTCTTTCTTAAGATTCTTTTTACATTCCTTATACTCCTCAAGCACCTCATTTACTTCATGCTGCCTATAATTATGGTAGATCTCCCTCTTTTTCCGAACAAGACGTCCAATTTCCCTTGAAAACCAGGGCTCTTTCCAATTGCATGATAAGTGTAGATGGAACAGATTGAAGAGATGGAGATAAATGTGATCTGGATTACCAACCTAATGGGCAGATTGGGAGTTTCAGGGAATGAAAGCCTTTTCTCTAGATCACCGCTGGAAGGAAAAGCAAGAGAAAATATATAGAAATTATTTTTTCATCATGGGATGTGGGTGTCTCCGGCAAGGCCATTGAACTGCTCCTGAGAAGGCAGTGGTGAGCCACCATCTGAAAACACTGTGGTTCTTGTGTGAAGATACAGTACTCCCAGATGCTGTCAGGTGTGGGCCTCCAAGGTGTTAACTCTGATAATGAAGGAATTACATTTCGAAGTCAAGGCAGTGTATGTCTTGGAACTTTCAGGCATTCTCAAGTCCCAAGTGCTGTTGTCCTTCGTACTGATAGTGGTGGAAGGTGATGTTTGAAGAGTGCTTGCTGCTGTGTTTTATATACCGGTACACATTACACACATACACACACATACACACCCACAAAGTATTTGGTTCTTTGGTAGCCTAGAAGTTCCAAGTTCCCCTGCAAGGTACATGTTGTCCTGACTGGAAAACGTACCCATCATGTCTCCATAAAACATGGAGGTGTAAACCGAACAGCGCTTGTGACGGCTGTACCTTCACACAAGAACCACAAGGGTTCAGGAAAGTGACTTACCACTGCCTTCTCATAAGCAGTCTGCGAGTATCTTCATACCACTACTGGCGGGTGAACTGAGCATTGGGGGCGAAGGGACAACGTTCTCATTCAGAGTGGTGTTCTGTATCATATTGTTGGAGCTACACTCATTCAAACAAGTAGCAAGTATTCTGTCACCTTTCTAACAAGCCCTGTGGAGGTTGTGGATAGGTTTGTTGAAGCTCAGAAGGAAACATGCTTCAGGATTCCAGGCCCTAACCTACTGTGGAGATCGGTCCAGTTACATGTCTGACTGGAGATATGCAGTGGAACTGTCTTTGAATGTCAGAGATCAGCGGCGTTTGGCCCAATAATTAGCAATGTTACAAAATTTTGAGATTTTAAAAATCAAGTCTGTAATTTATCCCATCAGATAACGCATAAAAATAAGTTTAATTTGACATCTAATTCACTTTCATATCTCAAGTATTTAAAAAGTTATGGCCATTTTCATACTCGGAAATGAGCATCTTGTTCCCTATTGATTTTCTATGGACATAACAAAAAAGTTGTGATCGTGAACAGTCAAAAGCCCATAACTTTCTTAAAAATTAAGAGAACTGAATGAAATTTTCAGTTATCATAGATTGAAGCATTCTGAAACAAATATAAAATAATCTTACTTGGATGACCTGAAATTAAAGCATATAATTAGTTAGTTACCTAATTGTAGCTAATTTCAGACTTCAATTACTAGATCTAAACATCTATCCATTTCTTAATAAATGATTAACATTTTTAAATAGCCTAAATGTCCAAATAATATTCACAAATAATTCACAATAAAACATGATTTTAAATCTCATTTACATTAATTTATAGGCCAAATGGAAGGAATTCAGTGTTCAATTGCTGTAAATAAATGCCCATTTAAATCAGCTTTCCAGTGGGTCCCTGTGGAACGCGCTGGTTTAGAACGTTCACATTACGGTAGATTTGTGCCTCAAATGCCGGGAAAAATACTGCGCGATATAATGGGCCCAAATTGAGCTACTCGCAATATTAAATTTTGTATAAAAGGATCTTTAGAAGCCCTTTTTAATGTAAAAATATACAACCTACCTTCTGCTATTTTCTTTATGAGACCCTGCGGTTGCTGACGGTCGCGGGTTTAAAGATTGATTTTTAAACTACTATAACTATTATTCAAGGCCTTTAAACCTAATAATAGCTTTTGCGACGGGGTCTATCAGCGATTTTTCGTTAATAATTAACTAGGCTGAACATTTTCGATTGGAACAGCTTAGAGAAAATCGCGTTTTAAACCCGCCCCCTCTAAACGGCGCCAAAATCGCGCACAACCTCAGCGGCAGATATTCAACGACGCTTCAGGTAGGCTTTGCAACATACCTACAATAATCACAATATTGTTTTTTTCATTTTCTGCATTGCAGTCATTTGTTCCAAAATAATATTGGGGCTGGAACAGGATATCTGTCTGCAGAAGCTAAACACTGCATATGCTGGTTAAACCAAAATAAGATGCAAAGTTCTGGAGTAACTCAGCAGGTCAGGCAGCATCTCTGGAGAACATGGATTGGTGACGTTTCAAGTCGAGTTCCAAAATGTCACCTGTCCATTCTCCCCGTGAATGCTGTCTGACCCGCTGAGTTGCTCCAGAACTTTCCATCAAGGTGAAGGCTGGATGGGGGGCAAATGTTGTGCCTCTCTTCACGAAGGGCTGCAGGGAAAAGGCTGGGAACTACAGGCCAGTAAGTCTAACATCTGTGGTCAGAACATTTCCAGAGAGTAATCTGAGGGATAGAATATACATGCACTTAGATGGACAAGGGCTGCTTAGGGATAGTCAACATGGTTTTGTATGCGGGAGGTCAAGTCTCATGAATTCGATTGAGGTTTTTGAGGTTGATGAAGGCAGGACTGTAAACATTGTACACATGGTTGTTGGTAAGGCATTTGACAAGGTTCTGCATAGTAGGCTGCTCTGCAAATTTAAATTCCGTGGGATTCAGGAGAGGTAGCTGAATGGACAGAAAATTGGTTTCATGAGGCCTGTGACTAGTGGCGAGCCTCCGGATTCAGTGCTGGTCCCATTGCTGCTTGGCATCTATATCAATTATTTTATAAACGTGATCTTATAAAAGTCTCCAGAATCATGAGAGGAGAAGATGCACAGAGTGTCGTGCCCAGAGCAGGTGACATGTGAACCAGAGGGCATAGGATTAGGGGGAGGGGGGGAAAATTAAACAGGAACCTGAGGGGTAACTTTTGCACGCAAAGGGTGGTGGGCGTATGGAACGAGCCGCCGGAGGAGGTAGTTGAGGCAGGGACTATCTCAATGGTTAAGAAACATTTAGAAAGGTACATGGATAGGACAGGTTTGGAGGGATATGGGCCAAAGGCAGGCAGGTGGGACTAGTGTATGCTGGATGATGTGGGCAAATGTTTCCACACTGTATGACTCTATGACTCTGCTTACGGGTGAGGTGTCCCCACTTGTACAGGGCGCTGACTTTGGGAGATCCATCCCCGAATGTGCACCCTGGAACACCCCAACCCCTCATCCTGGAGTTCCCCTTTAAATTTTTACACCAAATGGGTTTGGAGTATTACAACATTCGCTGGGTTTTATTTTTATTTGTTTTAACTGGAAATCTTTGGCTTTTCTGTTTTTTTAAAACTTTACAGACAGTGACAGCACTTCCTTCCTGAGCTAACTGTGGAAAACATGCTTAACAAGCAAGTCTGTGAGTAATCCCAGTCCCCAGAGTACCTCTTCTAAAGAGAAAGGCAGACAAGAAAAGTCAATGCAAGAAAAGAAAGGCCCCTTTTTTATTCTTGTGACAAACTATTTATTATTTCTAATTCCATAAAATTATTCCTGCAAACCGGACTCTTCCTCATCCAATCATTGTCCCTAACAGTTAACAACCACTGGTCTATTAGTCGGTGAGGCTGAGTCTGAGGAACTCTTGTGATTTATCTTTTGAATGTTGAGTGTGTTCCTTTCGGACAAAGAGAGTAAAGAGGTGCTGGCTACATCTGGTCTTCCCCAACGTCGTGTTTACTTGTCTTCAAGTGCTGACATATTGGGCTGGAATAACAAGGAGACCAACGGGCCAGCAAAAGCCCCCAGGAATCGTGGCTTTGCAAGCACAAGCCACGCCAGTGATGCTGGGTGTTCTGCAATGTGATGAGAACATGGAGAAGAAAACACTTCTCCTCTCTCTCCCTCACACGCACACGGGGACATGCATGCGTGCACGCAGCAACAAAGGGACATGTTTGCGTGCACGCACGGTGGAGAGAACAGACATGTACACAGAAACATGTATATAAGCACAGGCAAACTTACAGAACATGCACTGCCAAATAAAGGCTAGTACACACATTCACACTCTCACACCTCAGCAGAGTTCACTTCGAAACAGTTAAGAATTGGATCCTACTCCTGGCTTTAGCCAAGATCCAGTGTGGCCGACTGCACCCCTCCATGGATCCTGCCCGAACTCAGAGTCAGGGTGATTGCTGAACCCACACAGCATCATCAACCTGACAACCAGGGCACAAAGTGTCCATCAGCAAGTAAGTGACTGGTGATCCCACACACGGTCACACCCACACAGGGGCCAGTCTCGACCGTCTCAGCAAGAATGGATCAACATCATCATTATACCTGCAACTCCACAAAGACTCTTTACTGGTGACAATTATTAGAGGCCATTCAACGCTGAGACAATGGAACAGCCTCAGTCAGAGAAGGAGGATTAGATATTCAGTCAAGATTTCCCAATTCTCACAAGTGAGACCTTCTCTCCCAGTTCCTGGCCCCCACCTCTCCCAACTTCCCACCATTATATCGGATATTACAGTGACCAGGACACCATTTGTGACGGCCCATCATGATGAAGATGGAGAGAGAGAGAGAGTGAGTGAGTGAGGAAACAGAAGGGTAGGGGAAAGGTCAAATTAGAGAGAAAGAGGTTCAACAAGACAGAGGAAGTATTGGGTGTGAACGCCTGAGGTGTGAGGGTGGCAGGGAAAAGGTTAACATGAATAAACAGTTTGAGCAAGGAAGGAAAGAGTTCAGGAACAAACATGAGTGGCAGGGAGGTAATGTGGCAGGGAGATCATGTGGCAGGGGGAAGCATGGAGCAGGAGAGAGACAGCGAGAGCCATCAGTTTATTTAGTCTGCTTTGGATAGAAACCACAATCCTGGAAGTGAAAGTAATCTGTAATAAGCAGCAGCCACACATCCTTCTGTGGAATCAACTCTTAACCTGTGTGTGTGTGTGTGAGCGTGTGTCTGTGTGTATGTGTGTATGTACATGTGTGTGTGTGTGTATGTACATGTGTGTGTGTGCATGTGTATATGTGTGTATGTATGTGTGTGCAAGTATACTTGTGTATGTATGCGTGTGTATGTATATGTGCATGCACATCTGTGTGAGTGTGTGTACGTGCGTGCATGCAAACACATGTGTGTAATTGTATAGGTGTACTTGTATGCATGTGTGCATGTGCTTGTGTATGTGCATGAAGGTGTAGCACGAGTGCGTATGTATGTAGTTGGATGCATGTGTGTGCATTTGCATGTGTGTGTACTTGCATGTGCACATGCATGTGTGTGTGCGTGTGTGTACGTGCATGCGCGTGTGTGGATATATGTGAGAGAGAGAGAAAGATCGCTTCCTCTCCCAGTTCTTGGCTCCACCTTATTCAACTTCCTATCTTTAAATCTGTCATGAAAGTGTAGAGACCAACACTGACTCACTGACACGGTCCAACGCCAAATCTGTCTCCACGACAGACTGTAATCCCCTTGCTTGTCGACCCACTCTTCTGTCTTTTATTTCAAACAATTTGTAGCTTTCCTCCCCAATTTTCATCCCTGTCAGTCCTGCTCCCCACTGCCCACAGATTATTCCAATGCTGCCTTGCTCCCTCAGCAGGAGCAAAGGCAGGGATGTCTGCAAACCTAGTGTTAGACCTCCTTGTGTGGGTCGTTGGGAAGCCTGTTGTCAGCAGTGGGGTTGTGCAATGGACAGGAACTCACCCTATTCAATCCTGGTTATTGGGTATTTGTGAGAATGACAGGGGCTCGAGGGACAGATGGTGCCAGGAATGTCCACGTATATGTAGCTGGAGCCCACAGCCTGGATGATGGACAGGCTCAGGTGAACAGCAAATGCCCCAGGTATACCAGGCATGGTCTAATTTAATGGCAGGCTAGCCTGGAGGCGATGAACAGCATCCTTGGGAGCTTCAGGGGCAAGTGAAAATCTGCCCAACTTACTGTCAGGCCATAGGGCCTCAAAGTCATCCACCTCCCAAAAGAACCACCCGCAAAAAACAAATGTATGTCTCCATGAAATACAAAGGATTCTTGCCCTGGGTTGCCACAATGCACAGCTGGCTCCCATCTGCCGCGACCTCCAGTGCTCACTGTGTGGTGTTTGCACGTTCTCCCTTCATCCATCTGGATCTCCTCTGACACCCTGTAAACACGTGGATTGGTCATTGTAAAATTACCCTGCGTGTAGATCAGTGGTAAAATACGGGTGGGGGGGAGGGGGGTTCATGGGAATGTGGGGGGCATAGACTATAGGTTATTAGTGAAACCTACTGCCATTTCTTCCCCTATGTTACAGAGCGGCCTTCGATGTATCTTTCTCACTGAGCTCATAATGCAGTACCTTTAGTTTAATTTAGTTACAGCACGGAAACAGGCCCTTCGGCCCACCGAGTCCGCACCAACCAGCTATCCCTATTTATAACAAAGTCAATTAACCCACAAACCCGTATGTCTTTGGAGTGTGGGAGGAAACCAAAGATCCCAGACAAAACCTACGCAGGTCTCAGGCAGCACCCATAGTCAGGATCGAACTCGGGTCTCTGGCGCTGTGAGGCAGCAACTCTACCGCTGCGCCACCGTGCTGCCCAACGCAATGTGGAGAGGATGCACCATTGTGGGAGGAGTCGCAGTTTAGATGAATCATCCTCTGCCAACTAAGACAGATTGACTGGATTTCGTTTTTTGAATCTGGTCTTTTGCCTTCTCTCAGTCTCCCAGGGTGGAGGTGGGACAGGGCACTTCAGACGCCAGCTCCACAGGACAATCAGGGAGGACATCATGGATTGCTGTGTCCCCGACACCTCCTGTGCCCCATCCTAGAGCACCTACCCCCACCCACTGGTGGCCATCCAACCCCTGGCAGTAGGGCAGCCTCCACAATGGTGGGCAAACCCTCAATCACAATGGCCCGATCCTATCCTATCACCATCTCAACGTGATACTGTGGAAACTCTCAGCCTTGAACTTGTAAACGGGTCGACTGTAATCACGTATTGTCTTTCCGCTGACCAGTCAGCACGCAACAAAAAGTGTTTCACTGTACCTCGATACACGTGACAATAAACGTAACTGAACGGAACTGCTGCAATCACATGGTGATTGCCCAGGCTCTGGACTAAATACGTTTTTAGTATCTGCTTTATCCCACCTTTGTTCTGCATGTTGCCAGCGCCTGTAACTGTGTGTGCCCCGTGACCTGGCCAATATCTCACCGCCATCTTCACTTGTGCCTGACCTGTGCTGAAATTCTAAAGGTTCCTTCCCCCCCCCCCTCCGCAATAACGAAATAATTATATCGCAATTGTCATTAATTCTGCTGCCGGGTTGCTCACACCAATCCTCAGAAGGTTAACAAAACAGCGCAGGGTGGAGAACAGCACTTGTCCAAACACAACACGCGCCTGGCAGCTGGCGTGGAGCGGAGGATCAGTACACGCCGCCCTCGAGGGGGCCAGGGGGCAGCGGGCTGGGGAGAGGGAGCAGGGAGAGAGGCCCACATCAGGTGATAGAGGAGGCAAGGGGAAGAGAGGAGCAGGAACAGAGGGAGAGGCAGAGAAATATGGCATGGGTAACAGGGAGAGAGAGGCAGACATGGACAGGAGGAGCGGAGAGAATGAGAGGGTGTGGGAGACAGGGGGGGGGGGGGGGTGGTGCAGACAAGGAGTGGAGCAGAGAGGGTCTGGAGACAGAGGGATAGAGGTAGACAGACTGAAGGAATGGAGAGAAGGAGAGGTTGTGGGAGACAGACAGAGGGAAACAGACAGGTTGGAAGAATGGAGAGAAGGTGAGAGTGTGGGAGACAGAGTGAGGAAGGCAGACTGGAGAAAGGCTGACAAAGAGCAGAGCAGGCCGGGATGTCACCCATTCCTTCTCTCCAGAGATGCTGCCTGACCCACTGAGTTACTCCAGCTTTTTGTGTCTATTTACAAGACCAGTCAGGTTACACTGCGCCTGAGTACACTGAAGGTTTGGTCGTAATTATAGTTCCTTTACAAATCAACAAAATCTCTTCAACAGAGAGCATGGGCATAGATCTCCAGCTCAGTTTTGATCACAAATGCCTGAAACCGCACACTATCATCTAATGCAATCACATCACGTCAGTCAGCATAGAAGCAGACTCTTCACCCCACCAAGGCCAAGTCAAGCATCAAACACACATTTACATTCACCTCACTGCAATCTCCCCATGTTGCCCCAGACGTTACTGATTCCCTACACTCCAGGTACAATTTGCAGTGACCCTTAACTGACCAATCTGCAAGTCTTTGGGAGGTGGCGGGAAATTCAAGTGATCACAAGAAGAACATGCAAACACCACACAGACAGCACCTAGGGTCAGAACTGAATCCAGGTCGCTGGAGCTGTGAGGCAGGCAGCAGCTCTACCAGCTGCACACTGTCCGACACTACCCTGTCAATTCCTGTCGAGGAAACACTTTTTCTCACAGAGAGTGGTGAGTCTGTGGAATTCTCTGCCTCAGAGGGCAGTGGAGGCAGATTCTCTGGATGGTTTCTAGAGAGATCTAGATAGGGCTCTTAAAGATAGCGGAGTCAGGAGATATGGGGAGAAGGCAGGAACGGGGTACTGATTGGGGTTGATCAGCCATGATCACATTGAGTGGTGGCGCTGGCTCAAAGGGCCGAATGGCCTACTCCTGCACCTATTGTCTATTGTCTATTGTATCCTCATGGATCCCTTGTGGCAAGTAGTCCCGTGACACCTGGCGGTATGACTCGCTGCAGATCAAGGTATTCACATCTGCCCATCAACATCTGCCACCCACACCTGCCGATCCACACCTGCCCACCCACATCTGGCAGTCAGTAAGCGAGGATGATATTTGGCAATCTGCAGTATTTTATTTTCGCAACGTACTCATCAGAATCCCAGAAGCCAGGGACACATCCTTAGGGGTCTGTGCAGTTTGAGATTAGAATTTTAGTGTTGGGAATGCCATGCTACGTTGAACTGACCAGTACAACTCCAGGACAAGCATCTCACTTTCTAATGAAGGCAGACAAAAACGCTGGAGAAACTCAGCGGGTGCAGCAGCAGCATCTATGGAGCGAAGGAAATAGGCAACCCGGAAGGGTTTCGGCCCGAAACGTTGCCTATTTCCTTCGCTCCATAGATGCTGCTGCTGCACCCGCTGAGTTTCTCCAGCATTTTTGTCTACCTCCGACTTTCCAGCATCTGCAGTTAATTCTTAATCACTTTCCGATGAACAACATTCCCACAATCATTATTTGCCCACTCACATTTAGCTTTAAACCGGAGCTCCCAGTCCTATTCTACTGAGCCTGTGGTTCAGCGTTAAAGCCCCTGTGTGGAGCACAGTGTTAACTGCTGATGAAGTGACATTGAGCTGAGGCGTTATTACAGCTTCCCTCTGCACAGACACTGTCTAACTCAGTGGTTCTCAAATGGGGGTACACGTACCCCTGGGGGTACGTGAAGGCACTCCAGGGGGTACGTGAGATTTTAAAATATAGGCCTACATATATGTAGGCCTATATTTTTGCACTGGTTAGGGGGTACTTGGCTGAAAAAATATTTCACAGGCGGTACATCACTGAAAAAAGGTTGAGAACCACTGGTCTAACTGACTGCTGCTTCCAGCAGCTACAGTCTGTTGCTGTACAGTTCACTCCCGTTTGGTTCAGTGTTGGCCCGTGCCTGTCTCAGTGTCAGCTCCTGGTCAGTAAACATTAGGTCTAAAGAACCTATTTTCTTCCACCTGTAGCGTGACGGCCTGTGACTGCCCAGTGCCAGCTTGCTGTACAGCAAGCATTTGTTAACAGGAAACTATTTCCTCCAAGGTAGACAAAAAAGCTGGAGAAACTCAGCGGGTGCGTTTAGGGCCGAAATAGGCAACGTTTCGGGCCGAAACTCTTCTTCAGACTGATGGGGGGTGTGGGGGGGGGGGGGGGGGGGGGGGGGGGGCGGGGAGAAGAAAGGAAAAAGGAGGAGGAGGAGCCCGAAGGGGGAGTTGAAGTGGGAGGGGGGGTTGAAGTGGCTCAGCACTTCAACTCCCCCTCCCACTCCGTATCCGACCTCTCTGTCCTGGGTCTCCTCCATGGCCAGAGCGAGCAACACCGGAAATTGGAGGAACAGCACCTCATATTCCGCTTGGGGAGTCTGCATCCTGGGGGCATGAACATTGAATTCTCCCAATTTTGTTAGCCCTTGCTGTCTCCTCCCATCCCTCAGCCTTAGGGCTCCTCCTCCTCCTTTTTCCTTTCTTATCCCCCCTCCCCCTCCCCCCCCCCCCCCCACCCCCCATCAGTCTGAAGAAGGGTTTCGGCCCGAAACGTTGTCTATTTCCTTCGCTCCATAGATGCTGCTGCACCCGCTGAGTTTCTCCAGCATTTTTGTGTACCTTTGATTTTCCAGCATCTGCAGTTCCTTCTTAAAGACTATTTCCTCCAATTTGGTGCAGTTCAACTCAGAGAATGATGCATGCAGCACACTACTGACAGATCTCCACTGTGGTCTGAGCTCCCCGTCTGTTGTCTGAACCCCTCTGTTTACGGTTAATGTTGTATCGTACAGACCTGGACTGTTTGCTGTTGCTTCTCGTTTGTGTTCGGGGAGTTGAGGCCTGTTGCTTGATGAAGTAAGAGCTGCCTGGCTGCTTGCAGGGCCTGCAGTGAAACAGGGAAAAGGAGGAGAAGTGAGGAAAAACTCCAATGATCCACAAACACTTTACACGGCCAGACCTTCCCAGGCTGGGTGGTCGGACATCAAGGAGGACCTTGCAGCCGACACTTGCGCAGGCATTCATCTGACCATTCGCTTCTGTGTCTGACCATTCACATCTGGCATCCCTGATCACACACAGCTGTATCTGACCATCCACATCTGGCAGATCTGACCACAGTGCTGCTGGGTCTGGAATGCTGCCACTTCACAGTAGCACGACCAAAGTATCACGAAATGCAACGCTCTCTTTTTCGATACAATCTACAGTAACACTTGGCAAATTAGGTGATGGCTCAGCACTCCAGATGACTGCCACAACTCAATCATTTTTGCCAAAAGTCTCAGCTATGTGCTTCCTGCCTAAAAATGGAATGAATTATTCTACCCCAAGAAAATATTTTAGGTGTAACCCTTCATCTCCCACGGTGTTTACATTGTGGGGAATGCAACTGCTCCCAGCTCCAACTGTCTTGTGAGTTGTTGACACCAACTCTGAGAACCATCAGTGAGAATCACCTCCAAATTATACCAAGAGAGACACAAAAAGCTAGAGTAACTCAGCGGGACAGGCAGCATCTCTGGAGGGAAGGAATGGGTGACGTTTCGGGTGGAGACCCTTCCTCAGACTGGTTAGGGATAAGGGAAACGAGAGATATAAGATGGTGATGTGGAGAGATAAAGAACAATGAATGAAAGATATGCAAAAAAGTGACGATGATAAAGGGAAAAGGCCATTGTAAGGTGTTTGTTGGGTGAGAACGAGAAGCTGGTGCTACTTGGGTGGGGGAGGGATAGAGAGAAAGGGAATGCCGGGCTACCGGGTTAGAGAAATCAATATTCATACCACGGGGCTGTAAATTGTCCAAGCGAAATATGAGATGCTGTTCCTCCGATTTGCGTTTAGCCTCACTCTGACAGCAGTTCCCCTTGGATAGAGAAAGGGAAGAAACTCCTCCAGAGATCCATTGGGATCGACAACACAGGGACCTTGATTTGCAATGGAATCACAGGACACCAATATCTAGGAAGGAACTGCAGATGCTGATTTACAACAAAGATGGACACAAAATGCTGGAGTAGCTTAACGGGAAGGCAGCATTCTCTGGAGAGAAGTTCTTTCCAAAGAACTTTCCTTCTATCCAGAGATACTGCCTGTCCCGCTGAGTTACTCCAGCATTTTGTGTCTATCTTCGGACACAAATATCTAATACTCAATGTGAGACCCATTAAGCGAACACGGGAAGATTGACAACAGCTCGGCAGTGTCTGTACTGAAGAAAAATAACAGGTCTAAGAAGTTACAGGACAGGGGATGAAACAAACAGAATGGAACCTAGCCAAAGAAGGTGGCAGGAGGAGTTGTCTGAAGAAGTCATGTTTAAGGTAAATCCTAAATGGGGAAAAGGATGTGAAGAGAAAAGGCAATGAGAGTCATAGAGCCTAGAGTCACACAACACAAGAACAGGCCCTTCAGCCCAACTTGCCTATGCTGACCAAACTGCCCCATCTACGCTAGCCCCACTTGCCCTCATTGGGCCCATATGCCTCTAAACCTTTCCAATCCATGTATCTGTCCAGGTTCCATTATAAAATGAATGATCAGAACAAATCTGGGAAAAATGTATCATATTTTTGAGGAGATTACACAGATTACAATGAAAGACTGTGCTTCAGTTTTGATGAGTTAGATTTAAGAGAGAGTTAGATAGAGCTCTGGGGGCTAGTGGAGTCAAGGGATATGGGGAGAAGGCAGGCACGGGTTATTGATAGGGGACGATCAGCGATGATCACAATGAATGGCGGTGCTGGCTCTAAGGGCCGAATGGCCTCCTCCTCCTCCTGCAACAGCATTTCGTTCAGACCGAAAGGTCTGAATGACAAATAAAGGATTCAATTAAAGGATTCAATTCAATTCAATTCAATTCAATTCTATTTTCTATGTTTCTATGTTTCTATGATGTTGCAGTCAATTCAAAACAATATCAACACTTTCATGTGTAGGAAGGAACTGCAGATGCTGGTTTAAACCCAAAAGCTGGAGTAACTCGGTGGATCAGACAGATGCTGCTAGCCCATCAACAGTTTCCATCGTTATGGCAACTTTGACATGGTAGAATGGTCTCAAGTTGTTTCAAACACCAATCAATGCTGAGCCACTTAAGGAAATGTGAGGGGTGTTGTCCAAAGGAATAAGCTTTCAGGAGACCCTGGATGGAGGGCAGACAGACAGGGAAGAACATAGAGCCATACATAGAATCATGCATAGTCATAGGGTCATACAGTGTGGAAACAGGCCCTTTTGGCCCAACTTCCCCATGGCGACATATGAAGGGAATTCCATAGCCGATGGCCTTTCCAACTGAAGGAGGTGGAGGATAGAATTCGAGGAGAGCAAGTTGACATGTGGGCAGGTACAATGCGTTGAAGGGCCTGTTTCCATGGTGTATGACTCTATGACTCTACGAGTTGTGAAATGGATGGATGATTCCCTCAGTTGGCAGCTCGTGTGGAAGAGAGTCTTGATGGCAAAGCAGACAGAGGATCGGCACATGGGCTTTCCATTGCCTGCATTATCTGGAGGAACCCTGCCATCCAGCAGAGTGTCGATCCACCATATAACTGTTCAACCACCTGAGCATGGGGACACAGCCTTCAACAGCACCACAACACTTGACCTGCTGAAACGCCCAGCCGGGGACTCACACAGCCAGTGCTGGCTGCATGTTGCAGTCATTATCAGTTTCATCTCAAATGAAAAACAAGGAACTGCACTGATTTGATGTCTTTCGTAACCTCCGTTTGTCTTAAAGTTCTTTCAGTGAAGGAGTTTAAAAAACCAAACCAACTTTGCCATAAGGATGTTCAAGAAGGAACTGCAGATGCTGGAAAATCGAAGGTACACAAAAATGCTGGAGAAACTCAGCGGGTGCAGCAGCATCTATGGAGCAGCAGCATCCTTCGCTCCATAGATCCTTGCCATAAGGATGGGCAGGTTTTGCACAGCAAGGTGCCACAAACATTAACATATTAATATCCAGATCATTGCCTTTAGTGCAGTTGGTGGAGTAGCAATTACTGGGGGGTAGGGGGGATATCTGGAGATGTTCCCAAGAATGGTATGTTAGCTTTCATAGCAAAAGGATTTGAGTATAGGAGCAGGGAGGTTCTACTGCAGTTGTACAGGGTCTTGGTGAGACCACACCTGGAGTATTGCGTACAGTTTTGGTCTCCAAATCTGAGGAAGGACATTATTGCCATAGAGGGAGTGCAGAGAAGGTTCACCAGACTGATTCCTGGGATGTCAGGACTGTCTTATGAAGAAAGACTGGATAGACTTGGTTTATACTCTCTAGAATTTAGGAGATTGAGAGGGGATCTTATAGAAACTTACAAAATTCTTAAGGGGTTGGACAGGCTAGATGCAGGAAGATTGCTCCGGATGTTGGGGAAGTCCAGGACAAGGGGTCACAGCTTAAGGATAAGGGGGAAATCCTTTAAAACTGAGATGAGAAGAACTTTTTTCACACAGAGAGTGGTGAAGCTCTGGAACTCCCTGCCACAGAGGGTAGTCGAGGCCAGTTCATTGACTATATTTAAGAGGGAGTTAGATGCGGCCCTTGTGGCTAAGGGGATCAGAGGGTATGGAGAGAAGGCAGGTACGGGATACTGAGTTGGATGATCAGCCATGATCATATTGAATGGCGGTGCAGGCTCGAAGGGCCGAATGGCCTACTCCTGCACCTAAGTTCTATGTTTCTATGTTTACTCCACAATACCAGCTTGTTGGATCTTTCATCTTCACTTGAAAAGCAGACGTTACCCTTTATAAAGACGAGAGATACAGGGGAATTCAGATTCTGGTTTACAAACAAGACACACGGTGCGGGAGTAACTCAGCACGTCATGCAACATCTTGACAGAATATGGACAGGACTGGAGAGCATTCCTGAGCTGTTACCTACTTCATTGGAGACCCTCACACTTTCATTCACTGGACTTTAGACGGCTTTATCTTGCACTAAATGTAATTCATGTTATTCTCTTCATCATGTATCTGCACACTGTGAATGGCTCGATTGTAATCATGTGTAGGAAGGAACTGCAGGTGCTGGTTTACATCGAAGATAGACACAAAATGGTGGAGTAACTCAGTGGGACAGGCAGCATCTCTGGAGAGATGGAATGGGTGATGTTTCGGGTCGAAACCCTTCTTCAGTATTGTCTTTCCCCTGACTGGTTAGCATGCAACAAAAGCAAGCTTTCCATAGTACCTTGGTACACGTGACAATAATCTAAACTCAAACTCAACTCAAACTGGGTCGGGACCCTTCATCAGACTGAACACAACCTGAACTCTTCATAGAGCATGAAGTAGGGTTGAACAGTGAAAGCTGTCTTCTACGTGCAGAAAGAATGCAGAAATTCCCTGTGATTGCTTAACTCTCATGTGTAAACTTGGGAAAAACTAATTTGTTGATGCTGGCCATCAGTTATAGAGAATCGCAACAGGAAATCTAAATGGCAGGATTGATGCAATTCAGTTAAGATGAGTGCAACGTTCAGCATAGTGGAAGAATGATGTGTACTTGGTAAATGCTGCTGAACCAATTCGCAGAAGGACAGAGAGAGAGCTAGAGGTGATGGTAGGTTCAAATTACTGTGGACCCATGCCCCAAAGGGAAGGCAGGAAAATGCTTCATTCATATAGCACCTCATGGCCTGACGTCATCCTTCAGAATTCGACAGCCAACTGAATAGCTTTGAATTGTGGTCAGTTTTGGAATGTTGGAAACAGCAGAGCTGCTTCAGTTAAAGGGCTCAGAGTGCTGGGGTAACTCAGCGGGTCAGGCAGTATCTCTGGAGAACATGGATAGGTGACTTTTCTGGTTTATAGAAACATAGAAACATAGAAAATAGGTGCCGGAGGAGGCCATTCGGCCTTTCGAGCCAGCACCGCCATTCATTGTGAACATGGCTGATCGTCCCCAATCAATAACCCGTGCCTGCCTTCTCCCCATATCCCTTGATACCACTAGCCCCTAGAGCTCTATCTAACTCTCTCTTAAATCCATCCAGTGACTTGGCCTCCACTGCCCTCTGTGGCAGGGAACTGCACAAATTCACAACTCTCTGCGTGAAAACGTTTTTTCTCACCTCAGTCTTAAATGGCCTACCCTTTATTCTAAGACCGTGGCCCCTGGTTCTGGACTCGCCCAACATGGGTACATTTTTCCTGCATCTAGCTTGTCCAGTCCTTTTATAATTGTATATGTTTCTATAAGATAACCCTTCATCCTTCTAAACTCCAGTGAATACAAGCCTAGTCTTTTCAATCTTTCCTCATATGACAGTCCCGCCATCCCAGGGATCAATCTCGGGAACCTACGCTGCACTGCCTCAATCACAAGGATGTCCCTCCTCAAATTAGGAGACCAAACCTGTACACAATACTCCAGATGTGGTCTTACCAGAGCCCTATACAACTGCAGAAGAACCTCTTTACTCCTATACTGAAATCCTCTTGTTATGAAGGCCAACATTCCATTAGCTTTCTTCACTGCCTGCTGTACCTGCACGCCAACTTTCAGTGACTGGTGTACAAGGACGCCCAGGTCTCGCTGCACCTCCCCCTTACCTAACCTAACCCCATTGTGATAATAATCTGCCCCCTTGTTTTTGCCGCCAAAGTGGATAAACTCACATTTATCGATATTATACTGCATCTGCCACGCATCTGCCCAGTGGTGTATGGATCTGTGGTTGCTGAACTCTAGCTGAGTTCTGATCAAGGTGGGTTAACAATTTGTCACTGAGAACCTGAGATCATGGTTGAGCCCCTGGGAAGGGCAATGTGAGGAGAGGAAACGTATTACAGTAAGGGCCAGAGTACCTCTGATTTGAAAAGAAGTTAAGAAAGTTCAGTAAGTGTAAGCCCTGAGGGAAGTGAGATGAGAAGACTTTATCAAAGTATGTAGAAGGAAGAGCAGATGCTGGTTTAAACTGAAGATAGACACAAAAAGCTGGAGTAACTCAGCGGGTCAGGCAGCATCTCTGGACAACCATATTAGCCATAATGACCTAACCCTGACTATCTAGTGTTCCACTAACTCAAATCCAATGGTTGGCACTCACCCAAATAGTTAAGTTGTAACTCTAACTTAAGTCCGTAACTTTAAATCCTAACTTACACTCCAACTCTTATACTGAAGAGCTAACATTTAAAGCCTCACTGGAAGATAATTTTAATGCTAAAACTATCTAATGAAATTAGCTTAAACTAACAACATTATTCCTGATATTTCAAACTAATCCTTAATCAATTAACTTTAAAACTAAAACTAACTTTTCCCAAATCTTTGCATCTATAATGTTAGATCTTATTGATTAATTGTAACTACTCAACTCTCATCACAGACCTCAGAGTTTGATTCTAACTTCCAAACTTTGAGGCAATGATCGCTCTGATCTCTGATTTTGACATTGACCATAAAACTCAACCTTAATCCCAAGATCCCAGCCCTTTCCCTCCAAAGTACAGATGAACCCTGATCCATCTGCCTGGCAGGGCCAGTTGGGAGGACTTGATGGCCATGCCTTGCCTCTGGCTGCTGTGCTGAGCGCCAGCCCAGAGTTGGCAGGGTGGGTGCAGGAACACAGCCGAGACTGTTTTGTCGTGGCAGCAACCAACAGCAAGCAGCAAGCAAGCAGCTGGCTTTATGAGGTTCCTGGAAAGCACGGGAGCTGCCAGCGGCTGAGGTGGAGCGGACTGGACTGTTGGTCAGTTTTGCTCTGACTTTGTAGTTTGCCTGTTTGGTCCAGCGACGCAGTTATTGGATAACCTGCAGGTTTGCAACTTTGCTTCACTCTTGGGAAAGCCTGTAAACAGGCACGTGGAATTCACAAGCAGGAATTTAAAGGCCCCAAGAATCAGACACTCAATCCCCTGCTTAGGATCCGGATGCACAAATAATCTACAATCCACGCGCCAACTCTCAGACACCTCCTCCTACTCACCCCTGGACCATGACCCCACAGACGAGCACCAGGCCACTATCTCTAACACCATCACTGACTTCATCACTTTCGGCTCCCTGCCCCCCCCCCCGAGCCTCCAACCTCATCGTTCCCCAGCCCCGCATGGCCCTATTTTACCATCTCCCCAAAATCGACAAAGCTGACTGTCCTGACAGACCCATTATTTCTGCCTGTTCGTGTCCTACCGAACTCATTTCCACATACCTCGACTCCATCCTACTCCCCCTGGTTAAATCCCTCCCTACCTATGTTCACGACACCTCACACGCTCTTTGTCTACCCCAGGACCTCCGTTTCCTATGTTGGTCAGCGTGGGTAAGTTGGGACAAAGGTCCTATTTCCATGCTGTATTGACTATGACTATGATTCTATGACTTGTACCATTGCAAACACCCTAGCCCCAGCACTGGTCCTGGCTGGCACCCCACCAAGTCTTGCCAAGTCAAAAATGACATTTTCATTCCTTCTCCTTGTTTTTGATCTGTAAACTAACCTGCAATCCATTGCAATGCCATCTTCAATTCATAAGCCCTGATCTTGCACAGTAATCTTTCATCTGGCGCTTCCTGAAGTACCCTTTGGAATTCTAAATGTACTACATCCATTTCTCTACTTCATCTCCCAGTTGGGTAATCGAACCCACTCATTGTATTCTCAGAAAACTCAGATCGATCTATTAATGATCCCAATGTTGGGCGAGTCTAGAACCAGGTGCCACAGTCTGAGAATAAAGGGGAGGCCATTTAAGACTGAGGTAAGAAAAAACTTTTTCACCCAGAGAGTTGTGAAGTTGGGGAATTCCCTGCCACAGAGGGCAGTGGAGGCCAAATCACTGGATGGATTTAAGAGAGAGTTAGATAGAGCTCTAGGGGCTAGTGGAATCAAGGGATATGGGGAGAACGCAAGCACGGGTTATTGATTTGGGCCGATCAGCCATGATTACAATGAATGGCGGTGCTGGTTCGAAGGGCCGAATGGCCTCCTCCTGCACCCATTTTCTATGTTTCTATGTTTCTAAATGTGAATTATTTTCATAAATCGGCATTGATTATGTCCAACTACAATCTCCTTAATGCAGTGTATTGTTCCTTTTTCCACGAGTAATAGATCGCTATGTTTTCCTAATGACTCGGGTTACGCCAACTGGTGTGTACTTCCTTCCTTTCACACAATGTAGCATTACATTCCCTGTTTCCCAAGTTGCTGGAACTTTTGCATGATCCAGAGAATTGTGGAAGTTCACACCCACTTTTCCGGGTATTAACCTGGTGAACCTACGCTGCACTCCCTCAATAGCAATAATGTCCTTCCTCAAATTAGGAGACCAAAATTGCACACAATACTCCAGGTGTGGTCTCGCCAGGACCCTGTACAACTGCAGTAGGACCTCCTTGCTCTTAAACTCAAATACTCGCGCAATGAAGGCCAACCTGCCATTTGCCTTTCTTCTCTGCCTGCTGTACCTTCAGTGACTGATATACAAGCACACCCATTTAATTCCCTCGTCTAAATTATTAATATACATTGTAAACAACTAGGGTCCCAGCACCGAATCTTGAGGCACCCCACTAGTCGCTGCCTGCCATTCTGAAAAGGACCCGTTAATTCCTACTCTTTGCTTCCTGTCTTCCAACCAGTTCTCTATCCATGTCAATACCCTACCCCCAATACCATGTGCTCTAAATTTGCACACTAATCTCTTGTATGGGACCTTGTCAAAGGCTTTTTGAAAGTCCAGATACACTACATCCACTGGGTCTCCCTTATCCATTCTACTTGTTACATCCTCAAAAAATTCCAGAAGATTAGTCAAGCATGATTTCCCCTTCATAAATCCATGCTGACTTTCCCGTGGTCTCCCACAATCTCCTCTATTCTATTATTCTCCCTTTCCTCGCTGAATCCCATTGTGGATCATCCTTTGGGGAAAAGGAATAGAAACATCACCTATTCCTTCTCTCCAGAGATGCTGCCTGTCCCGCTGAGTTACCCCTGCTTTTTGTGTTTATCTTCAGTTTAAACCCGCATCTGCAGTTCCTTCCTCCACATCTGTCGTCCTTTGCTGATTTCTGACATTCTCCAGTCCACAGGTCGATTGGTTGGGAAATTATGGAAAATGCAAAGGGGTGCAACGGCATATTCACTATTCTGACCCAACATGTTGCGATACTTTAGCCAACTCAGATAGACTGGTTGATTACATCTGCCTAGCGACCCCACCACAACACCATGGTCATGTGACTGCTGGCATCCGGCCTGCCGATGACTGAAGACATTTGGAAATATTCAAACACAAATATAGAACGGATATTAAAGAACATGTGAGGACTTTGAAATCATAAATCTCTATAAAACTCATGATATTGCTACTAATTAATGGAAAAAACCCATCCTAACTATGGGTGCTGTCTGTATGAAGTTTGTACGTTCCCCCTGTGACCACGTTGGTTTTTTGAGGGTGCTTCGGTTTCCTCCCACACTCCAAAGACGTACAGTAGCTTAATTAATTAGCTTGGTATAAATGTAAGATGTCCCTAGTGTGTGTAGGATAGTGTTAGTGTGCACGGATTGCTGGTTGGCACAGACTTGGTGGGCTGAAGGGCCTGTTTCCGCGATGTATCTCTAAACTAAACTAAACCAATAAAATTGAAATAACAAAAGATAAATGTTATAGACGTATCTTTCACGTGAAGTTTCAATGAGCCTAAGTGTTTGGATCATGGAGATATCAGGAGGGTGTGTGGACAGAGGGTTTCTGTGCAGTGAACTCATTCAGAAGAATGGGAACTCATTCAGAAGAATGGGAACCCATTCTGGCGGCACTGTGGAACACTGGTAGGGTTGTTGCCTTTTAGTGCCAAACACCCTGGATGGATCCTGACTATGAGTGCTGTCTGTACAGAGTTTGTACCTTCTCCCTGTGACCACGTGGGTTTTCTCCGGGTGCTCCGGTTTCCTCCCACACTTCAACGACGTACGGGTTTGTAGGTTAATTGGCTTTGGTGAATTTGTAAATTGTCCCTAGTGTGTAGGATAGTGTTAGTGTATGGGGTGAATGCTGGTCGGTGTGGACTCGATGTGCTGAATAGCCTGTTTCTGTGCTGTATCTCAAAGCTAAACTAATTTAAAGGATGGGGCAGTGTGAAGTGCAGCCGTGAGTGTTGGCTGGAGGTTAAGAGGCAGATGTGACATGTCATTGACCTGGTACTTGAAGTGAGTCCAGGGACTGTGCGCCAGGTCCGATGTGTATACACCAGCGAGTCTCCATCTTGCATGCTGCATTGGGCATGCACAGGCTCTGGGTAAAATTGCATGCTATCTGCAAGTAGCCGGCAGCTCTCAGAACAATGCAAAATTCTATAATACTGTGATCACTGTCCCCCACAGAACAAGGTATCGTTGGACTGCTTATTGATCAACTTTCATTACACATAACTGGATCTAAAATAGCATTTCCCTACTCGAATCTATATACGAAAATCACCTTGAAATCATTCCTAAAACATCCTAAAAAAGAGCCCAAATTAATTTGCCCAGATCTCTTCTGATTTATGTAATAACCAGAGGGATTAAAGTCTCCTCTGATTGTTACAGCCATCATTTCATAATTGATAGTCTATTTAATGGTACATTAACTGTTACTCAAATGGAGAGGGAAACAGAAAGCCGGGTACTTTAGGTCAGTTACCTTAAAACGGTCTTTGTTGGGGCCATTCCCCCAACGCAATATTCCACCACTCACCCATAGCCCCCAACTGCGCAGACGTGGCTGATGTTTTTAAAGTTTAAAATGGCAATAATTTATAAAATATAAGATCAATGTGACCGCATCTCACTCTCCCTCTTCAGTCCCCTATTCCCCTCCTCAATTATCCTCGCTCTCCCCACCCTCCACCAACCCTCCTCTGCTTCCTCCCTTCAACTCATCCCACCCCTCCTCCCTCTTCCCCCTCCCCTCCTCCATTACCTCACCATCCATCTTCCTACCCCTATCCTCCTCCATTCCCTCCCCCTTCTCTTCACCCTCCCTCTTCTTTCCCCTCTCCTCCTCCCTTCCCCCACTCCCTCCCTCACCTCTCTCCCTCCTTCTCCTTTCCCCTACCCTCAGTCACTCCCTCCCTCCCTCCCTCTCTCCCTCCTTCCCTCCCTCCCTCCATGACCCCTCTCCCCTCCCTAACCCCCCTCCTCTCCCTCTATCCCCCTCCTCCCCCACTCCTCACCTCTCCCCTATCCCACTCCCCCACAATGAAAATTGCGAGGGTTTTTTTTTTAATGGTGTTCTCAATGAAAATCGTGTTTTCTTTAAAAAAAAACCTAAACACAATGTTAGCTGTTAATGAAAACGGAAGAATTTGATTAAAACTGAGTTTATTTGAAAATCGCAATATTTTTTAATGTAAATGAGATTCGGGATCCCATTGTGACATCATTGTGACGCGGCTGATGGGCAGGGCAAGTGGAAAAGTGTTGAAAAGTGTTTTTTGTAAAGTTAAAATGTCAATAACTTGTAAAATAGGACATAAATCTGAACAAAACGTGTCTCTGTTACATCCCAGGATAATGGTGGGTCAAAAGTTGTAGCGCTATCGTGTACCGTTTTGGAGGAGTATTGAAATGTCACTCACACACACACATTCAAACAGAGAGATTTAGTAATACACTAGACCAAGTAGGACCCGTTGGGTCCCTGTCAGACGGGAGGCCCGGTCCCCCAACGCAACCCGTTCCCCCAATGCAATATTCAACCACTCACTCATAGCCCCCATGGGAGGCCTGGTGCCCCAACACAACCCGTTCCCCAACGTAAGATTCCACCACTCACCCGTTCCCTCAACGCAACCCGTTCCTCCAATTCAGTATTGCACCACTCACCCATAGCCCCGAACTGTGCAGGTCGGCTCATTTTTTCACCCTCCCTCATTTAAACATTTAAAAAAATTCAATTAATGTGATGTAGGTGCCACCGACAAGGCCATTAAACTTTGCTGTTGCTTTGCAATCACATATGTGCTGGGTTAGGCTGGCAGATTCTTCCCCTGAAGGACTCAGTGGCCTGGGAGAACAACATTGTAGCTTTGATTGGCAGCTTATGTAAATGAGATCCCATTGTGACGTCATAGCTGCTAGCTGCCAGCAACTGCTGCCATTGCAGTGTTTCTTCCTCAAACAGGATTTTGTAAAGTTTTAAATGTGAAATAACTTGTAAAATATAACATCAATCTGAACGAAACGTTGGGGGTGAGAGTGAGAGGGAGAGGGGGGTGAGAGTGGGAGGGGGGGAGAGAGAGGGGGGGAAGAGAGAGGGGAGAGAGGGGGGGGGGAGAGAGGGGGGGGAGAGAGGGGGGGAGAGAGAGGGGGGAGAGAGAGGTGGGGAGAGAGGGAGTGCTGAGAGAGGGGGGTGAGATGAGTGGCGGGGAGAGGTGGGGGACAGTGGAGTGGGGAGTGAGGGGGTGGAGGGGTAGGGGTAGGGGTGTGTGGAGGGGAGGGGTTTAGGGGAGGGACGATGGGGGAGGGGCTGGCGGGGAGGCGGGGGAGAACCCGAGGGGAGAGATGAGGGAGGGGGAGGAGAGGAGGAGGGGGAAGCGGCGAGGGGGAGTGGAGAGTGGGGAGAGGAGAGGAGGGAGAGGAGAGGGAGGGGGAGCGCGCGGCGCGGGAGGGGGACGCCGAGGAGAAGGGGAGGGGGGAGGAGAGGACAGAGGGATGGGGCGGGGAGAGTAGAGGAGGGAGGGGGGGCGAGAGGAGAGGGAGGGGGGGGGAGAGGAGAGGGAGGGGGGAGAGGGGAGGGAGGGGGGAGAGGGGAGGGAGGGGGGGAGAGGAGAGGGAGGGGGGGAGAGGAGAGGGAGGGGGGGAGAGGAGAGGGAGGGGGGGGAGAGGAGAGGGAGGGGGGGAGGAGAGGGAGGGGGGAGAGAGAGAGTGCCTTTTTACTTCAACCCCAAACCCAAACAACCATTTGCAGGCAGTGCTTTTTTACTAACCATATTTTCATTTTCAAACCAAATTAAGGGTACTCACAGTGCTGTCGACATTTGTCAGTGTCATTCAGAGCTCTGATTGAGGCACACCACTTGCAGAGACTGATTGAGGCACACACTTGCAGAGACTGATTGAGGCACACCACTTCCTGGTTTTATAGTCCCTCTAACTCCCTCCAGCAGGGGCAGCAGAGAGAATGGGAATTTTTGTAAAAAACATTAATATCTCTGTCAATTTTCATCGACGGGAAAAATCCTCGGCACACATGCGGTGGAGGGGAGCTCTGAGCGAGGGTGGCCAAACATGACGGCCGTAGGTGGCGGCGTGCTCTCGGAAATCGCCAGCACAGAAAGCCCAAAACCGGCCAAGAACAGACTTTTAGTAATATAGATAGATAGATTATTGCAGAGCATTTAAACATTTGAAGACAATGAGGCAAAATCAACACGGTTTTGTAACGAAAGATAATGTTTAACCAATTTATCAGAATTCTTTGCTGAAGTTGGATTTGTTGTGGATAAAGGGGAACAGGTGGATGTAATATACTGAGCTTTCCCAGAAGATACTTCATAATGTTATCGCAGAGCTACCTGCTCCTGCTCCTAACTGGTGCGTGCAGGTCAACACAAAATGCTGGAGTAACTCAGCGGGACAGGCAGCATCTCAGGAGAGAAGGAATAGGTGACGTTTCGGGTCGAAATCCATCTTCAGACTGACATGCTGAGCCACTCCAACATTTTGTGACTATCTTTCTTCAACCACTCACTCATAGCCCCCATGGGAGGCCTGCACCTGCATCATATTCATATAACCAGCATCTGCAGGTCCTTCCTACACACTGGTATGTCCAGACATATGTTTACATTGTTTATATTGTCTGAGGTACCCCCGACTCCTATCTTTACAGGTTGTGCTCTGTGATATTCACTTCTCAACTTAGCCACCATGTTACCATGTCTCTGTAAGGTTTTGTGATCAAAACTATTTACCTTCATTTATGCCAATTATTTATCAATCCCCTTAGGATGACCTTCCTTGTACATCTGGTGGAGTGGGTTCAATTTCCACATGACCACTTGCCTACTTTCTGCTGCCTTATTAATGTTATGGCCTCCGTTTGTCAAGTCCCAGTTAGCCATTATCTAGTTGTTTCACTTTAAATTCCCCAAGTTCACCTGGCATGAACCCCGTTAGATGTGATTGCTATGAAGCCTCCCTCAGCTGAATGGCTCTCTCCCTTCCACGCGGTTAACAGTATCCCAAGAACCAATCCCTTTCTCACATGCCACTCGTTGACTACCCCTTCAACCAGCAGATATACGTGAGTCTGTGTACGTTTGCATGTGGCTCTGGTGGTGATGCAGATATTATTACATCAGCATCTCTGCTTATTAATTTTGGAACTGACAATCCCTCTGCAGAAGTTCCTTGGCTCTGTCTCTGTTGTTGGCTCCTCTGTGGATCCTGACAACTGGATTCCTTAACATTGGGATTCTCACAGAAAGGTGCAGAGAATCAAGTCTATCCCCCCCAACTGTACTGCTCCCTACAACTCACCCCTCCTTCATGGTCTTGCAACTCATGATGATCTGGTCAGATTGCTCATCCTCTCTACAGTGTTTATGTTCATGCAGGCAGCTAGTACCTTCCTCCACATCAAAGTTAGACAACATCAAAGGCCGAGGTTCCAGCATCTCAACATTTTGTGTGTCCATTCCTGCCTTTGTCCCGCTTTCTCTTTCTCTCTTTCTCTCTTTCTCTGACCTCAGAAAGCAGTGGAGGCCAATTCTCTGGATGCTTTCAAGAGAGTTAGATAGAGCTCTTAAAGATAGCGGAGTCAAGGGATATGGGGAGAAGGCAGGAACGGGGTACTGATTGTGGATGATCAGCCATGATCACAGTGCTGGCTCGAAGGGCTGTATGGCCTACTCCTGCACCTAATGCCTATTGTCTACTGTCTATTGTCACTGCACAAAACATGCTGCTTCCCAACCAATTCTTACATTTCCCTAAAAGTTCTCCAACTGTCCTGGAGCTTGGAATGATGTAATGGGATCCTTTATATCTGATGTGGCAACAGATGGGTGTCTAGTCTAATGCCTGATCCAAAAGGGGGCACTCCAACAAAGCAGCACACCCCCTGTACTGCGCTGGGATATTAACAACAATTGCAACAACTTATATTTTAGTGTAGGAAGGAGCAGCAGATGCTGGTTTAAACTGAAGACAGACGCAAAAAGCTGGAGTAAATCAGCGGGTCAAACAACATCTCTGGAGAAAAGGAAGAGGTGGCGTTTCGGGTCGAGACACTACTTCAGAAGTACTTCACCTTCACTTATAAAAGTCAGGTATTCTTTTTCTCCAGAAATTCAGTCTGACCCCGCCGAGTTACTCCAGCTTTTTGTGTCTACGTTATATTTATCTAGCACCTTGATTAGAGCAGTGCATTCAGAGTTGACGAGAAATTAGACTTTTTTATAAAGAGAAATAGCAATAAGAAATCTCTTGTCAAACATGTGCCCACAAGATGCCTCTCATAGTAAGAGCAGTCCTGTGCTTCCTGACAACTCAAAGTGCATGTGGAACTTGTCTCACTACCCTGAGTCTGCCCCTTGCTTAACCCCCACTGTAAAAGCAAAAAAAAAAAAAAATAACATTGAACCAACATTCCCCTTACTACGGGAGAATTTCCATTAAGAGTAATATTTTGGCATGCTTGGATAAAATGATAATTTGATTCTGGTGAAACGCATACCAGATTTATGAAGAGGCTGGATTGTCAAACCAGAAGTTGATATTTTTGCAAAAAGAATTTAAAAAAATCATTCTACTTTAGACAAACAAGAGAGATAGTGTTTCCTTAACAGCCGAGGCTTTTCAAATGCTAACTCCAATTGGTGCTCTCTCAAGATGAAAACCATCTGTCTCATAAGTGCATTTTCCTCTCACTGAGCTATAAAACGGCACAACCTGCTTGCCGTCTGTAGCTAACTCTCAGCAGCAAACTCACTTCAATGCCACATTGCCAAAAAAAAGTTTATTTTTTTCCCCTCTTTAAACAGGCGCAGCTACAGAAGTTTGGTTTCAGAGCCAACATAAGCAGGCAGCTCAACGAGGAGTGCGAGGCTCGCACTGCGACTCGAAAGCCTCTCGCTCTTTGAAAAGAGAAACCCATTCTTTTTCCCCCTGCTCGAACAAAATGACCATTGTTGTCCTGTGATTCTGACAGGTTTTATTAGGTCTGAGTTCTGGCTCAGAGAGAGAGGGAGGGAGGGAGGGAGGGAGCGAGAGAGGGGGAGGGAGAGAGCAGAGGGTGGAGGTGGGGGGGGGGGGGGGGGGGGGAAGAGAGAGGTCATTAGGGTGAGTCTAGAGTCTGGCACTGAAGCTGGCAGCTTGCTTTAGGTTCTCAGTTATGTCAACAACCAGGCTGTAAATTTGAAGTGGGAACCAGAATAGATTAGCCATGCCGTCCCAGCACTAAACACTTCCTGCAGACAGCTTTCCAACTAATTCTTGACTTTTCTTAAAATTCACTGACCACTCGTGGAATGTAAGATTTATAGTTCGCCCTGATTCCTGCACTCTCCGCACACCCCTGACTGAAGAAAGAGAATTGAAACGTAAATCCAAGGGTGCAAAATAATGAATTTAAAGCGTTCAAGAAGGAACTGCAGATGCTGGAAAATCGAAGGTAGACAAAAATGCTGGAGAAACTCAGCGGGTGCGGCAGCATCTATGGAGCGAAGGAAATAGGCAACGTTTCGGGACGAAACCCTTCTTCAAAATTTAAAACGAGTCCTAATGCCCCTGTCCCACTTAAGAAACCTGAACGGAAACCTCTGGAGACTTTGCGCCCCACCCAAGGTTTCCGTGCGGTTCCCGGAGGTTTTTGTCAGTCTCCCTACCTGCTTCCACTACCTGCAACCTCCTGCAACCTCCGGGAACCGCACAGAAACCTTGGGTGGGGCACAAAGTCTCCAGAGGTTTCCGTTCAGGTTTCCTTAGTGGGACAGGGGCATAACAAGCCTCTTCTCGGACTGATGCCCTGCTCTCTCCATCAGCCTCTCCTTGGTACATGGCCCAGGTGACTAAATCCGAGCCTCTGCAGTGAGATTGGCCAGGGACTGGGTATCAGGACAATGCCCGTGACATGTAGGCCCTTATCCACCCACTGGGTAACCTTCAAGGAGATCTCTTGCTTCAGAGTTTTAGTGCAAATACTCTTCAGAAAGGGTATCATTAAGTTTACATCTCAGACAAAATGTGTTTATGGCCAGGAAGTTTAAAAGTTTTGAGGATTCACTCCTTTAAAAAAATTGTTCGATCCACTCTCTCGATCAAGGCATGTGTGGACAATTCCTCTGCGATACTCAAATGTCAAATGCAGAAGGCACGTTTGACGACAGAAGTGAACTTGAAGGAGAGTCTATCTGTACTTAGTGACAGAAGCAACAGGCCTGTCGACTGGTTTCTGATCGACTGCATCATCTGTGGATGAGGGTCAGTCACTTCAGTGTGGCCAGGCTGGATATGGTGCTGCTGATAAGCTGCAGCACATCTTAGCATTCTCTCTGATCTTGTGCCAGTTAGAAGCTTTGGGCTCTCCATTTCCAAATTGCTGCCTGGTTTCCACATGAACCCAAGTCCCTTCATTCAGCTCGTGAATGATCAGAGCAGTCCGACTCACACAAAATGGAACAGTCGATTCACTCATAAAACCTCAGTGAATCTCTTCCTCTCCATGTGTTAGCTTGAGCCTTGAAGTTAGGCAGACACAACATCATGCTACGATGAGGGTGAAACTGGACTTCAATTCCCAGGCCTGAAACAAATGCAAGAAGGATCAGATTTCACAGGGTTTTGTGCCGCACTCACTTTTTTATGATCATTCTTTCTCCCGAGAAGCAAAACATGCAGGGAAAATATTTAGACTTTTATAAAGCCCCTTCCTTGTGCCTTAACACTATCCTCAGTCCCGACTTGGAGACTGGTCAGAAGCAGATTGGGGTGAGCTAGCTTTCGCTTTTCTTTAGCTGACTGGCTCCAAAAGAGATCTCCAGGGATTTTAACAGAGAACAAGTGAGGGATTTACAAAAACAATAGTGCACAATGTCGAATGGAAAGAAGCTGATCAAAGCTCTGACTTACATTCCAGAAATGTCTATATTTTGCAACTGTCTGCACCTGTTGGTTGGCAATTTGAATGTGTCAGTGTGAGTAATGTGAATGTGGGTCTGAAGCACAAAGAGAAGACACACAGGCCTTGCCCGAGAGGAGTGGGGCGAGCGCAGAAAGGCTGAGACTTCGATGTGGGTAGCTGAAGAGGATGAGCAGAGGGGACAATGGATGGGGAGAAAAGGAGGGAAAGAGAAAAAAGAGTGCAGCAAATCCAAAACAAAAGCTTCGATCCTAAGTTTGGAAGACTTTGGCTGCCTGCACCGTGATGTTAGCAGGAAAAGTACCCAGTGTGAAATGCGAAGGTGGACAAAAAAGCTGGAGAAATTCAGCGGGTGAGGCAGCATCTATAGAAAACATAGAAAATAGGCGCAGGAGGATGCCATTCGGCCCTTCGAGCCAGCACCGCCATTCTTTGTGATCATGGCTGGTCGTCCCCTATCAATAACCCGTGCCTGCCTTCTCCCCATATCCCTTGACTCCACCAGCCCCTAGAGCTCTATCTAACTCTCTCTTAAATCCATCCAGTGACTTGGCCTCCACTGCCCTCTGTGGCAGGGAATTCCATAAATTCACAACTCTCTGGGTGAAAAAGTTTTTCACACCTCAGTCTTAAATGATAGAATTTCCTGTCGACCCGAAACGTCGCCTGTCCTTCGCTCCATAGATGCTGGCCGTCGCCCGCTGAGCTTCTCCAGCTTTTTTGTCCTCCTTCGATTTTTCCAGCATCCGCAGTTCTTTTCTTAAATGGTGTAAAAACAAAATCAGGCCTCAATTAAATTTGACTCCTGGGCCTCATGAACGATCATCCCACTGAACGATCATTCCCTTCGGGAATGTGACAGGAATTGCACAGTGCCCGGTGGAAGTGGCAATGGAGCTTGGTCAAAGGATGAGGCAGCTTCTGAAGCATTACAATTGCAGATGAACATTGTGCAATCAACCCTCACCATCCTTACCAAGGACAGAAAGATAGTGATGAGGTGGCTTAAAAATGGCTGAGCTGTGGAAGTGTCTCGGTCACTTTGATTTCCAACTAACATCATTGAGTATTTTTAAGGCAGAGATTGACAGTTTCTTGATTAGACTTTAAGAGATACAGCGTGGAGACAGGTCCTTCGGTCCATTGAGTCCACGCCGACCAACGATCACCCTAGTGTACACACTAAGGATAATTTACAATTTTACCGAGGCCAATTAACCTACAAACCTGTGCTTCTTTGGAGTGTGGGAGGAGATCTGGAGCACCTGGAGAAATCCCATGCGGTCACAGGAAGAACGTACAAATTCCGTACAGACAGCACCCATGGTCAGAATCGAACCTGGATCTCTGGTGCTGTAAGGCAGCAACTCCACTGCTGTGCCACTGTGCTATGCTACCTGACCCGCTGAGTTACTCCAATATCTTGCGCCATCTTGTGTGAACCAGCATCTACAGTTCCTTGGATAAACATGGTAATGAAGTGCGTATTTAAGAAATGGAGAAGCAAGCAACAGATGGTATATCTAAGACCACTCTAGTAAAAACACACAAAAGGCTTGCCAAAGGATGGCACTTTCACTGGTTCTCATTCTGGGACCTAGTTATCCAATGGATCACTTTCAAGATCCACTAAACTCACAAAGTTTGTGCTGTGGTGTATCTCTATGTTCACCCCAAGGCCCACATTGCAGCATCCCAGTGGGAATTTTAGCAAGAAGCTGGGACTCACTTCACAGAATGATTTAACAGGGATAAACAGATGTTTCTTAATTTTACTGATGCACGTTTGAAACCCACAAATATTTAAAGAACTAAGGATGGAAATTGACCAGTGTGGTGCTATTTCATCCTGAAACATCCTTTTGTTCTGCTGAACGGCATCTTGTACTATTCCAGAACCGAATGAAGATCTTTACAATTCTGGTGGAATTTTATGGATGAGAATTTCAGTATAGGAGTAGAGAGGTTCTTCTGCAGTTGTATAGAGCGCTGGTGAGACCACATCTGGAGTATTGCATACAGTTTTGGTCTCCTAATTTGAGGAAGGACATCCTTGTGATTGTGGATTGTGATTGTAGGTTCACGAGATTGATCCCTGGGATGGCGGGACTGTCATATGAGGAAAGATTGAAAAGACTAGGCTTGTATTCACTGGAGTTCAGAAGGATGAAGGGGCATCTTATAGAAACATATAAAATTATAAAATGACTGGACAAGCTAGATGCAGGAAATATTTTCCCAATGTTGGGCGAGTCCAGAACCAGGGGCCACAGTCTTAGAATAAAGTGGAGGTCATTTAAGACTGAGGTGAGAAAAAACTTTTTCACCCAGAGAATTGTGAATTTGTGGAATTCCCTGCCACAGAGGGCAGTGGAGGCCAAATCACTGGATGGATTTAAGAGAGAGTTAGATAGAGCTCTAGGGGCTAGTGGAGTCAAGGGATATGGGGAGAAGGCAGACACAGGTTATTGATTGGGGACGATCAGCCATGATCGCAATGAATGGCGGTGCTGGCTCGAAGGGCCGAATGGCCTCCTCCTGCACCTATTTTCTATGTTTCTAGAATATAATACAACCTGTGATTGTCTCTTAACTGTGGTCACTTTATTATTAATGTTTAATGTTTTATGTGGCATTCCTAACTGTCATTGTATGTCATGTTGTCACTTGCGGGCGGAGCAGCAAGGCAAATTCCTTGTATGTGAATACTTGGCCAATAAACTTATTCATTCATTCAAATCCAGTGATAGATGCAAGAACCATTCACAAGAACATTAACTATTCAGAGAGTGGTTAGAATGTGAAATAAAACATAAATGGCTGGAAAGTCATCGCAGTTCAGGCAGCATCGGTGGGAAGAGAGAAAGTTCTTTGACCGGAACTATTAACTTCATTTCTCCTTCCAAAGGCGCTGCCTGACCTGGTGAGTGCGTTCGCTGTTTCTGCTGGATTTCAGATTTCCAGCATCCTGATGCATTGTTGGGAGTGTGAGATTCCTGCCACGTGGCAGATCTGAGACTGCATGGAGACATGGAAGGGAAGCTGCATAGTATGTGGGAGAACGGAACGGGTTGTGCTGCTGGGTCCAATAACAAGGCATGAAGGGTGGCTCGTTTGAGATGAGTTGGACCAAATAGCCTGTTCTGTGCTGTAAATATTCAGGATCATTCATAGGAACCACTCTGGTTCATACAAAGGAACCATTCTGAATACATTTCAATCTCCTTCTTTATGTTTACAAAGCCCTTAACGGGCTTGCCCCCACCTATATCAATAATCTGCTAACCCACCACACCACCTCCAGGTCCCTCAGGTCGGCCGACTTGGGGCTACTGACCATCCCACCTTTGCCTGTGTGTGAATGTGTGTGAATGTGTGTGAGTGATTGGTGGTGGTCGGAGGGGCCGTAGGCGCAGATTGGCAGCCACGCTTCCGTCAGTCTGCCCCAGGGCAGCTGTGGCTACAGAAGTAGCTCACCACCACCGAGTGTGACTGAGGAGTGAATGAATAATGCGATGTAAAGCGCCTTGAGTATTAGAAAGGCGCTATATAAATCCCATCCATTATTATTATTATTATCCCGCGGTCCAGGCATAAGCTCAGGGGCGATCGTGCTTTCGCGGTTGCAACATCTAGACTACGGAACAGCATCCCTCTTCTCATCAGAACTGCTCCCTCCATCGACTTGTTTAAGTCTAGACTTAAAACTTACTTCTACTCACAAGTGTTTCTTGAGGTCCTCTGAGGGAGCGCTGTATGTATGTGTTTATGTATGTATTGTTAGATCTATCTACCATTGTATGTAGCACGTTAGTACCTGCACTGATGTAAAGCACTTTGGTCAACGACAGTTGTTTTTAAATGTGCTATAGAAATAAAATTGACTTGACTTGACTTGACTGGTATTAATTGCACCTCCTCCAACCTCATCTACTGTACCCAGTGCTCCCAGAGTGGGCTCCTATATATCGGCGAGACCAAGTGTAGGCTTGGCGATCATTTTGCTGAACACTTATACTTGGCCTATGTGATATCCTGGTTGCGAAACATTTTAACTCCCCTTCCCATTCCCAAACTGAACTTTCTGCCCTGGGCCTCGTCCACTGTCAGAGTGAGGCCACACGCAAGCTGGAGGAACGGCACCTCATATTTTGGTTGCAACCTCCAACCCAGCGATATGAAGATTGATTGCTCTAATTCCAAGTAACTCCTCTCTCCCCCCTCTCCCTCCTAGTCATCCTTCCAGTTCCACATCATTGAATCCATCTTGTTATCACACCTTCCCCAGCCAACAATGGGCCATTGTGGGCTCCACCCTTCCTGAGGTCATCTGTTGCTGGGCCTGATTTGTTCTGGCCTTTTCTCCTCAACACTATTCTCCCACTGCCCCCACCTCTACTTTCGGTCTGAAGATGGGCTCTGATGCAAAACGTCACTTATCCTTTTTCTCCGGAGATGCTGCCTGACCCACTGAGTTACTCTAGCACTCTGTGTCTATCTTCAATCTGGAATTCAAATGAGCTGACCTACTCTGCTCTCCATGTTTCCGTGGAGAGCCGCAGGGTGAAGTGAGGAGCGGTGGTGAGGGAACGTTAGAGGCAAAGCAAAGGAAGAAAGCACTTCAGAGTTGCACGGAAATATCCACTGGACCCTGTTCACAGACGTGCGCAGCGCCCCCTTGCTTCAAACACCACTGATCAGGAGGTCTGTAGAACGTTGTGTAGTCAACCTATCGAGCCCACGTGGGAGAGATTGGGGTGGGTGGGGAAGAGATCACTAAGCAAAGTCTGCCGGCTTTGAATATCAACATGTCTGCAGCAATAAACAGCTCCCAAATTATAATCATGGATGGAAACAGAGGAGATCATTCTGAATGTCCAGCTTCGAGTCATAGAGTCACACAGGTACGCAGCGTAGAAACAGGCCCTTCGGCCCACCTTGTCCATGCCAACCAAATTGGCATACTGGTCTAGTGTAGATGGGACATGTGGGTCCGTGTGGCCAAGTTGGGCCGAAGGGCCTGTTTCCACACTGTAATACGACCCTATCCCTCTAAGCCCTTCTTATCCACACATCTGTCCAATAATCACCCTGTGTCACCATTTGGCAAGATTGTGGATATAATCCGCATTGGTCCCTATTCCCATACAATAATGTCAGCTCAGTCCTAAACAGACATACAGTAGCATAATAGCCCGCTCCCAGCCTAGTAATTCAGAAGACTAAATTGATTATCTCAAAGCATAAATTCAAATCCAGACACAACAGCTGGGCAATTTAAACTCAGTTGATTGAATAAATCTGGAATAAACGAAGTCAGCATCGGTAATCATAGTCACAAAACTTGTGGTTTGTCGTAAAAGCCCATCTGTTTCTCTCCTGATGTTTGGTGAGGGAAACCGATCGTTCGCTCCTTGTCTGGCCTACATGTGACTCCAGACTGACAGAGTGTCTTTGACCCGTGACTTCCCTCTGCAACGGTCTTGGCAACTGAGTACAAAGTTAATTAGGCAGGGCAAGAAATGGCCAGTCTTGCCAGCAACACGCGCTTTTTTTAAGCCCTGTCCCACTGTACGAGTTCATTTAATTCTCCCTGAGTTTGCCCTGATTCGAACTCGGAGATTTACGGTAATGGCCGCTCGTCGGTACTCGGGGCTCTCGTGGACATTTTTCAACATGTTGAAAAATCTTTACGAGTCTTCCCGAGCTTACCTGCCGTTAGCGAGTCTTCCCGAGTACCTGCCGTTAGCGTTACGAGCCGCTAATAGATGTCACTGAGCTCCGACGTACCCGCTACGTTCATTCTCCGTGCTTACCACGAGTTTGATTTTCTTTTAAACTTGGTAGAGCTCTTGGAATGAACTCGTACCGTGGGACAGGGCTATGAATGAAAAAAACTTTGAACTGCACACCCCTACTCCTTCCCCACCAAAGCATTTACTTTTTAGGGAAAAGGATACAAAGTGCTGGAGTAACTCAGCGGGTCAAGCAGCATCTCTGGAGAACATGGATATAGAGTGCTGGAGTAACTCAGCGGGTCAGGCAGCATCTGTGGAGAACATGGATGGGTGACGTTTCACAGAGTGCTGGAGTAACTCAGTGGGTCAGGCAGCAGCTATGGAGAACATGGATACAGAGTGCTGGAGTAACTAAGCGGGTCAAGCAGCATCTCTGGAGAACATGGACACAGAGTGCTGGAGTAACTCAGCGGGTCAGACAGCATCTTTGGAGAACTTACATAGGTGACGTTTCGGGTTGGGACTTCTTGAGCCTGAAAAAGGGTCCCAACCCGAAACGTCACCTGTCTATGTTCTCCAGAAATGCTGCCTGACCCGATGAGTTACTCCAGCACTCAGTGTCCATGTTGTCCAGAGATGCTACCTGGTCCACTGAGTTACTCCAGCACTTTGTGTACTCTTATGCAAAACAGCATCTGCAGTTCCGTGATTCTACTTTTTAGAGGAAGTGGGTTCTACGCTTTCTCTAACTTGTGAATGAGCACGTTGTTCCAGATTTTATTCCTGAATCCTTTGCCTCTGATTTCATGTGGCCATGTCGCTGATTGGAGGGTTTTGACTTTCTCTGTCTAAACCATCAGACCTTGGTCAATATGTTTGTTTGTTTGTTCAGGGTTGTTTATTGTCACATGTATAATTAAGGTACAGTAAGATTCAGATTGTCACACCGCCATGCCTATAAAGAGCAACAAGACACCTAAATACATGTTTAACATGAACATCCACCACAGTGACTCCTCCACATTCCTCACTGTGATGGAAGGCACAAAGTTCAATCTTCTTCCCTTGTTTGTTCCCCCGTGGTCGAGGCACTTGAACCATCCGTTGTCGGGGCGATCTTGGCTCCAGTAACCGGCAGTCGAGTCCACCGCATCGGGGCGATCTCCAGCTCCTCCACGCCGGGCGATCAGACTCCCGAGTCGGGGCTGGTCGAACCTCCAGCGGCTTGGAGCTTCCCGACTTCAGTCTCTACCCGAGACTGCGAGCTCCTTGATGTTGAAATCCACAGGAAATCCAAGCAAGGGGTCGCAGGCTCTGATGGTGAGTCCACGGCTCCCGCGGTGGGGCTCAAAGTCAGTCTCGAGCAAGGCCTCCAGCCTCCAGCTCCATGATGTTAGGCCGCAGAGTGACCAGAGATACGATCCGGAAATCTCCGACAAGGTAAGAGATTGAAAAATGTTCCTGCGTTACGTATCCATGAGATCAGATACAGGCCTCATGAGATTCAGATTCAGATTGAGTCTGAAGAAGGGTCTCAACCTGAAATGTCACCCATTCCTTCTATCCAGAGATGCTGACTGTCCCGCTGAGTTACTACAGCATTTTGTGTCTATCTTTGGTTTAATCCAGCATCTGCAGTTCCTTCCTGCACAGATCAGATTCAGGTCATGGGATCAGGAGCTGCACCAGACGCTTCACCACACGGCATGGGGGCTTCAGTAACAGCGCAGAGCTGGCCGGGTGCTCAAACTCTGGATATGCCAACTGTAACTGAGGCTGTGTCTGTGCTTTAAAGTGGCTCGAAAAGCACTGCACTATTTTAAAGTTGATTGTTAGTTTTTGTGCCAGACTACACGCATCCCTTGCCACCAAGTTGGCATTGAATCGATATGTGTAGGAAGGAACTGCAGATGCTGGTTTACACCCGAAGATAGACACAAAAAGCTGGAGTAACTCAGAGGGTCAGGCAGCATCTCTAGAGAAAAGGAATAGGTGACGTTTCAGGTCGGGACCCTTCTTCAGACTGAGAGTCAGGAAAGGTGGAATTGAGGTCTGAGAGGCATCTTCATTCCACAGTACACATTCCAGCAGTGGGATACTGTTCAATATTGTGGAGTAAACCTTCGCATATTTCTCCCTCTGTCCCCCTCCCGTGGTTTGGTCTGATCTCTCGTCTGGATTGTAAGGATCCCATGGCCCTTCCCAGAGTAGATTGGGAGAGTTCAGTGTTCGACCCACCCCGCTCTCAGTGTGACTGCGACAGATCTTCCTGCTAGTTCCATGTGGCTGCTTATGTGTGCATTCCATGTTACAAAATAAAAACTGGCTACTGTGCTCCCTCGAACAGTGACCATACTTCAAAAGTATTTTATTAGCTGTAAAGCACTTTGGGATATTTGCCCTTCTTTCTCCCCTTTGAACAAATAATCCAGTGTCTTCATGAATGCCGTAATCAATTTCACATCAACCATCCCTTGTGGCTAAGAATTCCATCGGCTGATATCTCTTTGTGTGTAAAAGTTCCTTCTAATCTCTGCTTTCTTGGAACCCCCACTTATCCTGAGATCAAGGCCTCTCGTCTTCGATCTATTCATGTTGGCCATGTCAATTCCTTTTATTATTTTTTAAATAATTGCCCAGCGACAAATCGTCAACTTTGCTTCCCCACAAAGAGACTGCGCTTCCACCGTATCGATACAAAATTTGCTCTCGTAACCTCTGCATGTAATTATTGATAATTAATGTCCAGACAGTTATGCCTGCCTTAAAACATCTGTATTTCTCATCTGGAAGGATTAAAAGGTCTATCTTAATGGAGTCTTTATCCTGCTCGTATTCCATACATTCCAGAGTGAGCAGTCCAGGGACATATATCAAATTTATGGGAGGCTTCACACTTCAGTAGGAAAAATCTCAATACAGTGTCAGAAACCGTAAATTACGGCCTTGAACTTTTTCACATTTTCTATTCAAAGAGCAGATGGTGTCAATTTTGCCTGTAAAGCACTGTGCATTAGCCTGGTATTATGACTATGTGAAGGATAGATTTATGCACTGTAATCGTCATCAGATCTCTGTAACATTCCGCTCTCCCTTATTTCACTCAGTCGCTTCCTAAAGGTTAAACGTCTAATCCTCCCGCCAGGGATTGTACCGAGGGGCTCCTGTTCCTGACCAAAGTCAGGGTTTATGGGTAGAATTCCTCCCTAGGGAAGCCCTCTAAAAAAACAAAGCAATTATGGGCTTCCCCCATTACCTCATCCAATGCCTCACCCTGGCTGAAAATGACATTCAGCTGCCAGAGGTTCGAGCCCTTGGCGTGTGGTGAACTTGACTGGGTGGCTATTTCATCTGCTCTTGCTGTGCCCAGCCTGTGTAGGATTGAGATCAGTCCAAGGTGCTGACCTTGATCCCTGCCCTGTCACTGCTGATGGGAGAGATCTCTGCACAGGTTTAGTGGAGAGAAACGGAGCCCGGCTTTGTTTTATAACCTTAAATAACAGGTTAACATTCAGCGTCTAGATTCACAGCGCAGCCACGGTGAGTGCAATCCTGATGGTTTATCTCAAACATAGAAACATAGAAACATAGAAAATAGGTGCAGGAGTAGGCCATTCGGCCCTTCGAGCCTGCACTGCCATTCAATATGATCATGGCTGATCATCCAACTCAGTATCCTGTACCTGCCTTCTCTCCATATCCCCTGATCCCTTTAGCCACTAGGACCACATCTAACTCCCTCTTAAATATAGCCAATGAACTGGCCTCAACTACCTTCTGTGGCAGAGAATTCCAGAGATTCACCACTCTCTGCGTGAAAAATGTTTTTCTCATCTCGGTCCTAAAGGATTTCCCCCTTATCCTTAAACTGTGACCCCTTGTTCTGGACTTCCCCAACATCGGGAACAATCTTCCTGCATCTAGCCTAAAATTGGATTATTTTAAAGATGCCTCTTTAAAATAATCCAAATAGCTA